>NC_140070.1:92664880-93339156 GCF_964194135.1 Talpa europaea
CACAGTTAGCATCACAGTTGCTGACTGTGGGTACTCAGAGAACATGTGCTGAAAAGAGGAGGTGTGGTGTGGAAGGGACAGCCCTCTCTGCAAGTGTCAAGTGCAGATTTGCTCATCTGTATAGCCTACTCACAGGGGTGAGACATACCTGGGGAGAAGTCACAGTCAAAGCTAATCCTTGAAGCCCACAGCAAACCCATGACACTGAGATGATTTAATTCCTTCTCAAAATAGTATCAGAAGTGCTCTATCATATGTGAAGGAAATGGTATCAGAGAGCATAGTTAAAAGCAACTGAGTGGAGAATGTAGTGGGTTTGTGATATTTCAAGATTAGGGTTGACAACAAAAGGGTAAATATAGGCCCAACCACAAAGCAGTGTTATTCCCCTCCTGACTAAAACACTGCATCCAGGCAAGCCACTTGGGCAGGGACATAGACAGCCTCTGCCTCACAGGCTGGTGTGGTTTGAGGTGTGCCCACCCACACCCATTTTCCGGGAGATGTCCATGCCACAGAGAGCTAGCTGGGTGCAACCGAGCTGCTGCCCCTGTGGAGACCGCCTGTCTGTGCAATGCTAGGTTTAGATATTGCATTTCCCCAGAGACTGGATTGGGGGTGCAGGACTGTATCCCAAAGCCTCACTAGGCACAATTAGCACTCTGGTTTTGGAAGGTGTTCTGAGAAGCAACATCACTATGGGGAGGAGGGGACACACTTCATTGCTTAAACTGTTTCAGGTCCAATTTAACCCCACTTGACTTCTGATCTCCCTATTTTATCAAGATGGTGATGGATGAGAAATTTCATCAAGAATCTGCACTTGATCTTAGCCAAAAGGCCGAGAAGCGATCATCAAGAATCTGACATATAGCAAAAGTAACACCAACAGGGGTACATGAGAGCAAAAGGCAGAAGAATATCAATTTAATTGATACATTCAATATTTATGGAGGATGTCCTTGTGATCAACTCCTTCTAAATTACTCCAGGAAGGATTTTCAGTAAAGCCTTCAAAGGAAATATGTGGCGAGGGGGGAGGGGAAAGGAGGGGTTGGGGTCAAAATAAGAGGGATGTAATTGTATGGGGAATATAAAAATAAAATTTAAATAAAAAATAAATAAAAACCATCAAAAAAAGAAATATGTGGTGGTGAAGAATCAGGCCGTAGCCAGCTCTTGTTTTTTGGAAGTTTGTTCTCTGTTGTTTCCCATTTTTCTTTGTTGTGACATACATACATAAATAATAATCAGACAAAACTGATTACTTGGGACTCATTTCATTTACAGGATTGGATGCAAAAATACGAAAATGGATACTACCATTTGTCATCTTTGAGTGGAAAAATAATTCTATGAAGAATTAAAAGAGAATGATCAATTTGTTTATAATGAGTAACTCTGAATGTCCATCATATGGCACAGGTAAACTAACTTCTCAGAAAACATGTACACATCCAACTTTCTGTTACAGTTGCCTGAAAACTTTGTTCTTCAGAATTCAGGACATCATGGTGATTTTCCTGACCTTGTTTATCATCACTGAAATAAATATTGTCATGTAGAGTGTTATTCTGCTAGGGTTGTCATAACATTTTTTATAATTATAATAAGTTTATAATATTTGGTGGCTTGTATACTCTTTTTTGATATGCATTTCAAAATAAAAAGGAAAACTGTAAATAAGGAAATCATCTATTCATACATTTAAAGGGGGTGGTTGATGTAATTTATATCCATTTGTATGTTTAAGATTGTGGCTGAAGCATGTAAATATAGGCATTTCGGTAAAATAAAGGAAGCACAATAGATGTAAAACATGCAGCCTGAGATACAAAAGGGTTCTCTGTCCTTTTTATTATTGGCAATAAAAATATAAATCAATGGCAGTTGATGCATTGTCAAAAGGAAAGGCACAAATATTTTAAAGACCTAAGTATGAAATTATCATCTGCTATAGACAGCCAATGAAAATTCAATGTGGGCTTTACTTCCAACATTTAAAGAACTGGGAGGTTATCACTCCTATTCTTACAGCAAGAAATAGTTGAAGAAACTGAAATCAACTTCTTTCCTAGGGTCCCTTAGAGAACTGAGTTTGCAGTGAAAAACACTGCCTCCAAATGTGGAGAAACAGATGTATCTAGCCTCATGGTCAAATTTGCTTACCTAGTGCAAAAGCCACTGAACACACCTTCTGATAGAAATAAATTGCAATTTTGATGAATGGCTGCAGGCTGGCTATGGATTAATGTAAGAGTGAGTAACTCCTTGGGGGTCTAAGCTTAGGGGTATTCAGAGCTTTACCTTCAGAAATCCTACTAGTTTTCTTGGTGAAGATCTAATAAAGACACACCTCTGGCAAGGGGCAGGGGAGAGTATTTATTGTGAAAAACACCTTCAAACAGCTTTCCTCATAACAAAAGCCTCCTTCTCTGTTCGTAAGACTTTACTAGAGCCTATGCCACAGCTGTGGCAGGAAGTCATTCTCTCACTCCAATTCCATCTAGCCTTCCTGACTCACCTAAGAGTGTATGGGTGGAAGCTATAGAAAAAAAAAATCACTTGTGAAAGTCATAGGGCAGAAACACAAGCCCACTAAAAGGTGAGGTTTAAATATGTTAGAATGCCTCCCCCAACACACATCTTTTACTCCCACACCAATGGAGTTCCAGCAGAATAGCAGTGTATTGGAAGACCCACACAACAGATTCTCTCTGAAGAGAACTACATAAAAAATCCAGTCAAGATGGTAGACAAATGTGAGCAGACTAAGAAATGTAATGCTCCTGCCACCAAGAGCTATAAAATCATTAAACAAAGCCCAATTCCTAGCCAGATTAACATATATCCCCACAATCAAAGTCTACTTAGCTAAATTCATATTCACGGCTTTCAACATTCATAACTTAAGGCAAGAAAAAACAATCAGAAGGGAGAAATCATCAAAATCAGACTCAGATATGATAAAGATATTGGAATTACCAGACAATATTATAAAATAACTATAATGAATAAGTTATGGATGCTGTAGAAAAAGAAGACAACACACAAGAACAGATGAATAATAGAAAGATGGAATTCTAAGGAATGATCAAAAGGAATTGCTAGAAAGACTTGAGATGGCTGAAGAAAGAATCAGTGTGCTGGAAGGAAGGCCAAAAGAAAATTCCCACACTGAAATACAAGAAAATAAAGAATGAAGAAAATGAATCAGAATGTTGAAGAACTCTAAGACAATTTCAAGAATGTAACATACATGTAATTGGAATACTGGAAAAGAAGTGAGAAAAGATGAAATACTTGAAGTAAATATTAAATATAAAATTAAAGTTAAAAATAACTTTGAATTTTAAAAAAAGGTCCTGAACTGTTCATCTTAAATATCGAAGTGTTTCTTTAACTTCCCTCCTACTCTAAATGATAAATGGTGACTGTATATTAGACTGATAGAATAAATAATTCAAAATCCAATCTCCTATAAAGTCTGCTGATTCTTTACCAAAAACTGATATTGATTTATCCATCTACATACATTTGCATTTCTGGTGAGATAAAATTAAAATTACATACAAAATGAGGCCCGTCACAATATTTAAGTATTAAATGTGGATTAGTCACTGTATCATTTAGGACTATCTTGGTTTATGAGTTTGATTCAGCGCTAATTCCATTCTGCTAATAGTAAACATTGAGCTCTTCTTATGTTTATGTAATGAATTTAGGCATTATGGAGAGTCACAAAAATGCATAAGAAATTGGCTCTGCCATAAAATACTACCGTAGATGCCTTTTCACAACTTTTATGAACTTTATTTTTTCCTACTATTTAATACCAATAGTCAGTAAAAAAGTTGGATCTTTGCTTTGCAGGATTTTGCTGGACAGCGAGTATGTGTGTTTCACCTGTAAGGGAAAAATAGTGTTGATTTCTCATTAACCATATCATAGTTTAGTTGACATTGAACTAATAGTATATTTTAATTTTAGAAAGTTTATCTGCATTTCCTTACCTGACTAAAACTATTTTCTCATTTTTCTTTTGGACACATTAATTCAGTATTGTTCAAATACATGGCAGTTCCCGAAAAAGCTGTGAAATCCCAATAACATTAGCAACAATTCTCAAGTGATTTATTAGCCTTTTATTTTGTTGGGACGGTTTTAAGTATGCAGTCTGTAATTCTTTTGGTATCAAATGATGACATGGATTTCTGAGCTAAGTTATACTCCTGTGCTGACATCTCTTCCACCCAAATAATTCTGCTTTTATTAATAACAGGACAATACTGAGCTTTTTAATGTAGTCATCGACTGCTACCAATTTGTTTTGATATTTTGAATAAAAGTCTTCACTAATACAAGAAGGACTATGGCAACAGAAACAGTATGTATGAATATTTGCTTGGATAATTTAGCAAGGGGAGACTCAAGTATAAAAATGAAAATAGATAAAAGAAGCTTGTTAAAATTTTGTTTTCTCTATAGTGAGAACAGGCTAAAGTGGATGGCTTTTTTTGTACCAATGTATGCAAAGCACTTCAAAAAAAGACTAAGCAAATACCAACTGGATACATAACACATATACAGCTTCCTTTTTCTTCTTTTCTTTGTCTAGCAATGTTGATGTGTAAAAAGAGTCCCTTTTATGATGATTGGTTGCTACCTGTACAGAGCTTTCCTTAGAAATGCTGCCAGTTAAGACTTGGTGGTGGGAGGGAAAGGCTCGGGCAGGGTGGTGGTTTCCCACATGAAACTCATCTTGCATCTTGTAGTAAAACTGACTTCAAGGGCAGGTAAAGGAGATTACAGCTTGCTAATCATCCTGAAACCCAACATTTTGCCATTTCCAAACAGGATGCCAATCATCAGGCAGTTTTTCTTCTAACAGCAAAAGCCCTTATTTCTATCATTCAAAGCTATCACTGCAAATTCATCTATATACAATGAGTAAAAGTTCCAGAAACTGACTCTATTATCCAATTCTGAGTTTAGTGACATGGGATAACAACTTTAGTAAAAAAAAAAAAAGGCATACAAGTGTTTTGGTGCATTCATTGCTGTTGAAATTATAGGGGAAATCCCTATTTTCAAAGCATGCTTTGAAACTGCACTTGTTATTCAATTCAGCAAATGTTGAAGAGAATACTATTTAAAACTCTGAGTTGAGCAATTTAAGAGTTATAAAGATAGAGAAGACTACACTGTCCAGAGCCCCCTCCACTGCAGAAGTCCATCTAAACCAGTACCACTAGCTCCAAAAAAGTTCTCCATCCCACAATGCTTCTCCTCTCCATGGTTGGCCAGAATCACAAACACCAGAAGGAATGCCTGCTTTAACACTTGTTTATAGGATTCTTTGGCCACATCAGTCACTTCAGAACAATTTTCACTTGTAAGATCAATGCTGACTGTTCCAGTCCTGAAAACAAAAAAACTTGCTGAATCTTTAAGGCAGTGGTTCTGCACAAGTGGGATTAGTTGGGTAGTAGGTTGGGAAAATCTTATTAAAATCTTTGATTTTGAAATCTCTTAGTCATATAAAAACAGTGATTGTCTTGGGCCTCCCTGGTGGTGCAAGGGGTTAGGTTGTGGCACCATGAACTTAACTGCAGCCATTGCAGTGTGAGTTCGATCCCCAGCCAGGGAGCTAGCCCACATGGCGCAGCAGACCTCTCCTGTCTCGTATGCTGCTTCTCTCAGCAGTCATTCAGTCATTCTGCCTGTTCTGTTCCCCACTCTGTCTTTGGTGAATCTTTTCACCCCCCCACCCCCGCACCTCTAGCCTGTACCCCAGTTCTTATATGCATACATAAATAAATCTTAAAAAAATAAAAGAACACTGATTGTCATGCCTCTGCCCAATGCACAAGCTTACTAATAAATATTTCTTGAATGAATGAATGATACAGAGAGCAACTTGATCACCTCTAGAAGTTGTAATCACTATGTTTATTGTTATCTTCTCATGTAGTCCAGGCTGTTTGCATATTTCTATAGAGAAATATGTATATATACACATATTTTCTGAAAAATTTATACTGGATGTGAAGTTAAATGATAGAATGTCATTCAGAAAGATTGGCTAAAATCATTACTAAATTAAATCAACAAATATTTGCTGATCACTTACTATTGGCAGTCACTTTCTATATATTAATGAAACAGTACTGAAGAAAATAAACAAGGGGCCTGACTGGCTGAAACTTAAGAGTCTTGTGGAAGAAAATAAACCATAAACAAAAACATTTTTATTTCATTTAATATAGCAAAACAATTTCTATTTTAATGTGTATACAGGAAACAGGACATGATAGAGTGAGATGTATCTGGGGAGATAGGTGCCCTACTTTAGTTAGAGTTATAAAGGAAAGCTGTTCTGAATATTTAAGTTTGAGCTGAGTCATTGAGGAAAAGATGGAAGAAGTTTCATAACAAAACATTTTACCCTTGAAGAGGAGAGGGCAAGTGGAAAGTCTGGAGGTAATAAAAAAAGAGTTTATCTTGATCAAGGTGCAGAAAGGAGGTAAATGAGTCTCTAGGAGAGGAGCTGGCATTTTTTTTTCTCAAAATGATCTGAAAGTAAATATTTCAGGCTTTTTCAGGACCTATGTTTTCTTTTCAAAATACTCAACTCTACTATGGCATCACAAAAGCAGCCATAGAAGTACATAAATGAATGAGTACAGCTGTGTTCCAATAAAACTTTATTTGCAAAGACAGGTGATGGGATGGATTTGGCCCAACAACATGGATGGACCTTGAGGGGATTATGCTAAGAGAAATAGGTCAGATGGAGAAAAACAAATATTTCACTCATGTGGAAGATAAAGAATCAAAGCAAACCAACCAACAAAGCAAAACAAACACAGATTCTGATAGCAGAATGGTGGTTACCTGAGGGGAAGGGGGAGGAGGATGGAGTGGGTAAAGGGGGTTAATTGGATGGTGGTAAGTGGAAACTAGCCCTTTGGTCATGGTTGTGGTGTGGTATATACCGACAATGAGGTGTGAAGTTGCACACATGAGACTTACAGTATTGGGAAACCGATGTTACCACAAAAAAAAAATTCCTAAGAAAATCAACTAATGTGTTTTTTTTTTATTTTAAGGGAAAAAAATTGTAAAAAGAAAAGGGATTGGTTGTAGGGGTAAGAGAAATGCCAAGATAGCTTTCTGGCTTGAATCAGATTGTTGATAGTGCTGTTATCAAAATGTGGAAGACAGAGAAGGAATCAAATTTTAGTTTCACAAAGCTTTGGTTGGACATATCTGTGAGACATTTGGAGTCATCCCAGAATGTCTAAGTAGACAGAAGAAAATTGTACCATTTTCAAAGCAGGTAAAAGACAGAAGCAAAGCTAGTATCCAGCCATTCACCCTAGAGTGGCTTAGGAGGGTGTGATATCATGTTTTTAGATGCTGAACTAGGAGCAGATGCAACTCAGGGTTTTTGTTATAGTGGCCACGACCAAAACTTTCTGTGCCAAAATAAAAAATCAGCTCCTTCTTTAACATAGGAAGCTTCATGTCTTTTTCTGCATTCTCAACAAGTGGCACAGCAGTGAAAGGGGCCTGATTGAAGACAGATAAAAATAACTGGTGTAGAGAGACACAGGATGTTCATTGTGACCAGCAGAGTTTGCAGGTTAGTTGTGACTTGCAAATATGCTGCTATATACTTCTGTTGCTCTTTGACCACATCCTAAAACACAGCTCAACATGTCAATATTTCAGAGCTGTTTGCTTTCTTGAGTAATCTAATCGTAAGCCTCAGGGAAAAAGTGACCATGCTTTGCTGTTTCTGTTTTAAGTCAACCTAAACTGAATGATCCAAGAAATACTGCTATAGACAATAACTGTAGAAAGAGGAACAAGTTAATGAATCAGGGATCAGAACATATGATAAGTAACTTTTCCCAATACACTAGGTTTAATATGTTTAAAAAATGTCAACTTTATTGAAATGGGTTTATTTATGGTAGAACGCTGTAGTACTAATAATTAATATCATTCATGCTAATATAATGTATGAAATCCCAGAAAAAAAGATACAGAATTTGTTTTCAAACTTGTTGAAAATATACCCATAATTTGACACACACACATCCATAGATTACCTATTTTTTTTTAACATTAAATTTTATTTTTATATTCCCCCATACAATTGCAAACGCCCCATTCTGACCCCAATCCTTCCCCTCCCGCCCCCCACCCCCCAAAAAGTGTCTCTGGTTCATAGTTTTTTGTTGATTTTGATTTTCACTTTCTTATATTCATTTTCCTGGTCCCTTATTTAAGTTTTCTAGATTCCTGCTATGAGTGAGACCATCCGGTATTTTTCTTTTTCTTTTTGGCTTATTTCGCTGAGCATGATCCCTTCCAGCGCCATCCATGTTGCTGCAAATTGCATTTTAAAGGTGGTAATTGTAGTGGGGTAACATATATCCTATACCTCTCAACCATGTGCAGTGCTGTAAACCAATGTTACTGCAATAAAATAAACATGAATGAAATAATTTGAGAACAAAAAAAAAATGCCATATTTTAACAAGTTCAGTAGAGCTACCATCCTATCTTACAACGACGTAGTTTGGATTATGCTTTGCTGTCAGTTAAGGAATATCCATTTTTAGTTACTTAAACAATGAGGAGTTATTTTCATTAAAAAGTAAGAAACCTAGTTTGTGGCTATATTCAGTTGTTCCTGCATGTCAGAAAACTCATATTCTCGTGATTTCTTCCTCTTGGTTACAAGATAACTTCTATAACTAAAAGTACCACAACTGTGTATAAGAAAAGTCAGCGGGAACTAGGAGCAGTAAGGTGGTGACAGCTTCAGCTATTCTTTTTAACAAGAAAAATGAAAGGGCCTCCCCAGTGGCACAGCGGGTTTAGTGCAGCACTGTGAAGCTGTCTGCAGCCTTTGCAGTGCTGGTTTGATTCCCAGCCAGCCAGGGAGAAACCCACATGGCTGGACAGACCTCTCCTGTCTTGCCCGCTGCTCCCCTCAGCAATGTACTTTGGTCAGTCTGACTGTTCTGCTCTCTGCTCTCTCTGGTGAATTCTCTCATCCTTCCACGCCTCTGGCCTGTACCCCAGTTCTTGTATAAAAATAAATAAATCTTTCTAAAAAAACTAACAAGGAAAATGAAATATTTTTTGGGTCTCATTATCTTTTCTTATCATCAGGCTCTTTGACTACATCTAACTGTTGCAGAGGGTGGAGGGCAGCCAGAAGCAGAGAACAAGGTTCTCACGTTGGTTTAGACACAAGTTACCTCACCTGGCCCAGGCACAGCTATTGCTTCAAACACCAGGCCATGAGAAGACCCAATGTGTTAACATGATCTTGCCTAGACAACTAATTGTGTCTGCTATACAAACTCTGTTACAGATCAAACAGTATAATTCACTCATCATTTTAACATTGTGATGATTATTGTAATGTTCTATTCAGACCCCCTTTAGAAAATAAAGGAGCGATTACCCAGCTGCCTGGGTTTTTTTTTTTGTTTTGTTTTGTTTTTAAAGATTCATTTATTTATGCATACAAGAGCTGGGGTACAGGCCAGAGGTGTGGGAGGTGAGAGGATTCACCAGAGACAGAGTGGAGGGGTTAAAGGAAGACAGAACTCAAGTTAAGGGCTCCCTTCAGGCACTGCCTCAATTGAAAAGGTACCTTATTGAGGTCATGTTTCAAGGACCCTCTTTAACTACTGATCTGCAAAGACCACTCCCTCTCCTCTGCCCCTTTACTCCACTCCCCTCGTCTGCTCCTGTCCCTGTCTTTCCTGGGTCCCCACATGCAGAGCCATTTTGAAGTGCCACGCCGTAGTCAAAACCAAGTGCTGGCTAAAATGGGCTAAGATAGCATTGCAGTAGAATCTCCCTCTGCCCAATCCTGCTTTTAGCCCTTGTGCTCTATAGGTGCACTTGCTTTCAACACTCTCCCAGCAAACCTGCTGCAGCTAATGTCCCTCTCAGCCTCCTTCCTAGACAATTCAGCCTACTATAAAAATAGAATGGAAAGGAGCAGCAGACCTCCCCTGACTCGCCCGCTGCTCCCCTCAGCAGTGTATTTCAGTCAGTCTGCCTGTTCTGTTCCCCATTCTGTCTCTGGTGAATCCTCTTACCTCCCACACCTCTGGCCTGTACCCCAGCTCTTGTATGCATAAATAAATAAATCTTTAAAAACATAGAATGGAAAATTTGATATATTCAATACATGTAAGTTTCTCAATTTCAGTTTTAACATTTACTTGGAATTTTGAAACAATTAAACAGATTAGAGTTATTAAAGTTGAAATGTAATTTTGAAGACTGCCACATGCCAATGAAATTCTTTGTTATTTCAGCTTTGGCAAGTATGAAAATATTTGCCATCTGTACCAACTGTTCATTTCCCCGATTGAGCAAACACTTGATTTTGTTTATAAATATATACATATATTTGAAATAGCTTTATTTTTTGAATATGAAATTAACAGTTCATTGCAAAATCACAGAAGCAAGTGAAAGTTTAAATAAGAATGAAAAAAATCACTGAAAATCTTAATACATATCTGTTTCTCATCTCTGAGTGATATCTGTCCAAACTTTTCTTTAACAATTAAATTTACTTATTTCCTTACATCATTGCTCATTTTTATAGAATATTTGATTTCTCCCCTCAGGTGTAGTCCCTGTAGCTCTCCCATCACCAATTCACCTGTGCACCATCACCACAGTCCCTTGTGTTCCTCCCTCTCCTATTTTGACCCCTCTCCTTCCCGCTCACCTATTCTATGCCTAAGACTTTTAAAAGGCATGAACAACTGTTTCTCTAATCTTTCCTTTAGTCTCAGAAAGTCTGAGGATTTGACCCATGTTCATTCTTCTTTGCAATAGTAACTGAAAGAAATTTTAGGAATTAAAGTAGAGCAGATACATATTAAAAGAGATTAGGCCAAGGATTAGGTCCCAAAGTAGACCATACCTCTTTGTTCAGTAATGAGTAACCGGTACTTTCGAAATGCAGCTTCTGCAGAAAGTTGGGACCAGTTGTGTGCACCTGGTGGAACAGTGTGACTGACTAGGAAGAAAAGGCTGACTAGGAAGGGATGCCAGAGCTGATGGTGCCCTGATTTGCCACAGCTGCAGATTTTCAGCTTCATTTCTCATCCCCACACATGTTCTACAAACAGCATGGTAGAAGCACTGCAAACTGCCTGGGATGTGCAAAACCAGGGCTGTTATTGTGTGTTCTGGGTTATTTCCTGTTTGCATACTTAAATCTAAATAAATTTGGTGGTGGATGAAACCTAAAGTGTCTTATGAATTTAATTGCTAAGTTGCACTCTAAACAACTATAGTTAGCTTAAACAGACATTTCTATAAACACACAAATAATTCAAGGCTACTTTCTCATAGTAAATTGATTCAAATGATGCAGAATTTTATAAACTCTTCTTCCCTGAAATCTCCTTCTTCACCTATTTTTAATTACTAATTTAATTTCCTTCTTTTACATATAGCTGTTGAGGCTTTCTATTATTTCTAGTGTCAGTTTTGGTAATTTGTGTCTTTCTAGGAATTTATCCATTTTATGTGAATGTTGAATGTACAGAAATAAAGTTGTTCATATTTCCTTAAAATTCTTTGAATTTCTATAGAGTCTGTGCTTAATGTATTTCAATTCTCATGGTCTTTACAAGGAATTAGCTTTTGGTTCCATTGATACTTTCTATTGTTTTCATGTTTCTACTTTCAGTTCTGATCTTTATTTTCTTCTTTCTATTCTAAGTTCTACTTCTTCCTGCTTATCAAGGTAAAAGATTATTGACTTAGACTTTTCGTCTACGTAATCATTTTGTTCCCTGTATTTCTTTCTAAGCATTGTGTTAGCTATATCCCATAAGTTTTGATGTTTTTATTTTCACTCAGTTTAAATTATTTTGCAGTCTCCCTTGAGTTCTTCTTTGACCTTGAGTTATTTAGAAATGTCATATATTTTCCATATATTTGGACACTTCCTGTAATCTTCCTTTGTTACTTTCTAATTTAACTCCATTATGACAAAAAAGTACACTGTATTATTTAAATCCTTCAATAGTTTTTGAGACTTGGAATAGCATATAGTCTATTCTGGCAATTGTTCGGTGCATACTTAAAAAATAATGTGTATTTAGCTGTTACTATACGTATTCTTTAAATATTAGATTTTTGGGGTTACGTGTTGCTCATAGCTTCTATGCCTTGTGGGTTTTCTCTCTACTTTTCTCAATTACTGAAACCACAGGACAGTCTGTTGTATTGTCTGTCTTTCCTTAAATTTTGTCAGTTTCTTTTTCATTTGTTTTGGGGCTCTGCTGTTATGTAGGTTTATAATTATATATTTCTGTTGAACTGAATCTTTATCATTATGAAATATTACCAATAAAATTATCTCTAGTAATATTCTTTGTCTTGAGGTCTATTTCATCTTCAATTAATAAAATTGCTTTCAAAGTTGTAGTCAGTGTTCAAGTCTACCTTGGCTTTCACTTTTTTTTACTTTTCCCTGGGCGTCTGGACCCCCTGACATGTGTGCTTTAGCAATGGGAAGGATGCAGAGCTTAGCTCAGTCCTGTTATAGTCCTCATTGTTACGTCTGATTTGGTGTATCATTTGTCCTAAACCAGGTCAGCAGCTTTGGATTGGTAAAGTTGGGGTCTTTCCCTAATCGTTAAGAAATGAGGCTGCCACTGTTAGCCAATAATGTTTGGGGGTTTTGCACTTAATCTTCCTATTCACTCTTCCCTTAGTCCCAAATCAAATCTGCCACCTCTGGTTTTAAAGTTGTGGGGTTTTGTTGTCATTTTCATGCCAGTCATCTGACAAACCACAAAAAGTGGAGGAGGAGGAGGAGGAGATCAGTTAAGATCATACCATTTTCTATAACAATTTTCTAAGAATAAACCTTTCTCAATTTCTAGATCACACCTTTCTTAACCTGGTCAATGGTTAATGGTTATGTGGGTTTTGCTTTGTGAAAGCCATAATTCCGGTCATGCAGCCCTTTCTTACAGAACATATCTCACTGGGTTCCGGTATTGATACAGCTCCAGTACTTTCCAGCCTGGAGGTGACAAGGGCCTCCCCTATGTGATTTACCGAGAAGTGAAGTGCTTCACCATTCTTTGTTATTCCCATTAGCTCTACCTGCACATATATAGATAGCCTCTCATTGAACTCATTCAACCATCTCTTTTGACTGTTGCATTTTCTTCCAGAACTGTGACTGGGTCATTGTTTCTTGGTGTTTATGCTTCTATCCTATGTTCTCAGGCTTCAGAGTCCTCCAGTTCTCATTTACTTCTCCTGACATGTTCTGGTCCCAAATCTCCTATTTTGATAAAAATTTATTTGCAATAGCCAAGATATATAAACAACCTAAATGCCCCCCAATAGATGAATAGATCAAGAAGATGCGGTATAGTTAGATAATAGACTACTACTCGGTGGCCTAAAAAGATAAACTCATGTCATTTGTTTCCAACATGGATGAAACTGGAAGGGATTATGCTAAGCAAAATAAATCAAAAGAAAAAAAGATAAATATTGGATGATTTCACATATAGGTGGAATATAGGGGAACTGAACAAAGGGTCAGGAAAAAGACAAAACTGGCAAGATGACCATAGATCTGAGGCATACAGCAGGGGAGGGGGAAGGAAAGGGGTCAAACTGGGGAGAGAAGAGCACAAGGGACCATGGAGATGGATCATCAGTACAATGGTGGTGGGAGAACTACAGGGATGACACCTGAAGGGAGAAATCAAATACTGTCTAAAAATTAACCATGATGAAAGAGAATAAATTAATATTTTTTAAAAGTTGTAAAAAATTGAATCTATCTTATTTAGTGGAAGATTCACTAGTCCTAGTCTCACTGGATAAGCATTTTGTAGATGTTAATTAACTGTCCTGGGATATTTGGATTTTATGAACACAATCTTCAGTAAGTTTAAGCAAAACATCTTTAGAGAGGGAAATTCACATATAGGTAGCAAACTAGAAGTATTTTGTTCTCCCTCAGGTAAGACAGACCCTGAATGTGGGAGGAGGCCACAGCATAAGAGCTAGTTCAACAGGATGGAAATGTTTTAGTGTATCCTAAACTACATATCTCAGATCACTAGCCCTGCAAATGTTTTGGGAAAAATGAGAATATTCTTCTTACGTATTAATTTTTGGAAATATTGTTTATCCTTCTCTTGAACACAGAAATCTGCATATTCACTCACTAAACAATGAGAAGTCCCACAGTAAAAAATGGTTTTATTTAAATCAGTTGTTTCAAATAAGAAAAAAAATTCTCAGAAAGCTTTTACTTTGTCAATAGTATTCCCTACAGGGCATCCCATAGAAATCTGTGTAATGGAATAAATTGTTTTCTTCTAGAAAATTTGGATATTTAAGACTTTCTCATGAAAGAAAATGAACTATTTGCTATTAGCCACTTCTCTCTCATTTCTGAATCTTTATTATTTACTCTTTTATTTTGGTGTTTTGTTTTCTAAGAAGTCTGTCTCTATGAGGCTTAATAACAAAATGATCTGAGAGTCTTAGGCCAATTCTAAACACAATTGCTTTTAACTTATTTTTTCTTTTTCATTTCATTTGAATAACTGTGTTTGGAAAAATCTTGAATCAATTAATGAAAATATGAATCTCAATGTAATAAGATATAATTGCAACAACATAATTAATTTTTAATAATCTCACATTTTAAAACAGCATTATTGAAAGAACATGAGCTCCTCCCTCCTGTCTTTCATGAAGTTGATTTGTTACTCTGTACCAGCTTCAGTTTTATGAAGGAATGTGTCACCAGAATGAAGAAAAACCACACAGAGAGGTACATTTTGTTTCTATAAAACAAAGATGTTCTAAAGATCCTTTAAAACATGGAAACATTTTTTATTCCAAATAAAAGAATTATATGCTATTGTAGTTAATTTAAATGATAGATGAATTTATAAAATGTAGCTTCAAAGTCCCAGCTAATCCCTACTAATAATTACTTACTCTTTACAGCTGGAATCCCTAGGATTAAATATATATTTGTATATTTATACATGTACATATTACAATATCTCTATGTATTTTTTAATTAAATGTATATACAGATAGAATAATACACCATTGTGATAAAGACTAAGTATAAAATAGAATAAATAACCATCAAAAAGAGGTATGAAAACTGGGCCTTTTTCTACACTCTATGACCCATTTTCTTAAGTGTGGAAACTAAATGACAGCTGCCATTGTGATATGTTTTTCATTTTCTTTTGGCGCCAAAATCTTGATTTTGTTGGCCTTAATATTCTCATTTTTTTGACAGGTGCCCATCAAAACCACACACCTTCTAGCAAAATTTCCTACAACATTGCTAACTGCTCAAGCTTGTCAGCACATTTCTGCTTAGTCAAGCTATCTTCTAAACTTCATTTTGATAACCCATGTTGTTAAAAAGTACTATAGAAACCTCATGTATATTTATTATTTAAACATGGCTCACGAAGTCATCATTCAAATCTCTGAATGCACTTGCTAATATATTTCATAACAAACATATATCCATAGACTTTTTAATATTCTGATAATGTCTCCATTTGCTCAGCCATCTATATTTAATGAAAAGCTATCATATTTTTCCCTGACAAATTTCAAACATCTGTGGTGCTTTCCAATGCATAGACACAGACTTTTTGTGTGACCTTGGACAATCTTGCTCTTTCTTCTGATTATATAAACCTATGGAATGAGAAACATTATAATGCAGATCACTTTCAAAAATATAATAATTAGAAATTGTGGAGTGGTTTAGATATGTCAATCCAAGATTTACTATTTTAGAGATGCCCCTCCATGGACACTTTTATTTTCATTTATTTATTTTTTAAAAAACATTTATTTATTAGGTCTCCCCTGGTGGTGCAGCAGTTGAGTGCTGGGCTGCGAGGCTGCCCACAGCCTCTGCAGCGCCAGTTCGTTCCCCGCCCGCCTGCAAGGGTCCCACAAAAAAAAAAAAAAAAAAAAAAAAAAAGATTTATTTATTTATACAAGCACTGGGTACAGTCAGAAGCGCGGGAGGGTGAGATAATTCACCACAGCCAGAGCGGGGAGCAGAACAGGCAGACTGATGAAACACACTGCTGAGGGGAGCAGAGGCACGGCAGGAGAGGTCTGCGTGCCATGTGGGACCCTCACTGGCGGCCGGGGATTGAACCAGCGCTGCAGAGGCTGTGGGCAGCTTCGCAGCCCAGAGCTCAACCGCTGCACCACCGGAGAGGCCCCTCCATGGATATTCACATGGCATGTATACAGGCTGCCTTCTGACTGGAAAGGGGAGAGTCGACCCTTTCTCAGTCTCTGCCTGTCTCCTCTGCTCTTGCCTTCACCATATCTCTGCAGACTTGTGCCTATAATCACCACCGACTCAAGGCAGGGAAGCCCCTCAGCAGCCTCAGTGGTCCCCCAAACATGTGGTTTGCTTTGAATATTTCTCCTTGTTGGACTGTCCTGAGAGCTACACCTTTCAGGTTAACCCAGAATTTCTGTGATTTTACCTGAATCATTCTTGCTGAGTCTGTCCTTCCCTTGCTGAACACCTTTATTTTTTCTTGATTTATGTTTTATGGATCAACCAAGATGGGGCATCCTCATTTCTTCTCCAATCCTCTGTACTATTCTTATTCTAACAATGGGAGGCTTCACTTAAATTTCCAGTCCTGAGATCCCTTCCCACTTCCACGTTCCCTGTATGTCCATTTCCATATCTCATCTAAGTCTTAGATGGATCCTTCTGATTCTCTGTTGTTATCTTGTCTCTACATGAACCTGAGACTTCTGTCCCTGTTTGCTCTTGGTCTATGGGTGCCCAGGCCTACTTCATGTAACCCATCACTCTGCAAATGGACGACAGGGTTTGTTTTGACTTAGTTTTTATCTCCTGTTGTGTTGTTTCTCTATATTCCACATACGAGTTAAGTCAGCTGGTATTTCTCTTTCTCCTTCTGACTTATTTTGCTTGGCATTATCCCCTCCTGTTCCATGCATGTTGTAGTAAAAAAGGAGATACACTTTTAAAATTTAGAGGAAATTTTATACTGTTTTCCATAAGGCTGGTCCAAGCTACATTCCCACCAATAGTATACAAGGGTTTCTTTTTCTCCACATTCTCACTAGCACTTATTGTTTCTGGTCTTTTTTCTATGAGCCATTCTCAGAGATGTGAGGTGGGATCTCATATCTCTTTTTATGGCAGGGAAATCTTTAATTGTGTATGTATACACACGCGCACACACACACACATCTTAATCTACTCATCTATTGTTGGGCACTTACGTTGTTTTTATATTTTGGCAATTGTAAATAGTGCTGCAATGAACATAGAGTGCCTGTATTCCTTTGAATTAGTGTCTTTGCATTCTTTGGATAGAAATCCAGGAGTGGAATTGTAGATCACATGGTAAATATATAGAAGAAATCATAGGTAAAACATTGCACGACACTGGCTTCAGTAACATCTTTGGAGCTTCAACTCCAACAGCAGGGGAAAACAAAAGCAAAAATGAGCAAGTGGGGCTACATCAAACTAAAAAGCTTCTGCACAGCAAAGAAACTACCATCAAAACAAAAGGTCTCCCTACCAAATGGGAAGAAATATTTGTTCATCACACACCTAACAACGGGCTACTATTTAGAATCTACAAAGAACCTATACAAATCAACAAAAAGTAAACAAAGGCCCCAATCAAAAACTGAACAAAAGAGTTAGATGCTTCTCCAAAGACATACAGGTAGCCAAAGGGCACACAATAAAATGTCATTGGCACCTATCATCAGGGAAATGCAAATCAGAACTACAATGAAATCCCACCTCACATCTGTGAGAATGGCTCATGTAAAAAAGACCAGAAACAATAAGTGCTAGTGAGAATGTCGAGAAAAAGAAACACTTGCATACTATTGGTAGGAATGTAGGTTGGTCCAGCCTTATGGAAAACAGTATAAAATTTCCTCAAAATATTAAAAGCGTATCTGCTTTTTTAATAAACTGGATTTGGTATATCATTTTTTATAAAGAAAATTAAAAGCACATAGAAAATACGCACAGGCATATAATGCAGCCCCTAATACGTACACAGAAGCATACAAACCACATGCATAGATACCGCCAAGACCATATTTATCTGACTGTTAAAAATAAAAATGTTGCCATTGACATGTACATGATTTTTTCAGAGCATTGTCCAGAACTATCACTTAAAATAACCAGTTCTTAAGAAAATGCAGATTCCTGAGCTCCATGCCAAATATTCTGATTTAGTAGGGCTAAACTAGTAAAACTTAATATATTTGTGTCCACAAGTGTTTGATAACTTCTGATGTTAAGGTTCTGGGGTGGAGACTGGCATCTGGGAATTGCTACCAATTGGCTCTTGATTTGACAGAGGAATGAAAATCGCCTAGGATGATGGCTTGAGGGAAATAAGAGAGAAACCTGGTCTCCCGGTGGGATAATGTACAGTAGGTACCGAATCCACAGTAATGTTCACAAAACATCAATCCCCTTTCCTCTGTCATGCCACAAAGAAAACAACAGCTGAGCACACCTGGGGGCTTCTCACCATTTCCTTCGCAGTTTAGTATATTTTTGTTTTCAAGTAAGCTCATTTGTGAGGAGATTCCTTCTTAGTCTCATTCACATCTTCATTTCAAGTTTTATTTTTAAATTAGATTCAGGCATTGATAAAAAAAATAAATACCAGTGTTTGGAGACGTGGGATTTTTCTTCTCACATTACACAAAAATATAAGCTGCAGATCAAACTCTAGAAGCCTCCATCACCACATTTCCTGTTTGTAACTGAACAGCGCACACGAAAGATTTCAAGACACAAAAGAGAAAAAAAGACCTGAGATACAGATAAAGACAAGTTTTACTACCACACGGCTTCTAACATAACAGAGAACGTTACTTAGGAAATAAAGTTAGGGGAGCATTTTTCATCAATACATTTGCCTTATGGCTACATGTGGATTTCTCTGAGAAAAGAAGCATGGCAGGTAAGTGGCACTTTAAATTATTTTGTCCCATGTCTGTGCCTAAAAATTCACTTAATTGCTAAGCTACTAACATAAAGACATTTAAGATCTGGAAAGTAAATAAGTTTATACTTCTTTTATTTAAATGGGAGATAATATCTAGTGTCATTAGAACATATTTGGAAATATATTGAAGTGTCTAAGTTGATTATTTTCTCTCAAAAAATCAGGCAGTGTTTATAATATAAAGCTAGTTGTACCTGTTTAGTAATTGCTCTTCTATAATATTCCGCTTAAAGTACTTGTTTAAAAAAAAAAAACTTTCCTCTACCATTCCTTCTGGTATATTTTAGTTATAAAGGAGGTTAGGAAAAGTAACCACACTATAGTTCCTTAGGATTTAAGCACCATATTATCTTCCCAGCAATCAATTCAATTGTCAACACAGAGAGATGGCAATTTTGCAAAGCCCAGTGAAAATTCAATCACTTGTAGAATAGATTGTGAGGATTGGATTTACATCGATTAGCTGAGTGTCTGTTCCACATTGGTGGTTCATTTTTCCCTTATTCTTTTACGTACTTTTAATTTCTTTAATAAATGTCTCTGCTGTAAGAGAAAATATGCATATTCTACAAGATGGAGAATTGTGAAATATATATGAAAAAGAAAATATTCTACATATTTTCCATCATCTTAAAAAAACACAAACTATCATTATAATTGCTTCCAATTTTCATTCCTCTACATTCTGTGTAGCTTTCTTTATATAACCAAAATAATAATGTACATAATACACCTAGCTTTTTTTCAATCGTGTATAAGAGCCATTTCCTTTTTTGTGAATAAGTTCTGCTTAATCATTTTATATGAGTGCACAAAATGGTATCTATTGGGTTCATTGTACTTAGCTACTTGTTTAATATCTGAAATGTGTGTTGTACACAACTTTTTAAAAATGTGTATTTTACATGACAGATGAACAACTTTATATAGCTTTTTCCATATTAGGGTTATTTTCCTTAGGAAAGATCCCTAGAATTAGAGTTACTGAATAGGAGGTTATGAATATTTTAAGTCTCCTTATTGCTGAATTATTTACCTAGAATAATGCCAATTCACTCCTATCCTAGCAATGTTTCTCCATAAAAGGCTGGTCTCATTTAGAAAAAATTTTACTAGTTTGATAAGCACAATACACCAATCCATTGTTTAATATACATCACTTTGATTATAAGGAGGTTAAACAGTTTTGCATGGATTTTTAAACTGGTCACAATTCTATTACTTGTGAGGTGTCTATTTATATCCTTTGCATAATTATTGCTCTAATACTTTTAATGTCAATTTGTATAAGCCCTTTATGTAGAAAAACATTACATATAATATTATATATAATTTCTGTGAATGTGCTGCCCAGTGTTTTGTTTGCTGGATTTTAAAATCAATTGACCAGACTAATCACGTAGGGAACATAAGCTGATGTATGATTTTCACACCTTTCCTCATCTTTTCCAGGTTCATAGATTAGCAAAGAACACAAACAATGTCCCAGTTTTGCTTGTGCCCTGCAAGAAATAGACACAGCAATGCTATGAACAATTGCCATGCGCTGATGGTGACGGGGAACTTTGGAAGGGTGGGGAGGCTGAAGGCAGTGAATTTGAAATTCAACTATTCTCAGGATGAATTAATTCTAATCTTATGAGGAATGTGACATGATTCCTTCCATAGCATTTCATAGGTTAGATTTTCTCTTCAGGTATAACATAGGAAACTCCTCCATTGTCATTAAAGCCTTCTACAATCCCACGCGAGAGCTAAAAACATTTGCCTTGAAAACCCCATAGATCTTTAAAGACAAAACAAAACAAAATTAAAAAACAAAACAAAACTTTGAAGTGAAGAGAATCAGAAGTTTGTATTCTTTACATCTAGATGGGTACAGTAAAAAAGAAAAAATAAGTATAATCACAATGAAAAAGTGAAATTTTTCCTAGTTAAGTAAAACAATGTGCAAAAAGGATCCAAATCTTTCCTTTTCTCCTCCAAATGTGGGCATCAATAAATATGCCCATAGATAATTCTTATTATGTTTATGAATTCTTGTAAATCATTATTAGCTGAATAATATGATGAAAGCTCCTTTGGGCTACCTTTAATTGTGTTTAAATAATTATTCACAATTTCGTAACACGTTGTTTTTTTTTAATAAAAGGATTTTCGTTATCTTTCTCAGTTTTGTCTCCCCTTGAGCCTCCATCATCTTTTTGAAAACAATGAAAGTCTTTCTCTTAGAGACTATGCAAAATTAATTTATGAATTATCTTTTAATTCATATGCTTTTAAAATCAGAGGTAGGTTGAAGACTATGCGTCATTTAATGTAGGTAATTTCTGGAAAGGATTTTATGAAGTCATGGCAGGAAAGATTATCACTTAGAGGTCATGGCTCTGAGAAATAAATGTCTACATATTGCTTATTAATAATAAATATTAGTAGATACTTTTCCAGACATTTTTTATTTTATTTGATTTTCTTAGTATTCCTAAATTAAAAAGAAGTGAGAAAAAATGCACAGGTCTTTCAAAAACTTTAAACATTAAAGAAACATACTGAAAGTACTGTATTGGATGAGTTTCCACACCTCCAGGCGAAGTGACCAGAGAGGGTCTTTCCAAAGGTACTTCTTCAATAGGAAACTATAGAGTAACTAGACACAGATAAAGAGGTCAATCTAAAGCAGGGATTTTGGTAGCATTTGATCCTAACAAAATATCTCAAGTTTCCCAATACCAAATAAGGGTTAGTTATAAAGATGACAAGAAATCCTGTACTGTAAGAACCATACATACTGTTATATATGTAACATAACATGCACTTGTCTCAGTTACAGAAGTCCTGAAGGGGCAACAATTAAGACATTATCACTTTTCTATTGTTAATTGTTTAATTAAAGGCTTCTGTGAATCAAACCTGCCAGCATAAAGCCTTTACATTCACTTAGCTGGGTTTCCTTCCAAAGCACATATAATTTTAAATTCCAAATACAGAGTCTGCCAAATACTTTGGCTTGAGGAGAGTCAGAGGTCTTATAATTAAACCCCCTACTATTAACCACTGCCAGTTGAAAGCTGGTTAGAAATTTAAATCATGTTTTTCCTTACAGTTATTAGCTCACTTCTTGCTTCGTTTGGGTGTTTTTTTTTTTTTTTTAAAAGCAGAGTAAAGAGCTCAATCCAATCTGTGTGGGTCTTTTTAAATTGATAAAAGCAATGTAAATGAAAGCAATTACAAATAATAAACAACGATACTAAAGTTTTCTGTTTGTCAGGAAGTTTTAAGTATGTTGGGCATCCAATATTGTAAGAGGCGCCATCTGTACTGAACAGATACTCACAGAGTATGTGAATAGATACTCACGTGGGGCTGAAGATAGTCATACTGTATATGGAAAATAACTGGGTAATGGAGGTACAAAATGTGTGTTTGAGTGTGTGTGTATGAACATTTATAGAAATCTGAAAATTTCAAGTTGAAAATTTCCACCATTTAGCTACTTGTTAGTCACTCTTTTCATGTGTGCACATGTTCTTTTTCAAAATGAGAACATTCATTGTTGGCAATAAAAAATTATGGAAGATATAAAGAACCTCATACAGTAAAAGTTTCCAACAGAACATCTTTCCATTTAAAAACTCAGGCATTTTACAAAAGGAAGAAATCTTAGAAACAGAAGATTTAGATGAGAATTACATACTCCTAAAATCAGAGGAGCATTCCAGACAATGCTACAACATAACATTACCTTAAAGAAAATAAAACCACACACTTCACTTCCATTTGTAGTACCCCTTTTCATTTATAAAATAATTCTTGGAAAAAAAAATCATGTACTATATATCTGACACTGTAGAGTAGAAGGCAGAAAGTCTATTCTCTGTAAAGCAGAGAATTCTAGAACATCTAGAAAAAGCATGGAGCTAAATAAAAGAGAAGGTAGCAGACATCAAAACAAATTTTCTGATGTTAAAATAATTGCAAACCAGATCAAACTAAATGGAAATTATAAGCATATACGTATACATACATCTATATCATAAATACATATACACATTTCATATTTTTCATTATCTATATGTCCAACTATGCTTATTTAATAATAAATGATGCAGAGAAAGAAAGGGGGAGAGAGAGAGAAAAGGAGGAAGGAAAAGAATGGCAACTTAACATGGATTGAGCTGGAAGGGATAATGGTAAAACAAGTGTCAGGATAAAGATAAATACCATATAATGTCACTAGTATGTGGAATACAGACAAACCAATCTAAGGGTCAGATAAAGACAAGCTTAAAAACTAACGCTTGAAAGCTGACCATAGAACTGAAGCATCCAGAGGGGGAGAAGAAAGGGATGGTAAGAACAAATAGGGAAGGAAGCACAATGGACTATGGTGGGGGACTATGGGTGAGTTGGTGGTGGGTGCACTATGGTGGTGGTACCTATGGGGTACTGAAATATTACCTCAATTAAAAATAATTTAATTAAAAAAAATCAACTTAGGGCCTTCCAGGTGGCGCAGTGGGTTGAGTGCAGTGCTGTGAAGCTGTCTGCAGCTTCTGCAGCGCTGGTTCAATTCCCGGCTGGCCAGGGAGAGACCCACCCGGTGCAGCAGACCTCTCCTGTCTCGCCCACTGCTCCCCTCAGTGTATTTCAGTCAATCTGCCTGTTCTGCTCCCCACTATATCTCTACTGAATCCTCTCACCCCCTCCGCCTGCCTGTGGCCTATATCGCACTTCTTACATAAATAAAATCTTTTTTAAAAAAATCAAATACATAGAACCACTCAGGGAAATTCACTGTAATGCCAACAAGTATTCAAAGGAAACATTAACAGTTTAAAAGTCTGACTTGAAATAAATAAGTAAAATAGAGCAGCAACAAGAATATTTTTGTGTGAAGACAGATTAGGGAAATAAAAATAATTTCCCTCCTGTTAAAGAGTTGCCTGTTCTGTTTATTGTGATTATTTTGATTTCTTTGAAAGGACCTAAAATGGTCTGTGATTTGAGTCAGTCACATAGAGAAAGAGTTGGGTCTTGAGAGAATTTAATCTCTGGGGTTGCTATTTTTACAATACTTTATAAATGATGTGCTTACATATCCATGTCTCCATGTTGTTTGAAGACAAAGATATAGTTTTCTTTACCTTTGATTCTCCAATATAGGGTGTAGTTCCTGACGCAGAAGAGGTATCTAATTGATACTGACTGAATACATCAATATATAATATAAAAACATAAATTTTGGGGGATTGCTTTTCTGGGGTCAGCATTCACATAGGTATATGATTACTAAGATAATCGATTTAATTATATGTGTATAATATATGTAGCAAGATAAATATATGTAATATATAAATGTATATTATTGACATGGAACATTTTATATTAACTGATAATAATTATATATATGTTAACTAATTTTAACACATCATATGTATTTATAAGTTTTTATTTTTTAAAGATTTATTTATTTATACATACAAGAGCTGGGGTACAGGCCAGAGATGAGGGGGGTGAGAGGTTTCACCAGAGACAGAGTGGGTAACAGAACAGGCAGACTGACTGAAACTCACTGCTGAGCGGAAAAGCGGGCAAGTCAGGAGAGGTCTGCTTTGCCATGTGGGTTGCACCCTGGCCGGCTGGGGATCAAACTCATGCTGCAGAGGCTGCTATTGCTTCATAGTGCGCTGCTTAACCCCTTGCGCCACCAGGAAGGCCCTATTTATAAATTTTTAAATAATTTATACTTTTTTTCAGTAAGTAGACATTTAATTCTCAGATATTTTGCTTTCTTAGTCCATCAGGGTTCATTCTCTCAATGAACCGATTTGTAAAAGTGTTTTTTATTTTTCTTTATAAGTTTGCCTTTCTCAAACTTCATTCCTTTCATATCTTTTTGGAGAACTCTTTTTTTTCTCTTGCAGTTTTTGTAGTTTTTCAAATCTGCCAAATCCTTTCTGTACCACATTCTCCATCACCATGATTGAATATTTGTTGCCTTTATTTTCAAATTTCTAAGTTCTTAAAGACATGCCTATAATTTATACGATAAATTATATGCATAAAGATTGCCATAAAAAATCAAGGGCAACTAACAGCATCCTACAAATCCCCTTTAGACTGAAATGAAAAAGAGAGGTTTCACAGGGGGAAAGGGAAGCTTAATCAATTCTCTCTTATCAGTTCACAAGGTTCTAAATCACACGGGAACAAATCCTTATGGCCAGTCTTGACAAACTTACATTGTTTTGATTCCAGAATAATCATTGTATTCCAACACACAGTATCCTCTACTACTGGAGTTAATAGGAAAGAATGAATGGTTTTGCATAAACAGTGAAAGCACGTATGACTATAGTAGAGAACTTAAAATTACAATTCTGGGTAATATGTTTTTGATTTTGAACCAAAGTTTTAATCAGTCACCAGTTGTCAAATTATCACCAATACCCACTTTGAAATCTGTAAGAAACGTCTGGCTGTCACTGTTAATTTCTTAGCAGAGAATTTGTACTTCATTAAGAATAAGGGCCTCCCCTGGTGGCACAGCGGTTGAGCGCTGGGCTGCGTGCGAAGCTGCCCGCAGCCTCTGCAGCGCCGGTTTGATCCCCAGCCACCTGCAAGGGTCCCACATGGCGCGATAGACCTCTCCTGCCGCGTCCGCTGCTCTCCTCAGCAGTGTATTTCGTCAGTCTGCCTGTTCTGTTCCCGCTCTGGTGAATTCTCTCACCCATCTGCGCTTCTGACTGTACCCAGTACTTGTATAAATAAATAAATCTTTAAAAAAAAAAAAAGAATACAATGGTTTTAGTTGTGGGAATAGCCAATTTTAAAAAAATGAATAAGCAGCTACTATCTAATGGGCATGTTTGCTTTTATTTCCAGGAAACATTGAATGTCAGCCTTATATCTGGGCAATATTAGCCTTCTTGGGTTTAGCATTGACTATATCACTGATCTTCAACATTTCTTACTACAAGGAAAAGCACCAAAAAGGTAAGACATTTTGAGAAGTAACCATATGGTACCTTCTTGAATGCAGACTGACTCACTTTACTATAGAAGACAGTGTAATGAAATGTTATTCAATAAGGTATTTTCAATCTGTAGAAATCTGCTTGATACTTTTTTTTACTCTAAAAATTCTCTTAATTTAAGAATGCAATTATAATAAAAAATGTAAACATTCCAATTCTTAGCTTTACCTCGGCCTTTAGGTATAGAGTAGGAAGGGATTATCCTGATAAGATATATTTCTCCTTCTCCAATTCAACAACCCATGAAACTGTAGTCTATTCTGGAGCAGTCATAAATGTTGTCTCTGATGTGTGATGAGAAAAGTAAAGGCAAGCTCTTTAAAGATTCTACTCAACCTTACTCAAACTTAGCACTATCAGTCAGGGTCTCTAATGTGCAATAGGTTCAGCTGGAATCAGAAGAGAACAGGAAAAGCAATAGACTGAACCATGTTTTGTACCAAACATTTCCAGGATCTAGAAGGGGAGGTCAAGAGGCTCTACCATTGTCAGCATTTCTTTTCCAAAGTTTTAACCATGCGGTGTTCACCCTCATGTATATAATTGAAATGATATAATGCCCCAATGGCACAATCTTTGTCCACTGTACGCATACTGATTACATGGATGGATGGATGGATGGATGCATGCATGCATGCATGAATGGGTGGATGCATGGATGGATGAAAGAATGAAAGATCAACTATTTCTGGAAAAGGTCATAATATTTTAGAATCAAAAACCATTTGGGGGGCCTCCCCGGTGGCACAGCAGTTGAGCGCTGGGTTGCAAAGCTGCCCGCGGCCTCTGCGGCGCCGGTTCGATCCCCGGCTGCTCCCCGGCCACCAGAGGAGGGTCCCGCATGGCGCGCAGACCTCTACTGCCGCCCGCTGCTCCCCTCAGCAGTGTACTTCGGTCCTTCTGCCTGCTCTGCTCCCCGCTCTGGCTCTGGTGAATTCTCTCACCCTCCTGCGCTTCTGGCTGTACCCAGTGCATGTATAAACAAAAACAAACAAATAAATAAATAAATAAAACATGCCTCTATATTAAAAAAAAAAAAACATTTGGGGAAGAACATTTAAGTGGAAGGAAATGGATAGAAAACACTTTCTTTTAACAGATGAAGTTAAAAGATACTTGTGACCAAGAAAAATTGTATGAAGCTAATCAAGAACAATGATGAGAGTCCGGGGAGAGTCCTTGGTCCTTTTCGGAGTGTTTTTTTAAACACTCCCAATGTTTGAAATGTTTATGTAAAATATGAATAATGCATTATTGTCATGCAGATTTCAAAAGAAGGATGAGAGGCACTAGCATATGAAGCAGCATAGTTGAGGTCACATCTATTCAATAGCAAAATCAAGGATAAGTGCCAATTTTCTAATTTTCTGTCCAAAATAGTTTCTACCAGTACAAGCTGTTGTTAAATCATTGACCAAATGTCTTCTGCCAGAAATACCACACTCTTTTAGGATCTCTGTTCTGTCATTTCTATACTTAAGATGAAATTCCTGGCAGGCAATGCTTTCTTATTAGCAATCATTTCAGCAATTATTTTTAAAATCAAATATCTTCTATACAAACTTTATAAATCAGATACATTATCAGACATCTTGCAAAATTTCTTTCCTTTAGAGAAAAAATTGAGTTGAGTAGAACTTTTCTTTATAAAATATCTAAAAATGACCACATTTTAATTTCTTCATTAAAATGTTGTATGAATGCAGATAATGTTGTCACCCGAAATAGAAAAAGATGAATTGAGAGCTAGAGAGTCGAAATAATTTAAGGTGGAGACCAGGATAACAATAATCACCAAACCAGTGCTTCACTCTCCTTTTGATTCCGGGGCTAATCCTCTGGAGATTTGTATAGGGAACAAGTGGATCTTATAAATCTAATGCATTATTTATCCATATTCATACCATTTTGCCACCACATAAATGACTTTGGGAGTTGTTTGCTTATAATGATTAGCCTACCACTGCTGAATGACAGCAGCAGAACTACAGAGTAACAGAATTCATTTTTTTCAAGACCGATTTCTTTTTTTCCCCTTTTAATTGTATAAACCCTTACCACTTCAGGTAATGTAGGCCATAATTAGCAATTTAGAATAATAAAGTACACATGCCTACTAAAATCAGTATGATGGGAAATAACATTTTTAAAAAAACAGGAAATAGTAAATTATTTTTATTGATGTGTTTAGGAAACAATTTCAGTTCCCTTGATTGTCCTTTAATGACATGACACCAAGTCATCCTGGTGTCAGTTAAACTCTCATATCCGCTGTCCTCCTGGGAGATCTTGTACAAGTAACAGAACTTCTCTGGTTTTCAGTATTGTTAGCTACAAAATATAGAAAATACCACGTAGACCACAGGATTCTGGTAGAAATTATCTAGACACCTTAGCACAGTGCAGGCACCTTGTAGGTTGGTCCTGGATAGGGTACAGGCTACAGCACCATACCCGGTGGCCAGATGCTTCCTTCCTTCTTTCCACCAATATTCTTTAAGGATTTACCATGGTAACATGTTCTCTCATTTCATTTTAATATCTGTTACTTCAGTGAACATAAGTTCCTCTGGCTTCTCCACTGCTCCCATCATCCCTGCACTCTGTCTGTCTCTCTGGCTCCTACCCCACTTCCTGCCTCCATTTTTCTATTCTTTTCAATACCATGAAGCTAAGATGGTGTGAGACAGCAGCTACCGCTGACCTGGTCTCTGCTGTGTTGTGGGAACCCCACTTGGGGAGCTCCCTGTATTAGCTTACTTTCTTTTTTTAAAGATTTATTTATTTATGCATACAAGAAGTGGGATACAGGCCAGAGGTGGGGAGGGGAAACGGGGAGGGGTGAGAGGATTCACCAGAGACAGAGTGGGGAGCAGAACAGGCAGACTGACTGAAATACACTGCTGAGGAGAGGAGCGGGCGAGACAGGAGAGGTCTGCTGAGCCATGTAGGTAGCTCCCTGGTCAGCCAGGGATCAAATTCACGCTACAGAGGCTGCGGATAGCTTCACAGTGCTGTGCTTAACCCCTTGCACCACCAGGGAGGCCCCTCTGCTTCCATTTTTGTATCATTTAACACATCTGTGCAACAACCTGAGTTTTAGTAACAACTGTTGTGTTCATTTAAGTCACATACCTGAGTTCTCTTAAGAGTTTTCTGTGGACATTCAGGGACTAGGTTTTAAATATTAGTTTATCACAAATTATTTTTTTAAAGATTTGTTTATTTATACAAGAACTGGGGTACAGGCCTGATGTGCATGAGGGTGAGAGGATTCACCAGAGACAGACTGGGGAACAGAATAGGCAGACTGACTGAAACACACTGCTGAGGGGAGCAGTGGCAAGACAGGAGAGGTCTGCCACGCCATGTGGGTATCTCTGCGGCCAGTGAGGATCGAACTGGCACTGCAGAGGCTGTGGACTGCTTCACAGCACTGCGCTCAACTGCCTGTGCCACTGGGCAGGTCCTATCACAGATTGTTTTATGTAGCACGTGCCCTTAGGTGGAGCACACAACCCTGGGTCTTGCCCTTCATCAGCATACAAACCTAAGATTAGCTTTGGAGCAATGTTCAATAGTGCCCAAAGAATGTTCTTTGTTCTCCTCCGGCCTTCCTTTTTCTCTCTGCAACTCTTTCCCAGTTGCCCCCACTTCTAACATCTTTTCCACCCACTAGCAATGACTGCCTTCCTTTCTATCTTATATTAACAAATAACACTACATTTCTCCGCCAGAGATTCAGGCTGATTTGGAATTAGTCCTGGTAAATTAGACCCCATTGCAGGCCCCCTGAACATGCTTTCCTGCCTCATTTCTCCTGACAGACAGACTGGGGGAGATTCCATCATATTAACTAGGATTTTTGCCAGTTGGTCTGTGAACACAATGCCCCCCTCTCTGACCTCATGTGACTTTTTATGTTTGCATCATTGTGCTATTCTTTGTAGCTTAGAAACTTGCAAGATATAACTCCACCTTGGGGAGCACTCAGTGAGTAAGTTTTGCTGTGTATTAAATAGCTTACAAAAGAAAATCTCTATTCCAGCAACAATACAATATCTACACATTCAATCAGTTAGACAAGATAAGCCTCTCCTTGATACGCTCTGCAGCAATGCTAGGTATAGCTTTGAAATGGTGTTCTCCCTTCCCTCCAAAGTAAATCTTTCATATTTTATGTGATTCTTTGTACAAATCTGTTCTTTGGGAGGATTATATATTTTTTTCTGATAGAAATGTATTAGCTTTTTCTTCCTTTTTAAACAACAAAAAAATCTCCTTTATCCAACCTTACTTCTCTGTTTTGAGAAGGATATAAGCAAGTGCAGTTTGCCCATGCATCAAAGTCCTATCAGTACATCTCCTATTCACTAGAAAATTGTAGCATATTTTCCACATTTTTACATTAAAAATGTATCAGCAAACCTTTATAAAGCCATGTGTGGTTGTTTCTTGTTGCTATGTATTGCTCATGGAAGAGCGAACAATACAAAGGGGAAAACATAAAAGCAAATGTTTGCTCACACCCTCTCAACCGTGAACCTGACCACAAGTGCTTGTATCTGAATCACAGGAGAGGATTATGAAAATTCACCTAGCTCTGTTCACACAGTCTTGCAAGCACAGGTGCTTTAGAGCAAAATAAAAACTGCCTCTTATTTCACTAAGTATCAGTGAAACAATTAGCTGGCTTTTAATCATGCCATTTATTTTTAAGTAAACAATCAAACCCCCAAGACAGAGCAAGTTCTTTTTAGGACTCAGCTTGCTGCCCTTTGTCTTTAGCTATAACCTCCTAACTTCTGATTACTACTCCCCAATTAAAGAGATCCAATGCTATCATACTTCTTATAAGAAGGATTTAAAACTAAAACCACAAAATCACTGATGTTTTAGCTCCAGATTACACCTTTAAATTCTAAAAGAAGCACGGAATGTGCTGTCCTTGAATTTTTTAAGCCTGCTTTCAGGTTGCTTCTTGAATACAGTTGGTCTTGATGAATAATGTCCTTTCCCCATTACACATTTTCTTCTTCATTATATTGCTTTAATTCTCTTTCCTTCCATCAAAGTATCACATTATTATATTATATCCTTTGTGTAATTGCTTCTATTTCCTTTTCCCCCACAAAACTTCATGATCTAATTTTTTGGTTTTGTTTTTGTATGATGTAAATTGAGAGTTATCCTGTTAAAACATTACATTGGGGGCCTCCCCGGAGATGCAGCGGTTGAGCGCTGGGTTGCGAAGCTGCCCACAAACTCTGCAGCACCGGTTCGATCCCCCGCTGCTCCCCGGCCACCGGAGGAGGGTCCCACATGGCTTGCAGACCTCTCCTGCTGCCCGCTGCTCCCCTCAGCAGTGTAATTCGGTCCTTCTGCCTGCTCTGCTCCCTGCTCTGGCTCTGGTGAATTCTCTCACCCTCCCGCGCTTCTGACTGTATCCAGTGCTTGTAAGTATAAATAAATAAATCTTAAAAAAAAAAAACAAAACATTACATTGGTATACCTTACAGGCACTAACATTCATCTCTAGATGTCTCCAAGTGGAAAATCATATTTTCTTTTTATAATATTAGTCTGTTTGGGAGAGATGTTTATTATTTATTGTTAAATTAATGACATTTTGTATGCTTGTTTGGTATTTATGACACATTTTCTCCCTTCAGGGGGAAATGTTTTTGCCCCAGGCCTACTTTTTCTTACTCTTTTTAAATAATGCTGGTCGTTATTTTTGTTTACAAATTATTTTTTTTCTTGATTTATGATTACAAGAACGGGGTTACAGGCCAGAGGTATGGGGGAGGTGAGAGGATTCACCAGAGACAGAGTGGACAACAGAACAGGTAGATAGACCGAAGTACACTGCTGAAGGGAGTAGCGGGCAAGTCAGGAGAGGTCTGCTGTGCCATGTGGGTAGCTCCCTGGCCAGGGATCTAACTCATGCTGCAGAGGCTGCGGACAGCTTCAGAGCACTGCACTCAATCCCTTGCACCACCAGGGAGGCCCCTACAAATTATGTTTTTATCATTTCTTTCAAGTCAGTTCTCAACTGGTGACAATCCTGGTCAAAAATGAGATTTGGTAATTTCATTCCAAATCAAGTTTTCCTGATAAATTTTTAACCTTTGAAATAGCATCTTAATTATATTAGCTTGTTTTCAGCTAATCCATTTAATGAAATAGCTTCCCAATTTTAACCAGCACAATTAAATGGTGGTTTGCTATGTGAACAGATTTAGAATGTATAATATTGATAAATTTGTCTTTTTGTAAATGTTTTTACAGAAATTATTTCAGCTATCTTCCATTATTTTAGTTATCTTCCATATCTACTCCATGATAGAAGTATCACTGTCCTTATTTATGGATAAACTGAGAATCAGAGTTTTAAATTAATTTACATATTTTCTCATGACAAATGAACTGAAGAGCTGGTACCCAAATCCAGTGTCTTCTAATTCCTAATGCTCATTTATTCCATAATACATATGGCACAGTTCAACTAAATTCTTACATATGTACTTTAATACCAGGCAAATCTAAATAATGATTAATGATCTGAGTAAAAAGATATCAAAACACACTTTATATTTTCCAATTTATAATTTTCTAATCTACATTAATTCTCATTTTTTGCATATTGATATTATTTACATGTCTTCAGTTTTATGATCTTGCTGGGCTTCTATTAATTAATGTACATCAACTTTGATGTGCGTTCATATTCAATGACTGATAGTATTTGAAAAAAGTTGCATCTTTTATATGAGAGTCATTAGTAGAACATTTCCTGTGGGTAGAAGGCTATTTCTGATAAGTTCCAAATAGTTAAATTCATCAATTTTGATCCCCTAGCTGCCTGAGGCATGTACTCTGTGAAGGGCACTTGGTGCTTCATGGAATTCTCCCAAGACACATTCATTTCACCCTCCCATGTGATGTTTTTAATAGTATGTTCCAATAATATTGCCCTAACAGTTAATGATCACTCAGGAAAGTAACTCAATCTTGTCACACTTAAATCTAACTTCAAATAATCTTGGTAGCTGTTTGGTGACTTATTCATCTATTTGGAAATTTTTTCATTTCCATACCAACATACAGTGTTTTCATATGTTAAAGCTAATAGCAATAGTGTTTCCATATGTTAGAGCATTTGGTTACTATTGTCTTTGACTTATTGTCAGAAACTTAATACTGGTTTTATTTTATATGAACAACTTTATAAGATTTTGGTTTTATTTAATTATTTAATGCCAGGTTAAATGATAGGCAAATGAAATGTAATAAATATTCACATAATATACATACATCCAGTTCAATGTCAAAGAAATCTGCTGGTGAACATATAACAATTGTTCTTTCTGTTTATTTTTGCTATAGGTCATTCTTTTTATGACTTTGCAGTCCAACATCACATCTTTGGTTAGTTTTATTTCTGCAAACCAGTGTACTGCTTCTTCTAGAAGCTGTTCTGATTCATTTTAGAGATGTCCCCAACTTTTCCAGCTCTTTTCTCCCTAAATCCTTTCTCTCTCCTTACCTTTCTTTGCACCATGTGGACAAAATGAATCACAAATAGAACAAATTCCCCAGCTTCATGTTTGTGTTGTTCGCATGCCAAGAAATTTTGACAGCTACTTCAAAAATATATACATAGACACCTACTTGTGGACAATACATGCACACATACATAGACACATGCATATACACATGTGTATAGGTATGCACGTGTGCTAGGACGCATAGTTGTACACATATATGCACACATGCACACGCACGCATGTGGGCGCACATTTATATGCACACATGCCCCTGTGCATGTGTGCACATATACACCCACATGTGCACACAGATTCACACATGGTGCTAGGAACATGTATGGTGTGTGTTCATGCACATGCATGTGTGTACTGTTGCACATCCATGAGTGCATAATGTGTGCATAAATATGGCACATGCATGTATATGCATTCATGCATTCATGTGTATGCACATAAATAGAAACATGCATACATAAAAGTGGTTTTTTTCAGATAAGGAAGAAAAGTCTATTCAAACTACATGGACAAAGGAAAATTTGTCAGAAGGAAGCAAAGGTATCTCATGGAACTGAAAGGCAGAAAGTACAGCTGTGCTCCACCACAAGGGAAGAGAGGCACAGAGGTTCTCACATTTTTGACTTGATAGCTCCCCTCTATAAAATGGACACACACCCATGCTCTACATGAGTTCCAAGTGGTACTGTTTCCACCCCCAAATGACCAAAAGACAGAGTGGTTGACTCAAAAAATCTTTATCCCTAAACAGCAGTGGCTGCATGGCTTGATCAAAGATGCTAACTGACATTGAGGCTAAGCTCCCCTCACAACACTGTCTAGATTTAATAAATGCATGTCAAAATTCTTTTAATATGACTATATTAAATTTCTTTCAGATAAAATACTTGCATACGCGAATGACTACTTTCCCAGGTACGTAGAAAAAAATCATCCCAAAGTATGATTCCAAAGCTAAATTGTTTCATGTTTGGCTCATGGAAGTTGCACTTGGGCTAAAATAAGGTGAAACATGAGTTTTAATTATTTTTCTTTCCATCTAAAGGCTAACGCTGTAACATTACTATCTTCCCTAGTTAATTACTCATCTTGAGTCTAGGAAAGAGCTGGGTGAAGAATGAGATGAGACTATAACCTGGCACCTGTAGAAATCTTGTCCCATTTCAGAAGGTGCTATCCTTGATTATGATTCATTAGAGTGTAAGACTACAGTCTAATTATATGTAAAATTGTGTGGCTCTTATTAGGGTAAAAAGAAATTTGCAATCCCTGATACAATTTAAGATATGTATGCACACATACATAGATAAGGATGCTTTGTGATGTGTTGCTCTTAAGGGTAATGTCAATCAATAGAGAAATTCAGTAAAGTAACTCTAAAATAATATGCAGTTATAGATATAACTTATTCTCTTTAATACTTATTGAGCTATTAGCAGAGAAATTTGTATGTGAATTTTTTTAATATAAAAAAGAACGTTTATAACATAAATCATAGTAAAGAAGTTTCATTTTCTTGCACAGTATATTCTGACCCAAATGTGTCATTAGATTTGAGATTTCTTTTTTAGGATTAAAAAAAATCTAAATATAGAGAATTTCCTAGAGGAATCTTCAAGACCTTTCTGAAATGGCAGACTGAAAGGCTGAAAGGTCTTCAAAAACACAAAGCTTTCTCACTGGGTAGGATAAGAGTATAATCATTTTGTTGGCCTCTAAAAAGTCCTTTAAAAAAAATTTCTAAAAAAAAAAAAAAAAAAAAATTTCTCCATGTGGAAATGTCTAGCAGATTCAGTATCTGGGTTGCAGGCAGATCCACACAACAAAGAAATTTTTATTTTATGACCCCCTTAACATTGGATTTTACAACATGAGATAATTTTCAAGTTATTAGCTTATATTAAGTGTGATTTGCTGATTTGGTTACAACAAGCAGTATGATAAAGAAGCTCCTATATAACCACATAGAAATTAATTTCTTTAATACTTATCATCTGAAAGGCAATTAAGACTCTACATGAAGTCCTGTGATTTGATTATCACACGGGGTTGGTGGTTGATGGGAAGAATCATAAGGGAAAATTGGTAAAATGGTATTCTCAAAACAATTAGACTCTTAGCTATAGGGAAAATGCAGAAAAGTGGTTGGTTCTTTTATAACACTCACGAATTCAATAAATATTCTTTCAACAAATAGGCACCATGCTGGACAATAGCTACATGAAGATGGAAAGATGTATATCCTCCCCTTGGGCATTTAATCATCTATTGTCTATTGTAATAAATCTCCATTTAGGCAAAATTTGAATATACAATGTAGATTTTATCTATAAAAAGTGATTGGCATCTTAATTCACAAGTTTATGTACATACTTCACAGCTTGTCTATTTTTCTGAGTATGTAGTTTAGCTAAAATCAACTTCGTAGGGGGCCATGAAGATTCAGGGAAAAAATGTGGAACTGTCTCCAGCCATTAAAACTTAAACATTAAAACAGCAAGTGGAAATATTTGTCTTCGCTAAGGCTAGAATTACTTATGCCTCTTCAGTTCTCAGATGGTTTGAGGCTAGATGGAAGGGAGGCAAGCTTCACACTGGGTTCCTCATTACATTTCGTCCTGCCCCCACTCAGTACTGGTTTAGGTGGGAAGCTATGCTGCAGGGGAAAGAAATTTGCTTCTCTCATCTTACCTTCCTGCTTCCCCAAGTCCCTGCCCTTTCTGTACTAGTAGGTCAGAGACATGATCAGAGAGGATCAGAACAGCACAGCATCTGTAGCTAATAGGATGTCAGATACACACTTCCCGGTATTTACCCCTGGGTCATTTTGTTTTTCCTTTCAAACATAATTCTGCACAATTCTTTCCTTTTTTTTTTTTTTTTTTCAGAAGGATAATGCAGTGGGGAATCATGGTTTTGAGATCTAGACAACTTTGGATTTTAATCGAAGTCTTACAATTACTAGGTTTATAGTCTTGGGAAAACAAGCATTGGGGAACTCCAGTTTTATCATCTGAAAAATACATATTATAATACTTATAAAAGGTAGCCAATTAAAAATGTTGCTTTCCAGGATAAAAATTAAGGTCTAAGAAAATTTCAACCTATTTGAACTCTAGCCATCCTCTAACTTAGAAGAGCAGTTCAGATTTATAATAAGATTATTATAATTCTTCAATTCTCATACTCTTTCTGTCAGAAACTAAGGACAAATTCCCAGATGCTTTTGTAAAGTGTGCTCCTTGGTGGCACGAGCAGCTACTTTTATAACAAAACATATATCACCTTAGCTATTCTTTTACCTTAAGATGATTTCTTGGATATCTGGAGTTCTGCAGCCCCGGGACCTCCTTCCAATGTTCTTTGCTAAGTGTAATTATCTAGTGCCCTGGAGAAGACCTGCAGTCTTATCTGTCCCCTTTATCTCATCTCAGAGTGGAGGATCCTTTTTATGATACAATTCCTAGGGTGCCTGCCCTGACATCTCAGAGGTCCAAGTGGATGTGTAGACAAAGCACTCACTGTCACTGCCACATTGGCAACCAAAGTACTTTCATGGTTTCCAGTCTTTCATTTTAATGTAATAAATAACCATAAACCAAGCTCCAAACCTGTGTGATTATAAGAATCCAGGCCCCTTCCTAAGGGTTTCTGGGAACCCTTGAGAAGTGCTTCTAAGTCCCAAAAGTCTTATTCTTGGCCGCCCTTTTGTCACCCCAGCTCTGAGTCACAGCTCTAGGATTCTTTCCTTATCTCTTTCCCCAAATTCTGGCAAAGACCCTTCTTCTTAAGTGGTTCATAGCACTGGCAATATAAGTTCCTTATGTTTAGTACACTTTACCAAGAAGTCTATGAGATTTTAGAGGGCAACTTGAAAACTGATCAGAAAATAAGAATTCAGTGATAGTTATCATTGCTCTGAGAGTCCATTAACCATCTCCTTCATCGGAAACAGTGCTGGTGCTTGCAAACCATAGCTATGCCAACTCTAGCCCTACAAAACATTGCTGAGGTTTATTCTTCCCCACCCATGGGGTCTACCTTTGGTGTTCCCTCACCCCAAGATCAATACACCTACACTCATGTCACAATCCCTATCCAAGAAAGTATGAATTTAGTAAGCTTATGCTCTAGCAACTTTGATTTTTCCTATCTTGCATCATCGATTTTTCTGGCCAATTGTGTCATTCTCATCAATATATAAACAGACAGCATTGTCCTATACCTTAAAAAAAATAAAAATAAAAAAACAACATTCTGATAATGGCTTCCCCTACAGCCACCCTTCTATTGCTTTGCACACTTTACCCAAAAAGTTGAAATGTCCGTCTACATGCAGTCCATATTTATTATCTCCCTCTTTTCACTTCTTCTTTGAACCTGCTCTAGCCAGTCTTTGGTCCTCAATAACCAATTGCCTCAGCTCCTGTCAGGGTCACCAATGAAATGCACATGGTCAAGTCAGTCTCATTTTAGATGTTTTGTCTGTAGCCTTGGGCTCATTGACTGCTCTTGAGACAACTGTTTCTCTCAGCTGTAGACCACCCTGTCCTTCCCCATTGCTGGATCCTGAGCCTCAGACATCAAAAGTGCCGTGATCTTGTTCAGTAAAACTTTCCTCTACCTATACTCATTTCATAATTAATTACATCCTCTCTAGTGACTTTAAACATTTACACATTGCTGGAGCCTAAACTCCTATTCAGTGAAATGTCTGTTAAACAAATCAAGCTAACACTTATCAAAACCAACTTCCAGTAGACCCCTAAGCCTGTTCTCTTATTAATCTGAGGACTGTCCATCTCCTTAAAATACATTACTTTTGTAGAAATGTCTTTCACTTTTATTTAGCTATTGAAACCCTACATTTGAAAAAAACAGCAAGGATTAAATAGTTTAATATTCTTGTTTTATAAAGAAGAGAATTGAAACTCAGAGGATTTATGTTCAAGGTCACTGAGGCAGAAGTAATAATTTTTTTAAAAGTTTAATTCATTTAATGTATTTAGAGAACAAAGTACTTGAGGTATTTCTTAAAAAGGAATTCACAATAAAATAATGATGAAACAAGTTAAACCTTAAAAAATCAGGAACTAGAAAGAAGGTAAGTGAAAGCAGAAAATTTGGACCCCAGTGAAATACACAATTAGTATAATTAAAAATTGTGGAGTGTCGGTAACTGTATTTATTGATTAAGAGGAACATTTCAGACATGTTCAAAGCAATGGAGATTCCGATCTGACTCCAGACTTTGACTCCTCTGGGATATGAGTTAATTTATTAATTTATTTTTAATAGTAATTAATCTTACCTACAAAATGCAGCCAAACATTTGTGCTTGACATTTATTGGATATTTGCGATAGGCTGAAGCTATTTGGCACTGCTAAGTAAAAATATATTTTTTAATTTGTTGGTTAGGAAACTGCTCCTGAATAATAGCTTATTTGAGATGATTAATCATTTGAGATCTGCCTGTAGACACAGGGCACTGCATTATAAATCACATCTTATTTCCATTCATAAGGAATGAAATGATGTTCATTTTTTGGACATGATTTATCATTTGCAGGTTGTATCTGCTATCTATGTGGGCGAGGAAAATGGATGGATTGTCTTAATAAAAATTCTTCACCTTTTGTTATTATATTCTTAATATAGTCAGAGAAAAAAACCATGAGTAGGGACCACGCTGTATCCCAATAAGCTGTATTGAATTACTGAAGGAAAGAAAGGTTAGGGATGAGTTTATTTGTTATCAGATTAGCAAAACACATGCCAGCATCTAGACTTTTCAAATCATTTCATCATACAGGTATCATTTGACCTGTTATTTTTTTAAGGGCACCTACTGACTATTTACATATACTGTGTCTTCTTTTAGAAGCCTGGGGAGTAATAAAGGTGTTATGCCTTGAGATAAGGGCTCTTTTTTCTTTTGATGCAATTCCCTCCAGCTCTCAGTGATAGGTAATATCAAAGTTAAAGCAGTTGGTACTATTTTATGAAATGCCATTCTCACTACCTGATATGTTCCTTCATTCCCAGCCTGCCATTGTGAAAGTTGATCCCTAGGGCCATGGTGACTGTCTGATGACAGTGGTAGGATGTCTTCTGTAGTCCCAATAGGATTAGTCAGCTGAAGGAAGCTGCAAGGAAAATTAATCAGACATCAAGAACAAATAGTATTCAGGACTTTAGCATCAGCCCTGCATTGCAACCCTATCACTGCCAGTTAATATCTGTGTATCTTCAGACAATTTACCTCTGGGAATTACAAATTCTTTATATGTACAATGGGGATAAAATAATGCATATCATAGGTTTGTCTTAGGGTTGATGAGCACTGGCATAAAGAAAAGCTCTCATATTACTGATATTACATGTAAGGTTAGGGAAAATGTTAATCTCTCTGGATCTCAGATTTCTCATCTGTAAAGTGGGGAATAATAATATTTTTTTTTTCAGCAATCATGAGGTTTATTTAACAAACAGGAGGAAATAGAGTCACTATAGCCACAAACGGCTGATTTTCTCACCACAAATAATGTCCATGGTTCAGAAGTCCTAAACAAAATGGTGTTTAAGATGGCTCTCCAGATCTTGAACTTGTTTGCATAAAAATGTTTATAGTAATCTCTGATTATCCTTTGAGTTTCTGATGTATTATAATTTCTCCTCTTTTATTTATGATCCTATTGATTTTTCTCCCTTTTTTATCTTTGTCTCACCAAAAGTTGTATATTTTGTTTCTGATTTCACTGATTTTTGGATTGTCTTATTTCTATTTAATTTATTTCTCATTGAATTTTTATAATATCCTTTCTTCTACTGTTTTTTTTTGTTGTTGATGTTGTTGTTGTTGTTCAATATTGGAGATTAGGTTGACTTTTTGTGTACTATCTTGTTTCTTGACGTGGGTCTGTATTGGTACATACTCTTTTTATTTTTTTTTATAAATTTTATTGTTATATTCCCCATACAATTGCAGCCCCCCCATTCTGACCCCAATCCCTCCCCTCCCGCCCCCGCCCCCCTAAAAGTGTCTCTGGTTCATAGTTTTTTGTTGATTTTGATTTTCACTTTCTTATATTCATTTTCCTGGTCCCTTATTTAAGTTTTCTAGATTCCTGCTATGAGTGAGACCATCCGGTATTTTTCTTTTTCTTTTTGGCTTATTTCGCTGAGCATGATCCCTTCCAGCGCCATCCATGTTGCTGCAAATTGCATGTGTTTATCTTTTTTGAATGCTGAGTAATATTCCATGGTATATATGTACCACATCTTCTTGATCCAGTCATCTATTTTTGGGCATTTGGGTTGTTTCCAAAGCTTAGCTATTGTAAACAGTGCTGCTATAAACATAGGGGTGCAGGTGTTCTTTGGAATTGATGTTTCTGTGTCCTTTGGGTAAATACCTAGGAGTGGAATTGCTGGGTCATATGGAAGCTCTATGTTTAGTAGGTCCAGAAATCTCCACACAGCTTTCCACAGTGGTTGGACCAGTCTGCACTCCCACCAACAGTGCAGAAGAGTTCCTTTTTCTCCACACCCTCGCCAATATTTGTTGTTGCTAGTTTTTTTAATATGTGCCATTCTCACTGGTGTAAGATGGTATCTCATGGTAGTTTTGATTTGCATTTCCCTGATGGCAAGTGATGTTGAACATTTTTTCATATGCCTGTTGGCCATTTGCATTTTCTCTTCAGAGAAGTTTCTTTTTAGCTCTTCTGCCCATTTTTTGACTGGATTATTTTCTTTGTTGTTGTTGAGTCTCATCAGCTCTTTGCAGATTTTTGTGATCAGTCCTTTATCATTAGTGTTGTGTGCAAAAATGTTCTCCCAGTTGGTGGGGTTTCTCTTTGTTTTTGTTATTGTCTCTTTTGCTGTGCAGAAGCTCTTTAATTTGATGTAGTCCCAGCTGTTTATCTTTGCCTTCACTATCACTGCTTTGGGTGATGTGTCTGTAAAGATGTCTTTGATGTGCAGATCACGTAGTGTTTCGCCTATATTTCCTTCTATATATTTTATGGTTTCAGGTCTTATGTCTAGTTCTTTAATCCATTTTGAGTTGATTTTTGTGTATGGTGTGAGGTAGTGGTCAAGCTTCATTCTTTTGCATGTAGCGACCCAGTTTTCCCAGCACCATTTATTGAACAAACTTTCTTTGCTCCAATGCATAGTCTTTGCTCCTTTGTCAAAGATTAGTTGACCATAAATCTGTGGGTTTATTTCTGGATTTTCTATTCGATTCCATTGGTCTGTATGTCTGTTCTTGTTCCAATACCATGCAGTTTTGATGATTATGGCTTTGTAGTATAGTTTGAAGTCTGGGAGTGTAATGCCTCCAGGGAATAATAATATTTTTGCAGAACTTCCCTGAGTCTTTTTCACAACGCATATAAAACACTTAGCCTGTGTCTGGCCATAATATGTGATAAATCATTTTGCTGCATCTACCAAGCTCAGTTTCTTTGACATTTTATTTTTTAAGCATCACTACCTATTTATATTTATATAGCAAACATAGTTTTAGGAGAAAATTTAGTGATATACTGGGCAAATAAAGAGGAATTGCAATATATAGTCAACAGCATTGATAACTTAGGTCTAGGACCAACTTGATCTTACTAGCCTTATCATTACTTAGCCTCATCATTTCTCTATTCTTCAGATTCCCTATCTATAAAGTGGAGGTGTTACAGTGCCTATCTGGTCAGACAGTTGTGAAAATTACATAAATGAACATATAAGTGCACTTAAAGTAGCAACTGACAAAGAATAAGAACTAAACATTTGCTACTGTTATTCCCTTAATGAAGGTTCAAGAAGCAGTTTTTCAAATTCATACACTCACATGCATGCATGCTTACCTTCACTCATTTACATGTAAACATATGTACCTTGTTTGCTCAAGACTGAACAAGAATATGCAGCATTGTATTTAGTTGAAAAACTAGTAATGAACTATGTGTAAAGTGGACTTTAATAAGGTAATTTTTTTTTTATAGGGAAGATGAGTCTTATATTGAAGATACACCAATTTATGGTAACTTAGAAACTGTGATTCCAGGTAAGTTTTATTTTTCCAGAAATTAAGTTTATGTATAAATTAATATCTCCACTTAATTCAGTATAGAATTTGAGGTGGTTTCTTTTTTCATAATCACATTAACATATCCCAATGGCAACCATAAATTCAACTATATTTGCCTATTATTTAGTATCTATTTCCAAAGCAGCATATTGGCAATTGTATGGTAACATTCACTGTAAAGCAGCATCCTATTTTTCTCTAGTCTCTTCATTTCACTCTAGTACTAATGAGAATACAGAAAGACTCTCTTACCATGAATTCTGATACACATAGAATTCTATGAAATAAAGCTATTTCTAGTAAATGGTCCAGGGAAATAGTACTTTGTGCCATGTATGTAAAAGAAAGATAACTTGATTTTTTAAGTAGAGAGTCTAGATTGATGGCAAGGGAAGGAAGAGATGAACTAAGTTCAGAGTGGTTGTACATTTCTGTACCTTCGTAACAAGTACTCTTTACTTCCCTGCATTCCTTATCACTTGAAATATCCTAATCGCTAAAGACTAAACACCCCTAAATTTCTCAATATAGACAACCATGATCTGACCCCAGAGCTCTGATGAGAGAAGCCATGAGGTAACGATGGCATTTAACCTCATCGTTGCCCTGCAAGAACTTCACTTAATTCATGATAGGAAATGTGCAGGTCAACACTGATTGCTCTGAGTCTGGACCACAAGATTGCCAGTAACGGACTATATATCAAAAAAGTATAGCTCAAGGGCCTCCCGGGTGGCGCAGCGGTTGAGCGCTGGGTTGCGAAGCTGCCCGCGGCCTCTGCGGCGCCGGTTCGATCCCCGGCTGCTCCCAGGCCACTGGAGGAGGGTCCCACATGGTGCGCAGACCTCTCCTGCCGCCCGCTGCTCCCCTCAGCAGTGTGCTTCGGTCCTTCTGTCTGCTCTGCTCCCCGCTCTGGCTCTGGTGAATTCTCTCGCCCTCCCGCGCTTCTGACTGTACCCAGTGCATGTATAAACAAAACAAACAAACAAACCAGCAAACAAATAAATAAAGCATGCCTCTATAAAAAAAAAAAAAAAAAAAAAAAAAGTCCTATAGCATTTAAAAAAAAAAAAAAAAAAAAAAAAAAAAGTATAGCTCCTAAAGTTAGGAATTTGAGAATTTTATTTCAATAATTTACTTATTTTTATCTTTTCTTTAACTGTAAAGTGTCCACCAACGTCTGCTCTCTGAGGAGTCAAAAACCACTTTTTTAGGAACATACTATTAAAAGTAATTTGCTCTCCTGTTTTGCCTTGGTGTCCACCTGTGATATTTGAGGACTGCATTTCTTATGTGTTCTCCTGGCTTGGAGCCCATCATGTCAGTAATAGCTACAGCTAAGTGAGCACAAGTGCTATCTCCACAGGTTCTGATTTTGCAGATCTAGGGTAGGACTTAGGGACCTGCTATCTGACAAACCACTGGGTGTTTCTAACACATTTTTCATGCTTAGAGAAATATCACTCTAGGGACACTTAGTGTTGCTTCTCAAAAAGAGCTGAATAATTATATGGTAATTTGCATTATAATAAATTATTTTTTCCTGTGGGGTCAAATTGGTCCAATCCAAATTTCTGCCAAGTTGCTGCACTTCCTCTAGGCCACTTTCCCTTTTTAGTCAGTGCATCTAGGGAAGATAAGTATGGAGAATTCAATATATCTCCACAAAATAAATGCAGGCTGTTGGACACTGCATAGAAACACCAAAACTTAGGAGCAGGGATCCCCCAGCTGGCCAGGGAGCAACCCACATGGTGCAACAGACCTCTCCTGATTCGCCCACTGTTCCCCTCAGCCGTGTATTTCAGTCACTCTGCCTGTTCTGTTCCCCACTCTGTCTCTGGTGAATCCTCTCACCACCCCCCACACACTTCTGCCCTATACCCCAGCTCTTGTATGCATAAATAAATAAATCTTAAAAAAAAAAAAAAAAAAACTTGGGAGCAGAGTTAAACAGCCCCTGACTCTCAGAACAGCCTGGCTGGATTTCCTATCACTGATTTATGGGACAAAAAAAAAAACAATCTACTCTTTTTAAAAAATAGGATATAGAGCTTTAAATGCCTCCCAGCAAAACTTAGTCATGGGGAAAAAAATCACCGAAGTGTAATTATCAGCACATGTGCACTGTGCTTAAGGCCTTCACCCCATTGCTGCCCTCCCCAGACAGGAGACAACCCAGGCCGCTGTTCTGACTCATGGGCTCTCTGTGCCACCTGATGGAAGTTAAAGGCAGTCTGCCTGGTCCTGCAATGGTACAAAAAATTAATATGATTAGTCTTTACCCCAAGTGTACTTCTTTTTGCTTAACGCTGTGGGGTGAAAAATTCCTCCACTGTCTGATCTGCAGAGAATGTCTGTACTTCCTTACCTCTTTGCATTGTCATGAAAAGATTAGTCATGTGATTTGAGGGGGCTTCATATTTATAGGTAAATGCTGGTTGGGTCATGTATTTCATTTGTGCCAGCTTTTTTCATTCTTCCAAAGTAAATCATGATCTTTTCAACTTCGAAGAATCAATGGATGAAAACTGCTATGAACAAATGAAAGCTCAACCAGAGAGACCTGTGAGTGAACTGCAAGAGGCCACCCGACCTGCACAGGTGAGTTTATACTCTATATCAGGGTCAAGTTCATCCTAGGTCATAGCACAACTTATGTTTCAAAAGCATAAAAGCAATACATTGTGATGCACACCTGAGGCAGCCTGTTAGAAATTTTGCAATGTCAAGTTCTGGGGTCTGAGCTCTAAAGGGAAATTCAAAGACGAGTAAACAGTACTCAGAACCACGTTTAAATAGTCAAAATTGGACACAATCACAAAGGCAATAAATTTGAAGGGAAGTGTGGCTTCATTTCCTAAATAACTAATAAAGCTTTTTCTCTCAGAGTGAAAAATTATATGTATGACAGAGCTAAATATAAAAGCTGATGTATGTCTAATGCCCACAAGAGCTAGATGTCAAGAATTTATAAGGGCCAGGTGGTTGGGGTATGTAGAAAAAAGAAGTCAGGGGGAAAAAAGAGAGAGAACTATAGTTGTAAGTAAACTAGCTGGAGAGACCAAAAAAAAAAAAAAATCACACCTCTTTTTTACAAAGATTATGTGTATGAATTTAAATACAAAGTCCTATGGTTATATCTTATGTCAAGAAGTGACACACAACTTATGTGGGATAGACAGGACATAGACAGGTCAAAAGTCTAAGCTGAAACATCAAAAACCAAAAAGAAATAGGTAGTTTCTCTTTTTCCTATGACAATAAGTTCAAGCTCCTCAGATAGCACTTCCATTCACAATCTCAGCCCACACGCTGCTGATGCATTATAAATTTCAGTTAAAATAGTTCTTTTCTTCCCCTTCAGGATCTTGTCCCTTCAGTTATGTGCTTTCTTGCTACTTGCTAGAAATAGTAATAGGTCCAGCATTTCCTTCAAGGTAGTCATGTGTCAGGCGTTGTATTATGTGCTTTATGTGCATCATCTTCTTAGATTCTTATGAGGGAGAGGGCATTATTATTCCCACTTGACAGAGGTTTACAAAGAGATGAAAAACTTGCCCTAGAGACTCAGATACTGAGGAAACAGAATCCAAACTTAGTTCTGTGTATCAGAAAACATTCTCCTCCCAAAGACAGGTCATATCTTGGAAACTTCCCATTAATGTAGGATTTTTGTTTTTCTTCCTATGAGTAACTGAATAAAAATTGACATTTCTATAAAGAAATAAAAATGTGGTGAATTTAAGACAATTAAAATTGTCCTTTGATGGGCAAATCCATCATCTGATGTTCAATTAATTGTAAAATATATTTTTATATAAAAGGTATGAAAATCTGCATGTTATTATATTTTCTAAAGCCATAATAAAAATAAAACCTCTCAAAGATTAAAATATAACCACACCATCTGAAATATAGAGACTGACAGTAAGTTGTAAAAGAGCGAAGACTCTAGAAGTCACTATTTAATAGATATGAATTGTACAGCTTTAGCTGAGCAGCATCGTTTTTACACAAGTAGAAATTGTGCAAAGCTTTAAGATGTCTTGAAAATTTTTAATTTCATAATTATATACTTAAAGATATTTTTATAAATTTAGAATATATTATAAGTAATCTGTTTTCACAATTCTGTTTCATTAGAATGATCATTATCAAAACTACTAGCTAGTTTACTACCACAATGCTTATTTTGTCATGCTGTCAATTATAAGAGCAAAGGGAATATACAATATTGTGCATAAAACATGATAAAGTGTTAGAAAAAGAAACTCCTTGCTCTTTAAGAATGATGTGTACAGTTCAGAACGTGTAATATAAGCCAGTCTGCTACTAACTAGGAAGAGTTCATCAGGAAACCTAATAATAAAATGAGTCCACAAGGGTTTCCATAATTTGAATATTTAAGGGACACAAGTTTGACCTTACTTTTATTTTCATTCATAATCTCGAATCAACCACTCTTTCCCTCCTGTATCAGAATCATCCTCTTTCCTTTTCAAAGCCAGTACTCCTACTTATGTCCACTTTCTATTTTTCTTTAAATGAATTATTACAATTTACCTATAAATATACACAAATCTCCCCAACATTTAAAAAAAAACAAAGGCAAACAAAACAACACAACTTTGCTTCAATCTGTTTTCTCTCTAATTCCTGAACTGATTCTTACTTTCCTCTACTGTTTCCATTTCTTTCCACAGATACACATTCTTTTATACCTGCTTATATATTTTCAACTTATCTGTTCAGCTGAAACAACACTCTGGAAGTCATGAATGACTATACATGTATCACCTATGATCTTTCTTAAGACTAATTTTCTTTGAATTCTCCAACACTTGATAAAGTTGACTTATTGTTGACCAGACATACATTATTTGGAGTGCTTTTAGTTTAAAGTGCAGAAACCCAACCCAAATTACATTGGCATTAAAGGGAAATTATTTATTTGTTTAACTGGGAGGTGTAAGTTTATGTTTGGGTTTTGAGACGACTGACTAGGAGGATTCTCTCCATTAGTCTCCTCCCTACTTGTTATCAACATATTCTTTCATTGAGGATGGACAAGTCACTGGCAGATTCAGATGTTCTTCCTCCAGACTTCTGAAAAAGAAATCTTTTTAGTACATCAATTCCAAAGATGCCATACAATTGGCTTTTCTGAAATCACATGCACATTCTGAGGCTAACTTCTGCTGCCAGGGAGAGGAGATGGGTGGTGTGATTGGTTCCAGCCTACGTCACATGTTTAGTGTTGTACCGGGCTTTGGGGAAAACACTGTTATTGCCAGAATCTGCAGGAGGAGAGCACTTTCCCAAAAGGAACTGGAGAATTTATGAAAGAAAAAGGATAGTACTAAATGCTGGACAAACAGGAAGATAGCCACCCCTTCATATTACTGAATGACTTCTAGTTATTTTTGTACTTCACTGACATTTCCTTTTCTATCTGTCTGGGCAGAGGCAAAGCAGGTAAAAAAGCACAGGGTATGTGCAGGTATTAATGCATTGTCTACTTTACCTGGAACATAGAGTTTATGTAGGGAAGTCCTGGGGATCAAAATTAAAAAGGTAAAGGACTGCCAGAGTATAAAATTCAGACATTAGTGGACAGCCTAAAATTTTGGAGACAGGATGGTAAAATATGAAACACTGTGCCTTAAAAGTATAATTTGGAAACAATATATAAGCTAACCGGCTGGGGGAAGAGACAAGAGCAAGATACCAGTTAAGTAGCTATTGCAGTTTTCCAGCAAAGATTATTACAGGGATAAAAGGTCAGACTAAGATACCAGAGAGGTTGTAAATAGTGTCTTCTCCTCTGCCTGGTAGACAATTTAACATTAAACTGTTAGTGTGAAAATTAGTGCCAAAAGTGAGATGCCTGTGGATGCAGCAGGTTTTTGTTAATCCAATGTTTCTCCCTTACCCCCCAAAATTGATTTAATTTTGGCCTACTCCAAAGATAACCGATATAGAAATGTTGCTTTAGCCTACAACTTCCGTAATCATAATACCACCTTACTTTTACACAGTGGCTACAGCTTCCTTATATATCTATTTATTTACTAGTAGCACAATGAGAGGGGTACTCACATTTCATAAACAAGAAAATCGAGGCTCAAAATAGTTTTAAAAAACAGTTCGAGCTCCCATAAAGCCGTGTATTGCAGAGCTGGGATTCGGTCCCAGGCTTTCCAAGATCAACTTCAAGGTCCTGCCTTTGATTCTTGTTTCCCCAGATTTCCTTAGATCCCTGTACTTCTTAGTTCAGTTTTGACCTGGTTCTAAGTCAGAGAGGAGCACCACACCCCCTCTACATTCATGTGAAAATCAAGAAAATCTAGGGACAGGCAGTCATGAAGGAAACAGTAAGGAAAGTTAGCTTGTGATTAGCTAGTGCTAATCACATAAATGAACACTGCCTTTATACTTCTTATAGTTCTGATTCTCAAAAATGTAGATAGATCAGGGGCTTTGGTGGGTGCCAATTATCAAACATAAGTAGAGTAGACCTTAATTTTCTAAATCCTTTCCTATCATCCTTGTTCCCAGCTTAGCAAGCTAAAGTAATGTTAGCTGCTAAGAGCAACATAGGGCAAGAGCACTCTGAGGTTCTTGAAACCTTAGTGGGAGAGGCAGACAAAAATTCATCTAAAATGTTCATGCAGGGCCTCCCCGGTGGCGCAGCGGTTGAGCGCTGGGTTGTGAAGCTGCCCACGGCCTCTGCGGTGCTGGTTCGATCCCCGGCTGCTCCCCGGCCACCAGAGGAGGGTCCCACATGGCGCGCAGACCTCTCCTGCCGCCCGCTGCTCCCCTCAGCAGTGTACTTCGGTCCTTCTGCCTGCTCTGCTCCCCGCTCTAGCTCTGGTGAATTCTCTCACCCTCCCGCGCTTCTGACTGTACCCAGTGCATGTATAAACAAAACAAACAAACAAATAAAATAAATAAATAAAACATGCCTCTATAAAAAAAAATAAAAAATAAATGTTCATGTATATATTAAGTACAGGAAATGAAAATACACAAAAATTTCATGTAAGAATTCATTTCCACATAAAAGGCTTGAGCCGACTATTGTTTTTTATTCTCATCCTAGCTGGCAAATTTGGTAAAAGAGGTAGCAGAAGCCCAGAAAAGGAGCTACTTGTTATTCATAGGCCTCCCAGAAGCCATCAAAGTTGAAGATTGGGCTAACAATGAGAAATTAACATGCCTTTCTTTTTAGGTAACCAGTGAAAGAGAGATGTTCTATGCCCCACTGGGCCACAACAATGAGGGGAAGCGCAGGAAGCCCAGGAAACAGAATGCTTTTTTGTCAGACAAGGATGAAAACAAGCAATTACCTTCAAAGAATGCCAGTATTTCCCAGACTACTCTGGTAGACAATTTCCCACCAGAAGGCCAGACAGAGGAGGAAAACATTCACGATGACCCCATCAGACTGTTTGGACTGATTCGTGCCAAGAAAGAACCTACAAATTAGCTGGGCTATGATTGGGCTCTTGATGACATGGTGTTCAAGGAAACACGATACCCACATGACACAGTATGATTTGAGGGGGTAATGGTCTGTCTGATCATTTGTTAGCGAGATAGCCCTTGCCTCTGTTATCTAGAGTTTACCACCAAGCAACCAAAAGTAATTCCGTAAATAGGAGTTATTTAAATTAACTAGAATTCACTTGAAAAACACCTATGCTATAAAATGTAAAATAAAATCAAATTTGCAAATTGAGCTTGATAACACAGGCACAATCCTACCAACAATACTCGGGAACATAAAAACAATTTTGTAAACATAGTGTTCTGGAATATGTTGGGAAAAAAAAGTCAATGATTTTTTTTTTAAAGAAAACATTTCTCTTTTATCACCAATGTGATAATTGGAGGAAATTTGATTGAAAGGCATGGGAAACTTTAAAATACGTTCCTAATAGAAGTGGATTTTCTTAAAGTATTTTTCCCCAAGTGGAAATATCTTTGTTAGTTTTAAAAATTATTATAGAGCTGATACATGCTACTTGTACCAATAAACAAGTATCAAAACAAATTGAGAAATTCTACCAGAGATATTTACCATGAGCAATTTTCTATATTTTTCTGAGCATATCCATGTATATAATTCGTTATTTTTAAAAAAAAAAAAACTAAAGTTTTTTTAAAAAAACTAAATAATGTAATATACATTATTTAAATTCCTTTCACTTAACAATACATTGTGGATTTATTTCCACTGTTATATTTAATTATACCTGAATAGTTATATATCATAATATTAATGCCTACATAGTATCTAATTGATGACTATATCAGAATCTATTTAAACAATTTCAAAATGTATTTAGTTCATTTCCAACCTGTTTTTTGTTTTCATAAATAATGAGAATACTTCTTCACACATATTTGGGTACTTGTCTGATACCTGCTTTAAGCTAAATGCCTAGGAAACAAATTGTCTTTCTAAAAGGTGTGCATATCGTGAGTCTCTATGGAATATATTTCTGAGTTTGGTCAAATCATATGTCCAGTTTAAATTCTGACAATGCTCCTAAATTGTCCTCTGAAAAATTACTAATAAAACTTTATCTTTCCACATTTAAAATAGCAGTTTAATTGGATTTCAAATCTTCACTGACCAAGAAAATTATACATGACAACCCTGAATCCTGTCTACTGACCAGAATTTAGTGCATTTTATTCACTCTGTCTTTAGCTCTTTGTTGGGCTCCTGTAGTTGGGCACTAAGTTAGACACTTGTACACAGTGATGAGTGAAGCAGAGATCCTGAGCCCACAGAACTTATTTACAGACTATTAAAAAAGGCTATTAGCTTGACAAAGAAAAGTGTAGCTAACAGTAGTGAAGCATGCTATTAAGAAAACAAGAATGAGAGGACAACAGAGAGAAGGCATCTCTGGAGAAGAAATTTGAATTCTGAGAAATGAACAAAGAGAAGGAACCACCCAATTAGAGAAGAAAGGAAGAGTATGTTGCTATGCAAGAATTCTATCTATATTTGGAAAGAAATATTTCATTCAATAATTATTTTCTTTATGACTCACATGACAATGTCAATGCCAAGGTAAAGTGAAGTTTTCTGCAATGCCACAGAAAATACACCAAAATAGTAATATCTAAGGAAGAAGAAAAACAGTCAAGTTTCTGATTCTAGAGAAGAGCCACAGAACCACAGAAATACAATAATCAATTAATAATGACATTGACTTTCATTTTTAATTTACAAATTAAAATAAATTCTTTCCTATCATGTGTACACTATGTTACATTTCTATAGAGTTCAGTATTAATTATATTTTTGGCAGGAACTTTTTCTTATTTTTTCATGTACCTATTTCACATCCTTCACTTGTATTATTTACCTATTTCCTGGAAATATTTGAATTTTTGCCTCTGGTTTATATCATTTGAATACCATTCAATAATATTTTGAGTTTTCAGCAATCAAAAAAGATAAACTCATGCCATTCGCAGCAACATGGATGGAGCTGAAAGGGATTATGTTCAAGTGAAATAAGCCAGAAAAAAAAGGAAAAATATTACAAGGTTTCACTTACAGGAGGAATGTAGGGGAACCAAATAAGGGATCAGAAAAAAAATGTAACTTAAAAAACAAAATTAACAGGCAACTATAAATCAGAGACACTGCAGGGAAGGGGGAGGAAGAAGGCTCAAAACGGGGGAGAGAAGAGCACATGGGACTATGGTGATGGTGCACAGGTGAATTGGTGGTGGGAGTTATACAGGGACTACACCTGAGAGGAGAAAGTATGCATTGTATAAAAAGGAAGAATGATGTAAAATATGTATAAAATAAAAAATGAAAAAATATTTTGAGTTTTATGCATCAAATATATCTAATGACTGATATGTGGGGAGGTTTTTTGATACAGATTCAAATTCTTTAAAGTCATCTACTTCCTGTTGAGTGAATTTGATAGTTTGTTTCTTTTGAGGAATTTGTCCCTCTCCTCTAAGTTGTTAAATTCACTGGCATAAACGTGTTACAAATATTCCATGTTATCCTTTCAATATTTGTGGAATCTCTAGTTATTTCACCTCTTTGGGGATTTGCTTCCTCTCCTTTACCCTCCCCCCCAATATATCCAGTTGTAATTTATCAACTTTATTGGCTTTCTCAAAGAAAATGTTACAGTTCACATAATTCTTCTATTGTTTTTATATTTTCTTTTTAAATAATTTGAACACTGATCTATATTAAACCCTTTCTTCTGCTTATTTGTGTTTTGTTCTGTTGTTTTTTAGCTTTAAGGTAGAAGCAGGGATCATTAACATGAGACTTTTCTGCTTGTCTAAATTAGGCATTTAGTTTAATAAATGTTCCTCTTTAAAAATAATTGCTTTGTTTTGTTTTGGCCCGCAATTTTTGTGTTTTCATATTGATCCATTTCAAATACTTTCAATTTCTCTTGATTTCTTCTTTGATTCGTGGGTTAATTAGAAGCTTGTTATTTAATTTCCAAATGTTTGGAGGTTTTCACTATCTCTTTCTGTTATTGATTTCCAATTTAATGCCTTTGTGGTCAGGGAGCATATGACTTGAATCCTTTTAAATTTATTGAGCCCTCCTTTATTATTCAGAACATGATTTATCTCAGTAGGTGATGATGTAAACCTGAAAAAAATGTGTCTTCTGTTGTTGTTGGGAAGGGTATTCTATACAGTTCAATTTGGTTGGTAAATGCTTCAAGTCTATATCCTCATTGGTTTTGCCTATTTATTCTATCAATTATTGGGAGGGGAATGTTGAAATCTCTGACTATAATTCTACATTTTCTGTTTTTCCATGCCATTCTACCGTTTTGATGCTCTATTATTATTTTTTAAAGATTTATTTATTTATGCATACAAGAACTGGGATACAGGGCAGGGGGGGGGTGAGAGAGGATTCACCAGAGACAGAGCAGGGAGCAGAACAGGAAGACTAACTGAAATATACTGCTGAGGTGAGCAGCAGGCGAGTCAGAAGATGTCTGCTGTGCCATGTGGGCAGCTCCCTGGCTGGGGATCTAACTCATGCTGCAGTGGCTGCAGATAGCTTCATAGGTGCATCTATTATTAGATGCCCTGCTCTATTATTAGATACCTAAGTATTTAGAAGTTTTGTTTTCTTGATGAGTTGCTACCTTTATTATGAAATGACCTTCTTTACCATTGATAGTATTTTCTCTGCTTTATTAAACATTAATATTGTCATTCCAGCTGTCTGATTAATGTTAATACCGTATAACTTTGTATATCTTATTTTAACCTAACTACATCTTTATATTTAAAATGAAATTTTTATAGGCAGAATATAATTTGTTTTGCTTTTTTAAATCCAATCTGAAAATTGCTGCCATTTAATTGGAGGGTTTGGACTTTTTTCTATTTTCTTTTTATATAAAAAGATGTTCACTCTTATTTGGAGACATGGAAATGCAAATTATGACTACAATGAAATACCTTATTAACTCTACTTACTGAATTATTTTCCTAGACACCAAATATTTTCCTAGACATCAATTTATGTTAAATATTGACTAAAAATATGAGTATCAGATGCTTCCCTTTGCTGCTGGTCAAAGGTAACAGGCACAACATTTTTTGGACAACATTGACACTAGTATTTCATTCCCTATATCTGTTCCTAGGTACATACTTCAGAGAAACAATTACACAAGTGAACCAAGAGATGTTTTTAAAAAGCATTAGACCATTTTCATGTAATGCAATTAATGTTATGGTCGGGTTCAAAACAACACTATAAATATATGTTTTCCATTCATCTGCCTGTTTGTTTTTTCCTTTGTATGACTTTCTAGATTATATCAGTATTTTTTGTTTCTATTTTATCTTCAATGTTAAATAGTTATGTGTATGTTGTGCCATTTTAGTGAATGACACTAAAATGCCATTATTGATGAAATGGCATTTCCTATGTCAGAGTTTATAATAAGCTTCTTTAATTTACCACAATCTACATTCAAATGATATAAGATTTTGACACAGGAACCTTAAAGTAGTGTACTTCTAATTCTTCATACATGTATCACAACTGTTCTATATTTCCTTTAAAAGACCTATTATTTTTCTAAAAAGATTTAAATAATAAAAAATTTCTTCATGTTTATCCCAATAGTTAACTTTTCTCGAATTTTTCAATCCTTTGTGTAGATCCCAGATTCCATCTATTATCATTATTCTTCAATTTAAAGAATTTCCCTTAACATTTATTTAATGTAGTTTAATGTTTAGTTTAAACATTACTTTAAGTTCAGGCTTCCTAAAGATGAATTCCCTCAGCTTTTGTGTAGCTGAAAAAGTCTTTGTCTTTAATTTTGAAAGACATTTTTTGCTGGATAAAATGTTCAAGGTTGAGTTGACTACAATTTTCTTTCAGTAATTTAAAGATACCACTCCACTGTCGCCTCAATTTCTGCAGAAAAACATGGTGCCATATTTGCTTTGTCTGTTATTTCTTACTTTTTTCCTACTGTTTAAAAATTTTCTTTATCACTGGTGTTAAACCATATGCCTTGTAGTTTTTAAAATACATGTCCAGTGTGCAGAGATTGTTGAGCTTCCTGAATCTGAGTTTATAGTGTTCATTAAATTTAGGGAAAAATCAGTATTTTAACTAACATTTTTTTCTGTAGCCCTCATTTTCAGGTCTTCAATTGCTTGAAATTATCCACATTTCACTAGAGTATTATTTTTTTGTGTGTTTCACTTTAGAAGTTTTCTCTTATTATGTATTCAGTTATTAATCTTTTCATTTCCCTACACAACACCCAAAATTACCCATACCCTTGTGGGCAGCTCAGCCCAAAGTGGTGCCTCTGAGGCCCCTTCTGGTGTAGAACTATAGGAAAGGGATTCTGAAGCAGGTTGCAAAAAGCTGGGACAAAAGCAGATGCCACGGTAAGAAAATGGCTGCCACTATCAATCTCCCCGGGTGTTTCTCACCTGTGTGTCTGTTTCAAGGGTCTCTACATGTCTCTTCTCGGTCTCCTTCCCAAACAGTTCAAGGATGCAAATAGGGCCACAGGAACAAGAGCTCTCCTCTCTTCTCCTCCAGAAGCCACTGCTTTCCATTATAACTTCACCTGGCAATTCAGCCCCGCCCATCATTAAGTGGGGCAGGGAACATGACACCTCCCCTTTTATGGAGAGATATGTAACAGTAGGTTCTCCCTTAACTGGCAGGCTATATTTATCTCAGGTGAAAACCTGCTCAAGCCCTCATGAATTAGGAGGTTTTCCACTCTGGCTGTTGAAAATGGGTACTCTTCCCAACCTGTGTGAGCCATAGGAAGTGTTTAATCTTTTCAGATAGCTTGCCCCCAAACAGTGGTAGTGTACACATGCATATTCTAATCAGCATTTAACTGCAAACTCAAGATCTCCAGATTTCTCACTATTTATAGCTTCTCCTCTCTAGCACTTTGCTTTCTTCTCTTTGCAGTTCAGAATCTCCTCACTTCAGCTCAGTGAACAATACCTAGACTTCCTTTACCTGTTTGTAGCTGTGGGGGGCCACAGGGCAGGATCTCTATGGTCCAAGCAGACAGAGTAAATGAGGAGAGAGTCCTGGAGCCCTCGGTGGCTTTTCAGGCTTTCATTGGGATTTACCAGGTACCCAGCAGGCAGGGGTGCTGGGGGGCCAGGAGGCTGGCAGGCCTCCCAGCCCCCACTAAGTCTTCACTCTGTCTGGGCTCTCTGCCTTCTCTGGGGGTCTCTGCTTCTCTTTCGCTCTCTCTTTTGCTCTCGCTCTCTCTCCTTCTCGTGGTTGTTCTTCTGCTGGCGTCCCCGTGACACGCTCTTATAAGCCTAGTCTTAGCCCAGGTGAATCCCATCTACATATGCCCACACCCTACTCCAGGTGCCTGCCATTAGGCATGCATTCAGGACTGCAGGGATCCATCATCCATCCTAATGGTGGAAGGGCAGAAAAGCCTGATACTTTTTCACTTACCCTACACTGCTCTAGGACCTGAGAACTTGATCTAAGTCAAAGGGAACTGCTAAGCAAATAAAATCTTTCCTGTTTCCTGCTAGAGAGTCATAGGCCTGGTGCAGTAAATAATGCAAAGTAAGTGTAAATAACAAGTTTGCTTCCTTAATAAGCATATCTAAACAAGGTTACATTTTAACAAGTTCTGACAGCCAGCCAGGCTGATTGATCTCCCATGCCATCCTCAAATATCCGCATCTTTCCCCCTTTTGTCAAGAATTTTTATGCTAACTGCCCGATGTTATCAATGTAAGATGGTTCTGTATAAAAGAAACACTTTGTCTCTAGAGGGGTGCTCAGATCTTACCGGACTACGCAGGTCTGAGACCTCATGTGTGAGTAATAACGCTTCTCCTGACCTCACCATTCCTGAAGTACCGCTTGTTCTTCCTGTGCCTGGGTAAAAGGCTAGAATTTATTTCTGCAACATAATAAGCAGTAAGGTATGGTGATAGTCGGATTCACCTTGTTTACTTCCCATCTTTCGGGGATTACTGACCATTATTGTCTAATGTTCAGTGTCTTGAATGGCATTGTGTAGGGTAAGTGAAAAAGTATCCAGGCTTTTCCGCCCTCCCACCATTAGCATTAAGATGATGGATCCCTGTGGTCCTACATGCATGTCTGGTGGCAGACACCTGGAGAAGGGTGTGGGCATGCATAGGTGGGCTGAGACTGGGCTTTTCAGGGCGGTGTCGTGGAAAGAAACCGGGAGAATGGAACCAAGAGCAGAAAAGAGCAGCAGAACGAGAGCAGAACCAACAGAGCAGCAAAGAAGAAGCAGAGACCACGAGAGACCATCAGAGAGCCCAGAAAGAGTGACGATTCTCCGGGGAGCGGGAAGGCCTGCCAGCATCCTGGCCCTCCGGGCCCCCTGCCTGACGTGTACCTGGGTGCCACACTACATATGGTATAAAAAGTGCTTAATAAAAGCCTGAAAAGCCACCGAGGGTTCCAGGACTCTCCCTTACCCATGTGCTCAGATCACAGAGAACCTACCCTGTGCCTTCCTGCTGCTACACATTGTCTCATATATTTTGTCTGGATCTTTGTTGTTTAAGGTTGAAAGGGCATATACACGCAGGTGAAGGGTAAATCCAAGATGTCAATCCATGCAAGCAGAAGCAGAACTCCAAGCCCCTCACACAACTTTAGTATATGTTCTACAACATATTTTAGTGTAATTCTGTAAACTAGCTGTTACAGGGCAGCCCTGATATAAAAACGGGTTGCCTGGCTGTGGGTCCTCACCTGTGCGCTTAAAAGGCACTTATTAATACTCCACTACAGGCACACACAAAAGGTTAATAAAAGGTTAATTTACAAGGGAAAGGGAAATGAGGAAATGTACAACTCAAGGAGAAAAGAGGGAGATAAAGTCTTTAATGCCTCCTACCTGATCCGCCTACCTGGAAACCCAAAAGCACTCCGAGAGCTGGCCGAGCTGCGAGCTGGAAGAGAGCCAAAAAGGGACCCCCCCAAAGCCCATGTGTCTGGTTTTATACCAAACCTGGCTGCTTAACCCCACCCTCAGGTTCCAGCCACCTTCCCTTTGGTGGTGATGGGATTTGACTTTCCCAATGTCCTGATGGGTTTGGTGTGGAGTGGGCGTGGGGTCCACAAAGCCTGCATGCTCAGGACATCCTTTCCCCCTAACATAGCCAGTATTCTCTGAAAGGTTAATAAGCTGAAAATTACTGATTTCAAAGAAATAGTAAGGGAATATGTATGCTTCATTGGTGGTAATTCTCAAAGCTTTCCCCCAGAAGTATCATTATAAGCTTTCACATTTCACCTTAAAGAAAATGTAAGTAGGGAAATGAGAAAATGTTGTGTGGAAAAACAAATGAGTTCCACAGCCTTGAGATTTTTCACTGAGAATGTCTTAAGATCCCAAAAAGATCGCTTAAGTCTCAAGAACAGGAGCAATAACTCATTTCCCTTTGGTATTAAAGGACTTATTTCTGGCAAAGGAAAAGGAGGGTGATTAGTTTTGATATATGCTTTAAATCTCTTTCTGAGATTTAATGTTCCCTTGATGAGCAAGACAATTTATATTAAGACACTAAAAGCAGGAAAAATTAAAATGTAGAGCAGGGAACAAGAAAGAACACAAATTTAACAGAGGTGTATTTTTATGCTGATTGTCACTCCTATAACCTTACCAACTTACAGTATTTCATTGCATATGTACCACTTCTTGATTAGTCACTAGACTGTTGGTGGGTACTTAGGTTTATAACTCTTGGCTAAACAATAAACACAGGGGTGCATATTCCTCTCTGAATTATTATTTTCATATTCTTTGGATGAATATCAAGAGTGGATAACTGTATCATATGTTACATCTATTCTTAATTTTTTTGAGGAATCTCCATACTGTTTTCCACAATCATGCCCCCAATTTGCATTCCTATCAACAGTGCACCAGAATTTCCTTTTCTCTATATCCTTACCAACACCTATTCCTTGTGTTTTTGATTATAACCATATCATAAGTGTGAGGTGATAGCTCATTGTTTTGCAGAAAATTAATTTTCAGCTGGTAACCAAGAGTGCCTAAGATTCTCCTTAGCTTGACAAATTTTAGAAAGATTTCTTCCTGATGTTAAGCCTCCACTTCCCTTTTCCTAGACTATTCACTTTTTTTTTTAAGATTTATTTATTTATGCATACAAGAACTGGGATACAGGCTAGAGGTGGGTGAGAAGATTCACTAGAGACAGAGTGGGGAGAAGACAGGCAGACTGACTGAAATACACTGCTGAGGGGAGTAGCGGGCGAGATAGGAGAGGTCTGCTGTGCCATGTGGGTGGGTAGCTCCCTTGCCGGCCGGGATCAAACTCGTAATGCAGAGGCTTCGGATAGCTTCATAGTGCTGTGCTTAACCTCTTGCAAGGCCCTAGACTACTCACTTTGAAAGTTTTATAATTGAAATTATTTCCCTACCCTCCTTTGAATGTACGTAAATTTCCTTAAAAGACTTTTGGTAATTTATTACCAAAGAATATCTTTCTCAAGGACCTGGGAACCATTTCTTTGAAATGCAGACATCCAAGCAAGATAGTGGCTCTATTATTTCCCCATCTCTTTGTGGGTGGAGTTGGTAGAAGGCTAACTTTCAGTGGGTATCTGATATGTTGCTCTAAATTACAGTTCCACCGCCTTACTCCTCCATGTATAGCAAATTAGCAAACATGGGTGAATGAAGATCACCCCACTTCAGCTCCTAAAACTATTCCAATTTTCTGTTTCAGTGGAATTGAATTCAGCCTTCCTCATCAATTACAATAGTCTTGAATTGTCTTCCTTGCCTGTTAAACTTTGTCCAGTAGATGTTAAACTGCTGAAATAGTGTTCCCAACTGAAGCCTAATGTGGCCTTCTTTGGCCCTCATTCCCTCTAGCTGGAACAGTTATGATGGCTGAATTGTGGACAGTCTAATATTAGAAGGCAGGATGGAAACCATGGGCTGAGGAGGACAGAGAAACAAGAACCTAAGTCCCTAATACATGAAACATCAGTCCAACATGGACCCACAATCGGCAGCTTCTTTAACATAAGAGAAAACTTTATTTAAATGTTGTTATTTTGAGCTTTCTGTTCTATACTTCCAGGGACCCTAATCTAACGGATAGACTCTGAAATATCTTGGTTTCATTTATCATTTTAATTTTTCTCTAAGAGGAAATAATGAATGCTAAAATGGCATCATTTTGAAGTGGGGTGGGACTGGCAGAGTGTGATCCATTGGTAGTTTTCCATGCATTGACTCTGTTTCATAACACTCATAAAATTTTTAGAAGTAAAAGAAAAACCACTTTTCAGGAAGGTGAATATTAAAATTCCTCACAAAAAATAAACTTGCTTCCTCTCTATTAAAATTTCGAATAGGAGGAATATAATGGAACCAAATAAAACATCAGTGTAAAAAAATAATAACAATACAAAACACAACAAAGCAAAAATGGACAATTATATATCAGAGACATCCTGCATGGGAGGAGGAGGGAGAGGGGTCAGAGGTAGGGAGGGAGGAGCACAGGGGACCGGGGTGATGGTGCACGGGTGCATTGGTGAAGGAAATTCTTCAGGGACCACACCTGAGGGGGGAAGTAACATTGTTTAAAAATTAACAATGATGTAAAAAATAAATAATAATAAGACAGGAAAAATAAAATAAAATTAAATTTAGAATAGGGCCTCCCTGATGGTGCAAGGGGTTAAGATGCAACCTACAAAGCTATCCACAGCTATTGCAACATAAGTTCAATCCCCGGCCAGGAGCTACCCACATGGCAAGCAGACCTCTCCTGATTCGCCTGCTGCTCTCCTCAGCAGTGTATTTCAGTCAGTCTGCCTGTTCTGTTTCCTACTCTATCTCTGGTGAAACCTCTTACTCCCCACACCTCTGGCCTGTACCCTTTCTTGTATGCATAAATAAAATAAATCTTTAAAATAAATAAATAAAATTTAGAATATTTTATAAATTACTATGAAAACCAAATTTGCATTTAGTTGCCACTAATTATGTACAGAAGTTCAGAGAAAATATAATCCAAAGAATAAAACTATTTAGAAAGATCAGTTAAAAGAAAATATTTGGTGAGACACTGACGGATATTTTTAAAAAATAAATATTAAACAAACTACTTTTAATTAACCCCTTTGTAATTTCACTAAATCAATATTTCACTAAATATTACTATTGATTTGTGAGGGACAGTATTTCTTGATCTATTTTTCAATTACCTAGTTGATACCAATCCACCTGACCTAGTTCACTTAACCTCACAGGCCCAGGAAGATAAAAATCCCAACAAAGATGAGATTAAGTTGCCTGCAGAGTCCCAACTCTGACACAGGTTAGAAGAAAGGAATGAACATGTGAGATGGACAGATTCTAACCAGGAGGCAGGTCAGCAACCTCTTGTTGCCTCTAAGTCAGAAAATTTTAACCATGTCTAGGAGGGTCCCCATCTCTATAAGTTTTCAAACTTTTGATTACTTTGAGAAAGGAATAGGGCAGCGATGGACAGCTTTGACTGTCCATTGACATCTTTGTCAATTTCATCATTCTTGACAATTTGACCATTCTTGGCTATGGTCAAATTCCTCATTTGCAAAGTCAGAGTGTGGGAGATAAGGTCTGCATGCATCTTCTTTCACTCTTAATTAGTAAATTCTCATTCATCCCTTATTCTATTTCTACAAATAAAAATGATATTTCAGCCTTGATTTTTACTTTGTACGCTAAGTAATAGAATTCCACAGTCTAGTCTTAAAAAATTACAAGTCTTCACAATTAACAAAAAGAGATGACGAGATGTCTCCTCTCTGCTGAAGTTTCAGAGCTAGAGAGAACTTTCTGCATCATAAAGCACATTCAAATAGTCTGATTTGATAAGGTATTAAATTGAGAACATTCACAAGAATATCAATCTTGTTTCCTGTGTAACAAAGAGACTGGTGTGAATATTCATAACTGCTACCAACTTACAGTGTTCTGTCTATTAATATAAATTTGCCCTTGGAAGTGTCATTTGAGGGAATGATACCCTTTTTTTTGGAAGTATATTTCCATATCCAAGTGTATTTCAGAATTTAGATTCATTTTTTTTAATTGAGGTAACAGTTTCCAACAATGCGTATGTTCCAGATTACATTTTCTCACCAGGTCCACCAACACTTGTCCACCCGCCATCTACCACCAACCAATTAGCTCATTCCACCACCTCTTTCCCTTCTGGTACCAGAATTCTGCTGTCAGAGTTTAAAGGTTTCTTTCTGTTTTGTTTTCTTTCTGTTCCACAAATCAGTGGAATCATAAGTTATGTATTTTTCCTTCTGAGTTACTTAATCTAATCCCATCATTATCCATCCCTGTAGTCACAAATTGCAAGGTTTCATCTTTCTTATGGCTGAGTAGTATTCCATTATGCACAAATACTACATTTTCTTTATCTGTTCCTCCATTATTAGGCACATGGGCTGTTTCCATATTGCAAATAGTTCTGCAGTGAACACTGGGGTGCCTATGTCTTTTCAAGTAAGTGTATTTACATTCTTCAGGAATGATTCTTAAAAGCCTTGGAAGACATAGAGATTGTTCACATGTCTTATAACAATAACCAAAAGAAACCTGACTGATAAGTTTGGTTATCTTACCTGACCAGGTAATATTGAAATTACCATTTTGTTAGAGGGCAAAGCAAGGGGCACCATGACGTCTTTGCCACTATAGATATGGTGGGAGGGAAAGTAAAAAGGGAAGGATCATAACAGGGTAATCTGCAGGGGAAGGGGATGTTCCAGGTTCCATGCCCCTCCCAATGAAGGGTGGAACTGAGCCAGGAGGAGAAATTTGAGGAGACGAAAGAATGGAGATCAAGAAGATCTGGAGGAGGCACGAGGAGCAGAGACATGTGAAAAAGCTGCATTTGCTTCTCAGCCTTGGACTTGCACAAGGGACTTGGGGCACATGGAAGGAGACAGTTGAAAAAGACAGGGAAGAGGGTGAGAGACTGGAGAAGCTGAGAATGGCAGCCTTTATCTTGTTGTTGATTTTGCTCTTTCTCTTCCAGGTTTGCCAGGCCCCTTCTTCCCCTTTCCTATGGGTTCCCACCAGAAGATGCCTTTGACATGTGGCAAGACTTGGGCCTCAATGGTCCTGCTTTGAGCCAACCCTGTTTAGCTGGGCATTTACCCATGATGGGAGGGGTAATTTTGGGTGTTTAATTGGAAACTATTTTAACTGTGTTCTCTCTCTTCTCTTCTCTTTACTGAACACTAATTAAAGTCATTTTCTATTGAAGATCTTACGCACTAAGGGTATGCTTGTCTTGATACAGTGGAAGGCAGAATCCACACAGAGCAAGCAGGCTTGGGATCCCAGGATGCCCCCCCACTCTTCCCTGTAGCAATCTCAGTGTTTCTAAATAATATAAATATTGTAATATTAGCAGGTCACTATCAAAATGAGTCCTATATGCATTACTTTCACCTCCCTTCCCTTCTGGTAACCATAATGAAAGGTCCATGCAGCAGGCCGGAATGCAGGAGCCAACCAGGAAGCCCACCTGGGGGGCAGGAATGCGGATACCTGCCTGGAGGACTCAGACAATGAGCCTCCCCCTCCCACTACGAGTCTCATCTCAGACAAAGAACCTCTACCTGCCCTACAAACTTTTCCCGCAGTAAGAGCCCAACTACCCACCTGACCTCTCCTCACCCTATAAAACCCTGCTTCCCCCTAACAATGTGCGCGGCTTCACTGACCCCCACCTTGGGTCTGTGAGGTCCGCCCGGGACGCAATAAACTTTCCCTCCCTTTGAGAAATGTAGCCTGGCTCTCCTTGTCTTTACCGCGCCGAACCTTTCACATAACATTTATCAGATTTTAAAAGTAATTTTTGTTATGTTTTTCCATTTTGCTTCCTTTGGTTAAAACTGCAATTATTCAAGGGGGCCTCCCTGGTGGTGTAAGGGGTTAAGCACTGCCCTGTGAAGCAGTCTGCTGCCTCTGCAGCACGAGTTCGATCCCCGGCCAGCCAGGGAGCAACCCACATGGTGCAGCAGACCTCTCCTGTCTTGCCTGCTGCTCCCCTCCTGTGTTTCAGTCTGCCTGCCTGTTCTGTTCTCTACTCTGTCTCTGGTGAATCCTCTCAACAGCCCCACCCCCATCTCTGGCTTGTGTCCCAGCTCTTGTATGCATAAATAAATGAATCTTAAAAAAAAAACAAAACTGCAATTATTCAGTAATTATCTTTTACTTTCTGACATAGTTCACTTAGTATATTCACCTCAAGTTTACGTGGCAAAATTTTGATTCCTAGGCCCTAAAAATAACTACCAATTCATATCAAGTGAGGTAGAAGCGAAAATAATACTAACAGATAGTAAAAGCAGGAACGATGTAAATCAAATGCAGCCTGTATAAAGCAGTTCAGTGGAAAGGAGCTTGGTGGGACCACGCTCACACTTGGGGTGAGCTGCCTGCATAACTGCTTCAGGAAATCTAAGGCTGAATCTATTTCTGCTTTTTGCCTATTATCATAAAAACAGATCTTGTTCAGGCTTCTTTTGGTTAGCAGGAGCAGATACTAACATAGGTCTTTTGGGGCAAAGGAAGTGACATAACTGGAATCTTCAAAAATTGAGGTTACCTGGGTTCACTTTTGCAGAAATGTAATTACTTTTCTACAGTGTAGCAGGCTTAGTTCTGGGCCTTGGGTTCTTAATTAGCAGCAGTTAGTGGGCATTCTCATTCTGGCTGCTGAGCAACTTGGTGTGTCATTCTTAAGAATTTGTAGCCTCAAGGTGTCACTAGAGCAAGAGGAAGGGAGGGCCAGCGGCAAAAGTATGGGGCACAATCTCTTTCAAAGCTTTTGTCAAATGATTGCTCTGTGGCTTAGCATGCTCTGACAGTACCTGCACTGAATACTAGCAGAAGAGTACAATAAAATTAGTTTTTTAAATGTTGACATTACAGTGTCCTGATTATTTCATTTGACTGCTATTTATCAATAGAAGCTATACTGAAATGATACAAATTTCTGTCTTGAAAATTTTATTGGCCTCATTTTCTATCCAAGATAATTAAACAAGTAAAGATAATTGGGCAAATGAAGATGAAAAAACCATGGTAATTGCTTGTCATTCTATTCTCATCAGTAGATAATTCATCTAGCTCAGACATGCTACTATTTAATCTACCTCCTTTCAATCTGGGTAATGTTGCATCTAAACAGAGGGATTAAAAGCTTATTCAATTATAAAAGAATATTCCATAGGTAGGCGAACAACAACAACAACAAAAATCACACTGAACTATCTACGAGTATAATTTGCTTACTGACACCTGCTTATGTGTCACCAACAAAAGGCAAACTCTTTGGTTCTCTTTTGGAGGTGTTCAATGAAGAGTAAATAAATATTTGCTGAATAATCAATACCTTATGCTCAATAAGAGACAGGAAATGATTCTAAAGGAAAATGAAGACAAAAGACTTGAAAGTTGAATTGTCCCATTTCTCCAAAATTCATATTAAATCATTCCACTGGTTCTTTGAGCTTTAGTAATTTTATTACTATTTATTCATAATGTTTTTTTCCTTTCATCTCTCTAGACATGGGGGGGGGGGAGCCCACCAAACAACATAATAACAAACAGCTGTTGGATGTGATAGAAATTTCCTAGGGAAGAAAATAGGCTCAATATTATTTTTCTCATCTTTATGTTGTGCTTTGAAAGCTGTTTGTCACTGAGTAGTTTGTTTATAATATATTTATCATGTTATAAAAAATGTGAGAGATTACACAATGAGCTTAATTATGTGCTGTGTGTTGGAGACAGTTTTTCCCCCTGAGTAGGGATAGAAAAGAATTGCTACTAAAAATCCAAAATACACATCAATTCAAGCTGCTGTCCCTTACCTGTCATGCTGCAGCAGTTGGTTCTGAAGTTTCCCCTCTGTTTCTATACATTTCCAAGAGAGCTCAGAAAATCACTGTAGTGGAGCGGTAAGATCGGAGACAAAGCAGTCCCTTACCTCCAAGAACTCTCTAGAGTTTTGTAAGGCCCTCCAGGAGATGCTTCAAAGCAAAGGATTTTGTCACTTTTCTGACAATGCTTAAACCCCAAAGGGGAAAAAAGCTTTTATGTTTATTCTGCATTAATATTCGATTTCATTTCAAAAATAAAAATTGAGTTAAACTATTTGCTGCCAACATTATGGTTGTGGTATCATACTGCAGTTTTGCAAGATGTTATCACTGGGAAAATTGGATAAAAGGTACACGAGGTATTTTTCTTACAAATCCCTGCATATCTACAGTTATCTCAAAATAAAGAATTTAATTAACATACAGCAAGTACTATGTCTAAATCAATTTGGTAAAAGAAAAAACTTGTGGTATCCAATCTGTTTCCAAGATTTGAGAAATTATGCTGGGCCCAACATTATCAAGTAATTGCAATTAAAAATGAAATGAAGATTTTTTTTTTCTTTCCAAAATTTTATTTTCTTCCAGATAATATAAAATCTACATAATTCTACCTCCTTGTGCTTTTGTACCAATTCAACCAAACAGGCTGCATAGAATCTAAGCAAGGTCAAGACATACATCCTTTCCAAGATCTCAAAATGTAATCTGAAGGTGTTCAATGTCCTTCAGGTGTTCAATGTCCTGAATCAGTAATTGAATTATCATCATTTGTAAAACCCTTAACTGACCTGGCTCTATTGTGCTTGTCAAGAGTTGGAGTTTTATACTCCTAATGTAATATATTTGGTTAATAACTCCTATTAGCCTGAAAATTCCAAGAGGACATGGTTTATGTCTGGTTTGTTAACTTTGTCTTCTAGTGTCTGTCTCAGAGTTGGGCAGAATACAGGTCTATAAGAGTTATTTTGTGAATAAATTAATGAATGACTGTGTCTCTGCCCACTTCATTAATTCCACTGACTTAGCAGCAAAGAGTTTCACAGACGTCTTTCTGCCTGGAGAATTCACTAGGCAGTAGACTCAATGGCTACTATGGTTAAACAAATATGGCTGCATCTTTCTCACTTTATTTCAGTTCATAAATTTAAGAGGTCTCCAGTTCTACCTGGAGTAGTGGCTGCTGCTACTGTCTTCTATTCTTGTTAAGAGTTGTTAAATAAAGCAAAGGGGAAAAATCTCGATATCAACCTGGTTAGAAATAATGCAGCTGTGCATAATATCTTTGTGCCCTAATCACATTATTTAGATTTTTTAGGGACTTTCTTTTCTTTCAGCTACATCATCATTAGACTGGTTCTCCATATGACTTCTTCAGTCAAAAGGTCAACTAACAAATCACAGAGAAAAATAATTGATCATCTACTATTTTTTAATCTGTTGTGATCCCAAACATGTCACGTATTCTATTTTTCTCACTTGATATGACCTTAGCATTTAAAATAGCTATTTAGTCAATGTACAAGGTATACTAGCTGGAACCATACTAACCTTGATGAAGTGTATTTATACCTAAAAGAATATAAATGAAAATAAAGAATAATTTTCAAAATAGAAATCAAGCTGAGAGGATGTATTTAATGGATATTCTTGCCATATATATGCACAATTCTTAACTATAAGCAGAACAGAGGGCAGTGTAGCAAAGTACTTATTTTCATTTGTAGAGATACCAATTATTTTATAAGAAAGGTCACTGAACTATCTGTAATATGCCCAAATTGTACATATTTGCAAAACATGGAACTGGGCAATGAGCAAGAGGAAACTATAAGAATTTAGAGTTTGGGAATTGCATTTTTATGTCAGTGACATATGTAACTTTCCCACTGTCCTCGACCTTCCAAAACTCACGATTCTACTCCTGGGCCTAACCTTGATCACTGGTCCTAACCCACTTTATGTTAAACTGAAGGATAAACAATGAGATGCAGAACATTAAGTCCTCAGAAAACGTGGTTGAATCACAAGCTGCATTTACAGACAGCTTCAGTAAAAAAAAAAATCAATCAGAAATACATATATAATTATATGCATAATTCTTATGATTATGTTATAAAAGCAGTATCTGTATCATAATTAAAATATCTGCCTCATTTTTTGTTTAGTCTTAAATAAATTATGTGTGTATGTTTGTGTATTAACTTACTTTAAGTCACCTTGTTACAGGGCAACCCTGATATGAAATGGGTTGCCTGACTGTGAGTCCTCACTTGCATGCTTCAAAGGGACTTATAATAATACTCAGCTGTAGGCACATACAAAGAGGTCAATAAAGGTTTTATTTACAAAAGGGGGAATGAAGAAATGAATAACTCAGGGATAAAGAGGAGATAAATTCGTGAATGTGTTCTACCAATTCTGCTGAGCTGGAATCCCCAATAGCACACTGAGAGCTGGAAGAAAACCAAAAGAGCCCCAAGGCCCACGTGTCTGGTTTTATACCATACCTGGCTGCTTAACTCCACCCGCAGGTCCCAGGAGTCCTCCCTTCGGTGATGATGACATTATGGGATTTGTAGTTCTTGGTGTCTTGGATCTCTTTGGTCTGGAGTGGGGATAGGGTTCATAAAACCTACTTCTGGAGTTTGTTCAGGACATCCTTTCCCCAAACAATCTTTCTGTAAATGTCTTACTCTTTAGTTTTACCAACTTTAATTATAGCTGCAGGAAATTAAAATTGGTTAGATAGTAAACAGCTCATATTTAAATTGCCATCATTGTTCAGGCTTAAAGTTTTTTGTTTTGTTTTTGTTTCCTTTTTGTAACCAAGACAACATGATTATCATTTAAAATTGTGCCAACAGAATGTCAATAATACTTTTCTAAAGAGATAACTGGTCAGAACAAACATTCTCTGAATGTTATTAGTTCTTAGACTTCTAAAAGTATTATTGAGTGAAATTATGTTGAAAAATATCACATTATAAAAATTTAATCAAGAATTTGTTTAAATATGCCTTCCATGGTCAAATTAACATTCTTGATTTCTCTAAAAAATGAAGGTATTTTTCACTATTGCTTGGTGTAATCCAGTGGGCTACATCTAAAGGGAAGTTGTATATCAAAGAAGCTCTAAAAACTTCTAGATCTTTTAAATAGAGAATACGAACAAAAACAAAGTTCATTACTACAAACTTTTCAAAAACATCTTGTCATTGCTGGAATTAATAACTAAGTTGTATTAATGATATTTGGAAACAACTGTCACTAGTACTTTTTTTTTTTTTTTTTGGCAGCCTTTCTTTGCAGTCTTTGACTCAAATCCTAGAAAACATGAATTCCCTGCAGATTCATGTTGCTCATTAAACAAGGTCTGGGTGACTCAATAGGATAATCATCACCACAGCTTATAATTGGCCTTAAGAAAAAAAAAACTACATACATTTATCCCTCTATTTTATTCTAATGCTTGCTAGAAGCAGGCACCGCAATTAAAAAAACAAAAGGAAACAGGTAGAGATAAAAAGAGGTGGGAGAGTGGAGACTGCTAAATTAAGTATGTTGCCTAGAGCCTAACTTTACATATAGTTATGTAAAGTATGATCATTCCAGGCATTCACTGAAAAATTACTTGTGCAGAGCCTACCCTTTGCCAGTTCCATGATAAATCTTAAGGATAGAGTGTAGAAAACAAACAATCATACAAAGAAGTATAAATCAGCAAATCTGAAAAAGAGAAGCAAAGGATCTTACTAGGAATTTGGGGAACTTCTCCAGGGACATATCATTATACTAAAATCTGAAGGAGAGCAGTACTAGAAAAGTCATTTCTGAGAGAGGATTCAGCACAACAAAGGCCTTATGTCAAGAAGAAGCATGGTGAAAAGACATTGAAAGGAGGTTAAAGTGGCCAGATGGAGTGCCACAGGGGAAGTGCAACTGAGGAGTAGCAGACACAGAAAGAGCCAGGCAATGAAGTGCCTTATAAGGACTCAGACTAATGACCTGTGGGGGTTTGGAATTCTAAAAACCAAACATGTTACCTCCCTCGAACACGTGCCACTGGACTTGGAATTTTCTCACTAGAAGATAAGGTATACTGATCAAGAGTTGGTTGACCCCACTGCTAATCATGAATCTTGAATAGTTATTTGGATGATGGAAGAGCTACACAAAATGCTATGGTTCCAAAAAGTCAACTTTCTTCATATTGGTATAGGGATCTACTTTTGGGTTATTAAAGTGGTGACTAAATCAGGATATCTGAAGAGGGACCTGGGGAGAATAATACAGGAGAGATAAGCTGTCTTCTTTGCTTTGCTTTAACATCCTTGGGCAAGTTTTATGGAGACAGATTTCAAACCACTATAAAAAATATCTTCCTATTAGAGTGACCCAAAGACTAAATGGATTTTCAAGAATGAAGACTTTTCTCATACTTGGGACATTCATGCATGGACTTGCCAGAGAGTCAAATGTCTGAGCACATCCGATGGAGTGATAATTAAATATAAAGTAGGCAGTAAGTTTGTCATTCTCAATATTCTCTATTTGCTATGAACATTCTCCTGTTTAACAGGCCATAATGAGAATGAAACAACAGAAAAACTACCTTGATTGTCAAAAATCGAGGCAAAGAGTCTTGAAAACACTCAGACCACAAAATTTTTATGCCAAACAACAGATTTGGGAATATATGTGAATAACTAAGCTACAGCACCCCCATACTAAATAAAGATTAGATTCCTTAGAAGAAGAGAATCTAATATAAAATAAAGTTAGAAGTTAAGATTTTTCTGAAAATTGTGCTCTGACCATTTTAGGTATCTAATCCTTACTTCTAATATGATCCAAACCCAACTAAAACCTTAATAAAGGAGAGTAAATAAGCAGGGTAGTCCTCTGACATCAAGACCTCTCCTCCAATTCTTGAGTAGAATCCAGGAAGATGAAAGACCTAATTTTCCCCTTTGTCCTAAGGCGTAGCAGAGTAGAGAAGAAGTTTCCATGACCAAAAGTGGAATAGGGGTATTACAGTGTAAATAATGCTCCTGGAAAGCACTTGGACAAGTGTTTAGAAACACAGACCCTTGCAGAGGTCTTTCTATGGGGACAAAAAGATGTAGCTATGACTTAAGTGAATCAAACTTGAAGACTGCAAGGGCAAGGTCATCAGTATATACTTTCATTGCACATAATAATTAGTTACTACTGATAACCATATTGATTGTGCCATTTGATTTTTAGATTTTTTAATATATTTTGATGATTACCCCTAAATACTACAGAAATCACCTTGATATATGGCAACACATTCACCAGACACCAACCTACTGCACACTGATACTCAATGAGATACCAAAATAGGTGAAAAGGGAGAATAGAAAAGAGTTTCTAAATTGAGATTACATTTCCATTACCAGTACAATGGGAATCTCAAAACAGAATTTAAGTTGAGTCACAGAGAAATGAGATTACATTCCCCACATACTGACTATGTGGAGAGGGAGAGAAAGAGAAGGGAGAGACTCCCCCAGAGTTTCAGTAACATGAAATAGTGGCATTTCATGTAGACTCATTTTTTGTGACGCTTGTCAATATGAGACAGATAGTGTTAAATCAGAACTTTGTTTACCATCTCTTTCCCTCAGGAAAGCAAAAAACACTTATCTGAGAGCAAAAGGAGTTCAAGATATAAATATATAGAAGTGACAACAAAAACACTAAACCCAATCAACTTAAAAATTCTCCTGGTATATCTCATCTAGGTGTCAAGACTCAGCAGAGATGTTTGTTTTATACAAAGTTTCCACCAAAGCCATATTCCAATTCTCACAGGCAGTTCAAACCTAATAAACTGCTCACTCGAGTGGAACAGCCTAAACACTATCCTTTTTTCAATCGACTGCAGTCACTTTAAGTCAGAGAACATTTGGCAAGCTGTCGTCTGCCCCTGAGCCTAACTGTCAGAACCATTTCAACTAAACACATGCCACAGCAGGTATACACATCTCTTTGTCCACATCCATCTGGTTGATCCCTGATGCATACTTCTTAATATTTATTGTATTTTACTTAAGTACTTGGGAAAGAAGTACGGACACAAACAAATAGGAGGATATCCGGTGAGAGTGGCCTTTCACGAGTATAGGTTGGCCACAAAAAGTTGCACTCATCAATCTTGCTAATTTCCTATTTTTTATTTATTTTTACCTTTGAGGCCACACTGTAGGGGGCAGAGCTAGGAATAGAACTCAAGTCTTTTGACTTCAAATCAAGGCCACTGCTATTGCCCCAACTGCTTTTAGCCATGTCCTGCAAATATGGGCTGCTAGAGTGATTTGGGGAAGCCCAAGAGAATGGAATCTGTACTCTACCTGGTACACAGTTTTGCAGCAAATGAACTTACAAAAGGCATCCTACCTGCCTCTTCCTTCCTATTAGAAAACCACTGTTCCCAGGAGGATAGGAGCAAGACATAAGGTCAGCAGAGCAGGAAGACAGGAGGAGTATGGCACCACGATGACACTGTGGATGTGCTGCACTACCCCTGCCCAACTACCTCCACATTCTGCAGTGTGAGGAAAATCATCTATTTGGTCAAGGCACTCTATGCTGAGTTATCTATTATGCCTACCAGATACCAAGACATAATTAAAGCAAGTATACCAGAGTTTATTTGCCTACTCAAAATTCATAGATAACTTGTATTCAATTTCCCCTCTTATAAACAAAGCTGCAGTTAGTATCTGCATATATGTTTGTTTCCTTGTGCAGGTATGTGAATGTTTCTCTAGAGTAGATTTGAAATGGGGGAATTTGAGACTGATAGACATAAACATGAACATAAACATGTTCAACTTTAACCAGAGTAACTCAAGAGACTATGACATCTCCACCAGCAGTGACTGAGAACTCTATTTCATCCTAGTGATAAATCTTGGTATTCCCTGGGTTTAATATGAACATCTAAATTTGCCTACCAGGCAAAATGAAAGTCCCCAGGAACAAACTCTAAGTATTAGAAAAGCTTTAGTCCCTGTCCACACAGTTTCAATGATTTATATTTCTTCAGCTTGGTTTTAAGTACCAGGACTTTCTGTATTTCATATAATTTTTAAAGGTTATTTCAATATAAATGGAATGGGAGGGAACAGAACAAGCAGGCTCTCAACACTCAATGGCTTCTTTAATGCACTGTTCCTTCCTTTAGTCCTCTCTTTGCCTCTCAGTCATATATTTAATTTTAAATAAACCATCATTGATTTCACCATTACACTTATGCCTACACATTTTGGAAAGAAAAATGAAGTTAGGGCTCAGAGTGGCTCTCCTTCCTCCCAGGTTCAGTTCCTACAGAACACCTCTGTCCCCACTCACTATGCTCCTTGAACTGCACAAAGGCACTACCGGTAACCCCCCACCCCCAAGTACTTTCTTGATTTTGTGTGCACCTTAAAGGATTCCTGTGGATCATCCTGAGATTTGGGACCCTAGAAGCATGAATCCTTTGATGGCTTGAATAACCTCAAGTGGGGGATGGAAGAAGAGGAAGGTGAGATTGGCAACCAGAAAGCCCCAGCAACATTCTTCAGAAGCCATTTCAGTGGATGTCCACACCAGATCCTGAGGTACTTTGTATCTGACTGTTTGGCTGGTCTTGGGCGAGAGAAGACCAGAAACCTGTGTCAGGGTGCTCACTGGCACACAGGGAAGGGAGTGGCTGAAGTATTCCTGTTGTCAGTCATTAGTTGAGAGGGCCCATCTTGCTTGTAGCCATATCAGGGCAGCTGGCTCTGGTTCTGGATTAGCAACCGAAGAAGAGTAGGTGAGCACACATTTTAATGGCTTGGGGTCAGTGTTTTGGGGATCTATCCATAAGACTCTTTCAATACCCCAGATGGACACATTACACATCTTCATCCATGGGTCACCCAACATTTCCACAAAGATATAGGGCAAGGAGTGTTTGTGGTGGGTGTTTTCTGGTATACCCCCAACAGAGGCATAAAGGTGGTAGGCTCCATGTGCTCTGTCCAGCTGCTAACCCCAATTATTCACTCTGCCCATTGAATAGGACCTGGAGATTACTATGGTGAGAGAACTATTGGCAATTCAAGGAGGTGATTTCTTCCTTTTTTTGTTTTTCTTCAGTTTGCAGCTCTTTGCATCAAAGCTAAGGTGCATCACTGATCTGGGCTTTCTTGGCAGTGGTCCAGTGGTTTCACCCCAAATACACATTAGAACACTTCAACCGGGGGGGGGGGGGCTGTGGGATATAGGCATTGCCATGTTGTGAAAACTTATCAGGTAACTTGAATGTGCATTTAGTTTTGAAATTGGTTTAGACTAGCTTTGCCCTAGATGGAGGCTTATGCTCATGATGACTATCAGACTTAGCAAAAGTGACTGACTTCAGCATGAAAGCAAATGCCACTGTCAGTATGGAGCTATTGCTGGGGCAAGACTATAGTGATGTTTCCCTTTTCACTTTTACTGTTAGGAAGCTTGGAGTCCATTAAGTAGTCCATCTTTGACAAGCATATAGAACTTTGTGTAATAATGACTGCAAAGATTTTTCCTACCTTACTTTCTCTGTGATAATTTTAACACATTTTACCTTATATTGCGTCCTTCTTTGTAACTATCCTCAAAATCTTTTGAAAAATCCCAGAATATTTCTACCTTCATTTATACTCTTTCCATCTATATCTTCATGTATACATTTACCTATAACTTCTTTACTTCCATTTATGTTTCACTTCTACCACCACATATGCCTCAGCTGTACCTCTATCTTTACCTTTATCTATGACTATGCGGGAGACAGAGTCCTCCTCCATTTTTGTGATTTCCATTGTGTGTTTTTAACACAAACAGGAATATGAGAACATAATTAGGAAGCTTCTAACATAAAGAAAACTCACATCTGCTCTACAACCACCACTGTGTTTCCATGAGGAAGCTTTCCATTGACAGATGTGCTAATGGGCCTGTGACACAGAACCCCAAACTTAAAAAGTTCTAACCCATCAAGAAATCCCATTCATCATTTCATTTTTTGGAAAGGATATAAAAAATGAAATGTCAGAGCTATAATGTCAGGACCGTTTAAAATGTCAAGTGCTTGTTGTTGCATAGCCTGGATGTCTGCTGTTCTGATCCAAACCTCCAACTGGCATAATAATTACAGATGATGCATTGCATTTTCATGCACAACTGGACCCAGATTTATAACAAATCAGATGGAAAATTCTCATTGCCTAGCCTGAAGTTTTCTCCTTTCACTACATACCTTAAGGTTTTTCCTTTGGAACGGAATATTATTACTGATTCAAGACAGACTTCAAGGTAAAGAATAAGAGAGAAGGACAGAAAAAAGTTTCTCAATAGACCAGATCTCAGTCATTTATACTATACAGATGCATTTATAATATACAGAGCCAAGAGGCAGCAAACACTTTTGCCAAATGCATGTTTAATCTAAGAAGAATACTAAACTGTAGAGACACTGTCCAGATAATCCAGTTCTATTTCAAGATGTAGATTAAATATCTGAGGACATACACATGTGAGCTCTATTTTGAACTTACAGATAATGGGGACAAGCCTTCAGTTTAATCATTATATTGTAATCTGCAGAGAGAGCACTAACAGATAAACAGAAAACAGCAATACTTCTGTCTAGGATCCTGATGAAAGTCTCTGTTGGACTTAAGAGATGTATTTATAAGCCAATACCAATTATAATAAAGACCTGAAATCAATAACACGTATATTCTCAACTAAAAGATTTATGTCCAGTGAAAGCTGAGAAAGGTGTTCTCAGCAGCTACTTCACTTTCACCTTACCTGAACTTGCCTCACCACTGGTTTGGAGGAAGCCTCTCCCTGTGTCCGGCTGCTTCCCACCGCAGATTATTTTCAGTATATTAGAAAGGTGAAAGCTCTTGGGCAAGGTCTCCAGAATATCCTGATCTTTTTCCATGATACTGATGAATTCCTCTAAACTGAATTCTTTTGGAAAATAATAGATAAACAATTAACAAGAGGCTTTTTCATATATGTATTGATTGGCATCTACATTTACTGGCATGTATACAGTATATAGACTGATATTTTTCATATTCTTTTGATATCTCTTCACTTAAACTAGACTCTAAATTCTTTGAAAACCTTACATAGAAGAGCACTCAATGGTAGGGTTGCCAGGGAAGATAAAGATGATGAATATGTTCTATTTTTATCTTGAATTGCTTCTTGGCCTTTAGGCTAAAATCAAAGGTATTTTTACTTTGAGTTAACACTGGATAATTTACCTAATGTTCACATACACATCTACATCATATATACAATAGTAGTTATTTGGCTTCTAGTCTTGAAGATATGGCCAATTCATAGGAGCATGAAGGTAGCCAGGTTTCTAAAATCAGAAGGAAATGATTATTAGCAAAGTTGTTTTCAAAGCTGTCCAAAGCTATAAGGAAAGTCAAACATTTATAAATTGCACATATAATTTTTTTAAAGATTTATTTATTTATGCATACAACAGCTGGGGTACAGGCCAGAGATTTTGGGGGGTGAGAGGATTCACCAGAGACAGAGTGTGGAACAGAACAGACAGACTGACTAAACACACTGCTGAGGGGAGCAGCTGGCGCAACAGGAGAGGTCTGCTGTGCCATGTGGGAATCTCCCTGGCTGGCCAGGGATTGAACTCGTGCTGCAGAGGCTGTGGATCACTTCATAGTGCAGTGCTTAACCCCTTTGCACATATCATTATTGGTTACTGGTTTTTCCTTTTCTGATTTTGGATTTCTAATTTTATCACTTGACTTACACCTAACGCCTATTCTGGCCAGTCCAGACTATGCCTTCCTTATAATTAACCTGTGGATATATGCCAAAAATTAAAGGGTGGTTTCTGGTCTCCCCAGAAAGGATCACTTGTGCTTCCCACCAAAGAATCTGGTAGTAAAAAGTCAACATCAGTAAGAGATGATTGGCTGGAGGTCACAGGACACAAAGGACCTAAAAAGATTATTGAGTTTTATTATTTTGTTTTACATTTAGAAGCACACCTCACAGCTACCTTAAAAGCCCACACAGCTTTCATCAATAAAAGGAGGGCATTGGCTCTGACTTGCAAGGCACCTAAAACTGTCTTTTCATATGTAAAACAGGTATGAGAATTGTACTTCCTCACAGAAGTAGCTGTGAAGGTTCTGTGAAAACATGTATGATTTATGGGATACAGTAAGTGCTCAATAAATGTTAGTGATAAAGTTAAAAAAAAATAAATGCACACTTCAATTTGTGTAAGACATAGTTCAAAAAGTGCACAATTGGGCCTCACCTGGTGGCACAGCAGTTGAGCCCTGGGCTGTGAAGCTGCCCGTCAGCCTCTGAAGGGCTGGTTCAATCCCTGGCCGCCAATTTGGTCCCTGGTCGCTGGTGAGGGTCCCACATGACACGCACACCTCTCCTGCTGTGCCCCCTGCTTCCCTCAGCAGTGTATTTCATCAGTCTGCCTGTTCTGTTCCCCACTCTGGCTCTGGTAAAGAATTCTCTCCTCCTCCCGCACTTCTGACTGTACCTAGTGTTTGTATAAATAAATAAATAAATCTTAAAAAAATATGAAAAAGTGCACAATTTTATTTTTATGTATTGAAATAGACATATGCACATAATTCACATCTACATTATTTAGGGCTGTCTGTTGTGTCGGGGAACCTGTTTTCTGCTCCCAGAGAGCCATGTTTTGGTTTTCTTAGATGACTCACTACCAATCTCAGCAGTTGCATTGCTAACAGTGCAGCTATCATGAACATTTTCTTCAGTCCTGGTTGCAATATCCTGTTGCTATTTCTGCCTCATGTATTTCTTCCCATAGGCACCTGAAAAACAAAAAATTACTCCCTGCCCCCACAAAAGCCAATATTTACTGTGTATACCCATATCAGCATTTTTGCTCTAAAAAAGTCATCCAGGTTTTTAAACCAGTCTGAAAAAAACAAGATTTTTTTCCAATTCTTTCTAATTCTTTTAAGTTACAATTTCATGAAAAATTGTGCAAGGGCTGGGATATTAGCACAGATAGGAAGGGAGAAGGTACTCAGGACATAAGAATGGCCAGATTTTCAAGGGAGGATGCAAGTGAAGATTTTAAATCACACAGGTTGGTACTCATTAGCAAAGCGCACTGGAGGCATCAGAAGCACTTTATAGAAGAGTTTTATGGGCAACAGTTTCTTTTCTTACACAGTAACTCTATTCCTTTTCAATTCCTGGTAGTTGCCAGTTTTCCAGTTTGACCTCACAGCTCTCCTCAATGCTCCAGGATAAAACACTGGTCTTTCTGGTAAATCACTCAAAAAAAGTCTTCTTTTATGTTCTGTCCCTGTTTTCTTTTTCCTAAAATATCTGCTTAATGGTTACCCTATTTCATTTCTTCTTTGACCTCATTCTGTCTCTTTTCACTTTCACAGTTTATTATTATGAGCTAGTTAAGTCTTCCCTGTCCCTGTGCTATTTGGTGCTATGTCAAACTTGCCTGGGCACTTGATGTTGTAAATAGCATCTATAAATCTTCCTAAATCATGTCAAGAATGACTTATAACCAGTGCATGGCAGAATGCAGATTGCTATTCCTCTAGTAGGGAAGGCTGCAGAATTCCATGCTTCAACACTGATCCTCACTTGTCTTGCTGTTTTGTTTTTATTCTTCAGTCATATTGAACGTTGAGCTGGAATTTTCTGTCTTTCTGATTCTCTTCAAGCTCTCTTTCGGGATGTCTTTGTTGTTAATATGAAAACAAAACTGACTTGTTGAATCTGAACAGTAATCCACGCTCATAGTAAAAAATTTCAAACACTACCGAAAGGTGTAATGAGAAAATAGAATATCTCTTCAATTTGTCTGCTACGCAGTGCCACTTAACCAATGGCAGTTAAATTTTGCTGATTAGTTCATGTTTACATATTCTGAAGTTTGTACACTAACTGGGCTACCTTTTCTCAAAAGTACAATTTTAGCACCTTTTTCTTGATACATGGAAACGACCCAGCTACCTCTGAAAATAGGTCCTAATAAATTCCATATAAAAGCACATTTTATCAGTGTCAGCCCTGTACATATCTTTGCTAAGACACAGTTCATTTTTATTCCAAAGTGCAACTAGTTTGAGATCTTCCTTTTGCAAAAGCCAATGATAGGTTTTTTCCATAAATGCAACTTTGTATCAAATCAAAATGATTGATATCATTAGTTCTAATAGTTATTTCAAAAACCATAACTTCTGACATATTCTTCCAGGTCAAAGAGCCCATCTCCCTAACAGTTAATTTCAGTTATTGTCTGAGCAATACCTTCTCTCTTCTGGATTCATATTCCTTTTCAACCCAATTCTCTCTATTCCTAGGCCACTTCCAACCACGTTTCCCGTTTTATTGATGTCCCAGCTGCTTCATCTAATACTAATCTAATACATCCAATACTAACTCAGCACTCTTTGTTCATTATCTAAGGAGTTAGCCCAAACAAAGAACATGTAAGGATCCCATAAACATAACAAAACCTACAGTAATTCTCCTGTTTGTTGATGACCATTTTCAGTGATTATTCCAAATAATGTTTTCATAAGACCTCATAAGACTCTCCATACTACATTTATCTGGTTCTTTCTTGGCTTTTACCTCCCTACCAATCTAGGTAGTCTGTTCCTTGCAAACTTTAACGGAAACTGAAATTTTATTATTGATCCATATAGATACAAATATAAATAATTAGACAAAATTACTTTGATTTGGGTAAACTAGTAAGTGAATATGCTGGCTTGAGATATAGGCAAGGCAGACCTAGAACTAGTTACTTAAGTAAAGAAGAAGATTGATGTTATTGAAACACTTCCAGATTGTTTTTCTGGAATTATGCACTCATCTAATCATTCATCTCATTCAGAACACTGATTTCTTTTGAACTCTTTTGAAGCCTCCTCACCAACTCATTCTGCCACACCCAACATGGTCTGCACTTCCCTCTAGTGTCCACTGTGAGAAGTGACCCAGAACAGGCAGGTTTATTCTGTGGAGATACTTTGGATTGATGATAATCATGGCTGAATTCCAATGCCTCATATAAACCCATTCTTTAAAAACAAAACAAAACAAAACAAAAAACCCTTACTAATGTCATATTTTCCACAATGCCAAAATGTGTATTTTTTGAGGACTGTAGATGTTCTGCCTCAATCTCAGGTCAATATGCTCACCTACCAGTTAAGTGAAACCAAAAACACTTGGTGTAAGCACTTCCCCTTCTGGAATATCTGTGTCTTCTCTTTTCACTCCTGCCTCTAAAAAAAAAGCGCACCTCTTCTGAGTTAAAGGGGAACCCATATAAATTAGAAATAGCAAGTGGATAAGTGAGAAGAAAGAACAGAAATGTAGAAGACAGAAAGAGTAAAAACGGAGATAAGTTAAGCCAATTCTTTCCAGAAAAACATAATGGAAAAGGGAGAAATCTGATGACAGAAAAAGATGGGATTATTGAAGGCAGGATTTCTGTATAAGGGAAAACATTTATTTGTAAGTAGATGAGAAACCTCCAGCAAAAAGGAAATAATGACTAGAATATATCTCAGAGAAAGTAGCAGAGGGCCCTTTTCTCCCATTCTTCTACTTTTCTTTGCTATATTTCCATTTACTCTTCTTCATATATCCCAATATAAATATGATAAATATTTACTCAATTGAATTGTACCAATTGTACCAATTTAAATTATCAAATTCTGAAGCCCAAATAGTATCACAACTAAGGTTTTCTTGAAAGATTCACGCTTTGGTCTCAGTGGCGCTCTCCACCACATCCTCCTACTTGCTGAGAAAAGTGAGCTTAAGGAAAGTAGCTTCCTTACCATCATTGCTTGTATCAATTCTATGAAGCACTAGGTTGGTGAATTCTTCAGGACTCAGAATTTGCTGACCATTGAGGGCTTGCATCGCCTACAAAGGAAAATTAAATCAGAGAGTTTAATTTTGCTTGAAGCAAATACACTATGCAATCTTTCTACCACAGTATGATAGAATTTAGGGATCTATTAATGTAAGTTTTGCTATCCCACCTGTTCCAGGTATTGAAATAAATATAAAGGTTGCATATCAGTTCTGGGTAATGACCTCTTAAGAAATTAAATTAACTACAAACAGCATGAAGTCTTTCATATAGCACAAAGGGATCCATTCAATACATTAAGTAATAAAGATGCAAAGAGCCCATGGGAGAGAAAATTGTAGTGGTCACTGTCAAAAGAATTCTGGACCCAGAAAATAGACAATGTTTTAGATTTCAGGCGGATTGACTTTGATCTTGTGGATGATCATAAAACATACTCTTTGCTTCTTCATGAAGCACATTTACATTTATGATTGCCAGTAGCCTCCTGCTACTGGCTCCTTGGTCTTTTGTGCCATTTTATAGACAAGACAGATATGCATGTGCCTTAGAAGGAGGTTGAACATCTCTCTCGCCCTGCCACCACCTTTTCATCATAAGAGCTGTCAGGGGACCCAGGGAAAATGACATTTCCAGCTTTCCTAGAGGGAAGATTTAACTACTTTCTCCCTTCCCCACACCCCAAGCCATTAAATTAAATGACCCATATTTGATGTAGAAATTCATAATAAAATAAAAGAGGGGAGGGAATTAATCATCTGGAATTTTAAATGTAGCTATCTTGATTGAATATGAAGGGATCTTAAAAAAAAACTGCTGGCAACATATTTCAATTAGAGGGCATGGTCTGAAATATGACTTTCTTTTGCTGCTTCCCAAGCATTACTAATCCTGAATCCAGGATTAATCATAATAAACAGTGCTGGCAAAGCACCACTCTAGACCTTAGCAAGTGGAGACCTCACAGTTAAATATAACATAGTTTTTAGAGTAATGATTAAAAACACATAGCATTGAATTAATGAACATTTTTAGTTTCTCAGTGTTTTGGCATGTGTCCCAAAAGCCTAAAAAATTTGGCTGAGGATCCAATTCTCACATCCTGAAGTGATAATAGACCACATGGGGAAGTCATAATAAAGATTGTGAAATTTCTAGAATTTATCCATCATTCATATCTGGGCAATATGTGAGAGTGAAAGATAGACTGGGAGGTTCATGAGGCCTATGGGGTTGTTTTTGGAGGGGGTGGTCAGTGTGATCTGTGTTTTCCCTCTTGTTCGGGGAACAGCAGGAGGAGGGGGAGCCAGGAGGCATAGCTTTTTTCCTTCTTTCCTTCCACATGTAGCAGTAGTCTTTGCTTCTTCATGCAGCACGTTGACTCCTGTTTCCCAGGCCCTTCTCTCACCACTCTCTACCTGGGAGCAGGAGCACTCTGACATGGCAGGAACTGTCCCGATTATCTAGCTTCTCAGCTCTTTGGATGGCAGATGTGGAAGTGTGCTCTTTCTCTGAAAATGCAAGTTAATTGCTAAGACTCTGATCACTTGAAGCTCCATCCGCAGGCTCCAGAGCTGGGTTTCTCAACATCTATACAAATGACACTTTGGACAAGACAATTCCTTCTCATTCAGAACTGTCCTGCACATTAGAGAATGTTTAGCAGCATCTCTGGGCCCTAACTAATAGCCAGCACTAGCACCACATCCTCTCCACTCCCCAGTTGATAACCAATGTCTCCAGAAATTGCCAAATGATCCTGATGAGGGGAAGTGCAAAATCATTCCTGGTTGAAAACTTTTCTCTTGCTCTGCATCTAGATTTCTCCTTCTAAGGTTTCCTCAGGCGTCCATTGGTTCAGTGGGATAAGGTCCAAGACAACTCCATGCCAACTTCCTTTCACAGTGGCCCATGTCTAACCCATGGAAATACTTTAGCATCTTTCACCCCAACAAATTCTAGGAATGCAGATTCTTTCTAAACGTCACCCTTCTACTCTGCTGCCAGAGTCTGCTTCTTTAGATTTTCAGGTATAACTTAAACACTGGAATATTCTGTTCCTCAAAATGCAGGATGAATTCATATTTAAATGGTCAAAGTGCTTAGATTCTATTCTACTGACGTGAGAGCGCTTACCCAACAAACCTTGTCCAACAATCCTCAAAAATCCTCCTCTTGACCATTTTATAACCCTGAGGTGTGATGAAGATGTGACTAGTTCCTTTGTAAATTCTGTCTTATACTCTTGCATTTTAACATCCTGTTATGTGTTGAGAGAACTTATATTTTACAGTATCTCTTATTCCTTATCCTGCTTTTTTCCATTTGCTTTTATATAGAAAGTATGTTCACAAATCACTAATTTTTAATAAGTTCATATTGAGTTAATTTACTTAAACATTTCCTTATTTTAGTTTTTTTATTTTTACTATCTTTAGTAATTTTATTTTAAGTGAGTCTATGATGCAAATCCGAACTTTCATCTTGATGAGATGACTTTTTTTCCTGACCAAAAAAGGAAGTAATGATTCTAAAATGAAGATAAGTGTCTTGATACAGATTACTAAATTTCCAGTGATGTTATATTCACTTATGTTCCCTCCACAGTGTGTGAGGATGTCCTTCTTACTGTGCCCTTGCAAAATTATATCTTCTTGCTTTTTAATATTTATTAATTTAATTGGTGACAAATACTAACCAATTGTCAAATTAATTTAGGTCTGTGCTTATATTATATCCAGTTCCTACCTTCTTTTTGCTCTGTACCTAAACATTTTAAAGAAAATCTCAGCTTACATGATATTTTTCTTTCCATGACTTAAACATCTTAATTGATGAATATATAAATTTTCCCATAAGATTTAAACAAAATCTCTTTTACCTTTTAGTTCTTACTTTGTTTTGAGAATCCTTCCCCCCAAAATGGATAGCATGTAGGCAAGACAATGCCCTTTACTTTGAGGCTTGCAAGGAAGGATTCTTGAAGATGCAGATCCTTTGATTCCAGCATAAGAGCACTGCTTTGGAATAATCCCTTAATATTATATATTGTATTACACATTAACTGTTTAAAAAAATAAGCTTGGGTATATTTAAGAGGATAATTCAAAATATACATGGGGTTAGAAACTATTGAATATTTCAGATTCTTAATTTTGTGCTGCAACATATAATAATGTATGCAGAATTGCTGATTTTTAATGCTTACAGAGTTCAGTTACAAAATTCACCTTAGTACTTTTTGGTGTGAATGATTGATATGAGATTAAAGTGGTGGCAATATTAGTATTCTGCTCTTGAATTCTCGCCAGATGTTGGTTGTTACAATTGCAAATTAGCTTATATTTTTTTTTTCCATTTATTGAAATGTTTAATTATAATTGTAGTTTTATTCATTTATTTTTTCTTTCATATTTACTAAAATTGATAGTACATATTTGTCAATATTTTACCTGCCTTATCTATAAAAGTATTTGGGACAGATTTTTTTCTAGACATGATTCTAATTCTCTTTGTTTCTAGTCTACAAACTCAGTATTTTGCATTCATAAAGTTTATTTATCTTCACTTAGGTACATGGTTCCACTTAGTCATTTTTTACTCTGGGGTCTCTTTTAATCTCATGATAAGTATCTGGTAATAACTATCCCCACTCTATTTTGGTGGGGGTATGGAAATGAGATTTATAAACATGCATGTTGAACAAGGATCTGAGCTACCAGAGCAATCTATTACAAATACTTTAGTTCTAAGAATGGGATCTTCAATCTTAGTCCATATTTATTACTGTATAAATCATCCTGTATTTTAGTTGCTCCCCAACAGATGTTTTGCACCATGGCAGAGAATAAGATAAGTTGTTTTAGAATAGCATGTCTATTTCACTTTCCATATCAATACTCTGCTAAATTTGGAAACTTCCCCATGGACTGAACTGAGAAGAAAATGACAATTTGCAGTTAAACACGCAGTAACCAAGAGGACAATGAAGCTTACATTGCTTTGGCAATTCAAAATGTATGTCCCAAGAATACTGAACCACAGAGAGCATGGTCACCAACTCCACAGGGAGGAAATGGAATTAATTATGCAATGTCCTGCAAAGGGATATTTTACTACTTCACTTACCATGAAGATGTTCAGCAGTTCCTTTTTGTCAATCGAACCGTTTCCATCAGCATCATACAACTTAAAATACCAATTTAATTTTTGCTCCGTTTTTCCTTGTACAACCAGATTTACAGCATCAATAAACTCTGAAAAGTCAATAAGTCCATCCTATGGAAAGCAAGGTGGGAAGGGAAATTAATATTTAAGAAGGCAATTGTTTTTTATTTGAGAAGTCATTATTCGTGAACAGGACCTCTAGTGTGATTTAACACAACCCACTTACAACCCACAAGATCTCAGCATAGAGCTTTTCCCTGTTGCTTCATTAAAATAAAAATGCATGGGGAGAGTGTATGGAAACAGGGAACTTTCATTTTATAGGTAACTGACCTTTTAGAGAAAATGTCTATTTTTTATGCCAAAGAAATTGTTCTGAAATTTTGTGATGGAAGTCAGGGTCCTCACCACTGAGCACCTCCCCACCTTACCCTGGAGGTGGCTTCTCCTGAACACTTTTGGGTTTTGTCGTTCATTCAGCGAGAATACCAGGTAGCAAATTTTAATAGAAATGTATCAAGTAGCTAAATTCTGCATACCTTTTTATAGGAACCGATGGACCTTTTTGGTCTGCTAAACTCCAGGCCTTTTAAGTGTATCACTTTCAGTATGAATCGAAATATATGAACCTTTTTTTAAGATAAGAATTTTGTTGTATTAGGCAGTCTTTGAAAATGTAAGTGTTGCATAGACAGTTCCCCTCATCCTATTTTATATAAGTAAAACATTTAAATTCACACAGCCTCCCTCAATTTTTTTTTCCAAACCAGTCATCTTTTATTGAGTATTAATTCTCAATGAGAATATGAAAGGATTCAGGGAGGCCAGGCAAAGAAGATGGAGGTCAGGAATGCAGGGTATGCCTTCTGCACTAGGCCCTCTTCAGTGGTGCCTATGCAGCTGCTCTTGTTTGAGTTCCCTGTTAGAAGGGCAGTGGTGGACACACTCCTAAGCAACCAGTACCACAGAAATCCCAGCCACGCTCCCTTTCTTCACATTTATGTACTTGTTGTAATACTGGTAGTAATCTCTTTGAAATGCTACAGCAACACTTTTAGAGGTGAAATCCCACATCAGTATCCAACCTGGCAACTCCTCTAGTTTGACATTGAAGAGTTTCTTCTTCTGATGCCATTTGGAATAGTGCATGCCCACTGTGCTGGCAAGTGGGGCATTGCTGGGTAGGGAGTGTCTGTCATCATTAACAATTATACACTTCAAACTCTGCTCTTCCAAATGCTCAACTATCTTAAGAAAGATGGGCAGCTCCAGAGAGTTGTGTAACTCAGTTTCTGGGTTTTTTTGTTGCAGTTGGGTTTTTTTGCCATATGAGTTAGATGCCAATGGGATTAGATCCAGTCCAGAAAACATGCTGTCATCTGCATTCTCTTTGGAATGCTTGGGATGACATGTGCAATTTATAAAACTGAATATGACCCTTTTCCTCAAAATAAAAGACTTCAGATTTACACATCTGGAAAGTGGTACATGTTTGAGTCTTAAGTTTTTGTGTCTACTTTCACTAAATCTGTAAGAAAAACTGAGAAATCAACAGAAGTTCTGAATGTGAAGCAAAGCCTGTTTAACTGATTAATAATTTCTTTTTTAGTGTTTTTTATAAGATAACTACATCATCTCAGATATTGGAAGTCAATGTGCTCATCACTACAGCATTGTCTTCAAAATGTATTACACTATTTAATTTTCTACAGTGTGGATATTTTATCTCTATAGTCAGAAACAATAAGAAGAAACCATTGAAAAATCATTTCACTACATTTGGGCACTAGATTTTTATGTTTTACAGCTTAGGCATGAAGTATAACTTCTATTAATTAACACATTGGAGACTGATTGAATCAGTCTTCTAAAGGAAGTTTGTTCAGCCACACCTTTTCTCTCACTTTACCATGTGCCTTTCCTATTGCTACCACTCCACCTTATTAATCCCTAGCAGACTGTGACTGAGACAAGGAATGTATGTTCTTATACAATTGAAATTTATTTAAGATGACATCAAGATATCTTATCTCCAGTGTCAGCAAGACATAGCCATTTATTTTTTAGAAAACACGACCAGCAGATGCAAAGGATATAGATACACCTGCTCCCATGTATTCCTCCTATGTCTCTTGGGCTGGGCAGCCAATAAAACTGTCTCCTGGGTAGTTAGTATGTGTGTTTACCAAAGGGTGCAACTTTCTTGTGAAGACTGAGGTGGCTTGTTATAGTGTTGATCCTCTGGCTTGTTATAATTCTGATTCCATGAAAACATTATAGCTCATGATGGCTTGCTTCTTTTCACAAGTCCCGCTCCAGTGATGACATGGTTGATGTCATCTGCATGATGAATGGCAACAGTCCAGATTAAGCAATGTTGCCTTTAGATTGCCTTGGCATTTTATGATTAGGCGCAGTAATTGATAGCCTTAATACCTTCCAATTGTGACTAAAAACACTGGGAAAAGTCCAACCAGGAGATTAGGATAAATATTTCCTAATATAAATATTTAAAAAATTTTAAAATACTCAACCTGGTTAATCTACAACCAAAGTTGAGTATGGATGAGGACACCCCCCTACTTAGACAAGTGTATCCTCTTTCAAAAGTTTCTACAAGTGAAATATTTCCTGTTTCATTTTAGCACTCTTATGTAGTAAGGCAAATTAAACCTCACTATCCACAATAAACTATTTCTGTCTAGATTTTATAGAAATTTGCATTGGTGAGATGGCTCTGGTGAATGTGATTTGATAACTCGTGTTAGTATCAGAGAAGGATTTTTGATGCTTATTCTATAAATCCGAAGAAAAAATACTGTTTTTGGCTTATCTATAGATTTCAAAGACAGCTGAGGAGGATAAGCCTCACAGAAACGGTGAGATGTCTCTGTAAATGTGACTAGAAAGAACATAATAGAGAATGCCAAAGACTTTTCTCTGGAGCTCTGCAAGGGAACACAGTTAAGTCCCTGTTTCTGTGGCTGAGCTACAGGAATTCCGTGGCACACAGAGCTGTCTGGAGGTGTCTGATGCTTGTTGGCCTTGAGTCAGAGCGAGGTTCATAGACCTCCTGCATGAGAATCACAGAATCATAATGATATAAGCAGATGACTAGACACCCCCTAGCACAAACAACAGCATCAAAACTAGCCAATGGGGTCCAAGAGTTTGCATTTAAAAATGTTTCCCAAAATAAGTCTTACATATTTTGGGATTTAGAAACCACAGTTTTCTTATCCATGTCTTTCTTTGTAGGCAATGTTATTATCTAGTCATCTCTCCAAAAGACTATTGTAATTGTGGTTTATTCTCACTTGAATTTACATAACTTTATTAAGACTAATTAGAAAAATTATGACCCATATGGTTGTCTCAGAATAAATATATCATCATGCGAAAATAACCTAACAATCAAAAATTAATTTCAAAATAATGGAAAGTCTGTACTTGCATTTCTGGAACAACCACAAGCTTCAAGAAATTTATGTATTTCTTCACAACAGCCCCTTCCTCTCCCATCTGCTCCTCCAAGTACACCCTGCTGCTCCAGCTCCAGTTATCAACATTGCCTAGTCCCTTCCTGCCAAACCTAGCATGAGAGCTCTTCATCCTATTACCCCAACAATTATTCTTATAATTCTGCTTTACAAAATACTAAAAAATTAGTTTAGCCATGGCGGGACACTCATTTGAAGTTGAACGAGGGAAGAAAATTGGATGCACACTGTCATTCTAGTAAGCCTCAGGAAGGTGAGTCTGGGAGCATGTACGCAAAAATAATTTTAACTCCAAAACACAGTGTGAACACTATGTTCTCAGGATGGAGTGAATTATAGGGAGGAGTTAAATGGAGATCAAGATATGGAAGCTTAGGGCCTCCCTGGTGGCGCAAGGGGTTAAGCACCGCACTGTGAAGCAATCCGCAGCCTCTGCAGCACAAATTCGATACCTGGCTGGCCAGGGAGCAATTCAGAATGTGCAGCAGACCTCTCCTGGCTCACCCGCTGCTCCCCTCAGCAGTGTATTTCAGTCAGTCTGCATGTTCTGTTCCCTACTCTGTCTCTGGTGAATCCTCTCAACCCCTTGCATCTCTGGCCTGTATCCCAGCTCTTGTATGCATAAATAAATAAATCTTTAAAAAAAAAAAAGAAGATATGGAAGCATAGCAGTTTAGTGGAGTCTGGATCCACTAATATGTCATGTCATTTTGTAAGGGGGTAAAGAAAAGGAGAGAGAAAAAATATATATGTGGAGACGTCAAATTTAAGCTTTATTGTGGGTTCTAAAATGTATGAAAACTATAAGGCACATAAAAAGATAACTTTTTATAAAGTAATCTGCTATTGCCCTTAAAACTCATTACAGTTGAATTCTCTTTCTGGTGGAAGAGATACCTACAGACTTGAGTAGATGGAACATATTCCATACAGTACCTTCTGGATTCCAGGGTGTGACTATTTGGTAACAATGCCGTATAAAGTAAGGTAACCAGGAGTGTCTGAGATTCAGTGCCTTTGGGCCTGTGTTTCCTTCATTCCCACTGCTGCCCAAGGCAAAGCTGTCCTAGACACTCTAAGCTGCTTAGTCTCCAGGAGGCAATCAACTCCAAGGGCTCTCCTCACCCTGCCCGCAGAGCCATCTGGCTCAGCAAAACCAAAGGTGCTCTTGTCTTCATCTCTTCTGCTCCTTGGTATCTTCAATGAGCAATTCTTACATCCATCCTGGAATTCTTTTAGCTTCCAGCACCCCATAGATAACAGCCTCTCCAAGCCTATAGTTTCCCCAGGAAACATTCCCAACTGCCCCTGAGGACCTGGGCCTGCTTCCCTTGATCATTTCTTAGTCTTCACCCATGTACTCAGCTAGGAATCTATTGCCTCCACAGCTGTGCAGCCCATCCTAACTTTGCTCAGTATTTTTCTTCTTTAGGCCCACACACTTGCACTGTAGCAGACTAATACCTCACTCTCCACACCTGGCAAAACCCCTGGGTGAAATCTCAATGCAGACACCACCTGATGTGTCCAACATGGTCCTAGCAGGTCATTCCCTCTGTTCGAATGACCCTGAGAAAAAGATACTGAAGAACCATCTTAGTATCTTTATATTTTAGTATCTTAGTATATTTCAGAGCTAGCTGCTTTGGGGTTTTTGTCCCATAAAAGAGCCGTGAATTTATAAACTGGGAAATGTCATTCCATTACTAATTGCAGAATTTTAGTACTGGAATCAGTCATTCATTTTGCAGGACTGGAAACAATCATTACAATAATAGACATGATGACAATGGTAACTGTTGGTGTGGATGTGACACCTGCTGTATGTATATGGCTGGGCATTGTACTATGGCTACCAGAGCGGGAGGGCCAGGAGTGAGGCAGCCTAATGGCTATGATGGAAGGCTCTGAGGGTTTTGGCGGTGGGTGTGGTGTGAACACATACCCCTATATTTGATGGTGGTGAATACTCCCAAATCGTATGCAGTACTGTAAACCAATATTTCCTCAATAAAAAATAATACAATTAGGGCCTCCCTGGTGGCGCAGGCAATTGAGCCCAGTGCTGTGAAGCTGTCCACAGCCTCTGCAGTGCCAGTTCGATCCCCACTAGCCACGGAGCAACCCACATGGCGCGGCAGACCTTTCCTGTCTCACCCACTACTCCCCTCAGCAGTGTATTTCAGTCAGTCTACCTGTTCTGTTCCCTACTCTGTCTCTGGTGAATCCTCTCACCCTCCCACACATCTGGCCTGTACCCCGGTTCTTGTATCAATAAAATAAAAATAAATCTTAAAAAAATAATAATACAATTAAAAAGTAGTAAGACTTATTGGTTCTCATGTACCTTCTTATTAATGAAGACACATAATCCAAATCAAAAATTTACCAAGTTACAGCTCCAGATCAAAACTGTTTCCTCTGACAGATTAACCTTCTGCTACTTTTCACAAAATCTTATCTCTGAAAAATTCATGAATTTTCACATCCCAAACCTGGAGACATTTGGATGTTTTCATGAGACACTTTTCAGTGACATTTATCTGCTGTGGTGCAACATATGAATTGAAATTTCTGCCTGAAAATCATTACTCAGATGGTCAGAAGTGAGGAGACCCAGAGAGCTAGCATGATCATATTATATAATTACATGATTGATCAACAATTGTCAGTAATATGTCATTTGCATTTTAGGAAATGCAAAGAAAGTAGGCAATATAAGGGCCTTTATCATGTTAAATACATATGAATACTTTTATTATGTTCAGGATTTAAGACCAAACGCATTATCACCTACAGGCACTTATTGTAACAGTAAACATCATCTTCATCAACCAAGAGACTGTTGGAACTTCCTGAAGAGACACTCATCTCAGAAAGATGAGAAATACATTGCTGGCTTGGTAAGTTAGGTATATAATATGACCTTTATGCAGGTCAGACACGGTTGTTCTTGACGTGACCATGACTATATGAAGTTCGAGAGCTCTAAGACAATGGGCTTCTCTTTTTTTTTTTTTAAGATCTTTTTTAATTAAAGATTTATTTATTTATTCATACAAGCACTGGGTACAGTCAGAAGTGCGGGAGGGTGAGAGAATTCACCAGAGCCACAGCGGGAACAGAACAGGCAGACGGACAAAATATACTGCTGAGGGGAGCAGCGGGCGCGGCAGCAGAGGTCTGTCGCACCATGTGGGACCCTTGCCGGCGGCCGGAGATTGAACCGGCACTGCAGAGGCTGTGGGCAGCTTCGCAGCCCAGCGCTCAACCGCTCCGCCACCAGGGGAGGCCCTGGGCTTCTCTCTTAATACAAACCAAACAAGCTCCTGATTACTAATACATTTCCTGGACATCAGGAAGTTCTGATCATCTGCCTCCAGAATGCAGCCAGCCCAGCAAGTGTCCAGCCCTCAGTGAACCAGAAACCATTTTTTTGAGTTTGGGGAAGGAAAGATGATAGTCCAGTTTGCTCACTTCTGAATGGATTCAGGACAGAAGCCCGCCAGGGACTGCCACTGCGGCAGTCTTCTGCAGAGCTTCTGCAGGTTTGCAGTGTGACCTTCCTCTCATAACACCTGTTTCTTGAAACTGATACTGCAATGGACACAATTAAATCCAGCCTTACCCTAATTCAATCAGCCTGTCTACTAAGAATGTTTTATTTCCCGTGTAAGAGGCTGGATCATTGTTATTTAATGAATAGAAGCGATGAATAGAGGCTGCAGAAACTGCAGGGCTGATTGTGATATGTACATACTGTACCTGGATTGCTTGCTTCAAGGCTGTGCTGTTTACTGTCGCTGTAACTAAAGGTACAGAGATCCAATTCTCAATTTATAAAAGAATCTCCCTTTTATATATACACGCAGTACATAGCTCTTTCATGTCAGAAACGGGCTAGAAACCAGTTTCCTGCCACTTAGACTGTGGCATTTCTGGGTCAGCAAAGGTGCTCATATTTGGCAGCATGTCAGAGCCACCTGGTAGCTGAAAACAAAGCTAAGCAAAACGCTTTCTATTCATTTGGACGGAGGTGAACACCCAGTTACTGGCATTTTTAATAATACCCCAAGGTACTTCTAATAGGTAGCCAGAATTGAGAACTACAATATTCCAACCAATTTTGTTAAAATACTGAATGACAACAGCTTAAATTTAAATGATGTTGGTGTTGTGTGTGTGTGTGTAAATGCTTTGTAAATTACAAAGTGGGAAACAAATAGGAGGTGAGTTATGACTGTCAAATGCTTGCAGAGAGCTTCTCTGCTGCTAGCTCCCAAGACACTGGCCTTGGTCTTTACCCTTAAGAGATTATAGCCTAATGATTTACAATCTAATAGGTGGCTATTTGTTTCCATAAATGTGTCCTATGAACAGCAGCAGTAATTGCAGTCACCTTGCAAGCAGACAACTAGAAGCAGTGTTATAGGCTGCAGGCCAGCCAGGGGGTTAATGAGCAGCAGCAATTATAACACAAGTTAAAAGCCAGGTTGCCTGCTCCACTCTTTAAGGGCTCCCACAGAAGGGAGGCTGAGAACCAGATAACCAAAGGTCACTTCTGAATTTCAAGCAGAGCAGAGGCCCCCATGCAGGTGTCCTGGGTTTGATTAAGAGGACAATCTGAACTCTAAGATACTTCCCATTTAATTAATTTCATTCTGTGGCTGGCAAGCATTGCAAGGTGCCAATGTTCTGCAAACAGCACAAATGATTCCTGTTTTAATCACTTGTCAAAAGCCCTAGGATTGATCACATATGAGAAATGGCAGGAAAGCACCCCCCACACCTGTAGGCACACCCTCTCATTTGGAAATATAATTTGAGTTTGATAAAAAGCACAGTTTAGTCTTCACTGTTATCAAGCCTGTAGGGGCCAAGTTATCTGCATTTTGCAGATAAGCTTACATTCCTTTGGTCTGCATTACATATTTTTTTTTTCCAAAGTTTTCTCCTACACTATTTTACATGAGCTCACTGATAATGGATAGAATAGAGCTTGTCTCTAAAGAAACGAAGACTTGGGCACAGAGAGGTTAAGAGGCTTGTCCAAGATTGCATGCAGCAAATAAGGGTCAGAGCTGGAACAGTGGCCCACAATCCTCTTGAGGGACTGCCTCCCCATGTCTCTGGTGGGTTGTGCTTCATGTTATAAAGAGATCCCCCAACAGCTCATTTAAAACAACAATACATTAAAGCTAAGATTTAAATTATGAACATATTTATAAGTGAAATACTATCACAGAGATCATAGCAATCATATATTCAAATTATATAGCCTGTCACTTAATCCTCACTCTTTCAGGTTAAATATTCATGTATCTAAGAAGTCACTAATTCCCTCACTTTTGATTTCCAGGATTTGTCTGATGTTGCTAATTTAAATAACCCAAGAACTTGCTTTGGCTTTTTTCCCCCCTACTGTTTAGCTATAGTGTTCTGACTTAATTTGTTTTGAGTTCAAGCCCATAAAGTCAGAGAAACCATTTAGCTCCCTTGTAAGACCTCTGAAGTCTTACAGGAGGCAAATCTTCTGACAACTATTTTAGATCCATTTCCCCCTTTATTCCTTCTGAACCAGCAATCAGAATTTTGTACCCCATTTCTGTCTGTTAGCGATGGCCTCATCCCAACCTTCCTGCCTGCACATATCTGGCAAATGATTATTCTTCCAGCATTTTGATCTAGGTTAAGGGCCGACAATGGCTGTCTATTTGGATAAGACCCAGATGCCTAAGTGTGTCCCTGAGGGACATACATTAACCTTCACACCTGGTGCAGCAGCAAAAACACAGACTAGGCACTGAGAGCTGATTTTATGCTCTGAGATTCTCCAAACAAGTCACTACTGGCATCGCAGTACCATGAGTGCTTCATTTCTCAGCTATGACATAAGAGTAAATATTCCAATAACAGTTACCCTACAGAGCAAAAGATACAGAGGAAGTGCCTAAAGTGTATGTCCCCCAGTTATGCTCAGCAGTATCCCTCTGCCTTAGTTAGGTGTCTACACACCCTTTTTTCTCCTACCTTGGACTTTAACTTGAGCTCTTCATTGCACTTCTCAACTTCTTCATTAAAGGTAAGGTACCATAGCAACATAGGGGAACAAATAAGAGATCAGGAAAAAAATATAATAAATTAAAAAACAAAATTGACGGGCAACTATTAATCAGAGACATTCTGTAGGGGAGGGAGAGGGAGCAAAACAGGGGAGGGAAGAGCACAAGGGACTATGGTGATGGTGCACAGGTGAACTGGTGGTGGGAATTTTACAGGGACTATTCCTGAAAGGAGAAACCATACATTGTACAAAAAGGAAGAAAAATGATGTAAAATATATATGAAATAAATAATAATAAAAAAGAAAACTTTAAAAAAAAAAAAGTGCCCTTTAGTGTTATCACCAGTTTCCATGTGTGGACCTTGTATCACTCCAAACTCATATCAAAGAACCATATGCTTGAGGCAATGAGGAAATTCTGCCCATAGACTGGCTGTAAGATGACATTCAGAATTACTGTTACCTTTGCTATGTCTAGTAATGACTTAGTAGTATCTCAAAGATTTTAGGATTTTCTTTTTATCTCCGTTGTAACAAAATTTCTGATCTCTATTTATTGTGGCAGACCCTAGGTCTGATGTGGCTGGGAATTTTTTCTGGTTTCTTTTATTATAATCTTACATTTTCTCTAACCTCTCTTACCATAGTTTATATTCATTGTACATTAAACCTATTGTTACTGTAATTTTTATTTATTTATTTATTTTGTTTATACAAGAGCGGGGGTACAGGCCAGATGCGTGGGAGGATGAGACGATTCACCAGAGACAGAGCGGGGAACAGAACAGACAGACTGACGAAATACACTGCTGAGGGGAGCAGCGGGCAAGACAGGAGAGGTCTGCCTTGCCATGTGGGTTGCTTCGAGGCTGGCCGGGATCGAACCGGCACTGCAGAGGCTGCGGACAGCTTCACAGCGCTGTGCTCAACTGCCTGCGCCACCAGGGAGGCCCTGGTACTGTAATTCCAGGTTTTCAGGTCTAGTTTCCCAGCCAGGAATCAATCCCAGGCTGCAGTGACAACATTAGGTTCTACCCGTCAGACTACCACAGGCTGGTGTCTAACGAAGCCGCAGCAGGAAATTTGCTGGCACTCAGGCAAGTAAGAAAAAAGGGGCAAATTCATTTAGAGAGGTAGATATATGGAAAAGCTTATTAATGAGAAAAACGAAGTGGGATTCCCAGGCCTGTGGACTGGCCACGAGAGGCAAGGAAGCCACCACGGGACTTGTGCCTCAGGGAATATGTATCTTCTTTCCCTAATTATTCTAAAGTGCCATCAGTCTTTTGGTGATTAGTTTTCAGTGGTCTCACTCACTCTGTCTTAAAAGTCTCTGTGCCCAGAATTACATCTTGCATCCCAGCCCTTATCTTGGAGTCCTTTTTCTTTATACTCTTTGTCTGAGAATGTCTTGTCAATCCTTGGAATTTGCTGCCTTTATCTCTGGAATCTCTCTTATTGCTCCAGGCTTTTCCCCATGCTATTCTGACCCTAGATGCTATCCACTTGCCCTATGACTCACTATTAATACCAGTTTAAGGATTATATTTGGAAAAATGCTGCGTGGAAGAAATAGGAAGGAAGTCAGGGAAGGCTAAGCAAGCTGTCAGACCAGGATATTAGTGTGATTCAGGAAAAGAAGAGGGGAAGAGAAGACTGGGCCTGAATGCCTTAAGACATTTTTGCAATTTCTCTAGGCAAAATCACTTGGGCCAAAGCAAGTTGACAAAGGAGTCACCTGTTTTTTATGAGTGAAGAAGCCTTGGAATTTCTGTTGCATTCGCTCACAGGTGGTAACCTAAGTCCAGGCATCGCGGGCTCAGTGATGGATATCAGTGTCATACATCTGGGTCCTGGTGTGATGGAAATGCCGCAGCTCCACTGGACATCTGAGGGGCCAATATCAGAGGCACCACCATAAGGTTGGTTACACTGGTGATCCTTCAATGTTAGTCCATGTACTGTACACAGAACAGTGTCAAGTGCAACACAAGCACTAAGTGCTACTGTTACTGAGTGCCAAAGAGTTGCCTGTGAGGGTGTTATGTTAGGAAAAGAAACTTACAAACTTTATTCTCTAAACTTCAGGATCTGCTTACTTTTTCTTTAAGCACTATTCATAAGGCTTGGTTAACTTCAGTACAAGCCAAAGCCAGGTAAGAAATGACAGCTTAAAAGAGACCTGAGGGCCTCCCCTGGTGGCGCAGGCGGTTGAGTGCAGCGCTGTGAAGCTGTCCACAGCCTCTGCAGTGCGGGTTTGATCCCTGCCGGCTGGCGAGAATCCCACATGGCGTGGCAGACCTCTCCTGTCTTGCCCACTGCTCCCCTCAGCAGCGTATTTCTATCAGTCTGCCTGTTCTGTTCCCCGCTTTGTCTCTGGTGAATCCTCTCACCCTCCTGCAAATCTGACCTGTACCCCGGTTGTTGTGTAAATAAATAAATTTTTTGTAAAAATCTTTTAAAAAAAGAGAGAGACTTGAAGTTTATTAGTATTAGAATAATCAGAATTAGAATAATCAGAATAAAACTGGGAGGTGTGGGTTGACAGCAGGTGAAGAGACAGAAAAACAATAAACAGCAGGGCCTCCCTGGTGGCGCAAGGGGTTGAAATCAACCTATGAAGCCATGCGCAGCCAATGCAGCATGAGTTTGATCCCTGGCCAGGGAACTGCCCACATGGCGCAGCAGACCTCTCCTGACTCACACACTGCTCCCCTCAGCAGTATATTTCAGTTGATCTGCCTATTCTTTTTTTTTTTTAATGTAGTTTTTTGTTTTTTAAAGATTTATTTATTTATACAAGCACTGGGTACAGTCAGAAGCGCGGGAGGGCAAGAGAATTCACCAGAGCCAGAGCGGGGAGCAGAGCAGGCAGAAGGACTGAAGTACACTGCTGAGGGGAGCAGCGGGCGGCAGGAGAGGTCTGCGCACCATGTGGGACCCTCCTCTGGTGGCCGGGGCGCAGCCGGGGATCAAACCAGCGCTGCAGAGGCTGCGGGCAGCCTCACAAGCCGGCGCTCAACCGCTGCGCCACTGGGGAGGCCCTGATCTGCCTATTCTGTTCCCCACTCTGTCTCTGGTGAATCCTCTCACCCCCACACCTCTGGCCTGTACCCCAGTTCTTGTATGCATAAATAAATCTTTAAAAAAATAAAAATAAACGGCAAACACAGTAAACAACAAAGAGCCAACACAACGACAAAAGCACACATTTTCAGGAAAAATGAAAGGAAACTCAGCCCCAGCAACATTTAGAAGGCCTGGGTGCCTCATGGTATTACACAAATGGGATGGTATCACGTGGTATTACATGCAACGTCTCAGAACTGGTAGAACCTGAGATACTGCTGTCTAAAACAGACTTCCACTGTGAAAGAGGGTTGCCTATAGCAGGTACACAGGACAGCAGCAGCCACATGAAGAATGAGAGAGGAATATAAATATGTCATGGCAATCATACATGTAACAACAGATGTTCATAATAATGAACACTAGAGCAAGAAACTATTTTACTGACCCTCTGAGAGGCCCACTTGGAGGAGGAAGGTATACAATATATTTTAGAGCATTTTCCATCCAGCATAATTAAAGCTACAGAGCAGATCCATAGAAAGAGTAAATGTGCTAGGATTCTGTACAGCTGATTGATTAATCTAATTATACATATTTTTGGTTTTCCTGTGCATCAATGTTGATCATTTTTTCATTCACTTGAGACTGGACAATCCTCACTCTTCTCATTTTATGACCCGATTTTATGTTTGGATCCCCACACCTTGTGTAGCATTAGTCATCCCTGCCGCGGTTCACTTGCTCCCTAAGCAAATATAAAATCTCTAGGATAAGTCATTAATACTAGCAGAACTCCCAAGCCATTTAAATTAAGCTCCCATGAGGGGCTGGACAGTCCCATGACTGGCACTAAAGGTGCTCACACTACTGGCATGTGCACCCCAGGACACCCGATTAGACATTGTCTGCTCTTGCTTCCTTGGCTGCAGGCTTCACTGTGAAAACACATCCTTGTTTCCACCCAGCACTCCTTTCACACGTGCCAGTTCTTGCATATGAGCCACTGACAAGCACGGTGCTTTCACAAACACTGAGCTAACAACACAATTGTTGGCAAGGGACATGATATCAACGCCTTTGGAAAATAACTAAAGAACTTGACAGCTCATCTTCCAACCTCTCAGGAGTACTGTTAGAGCCTGAGAAACTGTTGCCTAGAACAGACCTCCACTGTGAAATTGGCCTGCTGGTAGCAGTACGCGGGACGGCAGCACGGAGAGAGAGGACGCGGAGCGCACACAGCATGCAGACATGCATCTAGTATGCTACCTTAGTTTTTCTGGTTTATACAACAAAAATACCACAGAGTGGGTAATTTAAACAACACACTGTTATGTCTAATGGTTCTGAAGGCTGGGGAGTTCAAGATCAAGGCACAGGCCGATTCAGTGTCTATTGAGTCCCTTCCTCCTGATTCAAAGACAACTAGCTTCTCAGGTATCCTCAAGCAGAGGGAGGGAGCACTGATAAGGGTTCCTGAAGGTTCTACCCTTGTGACCTAATCACCTCTCAAAGATGCCACCTCCAAGTCCTATCACACGGCAATTTAGACTTCAACATATGAATTGGGAGGGGATACCAACATTCAATTTACAGCATTTCTGGAGCACATTTCAGAATTAAGAACAAAAGCAGAATCTGCCTCATTTTCCCACTGATTTGTAAGTGCCTTGGGGGCAGAGGTCTCTTTGTTTGCATCTACACTAAGTAAAATTTATGAGGCGGAAAAACAGACATGCTACAGGCAGTGCGTAATTCATGTTTGATAACAAAGAACAAAAGAAAAAAATGTCCTAAAAGAAATCTGTTTCTGACATTGCTATAAGGGTTAAAATAGTTGTTAATCTCGTGTGGGTTTAATTTCCCCCAGTTACTTCTTTTTAAATCTTCTGTTTTGGGGCTTAAAAAAGGGGGCTTGATGGGTTGTGCTAAACTCCATACATTCTAAGAGACAGCCAGTTATTTTAAACGTTAATGAATTAAATATTTTATCTTTCTCTTTTATTATTACTTGCACAGTCTTCTAAAGTTACCCATTTTTCTCTTAATATTTTCCCCTTCCCTTTTATTCTAGATGGCATATACATATTTTGAAATAAACAGATGTACAGGTTAAAGAAGTATAACACACAAGGAAAAACAGGCAGAAAGAACCCAGAGTCTGGTATTCCAGGTGTTAGATTTTTGCCTTATTTTTTCTTTTTTTCTTTTCTCATCTGTGCGTATATTTTTCAAGAAATGAAAGTTCATATACTGTAGCTTCTCAGGTATGAGTAAATTTAAGATAATAGTTGAGTAACTATTTTCAGAAACTTAAATTTACCTAAATTTAACTCTAAATTATATACTTACAACCAGTACAGTGTTACATGTCAATTATATCTTGATTTAACAAAGGGGGAATACCCCAAATCTTATAAATTGTTTGCTTTTTCCCCAAAGTAAATTGGTCAGGTATGAAAAAAAAGTATTCTGAAGCATTCGAACTTTTGATTTAAGTACAGACAACATGTTGGCTAATTTGTATTGATTTTATCTGCCCATCTAGATGCAATCACACTTTTAAAAGTAGATTCCTGTAATTTGCTTTTCTATAAAATGTCACCAATGCATTAAATACTTTGAAAACAGTCTTAGTAAATCAATCTGCACTTACTAGATTTGGTTAAACGATAGCATTAGAATTCCATGCCGAGATTTAATTTGGTTTTAAAATAACTCTCTACATGCAGAACATTTCCAAGGGCGGAAAGGCTAGTTCCCAATTATTTTCATGCCGTCAGTGCTAAATGTGTTTAATGACTCGCTTACCTACAAGCTGCGGGTTCTCTGAAGACTTCCCTGTTCAGTGGGATGCACACATTTTACCTCAGGCTGTTTTATATTTTAAAAAAGGGGAACTGCAGAAGCACAGCAATATGAAAAGTAAAAGGTCTTACCTTGTTCTTGTTAAAGGTATTATAGACTTGATCAACATGATGACTGGCTCTTTGATTCAAACCTTGCAGACCTAAGAGTATCTTAATTCATGCAGTGTTTGCAGGCCGGATGGATATTCCACCATAAATTGTTTGCACCATGTACAGGTCTCTTTAGCAGGAAGTGCTGACTGATCACTAGCTACAGATACTCTATTCTCCATCATGATTCAGACTACAGCTTTTACTCAGGCTGTTTTCATGTGAGGTCACTCCAGATTTAGTCCTTCACTCTTCACTAAAACTTGAGGCTAACATATGCCATTAGAAAGCTACTCTAATTCTCTTACAGCTATGGGTTAAATATGAATAGAAAGCTAGTGAGATGAACTCAACTGATCAGTTTTAAGATGGAGGTTACTTACTAAACTGATGGGTTTGTGCTTACTGCCAGTTTGAGACAGTTTTCTGTGAAGGGCAGCAGCAGTATTTTAGAGAGGGCAGACCTTGCTGTACTGTTAACTATAAATTATACCTAAATCATTGAATGGTACAATGAAGTCTAAAGGAAAGAACTCTGAGCTGCAATCAGCACGGGTTCTAGACTTTGCTCACCACTTATTAACTATAGTGAACCATTACTTAAGTTCTCCAGTCTCAGTTTCCTCATCTGTATAATCATATCAAGAGTATTTGCCTTCTCACACCTGAACACTATGGAGATATATTTAGAAGAATATTTTTTTTAAGCCACAGGAAAATTATACACTGAGTATTGTTAAATTACAACAGAGGTCCATGCATAGGCGAGGGATATGGGTAGAGATAAATAGATAAGAAGTAAGAAAGAGTTATAGAAGTAGTAGGCTATTGAGTGTGGTCTGCTGATAAAAGAACATATTGGGTTGTATCTTCTGGCATTGTTCTTGCTGTTTCCCCCCTCTACCTGTCTTTTCTGTTTCTCAGGTCTATATTTACCTACTCATGCGCTCTGCCCGCTAGTTTTATCCCACTTCAGGTCCTGAGCTAATCTTGTTCCAGCCAAGCTCCCATTGTCAATGGATTTGAGAAATGAGCCAACGGGCCTGAGAACTGCCAGTAATGGGCAATGAATTGTCCAGTGTGATCCTGAAACCCTTGCTACCAACCATGCTTAGGAAGAACAGAAATACATTATTTCCATACGGGTCATAGGGTCTTAAGTATGGTTCTTCTCTCCTAATCTTATTCCAATTTTTCCCAATTCCCATGTTGTCTCAGTTTGTAAGTCACAATTCTCGCTGCCTTAGTCACTATTCCTTAGTTCTGATTAGCTGTTTAAAATTCAAGACTAAATGACTGCCTTGACAGAAAGTGAGGTGGTTGGGGTAAATATGATTAATTTACTTTCAAACATAACAATATATATAGACTTTCAATGGAAAATTTCTATTTCATAACATTAAATGACAGGTCAAAGAAATAAAGTCATAGAAAATTGGAATGTGTTCACTTGGAAGCATTACTTGAAGCCATTAGAGTAGGTAAAATTTCTTATGCGAACAGAAAGGAAGAAGAGATAATGAGGACTTATCCCGGGAATTATTTAGCTAGGAAATATGAAGAATATCCTGTTAAAATGTTCAAAGACCATTCTCTGGGGAGTCCCCCTTCAGATTATTTGTAAATGTCTGCCAGAGGAACGCTCAGAGGCATTCACTTTTCTCATCAACACTATTTATTAGTAACCAATTTTTTAGATTAAAGGAGAAAGAAATGGATACTGATGATGGCAGAAGGCGGTAATGAAAGGTTTCAAGGGGACAAGAAAATCCCTTATAGAAGGAAAAATTTGGATAAATCAAGAATACAAGGGCTGAGATCCAGAAACTGTTTTCTCATATAAACTGTTTTTTAAAAAATCTGCATATTCATTACTGCAGATTAAAAAAAACTTCAGGGGCCTCCCTGGTGGTGCCGGGGTTAAGACACAACCTATGAAGCTATCCGCAGCCACTGCAGCACGAGTTTGATCCCCAGGCGGGGAGCTACCCACATGGTGCAGCAGACCTCTCCTGACTTGCCCGCTGTTACCCTCAGCAGTATATTTCAGTCAATCTGCCTGTTCTGTTCCCCACTCTGTCTCTGGTGAATCCTCTCACCACCACCCCACACCTCTGGCCTGTACCCCAGTTCTTGTATGCATAAATAAATAAATCTTTAAAAAAAATTTTTAAAAACTTTAAAACTATTATAAAAAGTGTGAGAACCTTATATTGAATATAATATTGATATCCAAAAACCAGTTGCATTACTATATAAAACATTAACCAATCATAAGATATTGGGGAAAAGATTTCATTTATAACAGGCCAAAGAATAAATCTAACAAACTATAAAAATATAACTAGAATGTACAAAATGTATTTGAAGAAAAAATTTAAATGCAAATATAGGTCAACAATGAAGATATAAACACACAGAAAGGCGTATATTGGCCTTGGAGAGGAAAACAACATTTTAAAAAGGCATTCTCTTTATATTAATCTATAGTATCACAATTAAATCCAACAAGATACAAAAGAAATTTGAGGGATAAGTGATAACTAAAATAACTAATTCTAAGTTTGAATGAGGATTAAACATGCAAAAATAGGCAGGAAAATTCTGGAGGAAAAAAACTAGTCCCACCAAAACAATAGGGGCCAGATATGAATAGAACTTTAATATGCAGTTAGGTGGCACTGTAAATCACAGAGATAAAGATTGATCATTCAGTTAATAACTGTGGGACAACACTATGACTATGTCAAAACATACACATGCTAGATTTCTAACTACTTGTATCAACATAATTCTGGATGAATCAAAGATTTTAGGGCCTCCCCGGTGGCGCAGCGGTTGAGCGCTGGGTTGCGAAGCTGCCCGCGCCTCTGAGGCGCCGGTTCGATCCCCAGCTGCTCCCCACCGGAGAAGGGTCTCACATGGCATGCAGACCTCTCCTGCTGCCCGCTGCTCCCCTCAGCAGTGTACTTCAGGCCTTCTGCCTGCTCTGCTCCCTGCTTTGACTCTGGTGAATTCTCTCACCCTCCCGCGTCTTCTGACTGTACCCAGTGCATGTATAAACAAAAAAACAAAAACCAAACAAATAAATAAATAAAAATGCATGCCTCTTTAAAAAAAAAAAAGTAAAAAAAAAAAGATTTTACAATAATTATTAAAAATCATTATAAAAAGACATGGTAAAATTTCTCTATAATTTCAGCATTGGGAATTACTGTCTAAATATGACTACAAAACCTAGATGCCATAACCAAAGGAAATTGAACCAATTTTTTTTAATCCCACATGGCTCCAAGCACTAATACATTTAAAATATGAAAAAAATTGGAAAATATTCGTAGTATGTATCATATAAAAAAGATAATTTCCCATAATCTATAAATAGTTATTCTAAATAAGCAAGAAAATACCACCAAATAGAAAAATGGACAAAGTCCAAATTAGAAAATTCAAATGCATTTTAAACATGAGAAGACGTTTAGCCTTACTCCTAATATAAGCAATGAACATTGAAGCTATAAGGATTTACTGCTTTTCACCCATTTGATGAGCAACATAAGAAAGTTTGATAATTCACAGGGTATCTAAAAGTGTGAGGAAATAAGCACTTAAATATTGATGTGGGATTGTATACTAACAAAATTTTTATGGAATATTACAAGACAGTATCTATTAATAACAAAATGAATATGACCTCTGACCTAGCAACTCATCTTCTGAGATTTATTTAGCAGATATAGTTGCACATGTGTGAAATAAACATACTTTACAAGTAAATTTAAAAGGATGGGGAAAATCTAAATGCCCATCAGTATAAGAATAGTTATATAAATTTTAGTATGTGCATAGAATGCAGTAAGAAGAAGTAATCGAAGCTGAGAGAGCTTTACATGTACTGGCCTTCCCATGGAGAGATCTTGAAGTATATTAAGTGGAAAAAAGCAGGAGCATCTTCTGGGTGCTATTGCATCAGTATTTACATCTATGTAATGATTTATATATTTTATGTACTTTTTTTTTTAACAAATTACAACTCTTTTTTTAAAGATTTATTTATTTGTTTGTTTGTTTATTTATTTATACATACATACATACATACATACATACAAGCACTGGGTACAGTCAGAAGCGTGGGAGGGTGAGAGAATTCACCAGAGCCAGAGCGGGGAGCAGAACAGGCAGACTGTCGAAGTACACTGCTGAGGGAGCAGGGGGTGGCAGGAGAGGTTTGCATGCCATGTGGGACCCTTGCCCGGCGGCCGGGGATCGAACTGGCGCTGCAGAGGCTGCGGGTAGCTTCGCAACCCAGCACTCAACTGCTGTACCACTGGGGAGGCCCTATGTACTTTGTTTTTAGATGTACTCACAAGTAAATGGTAAAAGTGTGCCTCTTGAGAAGAGTACATGGCCAAGACATCTGGAGACTTTTCACCATATTCCATTTCACATGTTCTGAATTTTGTACTATGCGCATATACACAGAATTAAAATTACACAATTCCACAAACAAATATTAAATGCTTTATTGTTTTTATCCAATGCTGCAGACATTTCTAAACAAAACAATTATCAAAGAAAATGTAAATACAAAACTCTTACATATGTGTAATATGTATTCATGTTATGCTTAAAAGACTATTTTACTATAAATATGTAATAAAATTATATAAACTTATCAGAAAACTTTTTTTTTGCATTCATATTTTCTGCTTTACTGAATAATGGCTACATTGAAGAAGGGGCATAAAGTCTCTTTCAAATTTCAAGAGGTGACTTTGTGGTTCTTTCAATGTTAATTTTGAAAACCACTGTTACCCAGTTTTTCAGTCTTGAGTGAAAACAAAATTTAGGCCTAAATAACATAGTAGCTCATGTGGGAATTAGAAATAGTTTCTAAGAAAACAAGAAGAATTAGGGAACAGGGCTGAGAAATATATAAATTGTAAATCGGTCTCCATTTCTAAAGTATACGATTTTCTTAGTGTTAAATAGGATGGATTTTGTAATAGCAAATACAAGGGGAGATTTTTTTTCCCTATGAATCTTCCCTTTTCTTATTTACATTAAAAAAATGTCTTTTCTGACTTTTACTTTTGAGAAGTATTTTGATTTTTTTCTAAAGGGAAACTGTGTCCTATATCTCTAGTCATTTTACTTAAAGTGTTCTGGAAAAGGAGATTATCTTCTTGAAGCAAAGATTCTAAATAACTGTCAATCTGCTCCAGATCTCCTTCTGGACCACCCTGGAAAAGAGAAGCAACAACTGTACCAGGGGAAGAAGCTATAGGTCGCCTCCTAACCATCTTTCCTATGATTCATGTAGCAACACAAGGTACCCTGCGTTGAATAATGCTTTTAACCTTTCAAAATATTTTTGCATTCAATCTCATCTTATGCTCACAAGTGGCTAGCATCCTGGATCATTTTTCTTCTTTAGTGTAGACTAGTTCAACTGTTTTATTCCCCTCTATTTTATTACTAGACACATTCCTAAAGTGCCTCCCCACCTCATCTTTCTTCATAATAAGCTTTCAGCTTCCATTTTTTTAAAATGCATGAATCTTTATTCTTATAGAAAAAACAAGATGAGTAGGCAAATTTTGACTTCTCTGTTTCTCCTGCTTGCACTGCAGCATCTTTTCCACGGCTTTCCATCCTGATCTTTCACCCTTTTCTTTCCTTTCCCAAGATTTCTATTGAAGTAACTTCTCCTTTCCTGGGCTTCCTGATCCAAAGAACAGCTGGACAAAAGCTCCTTCTTTACTGACATAAATCCCACTCTTTCAGGTCCAACCATTGGATCAACTAGTTCTGCAAGTGAGTTAATGGATAAGAATTTTAATTATGGTTCCAGCACCACCATCTCAGTTTCTCATTCCTAACCTAGTTCCATTAAATGTACTTTTGCTTTGCTCCCTTTGTCCTAGATTTTTTCAGTCTTCCAACAAGGCTGAATTGTACTTAGTGTCAGCTTTGTGACCAGGGCCCTTTTGCTTCTAGACAGACTTCTACAATACTGATATTTATTTAGATTTCCAAATATTCACTGGCCTTGAAGAATGTCCTGATACTAGCCACTCAGCCTATTGAATATAGTCCAGTCCTTTGGTTACTGTTCTTCTCCTGGCCGACTAGACTTCCTCCTAGGACTATAAGTTTCTAACCCAGTTTCTTCTTATGCCTTTCCCACTCCATCTGCTTCAGTTCCATATCATCTCAGATCTCTACTCAATTCACTGCAGTCACTCTACAATCAGTGACAGTCGAAATGGAAAATTCAAGTGGGGAATGAACAGTAAATATATGTGGGCAGGAGCCCTTGAATACCACTCAAATGATACTAGGTACAGCATCTCCTAATCCATAGGTAATTTTGTGAATAAAGCAAATCAAATTAGTATAATTGTCCTGGCTGCTACAGGGAGACCCAGGGGGTTGGCAAAGAAGAAACAGTAAGTTATTATATCTCTCTTTTTGTGTTTTTCCTAGTGATATTTGCTATGAGGAAAACCAATGGACTTATTATTTTTAGATATAGTTTAAACAACCTTATTCAAAGTAGTCAAAAACTGAGTAACACCAAATGTCCACTCATAAAGGCTAATTACATTTGGTCTATTCATACAATGGAATACTGTAAGATAATGAAAAATAACACAATACAGTTATATACAATTACATGAATAAATCTTGCAGCCATAATTTGGAGTGAAATAAGCCATCACAAAGGACACATTTTATACAAGTAATGAACTAATAATCTATAGTATTAGATATAAAGATGATAAACTCTAAGTTAGTGACTATAGGGACATAAAGACTTCTTCTGAGTTGGTGGTGGTGCCACATATTTTGATCTAGATTTATGAACTTTTGATAGCTGTATCTGATTTCCAATATATAGACTTTCTTTGGTCTCATTCTCCTTGTTACTGAGACAACAATCATTGCTAAAATTCTACTATATGACAGGTTTCATTTTTTTTTGACACATTAAAATATTTGCAACCCTTTACAGTCAAGAGAACCAAATGGAGCACTACTCAAATCCCACTTGTATAGCAATAAATAAACTCAAAGAGTTGTTCAGGAGTATTATTAACGGAAGCACAATTACCATCATGTGAGAACAGCATTAACTATGTCTTTTAATGTTAAAATTCAACATTTTAATTGTTGCCTAAGCCACTTAAGTGAGGAGGGATCTTCACCTTGGTTATATATTTAAATTAAGCAAGATTTCTTGGTATGGAGAAAAAGAACCCTACATATTTGTTGATCAGAAATGTCAGAAGTGTTTTGTGTGAAAGTAAAGGAGGAACAAAAGGAAACATACAAGTTTTTCCAACCTACATACCTACAGGATGTTTCCTGACCTCTTCTACCTCTCCTTTAAGATTGAAAGCCTCCTTTTTTTATTATACACGAGGATAAAAAGAAATTAACATATTCTGTTGTCTGAAAACATTTCCATTAGTACTTCTCTGTCATATTTCAATGCTAATTTTGCAGGATAAAGTAATCTTGGCTGGCAGTTTTTATAGAACTGTGAATATGTCATTCTACTCTCTTTACATTTTGAGTAAATCTGCTGAAAAACCTGATGACAATCTAATTGAGGTGCCTTTATAGATTACATTCGTTTTTCCCTAGCAGCCTTTAATATATTTTCATTATTGTTGACTCTTGATAATTTAATAATGCTGTGTCTTAGTGAAGGTCGTTTTGCATTTAGAAATCTGGGTGTTACTTCAGCTTCCTGGACTTGCATATTCAATTCTTTCCTTAGGTTTGGGAAGTTCTCGGCATTATGTCTTTGAATAGGCTCTCTGCTCCCCTCTCTCTTTATCTTCTGAAATATCCATCATTCTTATATTTCCTCTTTTCATGAAGTCTGATATTTCTTTATTCTTCCTAAATTTTATTTTTCTTTCTCCTTCCACCTGGGTCATTTGTATCTTCAATTCCAAAATTCTCTCTTCTGACAGTTTAAGTCTATTTAATAAGCTTTAGAAACACTGTCTTCACTTCATTAATGTCTTTTTGTGCACGCACTGTTTTTTTTTTTAAAGTCTGACCTCTTTAGCAAAGCGTTCTTTTTGTTCTTGGATCTCTTTTCTGAGATCCTATACCTGCCTTTCTGTATTTGCTTGCCCTTGCACCTTGCAGCCCTTCTTTGCTTGTTAGATACTCTGGCTCTATGCACTTTATCAAGGTCTCTGGACTTCCATTTATCTCTTTCAGCTTTTTTAATGTTGTGTTCAGTTGTCCTTGTCTCCTAGGCACACATGTTATTTTGTTTTCTAATCTGGGGCCCTATGTCTTTACTTTTGTATTATTAACTTGGGGGCATGTGAGGGAGGAAAAGATGGTATGCTGGAGTCCAAAGACTTGGTAGCAGTCTGATGGGGAGGGAGAGTTATTCTAGTAAGAGTGATTGGCACTTTCTCTTCTTCCGTTGCCCTTCTCCCTGTCTTGCCCCAACTATGAGTCACCAAACTTGGAGCAAGATATACATGTTTTGGTTCCCTGATGCTGGCAACAAACTGGTGAGATTTTCTGAGAGCAAACTTTAGTTTTGCTATAGCTGTGTTTCGATGAGATGTTTAACAGAACCTCCCTAGTCCACCACATTGTGGGGAGAGTCTGGAAACATTACCTATACTACCAGCACAAGCAAGGATTCTGATTTTGTTAAGAAAAAAAAAATAGATCTTTCTTCTATTAACAGATCATTTAAAAATGTTCTAATATTAACTCTCCAAGTACATTTATTTATGATTTCAATATTCTACATAAAGCGTGAGGACAAGCTAGTTTAAGCGACTTGTCCATGGTCAGTAAGTGGCTGACAATGCCAGGAAAGGAAACTAGCTGAATGATCATTCTAAAAAGTGTATTACCAATACTCAAATAAGATTTCATCACTTACCAGCTGAAGTTTCTGCAACAATAATGAGAGTTTAACACGAAGATTATTCAGTTTCTCTTCAGTACTTTTTCTTTTTTCTTCACATTGCCCCAGAGATACTTCATTGATCACTGTTTTTCTATCTGCATCATCAGTAATGGACTGCATTTTTCTCTTCAGTTTTGTTTCATACTGGACCATGCAAACATTCTGGATCTGGAAATGTTTTTGACATTTTAGATATTTTTAAAATATTATTTTCCTCCCTGACACCAGAAAGCAATTTCATATTCCAATTCTGTACATATGTAACAGTGCCAACTCTAAATTTATGTATGATTGTTGGTCTAAATTTAAGACATGTTGATACTTTTAAGTAACTCACAGTCTGAGGACAAGTACCCAACAGTCCAGTAACTATAATATAAGGGTAAGAGAGGCACACCAAGGTGGGCTTAAAGACCCTTGCTTTGGAATGAAGAAGTAACACAATAATGGTTGAGTGTGTTCTCGCACCAGTGATGCCAGACTATTAAAGGCACAAAGGGGACAAGGTGCCTATGACCTTCTCTCTATCTATAACTACAGGCAATGACAGAGTAGCTGATTGCTTTCTTGGAAGATGATGCCATGTTATTTATAACTCAGGTCTGTAGCATCTCAAAAGCACAGAAGCTAAGTAGAAGGAATTCTTATTCTGTCACTCTCCTCAGGTTCCTTATCCTGCTATAGAGTATGATTATATACTTATGCATATGATCATTGCTAATTCTAGAGACTTGGTTGTCTACCAAGAGCTCATGTTGTGCCTAGGGCAATCACAGAATAGAAAGAGGTAATGGAGAGGTCAAATACTTCAATTTCAGAATGACATTAATTGCTTTTATCAATATTTTGAGAGGTACGGGGAATATTCTGACAAAAGAGATACAGGGCAAATTCTGATTTGATAAATATTTGAGTATTTTTGTACTAAGGAGATTTCTGCATTCTAAATGACTGGGTTGCCAGGAAAATTGAAGTGGCCTCATTTGATTTCATCTTCCTTATTCCCCCTTCCTCTCCTCCACCACACTCACTAATACATGCAGGCTCTTTACAGACATTACCCGCATTATCCCCTTTAAGCATTCATTGACCTCATGAATTTCTCCTTTCTATAATACCCTTTAAACAAAGAACAACAAAAATGATAAAACAAAAAAAAAGCCCTAATATAGCAAGTGCTATTTAATAGATATTCATTAACTACCTCTTAAATTCAAGACATTGAATGCAATTGAAGAGATAAAAATATATTAAAATCTTAGTTTTTGCCCTTAAAGAAGCTTCTAGTCTACAGAATGAGATAACACACATGTACAAATATCATATTTTATGGTATAGAGAGCAAGTAAGGCACAGAAATTATTAGACTTGAGAGGAAGGTATGAATTCTCCATTAAACTAAATAGCTTCAAACTCTTGGCTTGGATTTAAGTAGGTATCTTATCTATCTACCAATTATTTATACTTTTCATCTGCTATTAATTATGAAGTATCTGGGTAAAGGACCCAAATACCACACCACGGTAGCAAACACTGACCACAGACCCCCCCGCCACACACACACACACACACACACTGCTGTCTTTAAAGGTGAGCCGAATTGTGAAGTTTGTAGATTACTATATGAACATTTTTTTTTAAAGATTTATTTATTTATACAAGCACTGGGTACAGTCAGAAGCGCAGGAGGGTGAGAGAATTCACCAGAGCTCGAGCGGAGAGCAGAAGAGGCAGAAGGACCAAAGTACACTGCTGAGGGGAGCAGTGGGCAGCAGGAGAGGTCTGCGTGCCATGTGGGACCCTCGCCCAGTGTCTGGGGATCGAACCGGCGCTGCAGAGGCTGCAGACAGCTTCGCAACCCAGCGTTCAACTGCTGCACCACCAGGGGAGGCCCCACTATATGAACATTTATCTATTTTTAAAGTCTTAAACTGCCTGGAAGCTTGTGTGAGGCACCAGGAATTAGACTCTAAAATTGTTGGTCTGGTTCTGCTTTATCTTTCCTAATTTTCAGAGTTCTAGGCCTCACTCTTCAGGAGTATACACCAGATTCATTTCTGCCTCAAGCCCTTCACCCTTATTGCTTTCCCTTATCAGTAAATTCAACCCCAGATCTATATAAATCCAATCCTTGCCTCAGTTCTGTGTTGAAAGAAGGCTCAGTTATTCCTTGCTTACTGTAGCTGAAGTAGACCCCCCTTCCTAACACACATTTTATAGCAGTTACCTTATGTATTATTTGTTTATTATCTATGACTATGTTATATTATGTATTATTTATGTGTTATCTGTCTCTCCTTCAAAATGCAATCTCATTGTAAAAAAAAAAAAAGAAGTAAGATTTGTGCTCTCTGGATTTCCAATGTCTAGTACAGTTAGCTCTAAGCAGGAGGCAATTAAGAGAACAGATGTGCAGCTTTCACAACAAGGGAATTTCAGACACATGGGCCAATCCTAACCTGAAGTCCAGGTTACATTCTAAGAGCTTGGAGGGTAATTCACTGTTGAACATCGCTAATTCAACCCACAAGAATCTGATGACTTACGGCTAAAGCTACCTACTTCAAGAAGCTTTAATAGATGCTTCCTGTGGAGGTGTCAGTGAAACCCAGGGTGTGAATTCGCCCATGATCTGAAATGGAGTAGGGTAAATAAGTGAACACATCTGGAATCAGGACAGGATCACAGATAGTTCAGGTGTCACCAGAGTTCTTAGTGTTCAGAACACTAAAATTCTACCGCTTTTGACATCCTGAACAACAGCAAGGATACCTTTTAAAAAAAAAAAATGAAGAAAAGGCAACCATAAAATAAGCCAAATCAATACAATTTAAGAAATATAAAATAGGTTCCTCCCTGGTGGCACAAGGGATTAAGCATAGCACTGTGAAGCTATCAGCAGCCTCTGGAGCATGAGTTCAATTCCTGACCAGCCAGGGAGCTACCCACATGGTGTAGCAGACCTCTCCTGCCTTGCCTGCTGCTCCCCTCAGCAGTGTATTTCAGTGGATCTGCATGTTCTGTACCCCAGTTCTTACTGCATAAATAAATAAATCTTTAAAAAAATACAAAATATTCAAAGCAACAAGATTTGGAAAAACAACAGTTTTGGGCACATCAGCAATAAAAAGGAATATACTACTGATAACACTTGAATGGAGTAAAAGGGTCTTACATAAACAGAGTAATACTGTATCATTCCACACTATAGCATTCTTGAATGATAAAATGATAGAGATGGAGAACACGTTAGTGGTTTCCAGGGTTTAGAACGTTTCTGTGTATGGAGTAACACGAGGGAGATCTCTGTGATGATGGAAGTTCTGTAACCTTATTTTGGTGGTGGTTATACAAATGTAAGATATGTCAAAAAGAGACATAAGTTCTATCAATTTTAATTTCATAGTTTTTAATTTCATAGATATATAATTATGTAACATGTAAGCACTGGGGAAAATTGGGTGAAGGATACATGGGACCTATTATTTTATAAATTCTTGTGATTCTATAATTCTCAAAATAAGAAGTTCAAAAGACAACATTAATAAAGCATGAAGTTAAAAATGCTTACATAGCACACTACATTCAAAATCATATTCAGTCTCTCAAAGTTCACTATTTTGTAACCAGCAAACTATATTTCCTTCAACACTACCAGTTTTCTGACTTATTTTCTTTTCTCAGGCTAATACCTTCAGGTTTCTATAAAAGAGAGCAATTTTGACAACTTTTAAAGCTCAATGTAAAAGAATTTCGAATTGTATTAACATTTTAATTAATATGAGTAGAGAATTGTAACAAGATGAGAGGCTTAGTTCTGCTGGTTAAACCTACTCTTGTAGAAGTTATTTGTGGCAGATCAAAAATGGTATTCTTCCCAAACTCCATTAATTCAGGACAAAATTAGAATTTGAAAGAAAGGATACTCAACTGAGATTTTAATTTTCTGCCTTGAATTTTAAAGTTGGAGCTCTAGCAGAATCCTAACAAGTTTGTATAAAGTGAGGCAGGCCTATGAGATCTAGAGATTTTGTACCCTGCTGATAGGGGTATGCAAGTGAGTGCTTCCGTGGGGAGCACTCTAGCAGAGACTGTCACCTTTGGTTCAATGCACAAACAGAAGATTCAGATGCATTACAAGACACTGACACCGCTTAGACACAAAGATTGATGAGAGGATTATTAACTTCTAGGATTCTATAACATAACTGAGGGAAAAATAAAAGAAAACAACTATGATACATGGAAAATAAGAGTTTTAAGATTCTCTCAGAACACAGAAAGGTCAAGGTTAATTTCTCATGGAGGGGCTGAGAAAAAGTTGATATAGAAGACAGCACTGGCCAGGCGTGGCATCAGGTGGGGGCGATTTCAGGAGGCCGACTGTGGATAAGGAGAGTGGTTAAGAGAGTTCTGAGGGAAGCTCAGAATTCTGAGGAAGGGCTCAAAGGCAGAATAATTTAGGTAGGTCAGTACAACTCCAATTTGGATGGTATGGGTGGCTTATGAGAGGAAAGAAAAAAAGATGGTAGTTCGCGTCTTGCTGAATGTGACTGCCAATGCTGCTGCAACTCGCCTATTACTCTGTCATAACCAACAGGTGGTCATGAAAACCACATGTGTGGTTGCACAGGGAGGAGGGGAAGGGGTCTGTGACTCATGAAGTGTTCTTCTGGACTCTGATGTGATTCTCTCAATTAAAAGCATACAGCTTAAATAAAGTTTATACATTTGTCTTTTACATGGATTTCAAGAAATAATCTGAATAGCTTTGATGACCATCCACCTAATGTTATCACCACTAAAATCCTTAAGACTGAGCAGGTGCATTGTTGGGGAAGTGATGATTCCAATTGTGCTGAGCTTCGCCTGTAACTGTTTCAGCAGCAACATATGGTCTCTGGGATGTTTTATCTTCCTTTCATTGCTTGAATTCTACTTGCCTGGACCTTATGGGAATTCCACTCCTATGTACTAACACTCCCCACCCTGCATAGACACTTACCTTCCTCAGTCTGGCCTCCAAGACTCAATAGCCTGGTTCTGTTACTGACAGTGTCACATTGAAAAAAAAAATCACTTAGACATGAAAGGACATATATAAGCATGGATAAAAGGAGATGTAGGACAATCTAAATTCTTAGTAAAGTTCTAAGTTTTACAGTGCAAGCATTTAACCAGAGTTTCCTCATCAGCAGATGAAGATTTGTGGGAAGATCTAGGAGCCTTACTAAATTTTTCAAGCTGCCTGCCACAGACTTTCAGTTGAGACATTTCCCAGTGGGTCACTAAGCAACCTGCCTACCACACCCCACCCCATATTTCATTGTCAGCATCTCTCTCTCTTTCTCTCTCTCTCTCTCTCTCTCTATATATATATATATATATATATATATATAATCTCCATATCAACATATATATCTCAACATGTAATGTCAAGGCCTATAGTAAAAAGTAATACCTTGATACCAACAGGCTGAAAAGCTGTACTGTAGTAAACTTATTACGAGGAGTAGGTGGAAACTATCAGAGACATGAAGTTTTGCATTCTGGATTAGGAATTAGAAGGATGGTAGTAGTATAGTGAAAAAAGCTTTGAACAATTCTGAGTCCAGTCCTGAGTCTGCAACTTTTTTGCATCATAACATGGGATCATTTTCTTTCTGAACCTCCATTTCTTCATTACTAAGATGGATAAAGACACCAAACCCCACAGTGGTTATGACAGTTAAGTAAGGTGACGTACATGAAAGGCCTACTTTGGTACCTGACTCTAATAGCTCTCAATCAATCAGTTTTACATTAGCTAATAAAAATAAAATTAGTGCTAAAATAGGGCCAATGTATATGGAAAGTAAACTTTACCTTTTACTCTAGTTAGGAAATGTTGACAAGTCTTCAAGTTTAAAATGTTCAATTACTGCTTTTTCAACAAAACATTATTCAGAAAATAAACTTACATTTCAGTTGAACAGTGATGGAAAACTAAGAACCCACAGTTGAGGGCCAGTCAGAAAGATCACAGGTAAATGTATCACCACAAGTGTTAAATTCAGGTACAACCTAAAACTGGAATACTATGTGATACAGTTTTTGTAAGGAGGAATCTGGTTAAGGTTCTAATTTTCATCTTTAGTTTGCCTAGTCATATATCTTTTGGGAATTTGTGATTCTATTTTACTTACAAAACAAGAATATTTGAATGTATGCCATTCCCTCCAGAAGAGATGAGGCAGTGACTCTATTTATAGTTGTGCTTTTGCACAACTCTAGGGGGTACCATTCACCTCCCAGTCTTTGTAGATTGATGTGTCACGGTGATAGCTTTCCAGGAGATATGCTGGTGTATGTGCCATTGATGGAGCTGATATACAGTTTGGGCAAATACAGGGAAGATGAAGGTGAGGACCTAGCATCTCAATATTGATCCTGATGCCCTGAAAGTTCTAGATGGTTGCAGCCTCTGTGATGAGTTTGGGAACCTCATGACCATTTGGCTCCAACACTAAGCTTATGTCAGCTTGGAAGTCTCTGTCTCGCTTCCTTGAATGTGAAATAGGGAGTTGCATTTGATGAGTATATGTTAATGAGTGTTATTTCTTCTTGAAGTATTGTCCCCTTGATCATAATGTAGTGACCGCTGGGGTCTCTTTTTACCTTTTTGAGTTTGAAATCTGTTTTATCTGATATAAGTATCGCTGTTCCTGCTTTCTTTTTTGGTCCATTTGCCTGTAAAGGAACACTCCTGCACTGCTGGTGGGAGTGCAAAATGGTCCAACCACTATGGAGAGCTATGTGGAGATTTCTTGACCTACTAAAGATAGAGCTTCCATATGATCCAGCAATTCCACTCTTAGGTATTTACCCAAAGGACACAGAAACATCAATTCCAAAGGGCACCTGCACGCCTATGTTTATAGCAGCACTATTTACAATAGCTAAGCTATGTAAACAACCCAAATGCCCAAAAATAGATGACTGGATCAAGAAAATGTGGTACATATACACCATGGAATATTACTCAGTATTCAAAAAAGATGAACACATGCAATTTGCAGCAACATGGATGGCACTGGAAGGGATCATGCTCAGCAAAATAAGCCAGAAAGAAAAAGAAAAATACCACATGGTCCCACTCATAGCAGGAATTTAGAAAACTTAAATAAGGGACCAAGAAAAAGACTAATCAATACAAAGTAAAAATCAAAATCAACAAGCAACTATAAACCACAGATACACTATAGGGGGGAGGGAGGGGCAAAGAGAGGAAGGACTAGAGTCAAAATAAGGGGAGGGGGTGCAATTGTATGGGGAATATAACCATAATGAAAATGCATACATTGTGCAAAGATGAAAAATGATGTAAGAATTATATAAAATAAACTATTAAAAAAACAGGGAGTTGCAAGCATTTCAGTTTTTGAGATATTTTTCTAGTAGAGCTAAAAAACTCTATGGACACTTTCCCTCAGGAAAGCTTTGAGAACTAGACACACAGCATTATTTGAAGACTATAAGAAACAACTCTATAATGGAAGAAATGTTGTAATGAACTATACCAAGTCATTAAAACTAGTGATCTTGGAAGAGTTTGGGACTACAGACACAATTCTTTTTACTTTCACTTATTAACAATCATTTTTATGACTACTTATATTATGAAAAAAATCAGAAAGTTAAAAAACTATTGATAGATTAATTTTAAAAAGCAGAATGATATAGAACTGTCGAAAATAATTAAAAATCTTAATCTAAGAATGATTTCTGGTTTAAAAATCTAGTGTCTCAAGGATTCAGTGAATCTACTTCTTAAAGACTCAGAATGTCATGTTTCCTATTCAAAACATAGTCCCATTCCAAGTGTTTCATAAGCTTTATTACTGCAGAAACATTTGCATTTTAAAATTCAAAAAGATGTTGCTTTGTGACATCTGATATGCTACACATTAATCTAAGTCCTGAAAAGTGAATGCAAATTTGATTTCCTTCCAAGCCTAACATTTGGAAATATATATTATTTCCCCTTTGGAATACAAGATCATTTAGAATATAAATGACTAAACTGAAAGGACGCTTACCTGGTTGAAGCACAATTTCAGCCTTTTGTTTGTCTGCTCTGGGTATTGTTCCAGCTGTTTTTTACAAATGATAATAGAACAGGATATTAACTTTTAGAAAATGAGCTGTCTACAACAGAGTTATAATATGCAAGTATCTAGCATAAAAACACATCAAACCAGAAATGGGCAAGAGTGGTACTCTGAGTCTTTTAAGCCTGGGTCTAATTAAATTAATTAACTAATGTACATTCCAGAAAAGATTAAGGCATCTTAATAATTAATACAGTGAGGTTTAAAAAATATGTAGATGGATGAAAAACATCATAGTAAAGTAAAAATAAATGATAATAAATTTTCAAGAGGATGTCAAGAAGGTCAGTTGGAGCCTGGACTTCTGGATGGGAATTCTGGAGAAATAGGCTGTGAAGTCTGTCATATGGGATAGTATTAAAAATCAGAGACTAGATGAGGTCACTTAGAATCATCATTTAATAGAGTATTCCAGGAATGGGCCCTCAGACATGCCAGATTTAAAAACCAAATAGAGGGCCTCCCCAATGGCGCAGGGGTTGAGCGCTGGGTTGCCAAGCTGCCCGCATCCTCTGTGGCGCCAGTTCGATCCCCGGCTGCTCCCCGGCCACCGGAGGAGGGTCCCACCTGGCGCACAGACCTCTCCTGCCGCCCGCTGCTCCCCTCAGCAGTGTACTTCGGTCCTTCTGCCTGCTCTGCTCCCCACTCTGGCTCTGGTGAATTCTCTCACCCTCCTGCGCGCTTCTGACTGTACCCAGTGCTTGTATAAATAAATAATTAAATCTTAAAAAAAAAAAAGACTTTAAAAATTAAAAAAAATAAAATAAAAAAGGAGTTGCTAGCAAAAAGAGGATGGGGGGAAGAAAACAAAGGAGGGTAAAGTGTGTTGTCATGGAAACCACACAACAAAAGTGCTTCAGGCAAGAAAGAGCGATCAGAAGGTTGATGGTATCCAAGCACCAGGGGAGATGAGTGACCACTGCATTTGTCAGCACAGTGGCTGCTGGTGGTCACACAAGACAGTCCCAGGAAGCAGTGGAGTTGGAAGCCCAATGGGAGAGGATTAGGTGGGAAGCAGAAATCGTGGAAATAATGTAGATAAAAAAATTAAGGATTTCACCCAGGATGAAATTATAGCATATGACAATGCTGTCAATTTGTTATCTGCAGTTCTTCTCACTGCTAGCCTTTCCATCCTTTCCATAAGCAGCACTAAGAATGAAGGTGAAGAAGGAGGCCTCTCATCCTTTATACTTCCCAGGCTCTGCTCTTTCATGCTGAGAGCAACAATGGGGGTCTCACGTCTGCAGATCTAACTTAGTTGAGCTACAGCCTGCAGGTGACTTAGTAGCTTGGGGACTCCTGTTGTTGGCTGTGTGAGACTCACCCGAAGTGCCCTAGGTAGCTAATCAGTTTCCCTTCTAATCATCCATGGGTCCTATCTGTGAGAGGTGATTTGGTATTTACCAAATTGTATTTACAATTTTCTTCATCTTTCCAGTGATGTCTTTTAGTGACTCTAGTAAGACAAGAGCCCTGGGCACCTAACATGGTGTCAGTCCTCACCCTAGCTAAGAAAGTGTATTGAAGGCATAGAAACTCTATCTTTGGTGTAAGGAAGGGAAGTGAGGGACTATGTTCCATTTCTTTTGTTCTCTGCAAATGACTCGTCTGTCTGTAAATCTCCCCAAAGTTTATTTAAACCTTTAGCCACACTTTTAAATGCATCTTTAATTCTGAGCCATTCATTTGGGATAATGACCCCTGTCTTCATTAACTTAAACCACTGGAGGTCTTCTCACTGCTTATACTACATTTTTCTCCACTGACAATTAAATTCAGGTTATTTTCTCATTCTCCCAGAATTCAAAAAAGTCAGCTTACCTCAGGACTTGCTGTAAGTTTCTCCCCAGATGTGTAGTCAAATTCTGGTGGTAGTTCATACTCAGGGAAGAAGTACAGAAGAATCTCCCTAGGAATATAAGCAGAGCAGAGCTGGTAACCTACTGGGAAAAGAGATGCCACATTCACCTCTCAAAACTAGCCCTGTCTCGTAGGTATAAATATTTTGGAAAACATGAATGTTAATATCTGAAAAATAATCTGTTTTTACCATTGACATCAAAGAGTTCTTCAAAGCATAGACTGGGGGGGAGAGTGGTGGCAACAAACAGACAACAGAAGGAATCCTCCTGCTGACGGAACTGTTATATGACTTGACTGCATTGATGCTAACATCCTAATTGTGATACTGATCTGTAAATTTGCAAGACATTTCCATTGGGAGAAGCTGGGTAAAAGGAGCTCTCACTCTACTATTTCTTACAACTTCATGTCAATCTCTTCAAACTTATTTCTGGTAGCTTTAGAATTTAAGATAACACAAAATATATTTGTGCTTTTACAGAGTTAAAATATATGAAGTAAAATTAATCTCTACATGCCTCAATTTTCTCATCTATAAAATGGGGAAAATAAAAATATCTATTTTTAGGGTTGTCATAAGGTTTATGAGTTAAAATATGTGAAGTCCTTCAACAAGTACCTGCCACCACATAGTAAGAGTACAATACAAATATTATTATCACTACTACTATTATTATTATTGGACACAATTGAGATCTGATACCACTCCAACAAATACAACCATCTGATGAGACTGATGAGTGTGGATCTCGATTTAGCTTATTTAGCTCTAATGTAAAATAACTTAGTAGCTCCCCATTATTTGAGAATATATTTAACATCCAGCAATACTATTCACTGCTTTGAAACACTAATCCCTTTCAATTGAAAGTATTCCTTGAATATCTACTAACATATATCAAACACAGTACAGAAAATCCAATATATTTCCATAAAATACTGCATTTAGGGATTAAATATATTAATACACACAAAATAAAAAAAATATAAAACAGAAAACTGAACATAACAAATGATGAAAACAGACAATGAATGCTACAAATATTTATTAATTTATTTTATTAACATGAATTAAGCAGAGGTAGGCTGATTTTTCTTTGACAGTGTGGGAAAGGATAAGGATGATGTGAGGAGAGATTCCACATACTCTACATGTCTTGAGCTACTCTGCCAGCAAGGCAAATCTGGTGAAATACAAAACTGTGACTGTATAGAACATGAGGCCTCCACATTGACATGCAGTTAGCCATAATGTTGTGCCTTGAGGAATTAAAATCTAGTTAACATGAGGGAACATGTGGGCTAGTATAGAAGAGTGCAGCACAGGGAAAAATTATAACAAAGAAGACAAGAAATCTGTTTATATGGATGACATGTGAGAAAATGCATTACATGCTGCTAAGGCCTAAGAAAAAAATTGGTAAATGAGGTGCTTGTTTTGTTCAGCTGTGTGCTCTGCTTGATCCTGTTTCCACTGAATATCTTTTAACAAAAAAAAAAAAATCACAAAAATATTAAAGCTGGTACAGATAAGAGCTGATGTCTGATTGATTAATACATTTGTTTTTCAGAGTGCTCAGTTGATAATAGTACGATGATTTCAAGCACTAAGCACTAAGATTTTACATGTTTTTTAGGGGGACAGTTTCTGGGAAATTTTAATTTTCAATTGATGTCAAATTATAAAAGTAGATGAACTTTAATGTCTTAATACATTCTATCAGATTGTCCCCTTTGAGCACATGACTCATTAAAATTAATAGCAGTGATACACTTAAGATGCAGAACAAAAATTAGCCAAGAAAAAAAGTAATGAAAATAATGGTTCACAGTGGTGCATCCAAATTCTGCAACATACCCATACAGCTCTCTGCAGGTGTCACAATATGGAGAGGGGGAAAGTGTGTATATGTGTGCATAAGTATACATATGTGTGAGCATGTGTATATATTCTTGGATATTCTTACCTTTATATTTAATGGTAGTTAACAGTATAAATTTTAAGGAACTTAAACTAAGTAAAGGAAGTTAATCACATAGTAAGAGTATAATACAAATTAAACTAAGTTAAAGAAGTTAAACTAAGTTCCTTAAACTAAGTAACTCAGACTAACTAAGCACTGTCCATAGCAGCTATGTAACTGAAATTAAGCTTCTGTTCCTTATCCCATTAAAATTAAAAAATTAAAAATGATACTAATCTTATAGGGAGCTAGTAACTACAAAGCCATTGAGTGAATCCCTAAAAAAAAGCAGCAATGGTTCAAAAATGACAGTTATTACAATCAAAAGGGCTGGTTCACTTGAAACAAAATCCCAATCACAGGACAAACTGGTCATTGTACAATTTCAGTGATATTCACATATTCATTTAGATATATACAGGCGCATGCATATGTATCTCACTGTAGGCGACCAAATCTTAGTGATGAATTGCCATAAATGAATTTTAAAACTAGTATGTAACAAACCAGGAATCAAATTTATAGCTACACAAGTTTAATGATGAATAAGTAATAAGACAAGAAACTGATGGGAGAATCCTTTTCTTAAGGGATTATTCCATGTAGCATGAGACTGATATCCATCTACATCATTGGACAAGAGACTGTTTTCAACTTTTATTATCTGCAGAACACTGAGATCTAGCCTGCTTTTGTTCTATTCCAGGTGAATGTGAGTTTGCTAACCCACGCTCTATAGCAAATTTGGTGATTAAAACTTAGTGTTCAGAAAAGCAGGACTGTGCCTTCATTTCACAGTCAACAACTTGTGTCTGGATCCCTTGTATCATTAGTGAGGTGTGTCCTGATGCAAAGGGCAAGAGGATACATCCACATATAATCAAGAATGTTTCCTCCTTCCTCCTGGAGCAGGGTGAGTAGAGTCAAGTGTTGTTCTGAAAAGATAGTAGTTTGGACCTTCAGCACATGTAAACTTAGCTCCACAGCCCTGCTGGCTGGCACAAAATTTCTATTAAGCCTACAGCAGCTGAAGAATTGAGTCCATGACTTATAAAACAGCATTCTCCACTGACACACAGAACCACAGCTGGACCTGAGTAACTCCCTATATATACCCCATCTCACTTTTCCCTGTTGCAACCTGCTTCTACTCTTTGCCAACTCTCTTCTTCAAGAAGGTTTTATTACTCACTGCCCAGAAAGTCAATTCTCCAAAAGAAAGTACTATTCCAGTTAGGACATGTATGTTTTTGTTGGTCTAGAGACTTTATCTCATAGAGGTCCCTTATAGCCTGTGAACCCCAAACAAATCAATCATCTGTATTAATTAGTGGTGTTACTGCTCCTGCTCCCACCCTATGCTGCCTCTTTGTAGGTGCTCTTCCGTATGCCAACTTCTTTGGCTTGATCACACAGCCCCTCCTATCATTGGTCTCTGCACAAACCAAATCTTGTGCCTTCCCTCCTCCATTCTCCTTTGAGGACTAAAATCTAGACATCTGAATTCCTCAGTACCTAGAAATGTTATCACAATACACTGAACAAAAAAGTAAAATTCCCTCAACAAGTTCACTAGGACTATTAAAAAGAGACATTTTAGAAAGCCAAACAAAAAGCATGACAGTTTTTGTGAGAAAAAAAATGAAAACATAAGAAACATGGTAAACTCAACAGTAGTTCTTCATCACATCTGAGGAGGAAGACTACATCCGCCATATTTCTGGTCTTGGCAGCCACAGGCAGTTAGTAACTGAAATTCTGTTTCAAGGAACATTTAACATATGGTATACCTAAATCAGTGTAGTTAGGAGAGCATTCTCAAGAATACTACCAGCGGGCCTCATTGGTGGCGCAGTGGTTGAGCGCTGGGCTGCGAAGCTGCCCGCAGCCTCTGCAGTGCGGCCGCCAGGTGAGGGTCCCACATGGCACGCAGAACTCTCCAGCCGCCCGCTGCTCCCCTCAGCAGTGTACTTCGTCCGTCTGCCTGCTCTGCTCTGCTCCCCGCTCTGGCTCTGGTGAATTCTCTCACCCTTCTGTGCTTCTGACTATACCCAGTGCTTGTATAAATAAATAAATCTTTAAAATAAAAAAAAAAGAATACTACCAGCACTCAATAGGGGGAAAATTTCAAAAGTTGTCACTGCTTAGATTTTTCAACAAAGCATACAGAAATATGATAGTATCTTTACCTTAGAATAGACATCAGTTTTTTCACAGTTTCCTTGACAGATGTGCTTTGTGAAGACTCTGTCAGTGAAGAAGAAACTTCACAACTACCATTCACAGAAACTCTGACTTTGTTTCCAGAACTTGTATTTAAATCTTCTGTCAGCACACTAGGTAAAAACAAGCAGAAGTTTATAGTTTCAAAATAGGAATTGCATTAGACAGTAATATATTCAGAAACATTAAGATGTAATGAATGAAAGGACATAAACATAAGCTGAAATTTTTCATTTATGTAGTTACATAAAATCAATTCTTAGTTAAGAGAATTACTGTTTTTTCCGACGAATCTTGTTTCAAGCTTTTGGAGTAGTCATAATTAAATAGAATTGGTGGTAGTTTATTTTGAACAATAGTAGCCTTATACAATTTATCTCTTACTTGCTGAAAGAGGCTTTTAAATTAAGTTCTGTTTTAGCCTGGAAGGAGGTATATACAGAAGTAAAACAAAAAGGAGACCAGGTCAGTGGAAAGAAACATTTAGTCAAGATCAGAAGGAAGAAAGGAAGTGTGGGAAGAAGAATGATCCAGAGCTAGAAACAGGCCTGCTGGAAAAACACAAGGGAAGAGTAAGGAGAAACCGGGATGGGGGGTGGTTGGGAGGGGGAATAGGAGGGGGGCGGAATGGGGAGGAAACTAGGCTTTTTTCTAAGCAGAGTGGGCACTACTACTGGAGAATTTCTTGCAAGACAGTTTGGTTATCTGATAAGTGTTTTAAAGGGAAAGCTGTCTACAACATGGAAAGCAGCTCACAGCGAGGATGCATAAAATAGTGTAATGTGTTAGCGATCCAAAGCTCCCAGTATCTGGAAACAAAAAGTACAAGGGGACTGAGGGACAAGCAATATGGGAGATGAAACTGGGTACTGGGCAGGTAGGGGTCAGATCATGCAAGGTTTTATTGCATGAAGAAATTTTTGTAATCTCTTTATGCTACCACCCACAAATTAAAATCACAAGTCTATAGAGTTTTGCATATTTATACAGTATGGGCCTTTTAAAAATTGGACAACAGTTTCTATCAAATGGAATGAGTTGTTACTCTAAACATTTCTTTGATATTAATTTTACTAACTTCAGCTGATATTGTATTTGAGATTAAGAACATTATAACTAATACTTAGATGTCTATTAAAATATACAATACCTGAATGCCTACTAATTGTAACCTTTTCTATGTTGAGATTTTATTACGTAGGTTCTTTTTTTTTTGTCTTTTACCACTTTAAGGATGCTGGAAAATCATATTTATGTTGGGGCGGAGGGTAAAATGCACTACAACTGAACACTGAGGAGTCCTCTCGTTATGCTGAAGAAAAGAGTCCTCTCGTTTCTTCTACTGCCAAATAATGATAGTGCCCACCTCAAAAACCTGTGCTGAAGGTTAAACAATATGTACAAAGAATTTAGCTCAATACCAACTATTAGTAAGTGCTCAGTAAATGGCGCCTAATTATTGCTGTTATTATCACCTTTATTGTCATTACCATTAGAAGGAATTTGACAACTCTTCCATTCAAACTGTTTTAATTGGATTATAATTTTAACTTTGGTATTGAAGTTATTAGTTAAAGATGATTATAAAAACCCACATCCAACCTCATAAACACCTAAAACTAATATATGAAATAACACACAAATACACATACTCATACATAGAAACAAAAACACACAAAACACAAATATGTTTCAGTTTTTGGATGGTCTTTAATTATCGAATCAAAATTTAATAACTCTAGGTTAAAGTATCATGCATGAAATGGCCTAGCAACAGCACATAATTTATTCAATCAACAAATATAGAGTCCCAATCCTGAGCTAGGTGCTATTGTGGACCCTGGGGATGCAACAGTGAGCAAGAAAGCCCTTGCACTTGTGGAGTGAGTTAGCATCTAGTGGAAATAAGGAAAATAAGCAAATTAGAATGTAAAATGTTACAAGAAATTGATGATTGAACAAGATATACCTTAAAAGAGTAATTAGTGCTCTGAAAAAAATAAAACATGATATGATTGATAGCATGCCTCTTCAGAAATGGAACAGGCTATTTTAAGAGGCAATGATCAGGGAAGACCTTTCAAAGACTTAGAGTAAGAAAGAAGATATGGCCCCTATTCTTTTTTTTTAAATAAATTTTATTTTTATATTCCACATACAATTGCAACCCCCTTATTTTGACCCCAATCCCTCCCCTCCCCACCCCCCACCCCCCATAGAGTGTCTCTGGTTCATAGTTGTTTGTTGATTTTGATTTTCACTTTCTTATAGTTATTCATTTTCCTGGTCCCTTATTTAAGTTTTCTAGATTCCTGCTATAAGTGAGACCATCCGATATTTTTCTTTTTCTTTCTGGCTTATTTTGCTGAGCATGATTCCTTCCAGTGCCATCCACGTTGCTGCAAATTGCATGTGCTTATCTGTTTTGAATGCTGAGTAATATTTCATGGTGTATACGTACCACATCTTCTTGATCCAGTCATCTATTTTTGGGCATTTGGGTTGTTTCCAAAGCTTAGCTATTGTAAACAGTGCTGCTATAAACATAGGGGTGCAGGTGCTCTTTGGAATTGATGTTTCTGTGTCCTTTGGGTGTGGAGAAAAAGGAACTCTCCTGCACTATTGGTGGGAGTGCAAACTGGTCCAACCACTATGGAGAGCTGTGTGGAGATTCCCAGCAATTCCACTCCTAGGTATTTACCCAAAGGACACAGAAATATGGCCCCTATTCTTAATAAAGGTTATGCTCAAAGGGAAGACATAACCATGCAGGCAATTCCACTTGACTATGAGCCCTATTCACTACTGTATGTTAGAACCTAGTTGCATTTAACATTATTGAGGCTAATGAATTATGATGCAATCTGATCACTGCACAGTGGTTCTGTGAATACCTGAATTTGCCTGACGGAGTCAGGGGGCCCCCAGAGGAGAGAACATTTGAACTGAGACTTGAGTTAAAAGACAATATACTATTGTACAAGTTACAGCAGGCATTTGAGCAAAGGAAGTGGTGTGGACAAAGAGGTGTAAGTATGTGATAAAATAGAACTATAAGAATTTTCAAACTCTGGGAAGCAAAGTGGGGAATAAGGAAAAAGACAGGATGAAAGAGGACTGATGTCAAGCTAAGAAGTTTGTAACTTACCTTTATGAAAGCTATGACTATGAAAAACTGCTGAGTAAAAGTGTGAAGTGATGCAATTTGTGTGTCAGAGTGACTACTCTGTCAACAAATGCAGGAAAATAAAAGCTTCGGTCTATTTTTCTTGCAATTAATTCAATATGCTCCTATGCAAAGAACACAGAATTCACATTCAGAGACACTGGGTCTCGATGCCTGCAAAGCAGCTTAGATATGACTGTAGTCGAGTGAGGATAAAAGTTTGCTTCTTTAAAAACATTCTTTTCATTCTATTGGGTATCCAAAATATTCATATGATTCTATTTTAAAGTGACAAAAGTCATGTCAAGAATTCTAGTGTGCAATGATTAGTAAAATTACATATATGTATGACAATAAGATTATCAACTGCAGAAAAAAGTAGATTCATGATTTCATAATCATGGTAATATGTGACATTTTCATCTCTTTGACTATATTACAGTTATTTGAATTAGTCACTTGCTGTGAGTTAAGCCTGTTCTGTTTTATTATGCCCAAAAACTCATAAAAGAAAGTGAAAAGACTTGAGGAAAAGGTAAGAAACCGAATGTATTATAGTGTTCTTGTCTGCTTGGTAAAATTTAGCTCCAATATTAATTGCCTTTGCTTGTTGCTACTATTTTCTTCCTTCTTGTATTTAAACATTGATAATTACTTTTCAACAGTATAATTGCATTCATTTGAAATCTGTATAATTGCAATACACTCACCTTTCCCAGTTAGGTAGTGAAGAGTTTCTCTTTATTTCTGCAGTATCACTGCACAGCTCCTGTTTTTCTTCAAAAAAACACAGACAAAATGAAGACAACCACATTGTGATGGTCACACAATAAAGTGAACTGAAAAAAATGTTAGCAGTTCATTAGCTACTTGTACAATTCAATATCCTTTTGTAAACTTGAGGTGATATGTTTTTAGGGCAATTTATTATAACCCTTTAGTAAAATGTGTGCAGTAATCTAAGTACCTCTACAACTTCTTGGAATTTTTTTTAACAATGCTTATTGTCTGCTATTGGTGGGCATGAGATGACTGATGAGACCATTATGACCGCCTCTCACCAGGCTCATTCCAGACAAATAGCTGTCTTTCCTCTAATATCTTCTTCCATGTTAGGTTCAGAAGCAAAGATCCTGACAGATCCCAATCAGAAATGTGTCTCTGGTAGAGAGTCAAACTTTAACACAAGGTTAGTCCTAGCATTATCTAGTCGGTCTTCTCACTCATGGAACCTCAGAACTGGAGGTTGAGAGAGGCTAGTGATTTGTCTACAGTGAAAAGAACTGTTTTGATTCCCCACGGATTGGTTTGAAGAATTTCTTAACAGTATAACCAATAAGTCAATGTGTCCTTTATCTATCTCCCTGCTCATGTCTAGAAGGAGTAAAGTCATGTCAATGCAAGCAGGCACATTCTTTGTGGGAACTGTCCAAATACCTTGTTCTACCAAGGAAACGAGTTTAGGGTTGCCAACAAGTTTAGGGTCATTGGAGGCCAAGAGGAATGGTACAGGAACAAGGAAGATTTTAGATGGTGAATAATGGCTTGACTCTTTTCAGAAAATAAAAAAGGGAATAGAAGAAAAACAATTTCTAAGCACATTGCAGGTACTATTGGTTTTACTCACTAAGTTGCATATAAAGCGAAAATTTTTTAACCCAAGAGCCAATTAACCAATAATTACAGTCATTTGAAAATATTTCACAATTCAGACCTTATAAATGCTGGATGAATATTTGACATTAAATATAACTGCTAGATTCAAAACTGTATTAACTTTTTTTTTTATTAGACTTTGGAAATCTAACAGGTGCATACTTGAAGGCAGGTTAATAGTTTGAAACTTCTGTAAAATATTGGCTTTAAAATTAAGAGACTTAGAAAAGAAATCTTGATTGTGGAATTGCAAATTATCCTAATTAAGGTGAAAAAGAAAAAGCGTGGTTTCTTTGGGACCTTACTAATGGGTTTAAATATAAAGATGTGAATGAATAATTGATTAAGTTACCTAAGCTAAGCAACAAAATATAAAGAAAGGGAGAGCTTACCACCAAAAGTGAATATAAGATGATGGCTGGATCTATGCATTCAGGAATGTAAAGGGTGAAGCCAAAATGGGCTGAGACTTGCTAAGGAAGCTAAGATAGGCTTTAAAATTTATTTCAGAACAAGAAGATGGCAATGAAAGACTTACTGCTTAGGTCTAGAAGTATAATATTAAAAGAGAGAATGGTATAATAGTAATATAAAATGTAACAAAAGAATTACAGTATAATGAGTGACACTAAGAATTTTCTAAGACTGGTTTGCTTCTAGCTTCTTTTGCAAAGGAAATTCTTTTGATTGAATATTGTAAGATGGCAACTTTATAAAATATTAAATATTTTAAAAGTTCAAGTCTCTTACCTGAGACAATGTGTTTCTTGAAGGAAATAATGTGTTCGTTGGAATACTTAGTGATCAGAGGAATCATGAAAAGTGGAAAAGGACTAAATGATTGAAAATAGGGGCATGTCATCATAATTTTCAAAATAGAGCCTGAAAGTTATAGGTGTAATAGCAATTCTTGGCAAAATTCTAAATGACATTCCATGTGGGGGTGACATTTGTGCACTGTCACTGAATTTTAGGCAGCGTTGGGTGGCACTCCCACAGGCTGGAATGCCTGTCTCTCTGCCCCTTGAAAACACACGAGGTGGACAACTCACTCTCTACCAACCTCTCCACACACTTCTGAAACAACAAATGAAAATTTAAGTCTAAACTGCTGCCAAACTTCTGATCTATATCCAACAGAGATATGCCACAAAAGTCATTGAAAATGACTCAAAGGTTATAACCAATCTATGCAAAATGAATTCTTCTTACCTTTTTTCATAAGAGAAACTTCCTTTTCTTCTTGTTTCAATGAAACATCAGTGTCACTTTCATCTAAAGCCTGAAAAACAAATTCCATATAAAACTGTATAAAACCTTAGGGCATATTATTGGTTGCAAAAAATGACATTGAACAGCAGAGCCCAAGTCCAAGAAGAGAGGCCATCACATTGCCAGGAGCATAGTTTTGTGCATGATCTGAAGGTAGGCAATTGTGAGTGTTGCAGAAAATTATATTAGTATGCACCTCAAAAATAACTGCAGTACAATTGCCATATTTACTTCTATAATGTTTTACAGAGATTTTTACATTTCTGCCAGTATTTGTATAGTTATTTAAAAAAAAACCTACAAGGATGTAACAATGCTTCCAACAAATAAGTTATTTGATTCAGCAGAAACAACCATGGAGCCTGCTCTGGCTACTCAGAGTAGAGAGAGAATACGAACTCGGCAGCAGTGAAATGAAAACTTTGGGGCCTGAGGCCCCAAAGTATGATGGGGATGAGGAGCTAACCTGGAATGTTAAGGAATGAAACATCTTGTCTTCTGATAGAAGCCTGGAAAATCTGCCCTAAAGACCCACTAATGTCTTGAATGCGGGAGGGTTAGTATCACCTGAGAGTGAAAGGGTGATGTGATGGGGGATGGGGGAGCTCAGGTGGGAGATTGAACAGCAAAGTGGGTTGGGAGATTTGGGGGTGCAGTGCACCATTCAGAAGTCAGATTCCCCATTACTCTGAAACTCATAGAAGCAAGTGGACATTTGGGGACTCTATAGAAAGGGGGAAAGGGGAAGGAGGAAGAGGGAGAGGGATGCCCTTAAGGAAAGCAGATCTAGAAGTTACCCAATGTATTTGGTAATCTGTGAGAAGGTGGGGAGACAAGTAGAAAACAGAGAGGATGGGGCTAAGGTCAAAGCTCTTGGCTGTTCCTGAAGGGCACCAGAACACAACTGCATTCCCCACTTCTATACCTCGTAGAAGGCACTGAGCTGTCAGTTTTTTGGAGATTATCCATTGTGTATAGATCTTTCACGTCCCATGCCCTCCCTAAAGTGCTAAACAAACATCGATGGACTGGCTACCAACCCTCTTTTCCTGCCCTTCCAGAAAATAGGCAGATTATTTTCTAGGGCATCCTGGGAACCACACTCTGTCAGGAAGCAGGTTAAATGGGCACACGTGTAGCCTAGCAACGAAAGAACTGTGAGGCTATCCATCACTGTTGTGTTCTACTTTACTGAAATTAAGAGAAAGAAAAGAAAAGAAATAAAACTGAAACTCAGTCATTTTGATCCATTTCACAATATTTTTGTACTTATACTATAAATTAATTCATGTTCCTGTTAGTAATTAAAATGGAATATTTTTAAAAGTTCATTTTGCAAAATAATTTAAAATTTTTTATTTTCTTTATTTCTATTGTAACATAAAATCTAGTTTTCTTCTGATATATAAATGGAAAATGTACAATATTGGTCTCTAACATTGGACTAAATATTTTTTTTGACAGTGTATAAGCAGCAGAAACTACTTTTCAGAGCAGCTAATAGCAAGCATGAGATAAGGTTATGAGGGGACCTATTTATGCTTTTGGCTATATCCACTCTCCACTCTGTTACAATCCATGATGATACTGCTCAGGATGTGTTTGTTTTCTTTGCTAGTTCTACCTTATGATGACAATCAGACAAGCTGGAAGTATCCAATTTTAACAAAAATAAAGTACTCCCAGAAGGGAACTTTACTTGGTGGTGGTAGTAACACACCACCATGAAATTATTTTTGCATTTTATTATTTAGTTTTCTGCTCTGAGATCTGTCTTGTTAGGGCTGTTTCCATAAGGATCAGATATGTCCCCTTACCCCCCAAAAATGTTACATGTACAAAGGTTTACCATCTGTTGCAGGAGACATTTCTTTTTCTTTCCCTTTTCTGTATTTACTAGATGGAAGCATAGAAATTTATAAAAGATTTGAGATAAACAATTCACAGCCTACAGTGACTGTGTTCAAATACCGTAGTATAACATTGAATTCATAAGATGTCCCCTTCTACTATAATGGTACTTGCAGTTTTGAAGGTCTGAATTTTTTCAAGCTGAGACAAGAAGACAAGCAGTTGTCTTTTCAATGACACTATTTGTATATTTTGATACTGCTTACAAAGCTCTTTCACATACATTGCTTCATTTCATTATAGAAATGTTCTTCAGTCACTTAAGTTTAACTGTGCTTCTAACTATGCAGTTTGGGGATATCTCTTTCTTACGATTTTACCTCAATCATGAAACAGATAACACCTCCCACACAGTAAATGAGATTATACTTAAGTCTTAACATAGGGTTTAAGATGCCTTAATTAAAATTATGTTAACAATGAGCAGAAGAGATTTATCAGTTCTCCAAGGGATGCCATGGATCAGTATAATACCACATACTCAATTTTGTGAAGTATCTATTTAAGAGGATAAATAAATCATAAATCATAAATAAGTTAGAGAGAGGAAAAAAGAACACGCCAGAGAGGGCTATGTAACACTTACCTAACTCAACTTTTGTTCAGGACACTTAAGAACTGGATGCTATCACTTTATCCGGTTTCTTTCCTTCTATTTCTCTGCTTCCGGCTCCACTCTAAACATTTACTATTATTACCAAGGGCTCATAAAGGCTATTAGATCCGTAAATGCCTTCCTGCCAAATTTAAAGGTTTTCACTCTTCGTCACATTATGTTCTGAGCCCCCTTTTCTCCACTAATTTATTGAATAAAAACAAGTTTCCAGAATGGGGTCACATATTGTTATGGTGAAGACTTATAAAGTTCTACTTTAATGGACTTATTTTCCAGTAATGGAGCAAGATATATTTATAGTGAACATTTAACATAATAGTGAATGCATATTTATTATATATGTAAATATATATTCAATGAATATTTTAATATATTCAGATACATAGAATATCTAAATAATTAGATCAAGATACTTACATATCTGCATATATTTATTTCATATTTAGCTATCTAATATATATTTTTATGGTAGCTCTATTTTTTTATTAAACTTTTTTATTTTCTTAAATCAGTATCATTTTTGTACAATATTTGTTTTCTCCCCTCAGGTATGGGCCCCATAAATTTCCCACCAACATCACCTGTGAGGCATCACCATAGTCCCTTGTGCTCTTACACCTCCCCTATTTTGATCCCTCGCCCTCCCTCTCCCCTACTATAATCTGTATATATTTCATATTGCCCATAATATTTTCCTTTAGGTCAAGGTCTATATCATATATTTGTTTTGCATCTGTCTGTAAGTTTGCTGGTGAGCTGATGAATGACAGTGAATGATGGAGGGTGAGTATGGAGTTACTTAGGAAAAGCCTGTAGGGAAACTTTGGTTTGACCTCATAATGGGGCCGGCTCTGACCATGGAATTACAGCATCATGCAGGATCACACAGAAGCTAGAGCAACACAAGGAACTAGGAAAATTGAGAAGTGACCTACTTTTGAAATTAAAGCAACTTCAGTCATCTGATCATACTATTGTATTACCAATGCAATTCCCACTAAAACAACAATAATACTCGGATAGGAGTCAGAAAAATTGTGCATACTTCATGTAAATGCAGCTGGTGTAGGGACTGGTTATGCAGGTTATTTGCTTTTCTTTATTTTAATCTGTTTTTGGGATAGTGAGTCATCACAATGTCATAAAGTACTAACAACAAAATAGAACACTCACAGTTGCTGGTTGGGCTTGGTTTGGTTTGGCTTTGCTATGGTCTGGGCACTACAGAGCATAAACCCAGAGGCTCAACAGCTCCTCCAGAGGTTCTTCAGTTTTTATAGTAAGTCACAGAGGTCCTGTCAATGACCTGAGGGATTTAGAGTGAGCTGACTCCTTTCCTTAGTCAGAACCAGCCTCTAGTCCTTTTGAGGACCAAAGTGCTGAAACAGGGAGATGACTCCATCCACTCATGCCTTGATTCTAACACCTTTCTTGAGGCCCAGAAAGTGCCACACTCTGGGATAGACACTGGAGGTTACATCTTTCAGAGTAAATACCAGAGGGTCCATTGCCAACCCCTTAAAGTACATGTCTCAGTAATGATCTGGCCATTAAGTTTTTAAGAATGTCTGTAGATTGGGTAAATAAAACGCATCCATCTGCCAGTCTGTTCTCAAAACAACAATAACAACAACAAAAAACAAAACCAACCCCAAAATGATCACAGAGGACAAAAGTGTTAACGCTAGTCGAACCAAAAAGTTAGTATGGATCCTGGTTATTAAGCAGGCGGGTATAACCTAACCTTAAATAACTACATCACAGGTATTCTTCAAGTGTCTTAGCAATCTGTGTTTGCCATTGATATTCAGAGCAGATAACTGAAAGATTATTACAAATGTGAAAATAGTATGTACAAGTATGTAGGATAAAGGTAAATGCTGCTTCCTATTTGAATCAGAAAATCTGCAAAATGTCAATGTAAAGTATGTGCTCTACCAGGATAAAAGTATGTGCATGTGTAATAAAAATTTAGTGCTTTATAATGAATCTCAGAAAATTATTCTTATTAATGTCTCTAGCTTATTGTTAGCATTGGTAATTTTAGTCTTCTGGTGTTCCTTAATTTTGAAACTTTCTTCCAATGGATGACTTGCTTTACGAGCTATCAGTTCTGGTCTCTCAGCCTGATTTTCCTAGTCATTTGTCAGAACAGATTCTTCCTATGATGTCTACTCTATCTGGCCATTTCTTATTCCTCATCTGATGACATAACTTCAGAATACTTCTCTCTCTAAAAAGATGGTTGGTAATCTAGTCCCACTGTTTCATTTCTATTTTGATTGCTTCTATTAAGCAAGGTGTATTAACAACTGATCATTTAACTCTTTGAGGGCTAATGAAAATACCATATCCACTTCTAGTTCTGGTTGGTGCAGAGCTCAAACATATGCCAAATTCTTGCCGGGAGTAAAAAACTGAACTGACAGTTTCTCACATAGTAATGCACTGAAGTTTTTCACTGGACTTAGAAAAATTATTAGATATGAAGTACTGTACTAGTACCATAGGGCACTTGTTCCAGAAAAGCAGGACTACTGCAGCCTTTACTCAGACACTGATTTCCCTAGCCAAGTATGTCTGGTACATCTATACGTGGTGTTATAATTTATATTTCCTTCCTATCTAGGATTAACTGAAATAAATTTAAAATTTACACATGGGTTTGGAAATGCTTGAGACAGAAACAGTTCAGAATATCCTGCATTTGTTCATGGAGCAGGTAAAGCGAGTTTGTGAATATGGAATATGGAAAATAATAGGATTTTCTGGTGGCCTAATGTCAGGTAGGGGGTGTTGGTAAGGTTATGAGCACAACCATAGTACTAGAATGATGATCCAGGGCAAGAAGAGAGCAGAAAGGATGATCCTGATGATGATTATGTAGTGGTAAGATGTCTGCAAGGAGAAAACTCAGATGATGGATCATTGTGTAGGTCAGATTTAGTGTGAAAAGAGAGAGAAATGGACTGAAAGGATGTCAGCTTAATTTGAGCAAGGAGAGGTTGCTCAATTATTTTTTTTTAAATGAATTCAAGACAATTGGTTGGAGAATGTTCACTTATGGAACTCTGAAAATCTAAGTAGAAATGCTGAGTGCTAGTCAGTGCAGTATTTTATTTGCTCCTTGCAGTTGTCATACCTGAGAAATATGGGAAATCTGTTGGTCTGACTGTGGAATGGGCTGATTGAATTATGTGGAGACAGGGTATGAAAATGGATGATGAAGGGAGTGGTGGTAATATGTAGTGGACAAGAAAATGAAAGCTGAAGTCAAACAGGTAGGGTCCAAGGTAACCTCCTGGCAGTGTGACCATGAGTGATAATTTTCCTCACCTGCAAAATGGAGATGAAAAGAGTACTTACCACACTCAAGTATTAAAAGGATTAGATGAAATGATACATTTGAAGGACAGTACCTGAATTTCATTATGGCCACACAGAGGAAAAGGTAACTTCTCTAAAACACAATGCATGCACACATGAGATAAAATTATCAGAAAAATATAGTTTTACAGGGTTAGAGATAATAAATCTGGATCCACCAGTTACCCTGAAATAGTGGAGGGAAGTCTGTGCTAACAGGATAGTGAAAAATGATGACAGAAACTTGTTGACTCTACACATAATGTCTCCAAAGTTCCATCTGGGAAGCAGTCCAGAGCATTTTGAAGAGGATTAAGATGTCCTTTACAACAACTCCTCATTACTTTTTTGACACGGTTTAATCTCTAAAAAATGCCTGGAATTATAACTGAATCTCAGCTGGAGATCATGCAAAATCTTACCAAGAACATTCTCATTGCATGAACTTTGAAAATGAATGGCCTGCATTGCCTAAAAGGTCAACCACAAATATCAACAAGGAAAAAAGTCATGGATATGATATGAGCAAACTATAAGATCAGAAGCCATTGGAGATTAGGAAAATGAACCCTAAAACTATGTGAATGATTAGGGAACATATTAAATGTGATATAGAGTGAAGAACAAAGAGAGGCAGGCATTAAACATGACTAGAAAATGAGGATTATCTCACTGGGAAAAGAAAAAACAAAAATGAGTTAAAAAAATAGTTTCAATAAGTGGAGGAGGAAGTGTTAAAAAAACAGATCAAGCTGTTATAACTCTGAGCCACAGCAAATGACTGATTCTGGAGAATGAAGGATAATATGGCTGAAATAATCAGCAATGGTCAGATTCAATCTAAGTCTGAAAAGTAATCAATACCCTTATTTCACTTGAAATTGCACAACTTGTCAATAGGAGAGCCACAGTGAGATGTGTCCAAAACTCAGAAGGGAGGGAAATGAAATGCCCAGATATGAAAAAAAAAAAAATCCATTGAAAGGCAGATTAACAGTATTAACACAGCAAAGGAATAAATGTGCTGATCAGAATGGAGTTTTTCTTCCTAAAATATGAAAAAAAAACATACTCACAGACAGGTATAGGGTTGATATTACAGTCACATTAACATCATCCCTGGCATTTTTGGGGGGAGAGGGGGAACACAGATTTTCATAAAAGGGGTATGTGCTTCCAATTGGACTAAGATTTTAGTACTTTTTACACTTGATCTTAGCCAAAAGACCAAGGAGTGATTAGACTTTAATGACTAAATGGTCATTATATTAGTTTTATGACTCTAGTAATGTGAAATCAACCCTGTGAGATAAACTTTCTTTTGGTGAACACACCATATTTCTGAGCCTATTACACCTAAAAATAAGGCCCTAAGCCCCAGTAAATGCATCAAAATAATAAAAACCAACATGTTGCAGGAAGGGAGTAGGCAATGTGACAGCTAATTATTCTCTCTTCAGTGATGACTGATATCTCTGAGTGCCTTCCTTCTTTTTATGTAAAAAATGCAGGTCCAAGTTAAAGGGTACACACACACACACACACAAGCATGCACTATAATTCGAAGATAACTGGGAAGGAGTCCAGGGGCTAAGAAGAATCTTTTTTTAATTCCTGAACTTAAGATAGTATAGACAGAGAAGCATTCAGTAGCAATTATCTCCTACTTGAATGGCTGCAGCTATATCCAGAGAAATTAATGTGTATCTCTGGATAATGCATATTTATCCAAATTAATTAGATACCATGGGTTTGAAAATAGACTTCCTGCTAGGATCATAGGGATACAAATAAATCTCGCCACACACATACACACAAGTAACATAACAACTTGAGAAATATTACATAAAAAGACAACAATTCTAATATAAATGTCACATTGAATTTATGAAAACATTCTTGCTAAAAGCTGTACATGAACCTTAGAGAGATGACAAAGGGAAGCAGATCATGCACAGACTTTGATGGCTCTGCAAAGCAGGGAGTGACTAGTACTTTTCACAGTATGGCTCTCACATTTTCTTTCAAAGAGGTAAATAAAACTAGCATTATTTACAACACCAATTGTAGGGTTTTCCTCCTTTCTGGTCTCAGACTAAACTGATATTTTCCTTTTGGAAACACTTTGGTGTTCCCTTTCTTCGTGCTGTGATTTAATTGTTCCTTATTGCCAGCATGAATTTTTTTCTGTCCCCATTCACAAATTACTCCTAGACCGTTTCAACATCCCTTCAAATAACTTCTTAAAATCATTACAAAAGATGAAATGATATGATGCCTAGGAGTAAGGTAGAGGTGGGGAGGTGCCAAGAGGGGATACAGACAAAGTAAGATCGAGCATGAGTTGTTAAGCACTGGAGTTGAGAAAAAGACACATGGAGGAGGTGACCATAGTAGGCATGAAATATGCCATAATGAAAAATTTAGAGAATTACATCTCCATTATTATTTAATTATATACTTTATGACAATGTTTATTTTTCTGAAAGGCACAGATATTGGGCTAAAGTTAGTAGACATTATATGTTCCCTACTGGCTCATTTGTAATTGAAACCTCTTCCACAATTCCCAGCAGCATCCTGAGATATCTTACCAAAAGACCATACAATGAGGTCAGACCTTTTCCCAAATACTTTCACTTATATAATCATATCAAAAAACTGTAGTCAGGGGCCTCCTTGGTGGTGCAGGCAGTTGAGCGCAGCGCTATAAAGCTTTCCGCAACCTCTATAGTGCCAGTTCGATCCCCGCTGGCCGTGGAGCAACCCAAATGGAACGGCAGACCTCTTCTGTCTCGCCCACTGCTCCCCTCAGCAGTGTAGTTCGTCAATCTGCCTGTTCTGTTTCCCACTCTGTCTCTGGTGAATCCTCTCACCCTCCTGCACATCTGGCCTGTACCCCAGTTATTGTATAAATAAATCTTTTTTTTTAAAAGCTTTCAGTATTTTATTTTATTTTTTTTTAAGATTTATTTATTTATTTAGACAAGCACTGGGTACAGTCAGAAGTGCAGGAGGGTGAGAGAATTCACCAGAGCCAGAGCAGGGAGCAGAGCAGGCAGAAGGACTGAAGTACACTGCTGAGGGGAGCAGCGGGCGGCAGGAGAGGTCTGTGCGCCATGTGGGACCCTCCTCTGGTGGCCGGAGAGCAGCCGGGGATCAAACCGGCGCTGCAGAGGCTGCGGGCAGCTTCGCAACCCAGCGCTCAACGGCTGCACCACCGGGGAGGCCCTAAATAAATCTTTTTTTAAAAAAAAACTGCAACCATTTGGGCCACTGTAGCTATTATTTTCCAGATTAAAGGTTAGCTATAAGTTTCTTGGCAATTAAGGTAAAAAGAAAACTATAGTGAGTAATAAAATTCATATTTTGATAATATTGAATATTTTTCCTGACATTAAATTCTAATGTCTACATGAACTTTTTATTTCTATATGAATAACTGACACTATATAAGGAAGCTAAGTAACATAATGATGATGCCTTTAACATGGCTTTGCAGATGAAATGTTTCTCATGTGGCCAGTCTGAGTTAATGCTTTCTCAACACTAAGGTCTGTTACACTTTGTTCAAAGAAGCAAGGCAATGATGCTGGCATCTATGATAGTACTAGTCTAGATACTTAGTACTTTTATATCAACTGCTAAGTAAAAAAAAAGGAATACATAATCTAGAGGAGTTAATGGAAAGTATGTCCAGATTTTTTGAATAGGATTCTCTCACCTAGGATTTTAAGTAAATTCCGAATTACACTTTTGGTGAGAATTCATATTACAAATTACAGAAAAGTTCAAATGCTTTGGATTTGGGCAGGCAGTTTTCAGGCTGACCTTCAAGCTGGCATATATATATCTATGTTGATATACATCAATCTTGACATACATATATATGTCAACTTGATATGTATAATTGACTTGATGGTGATATACAATCATGTATAATTAATACATATATAATTATGTATAACTGACACATATATATATAATTTAGATATATTTACATGCTAGTAAAGCTTTCTTACCTGATAAACAAATTTGAAAGCATCCTGGATAGGGTTCAGGAGGTAAAAGTTCCACTTGTATTTTAATAGTTAATGTAATCTTGGACAATTAACTAACTTTCCTGAGTAGTGTTCCTTTACCTAAAAACTAGGTTACTTTGAAGCACTAATGTGAAATGCTTCTTGGATTCCCCTAATCTTTATGAATGTGAATAAATCTCAAGATGTCACTGAGTCAGTAAAGTTTATCTCACCAGGATTATATCTGGATGACTTTTGCTGGTTTCAACTTCAATCAAAGCCTTACATTTCTGTGCAAACTTTTGACTCTTCTTCCTTTTCATTTCCCAAGAAGAGGCCTATGGCAAGGTATTAACAAAAAATATACAAGGATTAGTAGCAATCAATGGTACCCATTAAACTATCTCATTCTTTATTCTGCATCTATTAACTGCAGTCTTCTGTGGGATAAACAAAGTAAATTCAATTTCTGATCTGTGCCCTCGAGAAGTATATGATTGAGATAAGCACATGTAAAGGTTAAATAACAATACACAACAATATAAAAAGAATATCATAAGGAAACTAGAGTTTGAAATGAGTGGCCTAGACTCTGACACTCAATAGTAAATCAAAAGGCATGCAGTATTTTGCAATGGTTCTGAATGATTACTGTTCATTTACTTGAGTAAATAACATTTTATATGAATATACTCTGTTCCTAGAATTTTTACATACATGCTATGGGAATAAGATATGCATTCATTTCAAATTACCTATAGTGGTTTTCTCTTATTACACAGCTCTTAATCAATAGAAAACAATGGTATTACGTGAGCTGTCTGCAGTCATTTTTTGATATTGAAAAAAATGCTCTCTTACTTGCAAAGTTGGGAAACCACTGGAATGGAAAATTTTTGATATAGGGAAAGTTCTCCTTTAATTGGAATGGCCAGAGTTAGATTTTCAGGTTCTTTTTTTTTTTTTTAAGATTTATCTATTCATTTACACAAGAACCAAGGTACAGGCCAGATTCGTGTGAGGGTAAGAAGATTCACCAGAGACTGAGTGGGGAACAGAACAGGCAGACTGACGAAATACACTGCTGAGGGAGCAGTGGGCATGACAGGAGAGGCCTGCAGCACCATGTGGGACCCTCGCTGGCCGGCTGGGATGGAATCAGCACTGCAGAGGCTGTGGACAGCTTCAGAGCATGGCGCTCAACCGCCTGTGCCATCAGGGGACATCCAGATTTTCAGGTTCTTGATGGCAAGAACTGGGTCTTAGTTTCTGAGTTCTCAGAACTTGGAGTATTTAATATGCTTCTGAAATGAATTAATGAGCAACATTGAAGGAAAATTCTGAAGTATTAAAGGATGCAGATTATCAATAGTTCTATTTGCAGGAGATAGGATAAAGAAGGTAGAACCTTCTGAGAAATACAGGGTGTGATAAAAACAATTGTCTAGAAGAAAGAATTACCTGTATTAGTGGAGCTGAATTGTGGTTCATATAAACTTATGAACCCTACGTAATTTCAGAACCATTTTTATCAAGTTTTTAGAGCACATAATAGGAGTATACCTGCTTTCCTAATTCCAGCTACTTAAGCTAATAATAAAATTAATCACACTTCCTGCACCTCTTCTGTCTGGTAGTGGTAATGCCTAGTGTGTTTATTGGAAAGGAGATTAGAAATTTACTGCAAATAATCCTCATGTAATTGCAAACTATTTTAATTGCCATTTAAAACCTGATTAAGTTCACTTCTCAAATGCTTATAAAGAATTTCAGTCCCCTGATCTATCCAGCTTACTGCTAGATTTTCTTAAGTATAGATTATCTTCTGAAGTAAAATTATCTGACCTTTCCAAGAATTGGCATACAGCCTGTCTCCATGTCTTCACCTCCTGCTTGCTAATCAATCTATTCTAATTTGATTCCATGCTCTTTACGCCAATAACAACAAAATTGTTATTTTTGAGATCATCCCTATTACCTCTAGGTCATGAAGTCAATAAGCATTTTTGGCCTCTGGCCTATTGAATGGTCTCTCAACACAATGTAGCTTCACAACCATGGACAGTTATCCTCCTACAGCCAAAGTAAGCTTTTCTAAAGGAAAATCTGATAATTCTATGTCCCTGCTTGAAACCCTCTGAGGATTCCCATTGCTTTCAGGAGAAATGTAAACCCCCCTTTCAAAGCCTGTAGGGCCCTTATGGTTCTGGTCCCTCCCTATTCATCTCATACCACAACCCCCTTCAATTTCTCTCTCTGCCATAGCTTAGTTGTCTTCCTAAAGCACTTTGTATTCCAAGTTCCCTCTTTAGCAAGTAATGTCTGCATTGCTTAGACATGTGCTTCCTCACCTTTAACCACTTTCACTGAAATTCAGTCCTAAAAGTTCAGTTATCATTTATTCAGGGAAGACTCAAATCCCGCATTGGAAGCAATCATGCTACTATGTCATGAAAATGGCCACAGCAGCAGTTTATATTTGACTGTATAATTATTGGATTGTCTGTCTCCATCACTAGGATGGAGGATGTATGTTCAAGGGCAGCAGCGACCATATGTGGTTTTGCTCACAGTTGAATTTCCTGTAAGATGGCTGGCATACTAAACATCATATAATAGCTGACTTTTAAAACATACTCCTGAATATAAGTGAATCTCTATATTGAAAATCTAAAATGCATTATTCTAAATCTGGACACACTTCAGCTTCACAATCACTTGTGTTTTGGGCCACGCAATCTACTCAAAATAGGCCAACAAATCCCAAATCTTCAAATTTTAATAAATAAGTAGAAATCAGGATTACAGAGATAGGACATATTTTGGATATAGCAAGCATTGAATATCTGCCGAGCATAAGAGCTTATACATTCAAAGATGATACACAATTCAAAGTAAAATTTTGAAGATTAGACAGACTCACCTTGACTTCTACAGTCTCAAAGAAAAATTTAGGGCCAAAACTTCACATAGAGAACTAGATTTCAAATATTTTAAGGGAATATGCTAGCAAAAAATGGAATGAGAAAAGACTGCCTTAGGAGGTAACAAATCTTCATTATTGAAGATTTTCAAGGGAAGTCTAAACACCATTTGCCAAAGATATTACAAAAGGATGGGCAAGATATTTCTGTAATGAAACTATTATTCAGAATAATTCCTTTTGAAATAACAATATCTAAACTATCCTGTCTCCCATAATGCTTAACATAACATCTTACAAAGGGCAGGATAATCAGGAGATATTTGCTGATCAAATTAGTTCACTGCTTTCAGAGAATATGGCAATTTATTTGAATATTTTTCCATGTGGACCATATCCACCATTAAAGAGTGTTTTTTTTTAAACATTTATTTATTTATATGAGCACTGGGGTACAAGCCAGAGGCGCAGGAGGGTGAGAAAATTCACCAGAGACAGAGCAGGGAGCAGAACAGGCAGACTGATGAAATACACTACTGAGGGGAGCAGCGGGTGAAGAAGGAGAGGTCTGCCATGCCATGTGGGAATCTTCCTGGCCGGATGGGAATCGAACCAGCTGCAGACAGCTTCACAGAGCAGCGCTCAACCTGCTGTGCCACCGGGGAGGCCCAAAAGGGTGGCTTTAATTTTAGGAACCAGTAATAAAACATTAGAAGCCAAATTTGATGAACAAGAAAGATATTCTGGGCAATAAATTTTAGCCTAACAAAGATTAAAAAGGTAGTTGAGATAGCATCTGTAACCATTTAGCAGAGTCTGCCACAGTGTAAATGCCCACTCAAGGACAGATATGGTTTTTGTTATAGACTAAATCTGAAAGTAACTTCTCAAAGAGGAATTATATAAGAGCAACATTGTAACAATGAATGTATAGAGGTTCTTCTAAAAGAAACAAACTCATTTGGAAATTTGGAAATTCTGGAGTGGAATTTTTGTAAAAATCAGTCTCAATACTAAGTTTTATTAACAATAACAAATACATGAAAACATGGCTTATCATTTTCGCAGAACCTTGATCTCAGGGGGTAGCCAAAATATGTAGAATCTGGCTGAGAATTTTCGATTTAAAGTGCTGAATACAAAATCTTCAACATTACAGGTCTATCCTATATGAATACCTCTCTCTTAAATACATATGGAAAATTCTATTCCAACACATGTGCCCTCTGGAGGCCCTTCAGTGGCTTCAGTTCCCCACACACTGTGCCTACGTGCTGATATTAGCAAACTGACTTTTCCTCCAAGAGAGAGAATACAGAAGAATAATAGAAATTAGAATCTTGTCCAGGAAACTCAGATTACATTGTGTATGCTATAATTAGAGTGCTTTAAAAATGTGAAAAAATGAAGTAAAACCTTTCGTGAAGGCTATTTCTGGAACAAGTGAATGATGATAAATTTTATGAATAAGAAAAAAAACAACACCTGGGCGCCCTCGGTGTGTCTGACATTTTCTGGCAGGGCTGCTGGATATCTCTGCTGCTGAAGTTTCACTTTCTTCTGCACAGACTTCTTCATCCTATTAGTCTCTGAGATATACTCTCTATCAGAGTCTGTCCCTTTTGTGCTTCTTTTCCAGCCTCCGTGGCTTACCGAGGGCTCATGGGATACAAAAGACTCAGGCTTCAAGTCATTATCCAAAGGTCTGATTTTCTGAGTTTTCATGTTTTCCTTAAATAAAAAAAAAAAAAAAACATGTTTTTATTTTCTGGTGGTAAGCTTATTCATAATCACATTTCTTTCATAACTTTGTGACATTAAGTAATACTTACTATTAATAAAATCATTAAAAGTCAGAAGCTTAAAAAAGAGATTTTTGGCAAATGTATGGTGTTTTAAAGGTTCATTTAGAATTTGATTTAGCAGAGCTCAACTGAGTTAAGAAATCTTATTTTGAGGACACAGAAGACCCCAAATTGAGAATATACTATGCTGCCTGACTCCTCCACAAGAGATTTTCTTGACTTGGTCTCCCTTGTGCATATACCTCAGTGACCTACCTATAGGATGGTTGATAATAACCAAATTATACAGTAGTCAAAAAACCAAAATTATAGTCTTCCCCATCTTTTTGTGTGTGACTGATCCAACTGAAAAACTCTAAAAGTGCAAAAATATTCCCTTTGAATTTTAAAGTTTAGATAGTAAGAGATAATTTGAGGAATTGGACATTCCGCAAACAAACAAAAAACCCCACAGACATTACATATACAACATATTTGTAGGTAAACATATATACACACACAAACTGATCAATCTCTCCGTGTGTGTGCCTTTTTCTATGGACTACATCTTGGATTACACTGGAGAGAAATACACTAAACTATTTTAAATTGTCATCACCTCCAGACAGTAGACAAGGGGTGATTTAAATTTTCTTATTTATATTTGATTTTCTGAGTTTTCCCTAATAAAGTATGGCTCTAATAAGAACAAAATTGATGGCAGTTTAAAAGTATCTATTAGTGTTTCACTTCCCAAACCTCAAAAAACAAGACATTTGGCACCTGATAAGTCATTTCCTTCACAGTGAAAACATGATAGAAGTGACTCAATTCTATTTTAATTACTCACCTTAGATGCTGAAGTTTGGAAGGTGGTGGTGAATTCAGTGATCCTACTTGCTGGTATAAACTGAGGCTTTTATGGAAAAAAAATAAGATAAACATAAGTAAAAAAACAATGACCACAACAGCATCTCACTGATAATAATGGGTCTTTTCATTTTAGATGAACCATAACTATGTTCTGATTAGTAATGATGCACAGTACAAGAGAAATCAATGGTTTGTTGAAGCACTGAATGTTCCCTGCAACCTTGCTAAACAAGCTCATGTTACTATTGCTAGTAAAATTTTTAAAGGTTCCATCTGATTTTCTACAAAGACTATCACATCTGAAAATGAACAGGTTTACCACTTTCACTGCAGTCTGACTGCCTGTTATTTCTTTTTCTACTTTCCTTGCACTATCTAGAATCTCCTATATAAATACTGAGTAGGAGTGCAGACAGCAAACCTGCCTGCCTAACCCATGATCTTAGGGAAAGAGAATTTAGTCTTTTACTAATAAGAGTGATTTTAGCTGTAATATTTTTGTAGATGCTCTTTTTCACACTGAGGAACTTCTGTTTCTGACTTGCTGAGTGCTTTCATAAGAAACAAATGCAGTTGTTTCATTTTTATCATTTAAAACATCTTATTTACATGCCATATATTCATATGGGTACCTTGTTCATATTTTAATGATTTTTTGATATGTTATCTCATTTAACTACTTCTATCAATAGTTCATTTCTTAAACACATCATTTCAAGAATTAGGCTTTCCAAAAATAGCTTTCTGCCAGAGTTTTCTATAGGAAGGGTGGGTGGAGGACAAGATTCTAGGCAAGGTTTCTTTTTCTCACAAGACTAATTTTCTTCTCATGGCTACAAACACTGTTTCCACACATGCAGCTTTTTTGAGCCCTTTTAAAGCACCCACATCTACTACCAAAGGAGGTCCAGGGGGCTCCTGATGCCCTCTGGGTACTGTAGACAAAGGCTACAGCTTTTCATCTCTAAATGAGCCCTTCAGCAGTCCTGTAGCTGTGCTGATTCTTCCATGTGTTGGGACCTCTCATCTACTTCTCTCCCCTTCCTTCCTGATGGAATTCCTACATTATCTTGATAGCTCTGAGCAGCCCTAAGCAATATTTTGATACACATTTTCTAGTTTGACTGAATTTGTGTTTGAATTTTTGCTTCCTATTTTCCATATTGTTCTTAGAAAACTTTCAGGGGCCTCCCTGGTGGCGCATGGGTTGGGAATGCAGCCTGTGAAGCTGTCCACTGCCTCTGCAGCACGAGTTCGATCCCTGGCCAGCCAGGGAGCAACCCACATGGCACAGCTGACCTCTCCTGACTCGCTCGCTGCTCCCCCCTCAGCAGTGTATTTCAGTCAGTCTGTCTGTTCTGTTCCCCACTCTGTCTCTGGTGAATCCTCTCACCCCCACATCTCTGGTCTTTCTCCTAGCTCTTGTGTGCATAATAAATAAATCTTTTTTTTTTTTTAAAGAAAACTTTCAGAAAGAGAATGGGCAGATGCTAATTTTATACAGTCATATTTACACCAAAAGTCTCCTGTAACACTTCTCCCTACCTTTCTCATGGTATGTATCACACTGGCTTAGTTAGGTGTTAACCTTTGTGTCTGTCTCAATAGATTATGAACGCCCATGCTTCATTTTTATCTACAGTAACTTGCACAATGTTTAGCACTATATACTCAATAAAATGCTGATGATTGACAGGATAAACAGGTGCTCCCAGAGCAGATGGCTCTTCTCTTCCACAGCTGAAACACACCACAAGTTGACTCTGCATTCATAAAGTGTCTATTTTCCTAATATCTGTCAAATATTATCACACCTTCTCTGATGCTTTATATTAAATGCCAGTGTATACTTTTTTTCAGGGCCTATGTCACCTTGAGGTGAGTCTTCTTCTTGATATAGCAAAATGGATTGAACCTAGCCTAGAAACAATGTAGGACACAGTCAGTTCCTTGGGTTTGTATCATTTTTTTGATACAAGCTTAAAAATAATTACTTTTTGTTATATAGTATTATTGTAATTATTTTTGAACTAGAGTAATGAGCAAATAAAAATTTCTATAAATTCCATACATTTTCTTCTTTTATATTAATTTCAGAGTAGTGTTTCTGCAAAAGAACATCATACTTTATAGAAAACACAGCAAAAATGTCTTAACTACATTTTGAATAGAAAAGTAATAATAATAATGGTCAACTGAATCATTTTAAGGCAAGACAGAAGCCAACACAAACACTGACATCACCTTCAGTAATAGGATGAAGGCAAAATGTACTAGTAACTGGAAAAAAAAAAGAGATGAGGGAAGAAGTATTCACAGATAGTTGTATTGAGCACCATCCCACCCCCTGGCTCTCTACCCAGAAAGTTTTACTACAGCCATTGAATAAGTTCAGCATATTTTCAATAAATGCACACATCCTTAAAATGTTGAGTCCCTTTCTCTTACCCATCTGAGTCCTGCTCAGCTTTCTCTTTAACTTTATCACATAGTTGCCTTCACCTTCTAACTCCACTCTGTTCAAGCTAAGTCAACTTACAATTCTGAAATCCTTTACTTCCTTATGATTTACAGTTCTAATTTCCTTAAGAGTTATTGCCAGTGCAGTTCATAGTTCACAGTATATACAGTTCAGGTTCCTCTCTTTTCTCTCAAAAATTTATTATTATCCCCTCTTGATCTCTCTTCCATTTCTGATTCTGCCTTAACAAATAGTTCATCACTTCAGCTAGCTCTGTAACACCCATCTTAATAATCTCCAGTCTTGGATTAATCAGATCATTGGTTATTTTCCCTCTCTGATAAAAAATTTGCCTAACTGCTGAATCCACACCATTAAAAAGTGCACAGTTCTCATCTTTTCAATATCTTTTTACTCGTTTTTAATTAGCTTCTGTCTGCCCTCCTCATAAACCCTGCTCCAAATCCTCATCATGCCCTCTGTAAAGTCTGCTTTTTCACTTTCAGTCAATAGCTCTGCCTCTTCTTTAGAGAAACAGGAAACAAAATTAAGTTACTAGGTAGTGTGTTATGTACAACTTTAACTTCTCTTCCATGATCTGAGGAAAAAATGTCCCTCTTCTTACTCCACCTCAGACTCCCTACCTGGACCCTAGTCATCCTGAGGTCCCACCATCATTTTCTACATCTGTGAGGCCTCATCTGCACTGTGCAGTTGCTTCAAGTTCACTGACAACTCCTCTTGGCTCAGAAACATTACCAAATCTCTCCCAACTATTACAAATTTACCTTTATTCTACCTAACCCGGGAGCTATGACCCTATCTTTCTCAGCCCCTTCAGTACAAAATTTCTCAAATATCTTATTACTTATGGCTCCCATTTACTTTTCATTGATCCCTCAATCCACCTGGCTTCCTTTCTGAATCTTGCTGAGGAGAGCAGCGGTTACTGCATTATAACAACCAATGGATCAAAATAATGGAAGACAAGTCACAAACTGGGAGAAAATATTTCCAAAGGAAATGAATGAAAAAAAGACTGTTATCTAAAATATACAAAGAATTCTTGAAACTTAGCAGTAAGAAAACAAAACAAGCAATCTGATTTAAAAATGGGCCTCAATAGACACATCACCAGAGAAGATATACAGATGCATATAAGCTTATAAAAAGGTGTATCATATGTCACCAGAGAAATGTAAATAAAACAACAATAATATAACACTACACATATATTAGGATGATCAAAATCTGGAATATTGACAATAACAGTTGCTGGCAATAATGTGGAGCAATGAGAATGAGAAAGGATTTTCATTCTTTGCTTGTAAAAATGAAAAATGGTACCACTCCTTTGGAAAACAATTTGGCAATTTCTTATAAAGCTAAACATCCTCTTAACATGTGATCCAATAATTTCTCTCTTTGGTATTTACCCAAAAGAACTAATACATGTTTATATATGTACATTTTAAATGTTACCAAAATAATTTTAAAGGGGAGAAAAAACCTGGTTGTATTTCCAACATGGTAAGTTGACTTAGTTTTAAATAATTTTAAAGAAAAAAAACAAAACACTTGCATATGGATATTTATGGCAACTTATTTACAACTGCCAAAACTCGGAAGCAACCAACATGTCCTTCAACTGGTGAACAAATAAATAAGCTATCGTAGAATCACACAGAGAAATATTATTCAGCACCAAAAAGAAATAAGCTATCAAGCTATGAAAACACATGGAGGAATTTTAAACGCATACTCCTAAGTGAGAGAAGTCAATCTGAAAAACTCATATACTGTATGATTTCAACTATATGACAATTCTGGAAAAGGAAAACTATGAAAACAATAAAAATATTATGGTTGCCAGGGGTTGAGGCATGAGAGATGAACAGAGAATGTAAGATTTTTAGGGCAGTGAAAATATTATTTATGATACTGTAACAGAGGATACATGTCATTTTATATTTCTTCAAACTCATAGAATATACAACACTAAGTGTGAGCCCTAAAATAAATACGGGCTTCGGATGATGATGATGTATCATTGCAGGTTCATCAGCCATAACAAATGTACTATTCTGGTGGTGGGTGCTGACAACGGGGAAGACTAAACATATGTGGTGGTGGGGGGGGCAGGATGGATAGGGGAAGTCTCCCTCACAATTTTGCACTGAGCCTAGAACTGTTCTTAAAAAATAAAGAGAAGAATCAAGGAAGCAAAACACTAAAATATAAGATTAGAAGAAAAATTTTCTAAAGCATTAAGACAAAAAGTAGGATATCTCCATTTTATCTATTGAAACATATTCTGTAGATACAGTGATATACATGCAACTAGTGAACCAAAATAAATTGGTAAATTTTTAAGTGTACTAATGAAACTAAGTATACTTAATAAAAGATAGTACCAGCATCTCCAAAAGTTTTCCTTCCTAAGTTAAAGACAGATATTTCCACAAATAGATACATTTCTACTAACAGATGAAAATTTTCAGCACTGGTTTCAGAGTTGGCTTACAATTTTAAAGTATGTATTTTTTATCATCACCTTTTCAGATTTTATAGAATTACTGCAACCCTAGGAAGCTTGCTAATATCAGTATTTATTTTTATATGATAGTTATGTACTCTCCTGGCAAGACTGCAACATTTCTTTACATGTTTGAAAAGTCCTGAAAATTGCAGACTGAATCAGCAAAAGCTGTATAAAGTATCTATTGCAGCAGAAAAACTGAAATATTCTTAACCCAGAAATAATGGAGAGAATGTCTTGGTGGGTAAGAATCACTTGGGGAGCTGGGTACAAATGCAGATTCCAAGGCTTCAGTCCAGAGACTCTTGTGCAGTCAGTTGGCTGTAGAGCTCAGCAGCCTGCATTTCAACAAATGTGAGGTTCTCACACAGATGGTCCCATGTTCACAGATTCACAGCCCTTCTAATTTTGATTCAGTGCTTTGTGAGACTGTAGAGAAAATATTTTTATGTTTCCAAGCTATTAGGGCTTTCTGATCAAATTTTACTAAAAATTGGGATCTTGACTGGAATAACAACTCATGGAATTTACTTTATGACTACTAGTGAGAGAGTATTAAACAGTTACTTCAGAAATACTATCTGCCTGCAGGGGTGTATTTACATTTTAAGGAAGGAAGGGGATCTGGGACCAAAGAAACACTGTTTGGGTTGTAAACCTGAAGAAGCTAATCTTATCTTTTCCGTGGAGAGATTTATTTATGTTCCAAAAGGTGACTGAGGATTCTTCTCAAAGAGCAAAGAAGTGTATGAAAATGTCTGTGTGTGTGGGTTGGGGTGAAGGGGCTGGTGTTAGGATTTAGAAAGAATATATATCTCTCCTATATAAATGTCTGGATTCATTCTTTTCTTGACTTCCTTGCTGGCAGTACAAACTCTGGCACATGTAATAACATCTGATCAGCCTCAGCTCATCCATTACTCCAGCTCATCCATTGCTCCAGGGGTACAAATTGGGGCAAAGGGACTCAGCATGATTACTTGCTATAATTAAATAATAATTTGCTCTGCTCCAAAGCCTCATGTTAACATTCAGAATAAAATTAATAAATATAGATATTTAAAACTTAACAGCATGCAAATGAAGATGAGCAACTAATATTTCCAACTTCTAAAATTCATGTGGATCTTGGCAAACATCAAGTTCTAAGCCTTTTTACTGGGGTTGGGGAAGGGGCATGGATCCTAGGATCAACAGGTTTGAGGTCTGCTGTTTATATGCAACTGAGCAGGGACAGAAGTCAGGGATCCAGCATCACTGAATCTCAGAGGCACAGGGATCCAGTGCTGGCTTCCACATCCTGCTGTCTCAGCCTTCTTTAAAAGGTCCCTAACACCCTTCTTTCTGTACAGCTTGCCAAAATGATCACTACACCTTCCAAGTCTGCTTAAGACAGATAGAGCTCCTCAGAGAAAACTGAGTAGCCATTAATTTCTCAATATCTCCCCTACTGAAGGGCTATCAATCTGAACTGAATACAGGGTAGCAGAGTAATCCATACAGTTTTGAACTAAGAATCAGTCATATTTCAGATCTGGTCCATTTTCTACCTTGTTTCTGTGACCTTAGCAGAGAGGCATGATAGTTCAGTAATAGAGTGAGGGGGTTAGAATCTGACCATTCAGTTAAAACCACAGTTCTGCAACTTTCTAACTCTACCCTTTGCAAATTAATTCTCTGAGTCTCAGTTTCCTCATCTATAATAAAGGAATCATAAAAATCACATGATTATTATGGGGATTGAATGAGTCAACACACTGAAAACATGCCTAACAGTTGCACAATCTAAATTAATTAAATTTATCACATTTAATCCTTATATTCACATTTCCTCATCTACAAGTATGCAGTTAGAATAATCACTCAGGACAATTTCATAATTCACCACAATACACATAATTAAAAAATCTTGGGGAAGAAATTGGAAAGGAGAGGGGAATTAGAAATAGGAAAAATAAGCGATTATCTTTTACTCCAAGAGATACTGTGCCAATCAAAAGACACAGTCTATAGAGAAACAGTGGCAAGTAAGCCAGTAAGGAAATAGAGCTTAAGTAAGCTTCAGGACACCTCCTTTACACCAGCCTCTTCTATGGCCCTGACCCCAACTTTTTAAGTTTGCATTTTCTTTTTATAAGTGGTCCCTCAAATTACATAAACTTTAGGCTCCCCCATAACTAGACCTGCCCTGGTTAGCATTTTAGATAATATTTAGTTTTCTTCAAATGTCAGGAATATGACTAGTGATCCTGGCTAGAGGACCTTCTTGTGGAGTCTCTGAATAGAGGCAGGAAATTCCTGACCACGGTGAAGCAAGGGTCATAGGCAAACATCAGCTAACTCACTAGGAATTTTTCAAATGCCATATGTATCCAGAGAGACACCGAACCCTTCACTAGCTGACTGAGTCTGGTCAGGCAAGACTATCTGAAGGAGCAGGGAGGGAAGGGAAAGAACAATGTGGAAATCAGAACTCAAATGAGATTAAGCTGGCATTTTACTGGAACCTTTTAGAGTTAGGACAGAGGAAGGGACCAGGTTCAGACCAATGATATAATCAGAAAGGTTAAATCAAGCACAGGATTTGGGATTCGAATTCAAATCAGAACAGTGATGAGATACGGTTCCTAATACTGAATTCAAAATGTAAACATGGATCCTGAGGAAGACGGGAGATGAGTTCTAGCGAGATGAGAAACAGGATTCAAGTTCAGAGAGGCCTCAGGAGGGCGAAGGCTCAGAGGCACTGGATTCCTTAGAGTGGCCCTCTAAGTAGCCTGCTTTGGGAGAAAGTCAAATATCTGTCCCTTTCTCTGAACAGAGTCGGGGAACAGGCCCTAAGGTGCATCCAAGCATTGGGCAGCCTCTGGTTGTCCTTGATTAATAAGCACACTAATAGAAAACTGACTGAACATATAGGTCTCGGGCTTACTGAATTTTTGTAAAGCAAAGATAACATAGGTATATTAGCATCAAAAACCAAGTCAGCAAAAATCATCTCAGGTAACACAGCTATACCTCTACTTTTCTTTCCATCTCTGCAGATGTGAACAAGTAAACAGGTGAACAGAGAGGGATGGATGTGGCCGACTGGCAGCCACTGTCAAAGTTCCTTCCCTCAATCTCATAGGAAGGATGGGCTCCCTCTGGACTCACTTTCCTTGAGGCCCAGATTAGCAGTGTTTGGTCACTTCTGTGAAACTCAGGAGCAGACAACAATGGATGCTATTCCTCACCTCCCAAGTCCAGGGAAGAACAGGATATTCATGAAACAAGAGCAGGAACTCTCCTGGGTTCCCCACACCACACTATGCCCTGTGGCTGTTCTGATGTCCTTCTATCTGTTGGCATTCTTTGGTTTGTTAAATAAACTAAAATAGACCTTTGGTCAGGTAGTGTGAGATCAGTTTCTCACAAAAGAATGAGGAGGAAGATAATTTAGACAAGCCATTGAACAGCTTCTGGTAGACATCCACCATGCCCAACACTGAGCCTGGTCTGGGTGTGGGAGGTACGTAAGAAAAAACAAGTGATACCTGCCTTCCAGGAGCTTCTAAACTACTCCATCACAAGCAGTTTGTTTAACATCTCATTTGCAGTGCTGTGAACAGGGGTCCCACCAGTGTAAATATATTATGCATTAATCCCTTTTGGAATAGTCATGCATCACCATAGAGAAATGAGATCTTTGTAGCAAAAGTAATAAAGTAAAATATTTCAACTACGGTGAGGATAATAGTCTCTTGTTAAACAAGGGACTTTAGGTATCATAAATTCTCGATCATGGCAGTTTATGTAAGGAGGCTGAAAAGTACTCCTGATGAATAAATATATTTTTCTAAGGCATATGTCTCTGTAGTTACACAGATTTGAATTCTCAGCATCCTACACAATAATGACACATTAAAAAGATTGAATTCTAAATGGAAAAATGCATTCACATTCTTCATTGCAAAGTTATACTCAGCTATGCCATTTCAATTTGAAAAACACAGCTAAAAGTTTAGCCAGTCTTCTTTGCTCTACATTTACTGCTAAAACAACCAATGTGGGACTTGTCAGATTATACTATTTCATTTTTTGTGTCCACATGAGCACTGCAAAAGAACAGAATACTATTGCTGGAGTTTCTTTTCAACAGGGATGAAATTTTATAAAGGCTATTCATTGGATGCAAAGACAATTGACATGACAAATGAAATCCAGATACATCTCTGCATTTCTATCCAAATACAACACTTTATTTTGACCAAGTGTAAGAACATTTGGTCTCCAATAATATAGGCAAATGGTGTTAAGCCTAACCTATGTAGAGTCAATCAAGTCAATCAAACAAAAAAACATTTATTTTTGTACCTATTTGTGAGGAATTTGGCATAAATCAAATTATTCCTTCAATCTTTCGTTCAATAGTAAACATCTCTATTACGTCAAAGTCCAGGTGTTGTTGGGAATGCAAAGATGAATAAAAATCTGGTTCCTTCCTTCTTAAAGTCTAATGTAGGAGACTGATCATATAGACACACAACTACAGTACCAGGCAGAAAGTAAATATACTCTAAGAAAGACACACATCAAAGACAAAAGGAACTGGAAAGTAGATTTTTTTTTTAATAGAGATACAATTAATTGGTTTACAATGGTGTTTGAGATTTGAAGAATAGGCTCTCCCCCTTGAGGTGTTGTTCTGAAACCACACCCACAACCTAAACACCCATAGTTGCCCCCATCATTGTGCTCCTTCCCCTCTGTGTTCTGACCATATCCCTTTCCTCCCCTGTAGCCTCAGAGTTACAGTCAGATTTCTAGGGTTTGTTGTTGGTTTGGCCTTATGTGACCTGACAAAGGCTTTGTTTCTCTGTATTCCACATGTAAGTGATATCATCCAGTTTTGTCTTTCTCCAAGAAGATGTTTTTAAACTAAGAAAACCACAGAAGTTTTCATACAGGAATGGCATGAGCTTTAGACCTAGAAGGACTGGGGAGGAGCCAAGGCCAAAGCAGACAAATTTTCTAGAAGAAAGGCACTCTGAGCTGCATGGAGAACATGCACAGTGAACACGGAAGGAGCTCAGTAGGAGAATCATGCAGAGGGGAGGAAACTAACACCAGAGAGGAAACTAGTGTCAGATTAGATCTAGTCTGGCTATAAGAAATTACTATTAATCTGAATAGATTAACCCAGAAAGATCTAGAGGATGCATAAGCAATGCAGTGCATACTGCAAAACATATTGAGTATATAAATACACCACCCAATTACATCACTTATGAATAGGAAAATAAAAAGAATTCTTAATTCAGGGAATTGAGTTTTATGATCTGTCTTTAATGACTGAGGGCATTAAATAGATTTCAAAGGGTACCAAAAAACCCGGAGTGAAACGTACCTAGAGTTAGGCACCTGTGTGCATGATAATGACACAGTTGTCAACCGGTAGCAGGTAGAAGAGAACTGAAGATGTGAGATAAAACTGAGAAAGGGGAAAGTTTGAAGTCCTAAAATGCAGAAGAATTTATTTTATAACTACTATTTATGGTTTTAAAATTACTGCCTAGACTTACTGAAATATGGAGTAACAAATACCCAGATAATATGCCACTAAGCAGTTGAGCAATCAAGAGTGATACAATAAAATAACAATGCTTCACCATCTGGCCAGCAGGTGGCACTTGTTACTTGGTATAGAAAACAGCAAGGAGTGAGGAATGAACTCAAAGCTTGGTATTAGAAACAGATTACTCATTCTTCTATTCAGAAAGGAGAAAGAGTGGATTGGGCGGTTTCAGAAGCTCAATTCACAAAGAAGGTCTGACTAACAGACACAGCTTATCTATCACAAAATGAATTGGAGTTTTCCTATTAGGTTTACTGAACATGTATTTCTCTTAACAAGTGTGATTTGCAATATGTTTGCTGCCTTTGTAAATGGTCTTTTGTCCTTTTTTCCTGTATTTAGCTAATGAGACTAGGAGCAGATCCACACTGAAATTAGCAAAAAGAAAACAAATTCCAACTTTACCACTTAAAGGAGTGTGACTTGAACAAGATATTTAACTTCTTTAAACTTCACTTCCCTCTTGTTAAAGCTAGTATAACAGCTGAAATGTTGTAGGGATTAAATAAAGCACCATCTATAAAATGATAGCTTTGGATCAGCTTCATTTTCTAGTGAACAAGCTTTAATACTGGTATACCTTTTTTTAACCCCAAATGATATGTATGCTGTACATTATCCTCAAACTAGGGCATTTTGTGGGTAGTGTTCCTGGAAGTTATGTCACTTGAACACCAGTAGGGTGTATATAAAGGGCAGAAGAGGCTAAAGCAGCTGATTACTGGTAGTTACTATTATAGTACAATAATATTACTATTTCTACCATTATTTTATCAGTCCTGGATGTCAATGACACAAAACTTAGGACCACAGAATCTAAGATGCAGAAAGGTATTTGATATACCTAGCCCACTCTTCCTTTCCCAGCTCAGGATGCCTCCTGCCATTACAGCTAAAATTTAGGAGAGTAAGAAATGGGTTGTGCATATTTAGGACACTATTATATTTGCTTTTCAGTTCTAGTCAACGGATAAGCAGACATTGGTAGTGGGAGGCAGAAAAAGAGAATGGAAGGTAGGCAAACCATAACACATGGCATGTATTTTGTCCTTTCCTAATATTGCGAGAATGGACCAACTGACATGGTGAATCACACTAGCCACTTCACGATTTCCCAGTGGTGTCTAGCCTACATGTGAAACATGTCTGGACTGAATCTGAATGGCACAAAAGCTCTGTTTTTCTGGTTTTCCTACCCTTGCCTGTGACATATTCTAACAGCACTTCTTCTAAAAGGTATTCAGGAAGAGAGTAAATCACACTGAACATGAGAGAGTTTTGAGTCTTGTTTCGGGAACCAGGCAACTAACATCAAAGTAGTTCTTGAATAATTTGCTGGGTTACTTTTGTGGAAAGGAAACTGAGATCACCATTCAGAGGTTTTCTATTCAATGAATACCATATTTTACACTGCGTTACACAGTTCTTAAAGACTCTGTCACACAAACACGGAGTTCATTTTTAAATACCTAAGTTAAGCATATGATTTCAAAGATTGGTTCCATGAAGGAACAACTCAATGTTCACCTCCAAGTCTTCATTTCTAATATTCTCACCTGGAATGGTTATCTTTTCCCTCAATTTACCCTAAATAAACTTCAAGATACAAATTATGTGCTACTTCCAATAAAAACATGTTTTGAATGAAGTAGTGAAGCTGCCTTCACTACTCCCTTATAAGATACATCTATTGTAGTTTCAGTTATGATCAGACAAGCACTGAACTAGCATTGTTTTATAGTGGTAGTTAATTTTTAAAAAGCTGTTAGATTCAATCCACAAAGAGCTGTATATTTTCTGAGGGAATATTTTATAGGTTGATTCAACAACTGTTGAATACCTATTACATAATTTTAATACCAGGCATAATTTAATACCTATTACATAATTTTAATACCAATATTACATAATTTTAATACCAGGCATAATTTTAAGTAGTATAAATTCACAATAGACAACACTACCACTATCCCTGCACTCATAGAGTTTACAATCTACTCTTACACTACATTGGCCACAGTGTCCAGCACAGAATGGACCCAAGGGCAATTATGGACTCATTGACTACCTCATATTTTTTTATTTCTTTATCCTTATTATATGTGTTTGTCTTTTACATGTCTATATGACTTTAGGGTTACACTTTCTCTCTAAAGGGCACTGATATGGGAGGTTCAGTGGAGGGTGAGCAAACACCTCAAAATTAATTGGTTGCTTGTGATGATGTGAACCCTAATCAAAGCTTTCCTTGATGACCACTGAGTGCTGGAAGTATATTAAAGATGCTAGGATTATCCATGGAAAAACAATAAACCAGTTTAGTAAAGTAGCAGGTTATAAAATCAATGCACAAAAATCAGTAGCCTTTCTATATGCAAACACTCAGTCTGAAGAGGAGAAATTGAGAAAAACATTCCATTTACAATTGTACCCCCAAAAATTAAATACCTGGGAATAAACTTCAAAGGAGATGAAAGACATATACAAGGAAAACTATAAAACATAGTTAAAAGAAATAGAAGATACAAAGACACATATTAAAAAAACTAGCAACAACAAATGTTGGCAAGGTTGTGGAGAAAAAAGGAACTCTCCTGCACTGCTGGTGGGAGTGCAAAATGGTCCAACCACTATGGAGAGCTGTGTGGAGATTTCTGGACCTACTAAACATAGAGCTTCCATATGATCCAGCAATTCCACTCCTAGGTATTTACCCAAAGGACACAGAAACATCAATTCCAAAGAGCACCTGCACCCCTATGTTTACAGCAGCACTATTTACAACAGCTAAGCTTTGGAAACAACCCAAATGCCCAAAAATAGATGACTGGATCAAGAAGATGTGGTCCATATACACCATGGAATATTACTCAGCATTCAAAAAAGATAAACACATGCAATTTGCAGCAACATGGATGGCGCTGGAAGGGATCATGCTCAGCGAAATAAGCCAGAAAGAAAAAGAAAAATACCGGATGGTCTCACTCATAGCAGGAATCTAGAAAACCTAAATAGGGGATGATGAAAAAGCATAACTATAAGATAATATCAAAATCAACAAACAACTATGAACCAGAGACATACTATGGGGGGTGGGGGGCGGGGAAAGGAGGAATTGGGGTCAAAATAAGGGGGCTGCAATTGTATGGGGAATATAAAAATAAAATTTAAAAAAAGAAATAGAAGATACAAAGAAATGGAAAGACATCCATTGTTCATGGATCAGAAAAATAATTAAAATAAAGAAATGAAATCTAAGAGTTTAAACTTTAAAAAAAAAGATGCTAAGGTTATTTTCATTCACAAATGGGGTATGGGAGATATTTAGTATTCTTATGACTTTTGAATTGATGGAAGTAGGTCTCTGCTTACATACTGCTGAACTTCTTTGTTTCTATTTGAAACAGACTGAACCTATAAATCTAGGTCGATTTTTTATGAAAAAATCAACTATCAAAAAGAAAGAAAAAGCAGAAGTGATGGCACAAATCTATTACTCAGTGATAGATTACCATTAAAATCTTTTACCAGTTACCACTAAAATCTTTACCTCAGTGATAAAAGAAACACCCAATCCAAAACAAACAAAAAGATAATTAAGACTTTGTGATTGGCACTATTACTATCCAAGAGTCAACTGAGACCTCATAGGAAATAAAAAACATACAGAGGCTACAACATAGATAAAATCACTTCATGGTGTGTAGTATGCCTTCATAAGGCTACAGGGAGTGCTAAGCAAAACAAATGAACATATTCAACTTTGTAAAGATCCATCATTGCCTTTAACTGTTTATTAAAATATCCACAGTGATACCTATCTCCAATCTCTGTCAAACCTACAACTATAGACTCTAAAAATCTGTAGGAGGGCCTCCCGGTGGCGCAGCAGTTGAGCGCTGGGTTGCGAAGCTGCCCGCAGCCTCTGCAGCGCCAGTTCGATTCCCGGCTGCTCCCCGGCCACCAGAGGAGGGTCCCACATGGTGCGCAGACCTCTCCTGCCGCCCGCTGCTCCCCTCAGCAGTGTACCTCGGTCCTTCTGCCTGCTCTGCTCCCCGCTCTGGCTCTGGTGAATTCTCTCACCCTCCTGCGCTTCTGACTGTACCCGTGCTTGTATAAATAAATAAATAAATCTTTAAAAAATAAAAAAAATTAAAAAAATAAAAATCTGTAGGAAATTGAGCTGTTTTTGGTATATGGGGAATATTTCATCCAAAGCTAAAAGGTGGGGGTTGTGATTCCAACTAGTAGTTTACTTGCATGACAGACCTTGACACCAAGAGTAGAGAGGTAAGAAGGGGAATCTGGGGTAGAAAAGAAAGTGTCTTCCAACAGCCCAGGAACACAAGTAAAGTTAGATGTTAAGTCTGGGGTCATCTCGGATTGGGACTCTCCCATTTGAGTGAGCATTTCCCCTGACATCACAGAAGAGCCAACCCATTTGAGCATATGCTGCCTACTTCTTCAAGATCTGTTTGAGGAAGCTGACAGGTTACACAAATGCAACATGAATTTGGGGTGTAAAGCCATAAACAGAGGTCTAATTACTTTCTTAGTTGAGAGATTATTTCTGCACGCCACTTTTCCTTTCATGTGAAATTGTTATGGGTATCTGCATTTACTGATGATAATATTTTATCTATTGAATTTTTCTTAACAAATAAATATGACTGCATTCCGTATTACTGTGCTAACATTTTTTAAAAAAAATAACTCTTTACCTCAAAAATTCACTCTCATGGTAATACACATCTGAAGAGGTGTGAACCTACATCCCTAAATAGTATAGTGTTATATACCAATGTTTCCAGAATAAAAAAAAATAATAATACAATTAAAGAAAATGCACATTCAGGGAAGAAATCTAAAGAAAATGAAAAGAGCTTTGCAGTCACACAGACCTGTATTCTAAACTTGACCTTGTGACCTATGATGTTCTGGCTGACTTCTATGAGGCTTTAAGTGCAACCACAGAAGGGAAATTCCCCCATTCCTCACATTGCACTGCTGCACACATGAATGAGATAGCCAGTATGTACAGTATACTTTAAAGCACTCTCTCCCCTTCCTGGACCCCTGAAGCACTTTGCTCACTTCTAGGACAGTCCCTGGATACAAAGTTAAAAGGAAGTGACAAAGAAGGCTGGAAAAAAGAGACTATGCATTTTATTTGGATAAACCACTTAGCTGATCTGCACACATGAAACCAACAGCTCAAGAGTCAGGGTAGATCCTGGAAAGAATTACTAACAGCTCACCTGTGGTTGCTGTTCTGCCAGTCGATTGTGATACCTTTGGACTGAATCTCGGAGCTGCTTCTCTTTCTCATTTTTTGATGGTAACACTGTGTTCATGGTGCCCAGGGGGATGGAAGGTAAACGTTCTGTCTGATGACAACTTCATAGTAAACATGTACAAGAGATAACGTCAGGAGGAAGCAGGAAACTATTTACCCTCTGGAGAAGATGATTTACTTCTCCTAGGTATTACTCTATCTTATATCTAAAATTCGAATACAAAGAAAGATCATTGTTTTGATGATTTTTGGTACCTTAAATCTCCAATGTGTATAGAAAAGAATTTAATGAAAAATGTGGAGGATACCACATTTTAGCAAAGTGGGAGAATATTCAATATCTTACTGCTTCATTTATCCTGCATCATGAAATGAGGTCTTTGGCAAAATGTTCTTCTTTTTAGGTACAGAAACTTATGTCATTACTACTAAACATTTAGGATCACTCCTTATAATGACAAGAAATACTAGTGACTTTTGCAACATTAGATATGGAAAGTTTGAGGTCTTTTCCCCCTACTTTTGTTTTTGCAGCTGTGTTCTGAGTTAAGTTAGCCAAATTATTGAAAAATTGAGCTATTTTGTTGTTCACCTTGGTACAGGAGACTCAGCAGGGATTCAAGCTCAACTCCACTAGGCATGATTTTGATTCAGGGGTACACTGGGATGTGTGGCAGGAGGGCCAACGCTGAGATCATTTCCTAGAATCTACTTTTTACAAGACTTTTCCTATTACTGATACATACGAAAAGAGATGGAAGGGACACAGTTTGTAGAAAATGTGTGTTAGCTAGGAAAGGGAGAAGGAGGTTGAGAATAAAAGGCTTTCTCCCATCTGATGCAGTACAGGAAAAGTGAAGCAGATATATCCATTATTTCTATTTTTCTTGCCCCCTACCAATAGACAAGAGTAAGGACCTACAATCAAATTCAAGCACTACTGTGCAAAAACACTTAATTCCACCCACACCTGGTATTTGTTGTTATTGTTATTTAAAAAAAAAAAAGGTGGTACATAAAAGCGGGAACACTTCCTGGATACAGTCACCTGCAGTATTCATTTGAAGATTTCCATAGCGTAAAATCTACACAGGTTTCTTTTTGAAAGGATAACCTTGAGGCAGCAGTAAGTTTTTAATCAGAAATGAGAATCTGAAGTTTTTATTAAAATGCAGTCCATCCCATTGTCTTTATTCTCTTTATTGTCATAAACAAATTAAATTTTAATATATAATAAAACTTCCAGGACTTTTTTAAACATCTTTTGCAAAGGTCAGACTTTTTTGTTTCAGTCAAATGATAGGCATCATTTTTATCCTGCTGCTGATCCACATTTTCAGTGTAGATAAATGCAGTGTGAATGTAATGGAAGCTTATTGATACCTATTTTTTGGCTGCTGTGATAAAACTGGCTAGCCTCCCTCTGTGCTTAAAGTGGAAAACAAAAAAAAGCTTCAGTGGTTTGAGAAAGAATGGCTTCATTTTACCCGACTGGGTCACCAACCCTGAATACTACCATTTTTAAAATCATGTATTTTGTCACCATAAGTATTTAGCTGAAATTGAGTTTCCTAAATGTAAATGGATGATTTCAGAAAGCAAAGGTGGTAAGGTGAAAAGAGTACAGGTTTTATATCAAAATGCTTGGCTTCAAGTATCACATTTAGGAAAGAATCCTGGGCAAATCAAGGACAACTCTCTTAGCCCTGCTCTGTTCTCATTGAAGAAATGGAGAAAGCTCACAGGGTTACTGAAAGATGAAATGAGTTAGCATATGTAATTTCCATGTAAGGGAGAACTGCTATTTTGTTAACTGCCCAAGTTTTGTTGACATAGGCATTGTTCATTCAAATGTTGTTCACTGGCATTTAACAAAAGGCAATTAATGGCTGACAGTAAGTATATTTTCTGTAAATACAGACAAAATCACTTCTAGCCTCCCTACTCTGTACTTGTATTCACTGATTGTTGCCTAATAACTGTACACCATGTTTCATCACTTCAATGAACTATTTTAACATGATTCTGCCCCAAGCCAATAGCACATATGTATCAGGTACATGCCCAACAATAATTATTTCAGTCTGAAAATATTTCAGACCCATCCCATTATAATGAATCACAGGGACTGAGCAAGGTCATGAAATGGATTTCTCCCCCTAGGAATCATCATTGCTGCTACTGATCTCCATAAAGGAAGTCTCAGCTCCCAAGTGACTTCCCTGGTGACCACTTTTTCCCTGGTGACCACCACAATTTACTATTATTAAACTATTGAAACTGAGCTAACACTTTTTCTTTCTATCTCCCCTAATCTCTGCTGCCACTTTTAGCATATTTTTTTTTTTTTGGTGTGATGATCATTTCAGTGGAAATGAAATACAGATGGTCAATATTATGTCATTGTATTTAAAGAATCAAGGACTTAAGAAAATTATAAATACAAGATGACTTTTGGTTTCTGGATTTTAAGGTCCATCAGTTTTCTGTCAACATGGCTAAATTTATCTTGCCTGTTGTCAAAAGTGGCACTCTTTTCAAGGTTTAAACAGACAGAATTAGTGCAGCTTTGAAACTAATTTTACACAGCTCTGTAATGGCACAACCACTTTTCAAGGAGAAGAGGGTGAGTATATCATTTAAAGGCAATGGCAAACTGGATATAAGGGAAACTGTAGAGGACAGATTTCTAGTTCTGTGGGTCTGACAGTGCCTAAGACTGATGTAAAATCACAGGACATATGGTTAGATTTATGGGAGAGGGACCTAATTATTCATGGCTTATATCAGTGCCCCCCCGCCCCAACCAGGATTTAGCAGGGGCTCAGCTGCACCTAAAGATCAAGGTACTATTATTAAACTCAATTCAAGGTTTCACAGTAAATGGAGCCAGGTGTCAAACCCAGTTGACCCACCCCTAAACACAATCCTTTGATGCATGAAAGATTCTCAGCTCACAGTAAGTGAACAGTATTATTAAACTATTGAAACTGATAACAACAGTATTAATATTGAATTAATATTGAAACTGATAACAACAGTAATAATAATAATAACAGTATTATTAAATTATTGAAACACTTTGATCTAATGTGTGAGATACTTAAGTTCCAAGTGACTGCTGGTATCAAGTTACGAGTCCAAAGAACTTGGCCACATGAACAGGGTTCTTAGCCCCTACTGGGCTTGAAATCCCATTTTCCTGAAATGAATAACTGAGACTAGATCAGTATTTGTAATCAGTGGAAACAGAAATGAGAAGCAGATACCTTTGGACCTGAGTCCCAGTCTCCATTTCGATCAAGACAGCTCTGTATTTATTTATATATTTGAGGCCCGATACACATTTTATTTTGAAAAAGAAAACAGGTTTACTTGCAAACTGAGAAGGGGAGATTCTGTCATGTGAAATCTTAGAGCCCTTACCCCTTCTGATATCTTTCTTTAGTCTATACATATGATTAATCTGGGGACTCGAGGTGGAAGAGATTGAAAAATGGCAGTTCTTGAATATTTTCTTCTTCACTTTTTGAAAATATTTGTTCTGGTGTATTCTTGGTAAATGGATAAAAATAACCAAACAGAAGTTATTACCCTAATGTGTGTATTAGCAATATTGATCTACATATCCAGGTCAAGGAACTTAGAACAAACTCCACAGAGAAGCAATGCTTGACTTAGGGGTGACTCTGTTATAGGGGAATAGTAACTCCCCCCAGCCCTTGGGAAAGAATATAAGCCTGAAAGGGCTTGTAATAACATTGACATTCATCAATATTTAATCTGTCTTTTTTTTCCTCTTTTACTCTGAACTTCTTTCTTCATGAGCACTAAACAATGAAATCAATACATGAATTAAACAGAAAAAGCGCATGCTCTAACAGTTTAATGCCCCTTGGGACACCCTCTGAATACGATGCCTTTATGATAAGGTTGTATGTTGTATGAAAGTGAACTGGAGGACAGAACTTCATGCTGGACCACAGTCTCCGGCCAGTGGCAGTGCTGAGCTGCACACCCCAATGTTTGCAAACAGTGACATCCACCACTCCTTTATCTTGTTGGAAAATAATACTAACAAAATATTTCCCACCAGTGAAAAGGGGCTACAAATGGTTGGGGATGCAGCTTAGGTCTGCATATATCTGATATGTCTTAGTTTTATTCATATGCATGTTAGGAATTAAAACTGAATAAAGAATTTTAGAGAACTATTCAAAACTACCTGTTTTCCAAGAGGTTAGGATTATTAGCACAAATCCAGATGTCAAGAAATTCTTTTTCCAAATAATTAGTAGAGGAAGGCAAGACTCTCCATTTCAGGCAAAGATCTGATATCAAAACAAAATTGCACATGAAAATACCACATCAGAAGTCAATGTGTCATAGTGATATGTCAAGTTGGACAAAGCAAAAGCATAAGGTATTTTTTTGATCAAAAGATGAATAAGTTCTTGATCACATATCATTATATTTGATGGCGTAAGTAGTCTAGGATTCTATGAACTCCAGGGACCCACCAATAAAGTATTATTATTACCTACAGGTTAAAGGTAATTAATTATAAATTAATAAATAATAAAATTATTATTAAGTTCTTCTTAGTTGGTTTCTGCTACTTTCAGTCCAAAGAATCTGAACAGATCTCAATCTATCTGCACTTACACCACATGAAGACCTCCAATAGGAAAAAAAAAAAAGAATTAAATGACTCACCTCTTTCATTATCTCTTACCTATTATCTATCTGCTGACAATACATTACTTCTCATCTCCAAAAATGACTAACATAACAAGGACAATCAAGCTCTCTGAAGCATTTACACTGTTCTTTTTTTTCCTACTCTTTTCTTTCTGCTCTTACTCTACTTTCATGCCTGTGGTTTCTGATTTCTTTTTCCTTTTTCCCTTTCAGTCCTTCCTTGCGTTGGGACCATGGAACTCTCCTCCCTCCAGTTTGTCCTTAACTTTAGTCATGGATTCCCTCAGACACACTGTTAAGGACTATAAGGTAAATGCATCTGTTTATCTAAAATGGAGGCAATTTGCACTGTATTTAAAACCTGAATAATTCCACCACTTTCTCTATTATCTTGCATATCACCCATGATGATACTTTTTATAGTATGTGATCTATAAAAAGATAAATATTAGTACTTACATAAAAGAATTATTGAGGACTAAATGACATAGTAATAATGATGATAATGACCAACATTATGAGATCTTATCTGTGATGGTTAATTATTTGTCAATTTCACATCACCCAAAGCAGTGATAGTGAACGCAAAGATAAACAGCTGGGACCACATCATATTAAAGAGTTCTGTACGGCAAAAGAGACAATAACCAAAACAAAGAGAAATCCCACTGACTGGGAGAACATTTTTGCACACAACACTAATGATAAAGGACTGATCACAAAAATCTACAAAGAGCTGATGAGACTCAAAAAAAAAAACAAAGAAAATAATCCAGTCCAAAAACGGGCAGAAGAGCTAAAAAGAAACTTCTCCAAAGAGGAAATGCAAATGGCCAACAGGCATATGAAAAAATGTTCAACATCACTTGTAATCAGGGAAATGCAAATCAAAACTACCAAGAGATACCATCTTACACTAGTGAAAATGGCACATATTAAAAAAACTAGCAACAACAAATGTTGGTGAGGATGTGGAGAAAAAGGAACTCTCCTGCACTGCTGGTGGGAGTGCAAAATGGTCCAAACACTATGGAAAGCTGTGTGGAGATTTCTTGACCTACTAAACATAGAGCTTCCATATGATCCAGCAACTCCACTCCTAGGTGTTTACTCAAAGGATACAGAAACATTAATTCCAAAGGGTACCTGCACCCCTATGTTTACAGCAGCACTATTTACAATAGCTAAGCTATGGAAACAACCCAAATGCCCAAAAATAGATGACTGGATCAAGAAGATGTGGTACATAAACACCATGGAATATTACTCAGCATTCAAAAAAGATGAACATATGAGGTTTGCAGCAACATGGATGGAATTGGAAGGGATCATGCTCAGCAAAATAAGCCAGAAAGAAAAAGAAAAATACTGGATGGTCTCACTCATAGCAGCAATTTGGAAAATCTAAATAAGGGACCAGGAAAAAGACTAATTGCAATAAAGTAAAAATCAAAATCAACTAGCAACCATAGACTAGAGACACACTACAGTGGGGGGCGGGGGGGACAAGAAGAGGGATTAGGGTCATAAAAGGGGGGTGGGAATTGTATGGGGAATATAACCAAAATGAAAATGCATACATTATGCAAAAATGAAAAATGATGCAAGAATTATATAAAATAAAATAATTCATAAAAAAATTATGTGTCAATTTGACTGGGCCATGGGGTGCCAAGATATTTGATCAAACATCCTTCTGGTGTGTCTGTGAGGATGTTTGGAATGAGATTAACATGAGTTAGTGATCTGAGTAAACCAGATTGCACTCCCTAATGTGGGAGGGCCTCATCCAATCAGCTGAACATCTGAATAGGGGGAAAAAATGGTTAACCCTCCTGTGAGCAAGAAGAAACAACTTCTGTCTCTCTTTTTTTTTTTCCTGTCTTCAGACTGAAACTGAAACATCAACTCCTGCTGCGTTTCAAGTTGTTAGGAGACATAGTGGAACTACATCATTGGGTATCCTGGTTCTCACAGGTTTAGACTCAAAATAGAATCAACCATAGACTCTCCTGGGTCTCCAACTGACTGACTGAAGAACATGTTGGGACTTACTAGTTTTTGTAATCATGTGTGTCAATTTCTTATAATACACATAATATACATTACATACAATATATCATATACATTGGATATTTATTTGAAAATGGAATAATAAATATCCATCAATTTATATATCATACATCTGTCTGTCTATCCTACAGATTCTCTCTTTCTCTGGATAACCCTGACTAAATACATTTAGTAAACTTTACATGTGTTAATTCATACAAACTTGACATGTGTTAATTCATACAAAACTTGTATGATGTGGCTACAAACACTAACTCATTTTATAAATAAGGCAACTGAGGTTTAGAAAAGTTAAATTTGTTCCATTTCATACAACTCTCAGGTACTGGAGATTGGATTCTGGAGGTACCTGTAACACATCAAAAACACAGCTATAATGTTTAGCCATTATCATTAACACCCAATAGGTTGTTGTATACAGTCATTAATCTCCTCAATCATACCTTCTAAATATCGTAAATGTTACCTTAAATCTCCCTACTGTGCATTTCTTTAGACATTTATAATTTCTCACCTGGATCTTAGATTATACAAGTGTCTTCTGAGTAATCCTCCCTTTGCTCTAACTCTCCTCCAAATCATCTTTGACAGTGCTACCAGAGCAACCTTACTGTAAGTTCCATCTGACCAGTTAGGTCCTCTTTGGAGAACACCAGTTTCAAGGTTGGAGAGGTGCATAAATAACTATAGCATTTTACATAGTATAGCATATTTTTATTTGCTTATCTGTCTCATCCACTGGACAGTGGCTTCCTTGCAAATGTCTACTTCTTTGTATAGTGGCTAGAAGATGTATCAGAGACACATTAAGCACTCAATGCTTCAAAGAAGTTTATTCTCTTACTAAAAAACTCTCAATGCCTCCACATTGCATATCAGAATAAAATGCTTATCCTAGCATTCTAGACCCTCTAACGTGTTTACCCAACCTAACATTTTTACCTTTTATTATTTATTCTTCATTCATTCAGTAGTCAATCACTAAATACCTGCTTTATATTAAATACAGTGGTAGGTATTAAAATAGAAAAAAATGATGGCTTCTATTATTCTACTGCAAATTTTTTAGCTGAGGTGTACACAAGATATTAACATACATATCAAGTGTACACGTGATATTAACATACATGTCTACCTATCAAAATTCTATTTTCAAGATCACGGCAAAGGTTGCTTCTGTCATGAAACCCTGCCTCAGTTTCCTCCTCCTCCCTTATTGTTAATGCTCAAAGAAGCTATTTCACTTACATAGCACATTTACAATTATTTTCATGCTTATCTTAACCCCTCTTCTAGATCATAACCTCTTTGAAAGCAAGAATCATGTCCTACCTATCACCTTTATTTTCCTCATGCCCCATTTCATAACCTAGTGACTTGCCTATTTAAGAAACCTCTAAATGTTTGCTAGTTATAATGGAAATTAACACTTACCACACTGAATGATAAATGGGATGGCCATGGCTTGTCTTCTTCGACACTGAAGAGAATCTAAAGATTTCTCGACATCTCTGCTATTCTGGTTCCCAAATTCATTCCAAAACAATGTTAGATTTCTGTTACCTAAATAAAGAAAGCAGGCAAAGAATAATTAAAGAAAATTAAAACAAGATCAAAATGCTAAGCAAAGGAAAACCCGGATATAAACACAAGATTTCAACATGCAAAAATTAATTCATATACATAAATACCAAATTAAAATACTAGTATTGTTTCTTTTTTGAGTATGGGGAGTATGGGTGAAATTCATTTTCTGCTTTCTACTTTATTATATTTCCAAACTATATGTGACAAATATGCAATATCTTTATAGTCTTTATGAACACAATACCATTATAAACACAATATCTTTATAAACAGCTCTAAAAGTATAAACTTAAGTAGCTCTAAAAATATAAACTTTTATTGTTATAAATTGACATTTAAAACTTCTTGCTTAAATACTCCCAGGAGGAACTGTACTGATTAAACTTAAAGGTCACCTTTAAGACTAGTGATACAAATATTTATCATTTTTGTCTCACAGCCAGTCTCTTTGCCTTTATTTTATCTCAGGTTCCCTTTCCTTCCATTTTTTATTGTTTATGTTCCACAATAGCCCCAGATTCTGCATTCCCTCCTTGCTTAGAAAATAGCAAGAGAGGAACATTCAGGACCCTCTTTAAGAAGCTGTGTTCTTATTCTTTGATTGAGCAATTGCATTGCTAGAAATCTTCCCTACAAACATACAAAATAATGGCCATGTATATTACAATACTGTTTTAATAGCAAAAAATAATAAACGAAAGCAGTGTATAAACCTAAAATAAGGAAATGATAAATTCCATTCGCAAACAAGGGAACCAGGGGAACACATGGCAACATTGAAAACAAAGAGCTACAAGTCAATGTATTGAATCAAGATCTCCAAGACAGACTTTTTTAATTAAAAAAGATCGAAAACAGCAGATCTAGTATAATCACTTTTATAATTCATAAAAAGCATATACATGTGAAACATTGATGGAGCTACTTTTTGCTATTTCTGAAAGAATACAAAGAAAGTTTTCATGGTGGATATCACTGGAGAAAGGGACAGCACTGAATGGAAGGCAAAGGAAGATATTTTTACTTTCTATTTTTTTAATCTCTGTACATTTTAATATGTTTACATGTACATGTACTACTTTAGAAATTTTTTTTAAATAATGCATGCTTACTGTTCCGTCCAATATGCTAACCACTAGCCACATGTAGCTAAGGAGGACCTGACATGCAGAGATGTAGAACATGAATGTTGGGCAACCATCCCAGACTGGGTAGGTTCACCATTGATTCTAACAGTTTACCAGAGAATTTTGGAGCCCTTGATATCATCGTCACAGGTTTTAATAGTAAGCAGAGGAAACAAGCCTGCACAGAGACAGCAACTTGAGCCCCTCTGCCCCAGGGGAATGCAGCCTTTGTATCCCTAAACTCTAGTCTCAGGTGTGCACAAGTATGCATGTGTGCACACCCATACTCCAGGTGTCCACAATCAGAACACCTGCATGCCCCGCCCCCACACTCCCAAGTGCCTTCTGCATCAACACGATGAGGCTGCAAGTGATAGCAACAAAGGCTAGTGGTGCAAAAAGCCTGATCAATCCATTTACCCTACAATGTCATCAATACCCAATGTAAAAGTGAGATTCTAAAATAAATAACTAGAAAATAAAATAAATAGGGCTAGTCTTACTACAACTTTAACATGTGACTATAACCTGTACAGAATACAAATAAACACCCTTACACATTCTTATTCCTATTTAAATTTAGGTACAGAAAACTATGTGCCTTTAAGGACAACAGGAAAGGAACTCAGCTTTCAGAAAGGACTTAGCAATTAGGCTGGAAGCTGTCCTCTCCTTCCCAGGTCTCCTACTTAGCTTCTTCACAAAATCTCAAACAGTTGGACTCACTCTTGGGCTTTTCTCCACCCAGACTTTTAAGTTTTCTGCTCTTTACTCAGCTCACAAACCACTCCTCTGCACACCAGATGCTAAAATACTCTTTGGTATCCAGACAGGGTACTTGAGGTCTATCCCTCTGATTTCCACATGAACTATTCAGCTCTTACTATGTTTCGCCAACATGTGCTGTAGGTTATAGTCAGGTGGCTTCAAATGCTGGCTCTATCACCCATTAGGTTGTAAAAATTGTGGAAATTCACTAAATTTTCTTTATCTTTTTTTAAAAAAAGATTTATTTATTTATGCATATAAGAGCTGGGGTACAGGCCAGAGGTCTGGAGGGTGAGAGGATTCACCAGAGAGAGAGTGGGGAACAGAAAAGGCAGATTGACTGAAATACACACTGCTGAGGGGAGCAGTGGGAGAGTCAGGAGAGGTCTGACTCTCCTGTGCCATGTGGGTCTCCTCCCCAGCTGGGGATCGAACTCGTGCTGCAGTGGCTGCTGATAACTTCATAGGTTGTGTCTTAACCCCTTGAGCCACCAGAGAAGCCCCAATTCACTAAATTTTCCTACCTATAATGTGAGTGTTTGTGGGTTCCTATGAGCTGAGCACTCCTGGACAACTGTGAAATATTTGCCATCTGCAAATCATAGCAGAACATTCCTTGACCACTTACAGAGAACAGCCCATATTATGAGGCAGGTCCGGGAAAGTCTCAGCTGCCATTGACCTGATTATGTGACTATCTCCATGGTAGTCTCTGGACTACCTGTAACAACTCTGCCTGTGACAACATAGATACTGTGCTGATGCAAATGTCTCTCGATGTATGGTCACAATGTCCCCTTGTCTGTTCCTTGTAAAACTTTGTTTCTCTCCCCTCTCCCAACCTTATTCCTCATACCACTGTTGCATGATCAGCTTTTACTAGCCTGTATGCTTTCAATAAATGGCACAAGAATTTCTGCTCAAGTACCAATCTTGCCTTGCAAACCTGCAATAAGACTGTTGTATGCCTCATCACTCTCGCACTGCAAAGGGTAAACAAAGTTCCTGTCACAAGTGTTTACAATAACTTGTCCTACAAGGTTATTTTAAAGAATAAATGTGAAGGCACATTAAAAATACGGCACCTTGCAGAAACTTAAATTGCCGCTCTAGAACCTCCCTAGTGACACAGGAGTTAAAGTCTCAGCACCATCAAGTTATCGCCAGTCACTGCGACATGAGTTCAATCCCCAGCCAGGTAGCTAACCCACATGGCACAGCAGACCTCTCCTGTTCCGCCTGTTGGTCCCCTCAGCAGTGTATTTCAGTCAGTCTGCCTGTTCTGCTCCCTACTCTGTCTCTGGTGAATCCTCTCACCCCCCACCCACCCTATACCTCTGGCCTAGACCTCAGTTCTTGTATGCGTAAATAAATAAATCTTTAATAAATTGCTGTTCTATTGATCTGCAGAGGTAAACTTTTTTTTCCTTTTTTTTTAAAATTATTTTTTTAATGTTTTACATGCAGGGGTAAATACAGTGTATTACAGATCTTGATTCTCAAAGGTGCACACCTTTAACTTATATAATGGTGTAGTGCAATGTTTTTTCAATAAAAAGATATACAAATAGATTAAATCTTAAAAAATGAAATGAAATAAATGTTTCTTCATCAAGAAGACCATACCTTTTTAAAGGAGGAACTATGCTTTAAAATTTCACATGTCCACAATACAGATCTCAGCATGCTGCACCTAACAACCTTCAAAAATGTTGCTGCTACTTACTCTTGACAAAGCACTTCATTAAGGTGTTGTATGGTATAATATGATGGTGAAATAATGTCTCTCTGTGAAAACATTAGCTAAGCAAAGTTAACACAATGCAGCTAGCTTATAAAGTAAGTATCCACTGTGAACTACAACACAAACATTTTTAAAGTGGTAAAGCTACTAGGATGTTAGAAATGTAAGTACAGACTCCTCAAGGGTAGGGTGATTCCTGCTCTGTGATCACAAAGCTCATAAAGCATATACACTACATTTCAGTTCATTTTATGCCTATTTTTTACAGAATGAAATCCTTAAAGACAGTGGTTATGTTTAGGAACTCTTTTCAGTAGCTGGCATACAGAGCTTAATATTTACTGATAGGACTAAATAACACCAAAAAATTACTGGCTATCAAAGACAGAAATGTGAACATTTATAAACCTAAACACCTAATGATCAGGTTTGATAGAAGAGCTTATCCTATTCAAGGCAGACATCAGGGCAAAGAAATCAGAGTTTTTTACTCTGGAGGTTCAGAAGTGCTTTTCTCTGTCAATTGAAACAACTTTTTTTCTTCAAATAGAAGCTACTCCAACATGCAAACCTTGCTTGCTGTTGTGCTTGCAGTATTATTAAAACAAATGTCCATGGAGTGGCCCCTGAAGACTAAGTAGATACTTGAGCAAGAGGATAAATAAGCTGGGCAAAGGGAAGGCAGTATGAGGAAATACATCACATCAGTTTCTACTTTCTTTATATAATACATATGTGGGGAATTTAATTCATTTATGTACACAGTAATATTTTAATTGTCCATATTACTCAAAGAAATCTACAGAGCCAATGCAAGGCAAATTCATATTGCATTTTCACAGAAGTATAAAAATAAATCCTAAAATCTGTATGAACCACAAAAAAATCCCGAAGCTGAACTGAGAAAGGAACAAAGCTGGAGGCATCACACTTCCCAATTTCAAACTATATTGCAAAGTGCAGAAACAACAGTCTGAAAATCTATCCCTATTAAAAATCCACAATAGAATTAAAAATAAAGATACAGAAGAACACATCACAAATGCCAGTGCAAAAAATCCCCAAAAGGAGCCTGACTCAGCAGTGCATGACAGGAGGAGAGTTCAGGCCAACAGTTCTGGCAATGCTTATGAAATTCAAAAAAAAAATATATGAAGGATATAAAACAGCCACAGAATAACAATAAGGAAAATGTGAGGCAGATACAATTACAAATAACATGAACAAATAATATTGTATGATATCACTTCTATGTGGAATCTAAAAATTAAAGTTGAATGGGGGTTGACACCAGCGTTGAGAGACAGGGATAGGGAGATGATGGTCCAAGTATACAAACTTTCAGTTAGAAGATAAGCAAGCAGTGAGGGCCTAATATACAAGCATTGACGATATTCAATAACATTGATTTGATACTTGAAATTTGTTAAAAATAGATCTTAAGAATTTTCACTCCTCAAACATGCAACTATGTGAAGTTACAGATATGTTAGCTAGTTGAGTAAATATTTCACAATGCATGTGCATCTCAAATCATGTTGTGCACTCTAACAATGGGTATCAATTATACTTCAATGAAGCTGACAAAAATTCTTATCTATTTCAGTCTGGCAAGAAATAGTAAAAATCAATAATAATTCATTGTTTGGGATTGACATTAGTAAGGGAGTGGCATATAATTATGGATTTTGTTAATATATTGCTTTAACAACTGAAATTTCTGTTAATTGCCTTAATTAAGGTTTTTAAATTGCCCTTTCATTCAGAAGTCAATTAAGAAAAAAGAAGTAAAATTTTGAAACTTGAAAAAAGTACTTGTTTTTAAAATTAAAAACCTTAAATTTCCCACCCCACCAATGAAGACAGCTATGTAGATAAACCTAAGTTTATTAATTGTGAAATTATATTATTTCAACATCTTCAAGGTGTTCTACTTAAAAGTTAAGTTTACTTTTGTAAACAGGAAATGACACAGGTAACATTAAAAATGATAAAAGAAAACCTATCTTAAGACTTTTGTTTGAATAAAAAATTTGTTAAATTAATAGAATCATCAGATTAATTTGCATGAATTAAAGTTCTAATTTCCAGAATAACTCTGAAAATTTAATTTACTATTAGCTATGTATAGACTATTTTATTCAAGATTTCTAATTTTAAATTAATTTGATTAATATTTCAGGAGCTCCCTAAAACCAGGAAACAATAATGGGGATTACTGCAATAACTTGCAGTTCAAGCATTTAGATTTTCCTCTTAAAAACAGGAGTCATGGAACACCCTGCAAGATGTAGCTTCTAGAATGTAGAATGACATCCAGAGAATCAATTAGCCAAAGGATGAAGTAATGGAATTCAATAATAAATTACCAAGGTGAAGCTTTGGTAATTTCAATCAAAATAAGATACCTAAAAGAGTTTATGAACTTAAAGCACCATACAGAAGGCATTTAAATCAGGTCCCTGCCTTCAGGTAGTTCTGCATCTAAATAGATTATATTCCATTTTTAAAGAACTCCTAAGATAGAAATTATGTATCCATTCTCAGGAGACTGTCAATAATGCATCCTCCTATTGTGTATTTGTCATTATGCTGCTCATTCTTAGCTAAGGCAGACTTAGGCCTTTCCTAAGCTCGGTGTGATTGGTTATCCTCCATATTCTCAACAGACTCCCGCTTCAACGGCTATGCTAATTCCAATCAGTTGATAGTGACGCCGGCACATGGTTGAGAATTATGAGACCATTTATCAGGAAGAAATGCCAGGAGTGGAGTCTGAGTGCATATGAGATGCAGTCTACTTGTTATCCCTCTCTCTTTCTTACTTACCAAAGCACTCTATTTGAACTGAAGGAAAGCAAGAGAAGGTGTCTTTGGTGGGGGTTGCTGAAGCTGCCGACAGCTCTGTTCTTTGTCTTGACTACGGGGTGTAGAAATGGGGTTGGCCACTCTAGTGTTACTGGTAGTCAATGGCAGAAGCAGCTGCCAGCTGCATTCAGAATGTCTTCACATCTGCACCCTACTGTGAACTCAGTAGGCTCCACAGCAAAACTCTGGGCATCCGCAGAGTTAGCCCAACTCACCCTAAGTATCAACTTTATTACTACACATGGCAAAAGGCGCCATCATTTTCTCTTATTCCCTATCAGCGGCTTCCCATGAGCTATCTTGAGCTGCAAACAAATTTCAGAAACACCATCTCCCAACTTAAATAAATGCATGATGACAAATAAAATATGAATAACACTTTTGTGTGACTTTACATTCTACTATCCACAATAACATATATTTTTAAAACTGTAGCATACGCATGTGGCATAATGCCATTTTAGAAAATTATTTGTGGATAGGGTTTCAAAGACTCCTATTCAGAATCTGAAGTCCTCTAGGGTTTCCTGGCTTCCAGTTAAAACCACATTAGTTTGTACTGGGGAGGGACAGAGGTCTCAAGATGACAAACTTTCAAAAACAAAACCAAGGGAAGTGAGGTTCTTCCTAGTCCTTCTGTAGGAACAGTAATTTTCACTTTCTCTTTTTAGATTATTATTTAGTCACTGTCATTGCTTATTTTATAATCCAGTTTTTCCAACTCTCTCTAAAATGTGGAAGTCAGTATCAGATACAATAATCTAATCTAAAGCAGAGTTATAGGGCCTCCCCTGGTGGCACAGGAGGTTGAGCGCCGCACTGTAAAGCTGTCTGCAGACTCTGCAGCGCCGGTTCAATCCTTGGCCGGCCTGCAAGGGTCCCACAGGGCACGGCAGACCTCTCCTGTGGTGCCCGCTGCTCCCCTCAGCAGTGTATTTCATCAGTCTGCCTGTTCTGTTCCCCAATCTGTCTCTGGTGAATCCTCTCACCCTCCCGCACATCTGGTCTGTACCCTGGTTCTTGTATAAATAAATAAATAAATAAATAAATAAATAAATAAAACTTTTTTAAAAATTTAAAAAAATAAAGCATAGTTATAAAGAATTCTGTATTCTCATGGGAAATAGACTGGTCAATTACCTAATTCTCCCAATACCTAGGCTAGTATATAGTTCATCTTCTACCCGGACTCTCCTTACTTTTCTCAGGTGATTTTACACAGATTAACTTAATATTCTTAAAACTTTTAAGATTCAAATTTATTTTGTTAGCAAAATTTAAGTTTAGTTCTGATTGTGTTGTTTTAATTCAGAGCTATTAAATAACTTCCTCTTCTTTACTATAGTACACACAAGCAGACTAATGAATATAGTTTTTAGGTCTTGTTCCTAGTATTGCAGGAAAAAATCAAATTTTTAAGAATCAGTGTATATAATTCTGGGTGAAGGAAAAAATACCAGAATTCTTAGTATTTTATTTGCAATATATTTGAGATCCTGAGATTTTTTAGCAAGAAACTTCATTGCAGATATAAAAAAAAAATGTCATTACCATGATGATAATACAAGTGCAGTCAAAAAGGAAAGGAAGCATAAGTGCTGTCAATGGTGGTAATTTCAATTACCAGGCGAGAGCAGTGAACATGAATAAACTTTAAGAATGTGACTTTTAAGAAAAACAGAAATCAATCTAATGAACTCCTGAACCATCCTGCTATTTGCTGGAAGCTAGCGTGAAATAATGATGTTAAGCAGAGTACATACTTTTACTATTGTTTTACTATTGTTTCTGTCAAACTGTAAAATTACCCAAACTAACATAGGTAATAAAGTAGGAGATGAAAAAAAAAATTTAAAGAAGTATTAGAGCTAACAAGATGATGAAAATGTGATGGAATTAGAATATAAGGCCATAGAACTTCTAAGGGATCTTAACAATGATTATTAACCACTAAAATCACTTCATTAAAAGGGAGACAACTGGAAAATATGTGGCTCCCAACAGAAAGACACATTACCACTTGTAAAGAATCTTGAACAACAAACAAACAAACAAACAAACAAAAACATCTGAATTTGGCCACTGTGAGATTCTATCAATTTACAGAATAACTAACTGGAAGAAACTATTTGTCTACAACCAGTAATATAGTGAGGAAATTTTAGGCTGTGTGAAAACTACAAAAGAACCAACCCAGTTTTTCCCACAAATAAATTGCAAGAACAAACAAAAGAAAGGAGAAATACGGGGCAAAGAAAGAGGAGCCATGAATTACGAGAAGAGATAATCTAGAAATGTAAACAATAGACTATTTATGGTATTAAGAAAGTATTGAGGATTTTTACACACATTTATACTATGCTCATGTTTTTAAATGGAATTCTTTCTTTTAGAAATGCATACTAAGTTACATTATAGTGTCTGAAATTCCCTTCACGATCCAATTGCAGGCAAGTAAGTGGGAGTGTAGATAAAACCAGTTTACCACCCAAGAAAGTGATAATTGTTGAGGTTGGATAATGGGTTTACAGGCCTCATTCTAATACTCTCTTTAATTCTGTTCAATTTTGCAATGTCCCATATATTAGTTTGCTAGGGTTGCTATAACAGAATACCATAGACAGGGTGGCTTAAAAAATAGAAATTTAGTTTTTCACAATCTGGAGGCTGGAAGTCCAAGTGCATGGTGCCCACTCGATTTGACTGCTACCAAAGCTGCTCTCCTTGGCTTGCAGATAGCCAACTTACTGTGCTCTCCACATGGTGGTTTCTCCAGCCACATTCAATCCCACATTCAGTCTCTCTCATGTGTACCCATATTGCCTCATAGAAGGACACCAGTCAGACTGGATTAAGGTCTGCCCTAATGTCCTCTTTTTAACTTAATAACCTCTTCAACGGCCCTACCTCCATATACAGCCACATTCTAAGGTACTAGGGAATAGGATTACAATATATGAATTCAGGGGAAATACAATTCAGTCCATAATACCATAATAAATTCCTTTCAAATAGAATAAAATGTAATACTGAAAACAGAGTATTTCAGAAATAGAATATGCCAAATTTATAACCTCAAAGGCAGAATAAAGAGATGTTACTTGTTTTTCAACCTACATTATGGAATAAACTCATCTCATAGTCTCACCTTTTAATATTTAAAAAGCCTTCCTCACTGTGTATAGCTAGCAGAAATTCATCGTGAGGAAAACAAAACTTTGCTATAAGCACCTATCCAAGTTACTAAGGTGTAATGGCTCCATGAGTTCATAATTCAAAACCTAATTCCCCAGGTGACTGGGGCCTTTGGGATATAATTAGGTCCTGAGGGTGGAGTCATGAGTAAGAAGAGGTCAGAAAGCAAGCTCACTCTCACTAACACATGACGAAACAAGGAAGAGTTGACAGCAAGCCAGAGGCGGCTCTCACCAGAGGCTGACCACACTAGCATCTTGATCTTGGATTCCCAGTGTCCAAATATGCAAGGAATAAATTGATGGTGTTCATAAGCAACCTATTTATGGTATTTCTCATAGCAGACCAAGCCAGGCCAAAAAACATTATCTAATTTTTAAAGAAACTGTGCACCTAACAAGTATTACCTCTCACTTTCAACATTACACACAAACTGAGAAATTGATAGGTAACAACATAATTGGAAAGACTGTAATTGGTTAATTGTCCATCCAGTGCCCTAGTTATACGTCAGTGGATGTCATTAATAGAGGGGGAAAGGCTTGGTTTCCCTGTTCTGTGCAAGAGGGTGTGAATGAAATCACATAAAAATTAATGGTCAAACTTTACATATTTGGAAAAAGCACATTAGTTGGAAGTCAACATTTAGATTTCCCAAAAGGTCCTGATAATCTGAAAGGATGGACCTGATAAGGTGATAAAACTTAACAGGAATAAATGTATGACTTTACACTAGAGTCCAAAAGCACTCAGGGGACAAAAAAAATCTGAGAGGTGTGGCTTAACGAGAACAAAAGAAAAAAGAATAAAATCCTTTCATTTAGAATTTTAATTGGTAATGAAGACACTGAGGGTCCATAATATGCTTACTGAGAGCTAATATATTCAGCCATCAGTAGAACAACTTAAAAGAGATGATGGACTCATTTTATTCAAGGCCATTTAGGTATCACCTGGAATTTTTGTTTCTAGGTGATAAACTTTATGAAGTATTAATGTTAAAATGGTGGACCTCTTTAAGGTCATGTCAAATAAAGAATAGCAATAGTGGGCCTCCCCTGGTGGCGCAGGCAGTTGAGTGCCGCGCTGTCAAGCTGTCAGCAGCCCCTGCAGTGCTGGTTCAATCCCGGCTGGCCAGCGGTGAGGGTCCCAAATGGCGCGCGGCAGACCTCTCCTGTCTTGCCCACTGCTCCCCTCAGCAGTGTATTTCGTCAGTCTGCCTGTTCTGCTCCCCGCTCTGTCTCCCATGAATCCTATTACTCACCTGCGCATCTGGCCTGAACCCCGGTTCTTGTATAAAATAAAAAAATCTTTAAAAAAAATAATAGCAATAGAACATTAGTATATAAAAGAGGGGACAGACACAGAAAGCTTGTCTTCAAATATCTTGGGGGCTGTCATTTGGAAAGGCTTTAAGTCTATCTTTCATGGCCCCAAGAAGGAAGAATTAAGCAGACCTGGCTAACTACTCCTCATCCTTCAGGAAATATCACTTCCTCCTGGAGGCCTTCCTTGGCCTCTAGACTGAGAGCTCCTGATCGATGTTTTCCACAGGACTCACTCTGTCAGGCACCATCGCTATTTCTAATTGTGAAGTCAAGTTGGCCCTGCTATGTTATGAATTCTGAGAGATAGTGGACAGTGTCTAACTTGGTAGTGCTATACCTGTCTGTGCCTAGCACAGAGGAATGAATTAAAGAACACAAGAAAAATAGATCTGACTTTAATATAAAAACACAAGCTCTAATAATTGTGAAGAGAATCACAGGTTAACTGAAAGAAGTAGCAGTTTTTGTGTGTTTTCTCTTGGCAGGCCCTTGCTCAGGGTTAAAATGGCAGTTTATTTGTCTGGAGCAGGTGGTGCGAAGAGGGTATTTAAGCACTGAGGAAGGGGATTGGCTTAAATTATTTTGAAACTCTTTGCAAACCTGAGGCCCCATGACTTGAGTTCTGCTGGGAAAGATTATGCTTATTACATCACAGATTTCATTTTAGCACATCAGCTGTATTCTGATCCATTTTGGGAGAGTTTAGTAATAAATTGCTACATAATTGCTTCTGTTCAAACCCAAATTTCATTTGATGTTTCTCTATTTTCCTTCTCCTCCTCCTTTTCTAAAAAGCTGATGATTAATATTTCCATCTTACTGTAAGGATGCACAAAACTTCAGAAAACATGGCAGTAGTGAGGTAAAGTCAGACTCAGAGACAGGCCAATAAAAATTACTCAGAAAAATATTTCTGAGATTCTTTGCATCAACTGTGCCAAAAGTAAATGCAGATTTGATAAATGACACCAAGTCATTACCGCCCTATTTCCTTTTCTGCTGATTCCATTTTTATAAGGGCCCAATTTTCCATAGAAACAGATCAGATTTACAGCAAACACAAAGATTGCATCTTTTATTTATAAGGCAAAGAACTTCTGCCCAAATTCTTTTCATTAAAATTTTGTGTCCTGTAACAAGGCTTTCAGAGTATTGGCTGAGCCAACATAACTTTGGTTATTCCTGAGGGAATAAATAAGCAAAGACCTTGAGGGCCAATCTCAGAACAGATCTAGAGATTACTAATTCTGACCCCGATTACTTGTTTCAGTTTGATAAAGAAGTTCTGGGATGAAGTTGTGAGATGTAAACAGATACACATGCCTGTTATCCTACCTTCACTCTCTGCCTTCCTTCTAAAGAAACGTCTTTTGTGAGTGTAATCTCTAACCCAAAATGAATTCAGAGATAATAATGAAATTAGGAAATCAATGTTATTAATGAGTAATAATTAAAATACAAATATAATGCATTGATTTTTAATCTTATTAAATCCATAGAGAAGGTTCTGAAAAAATCAGGTTGATAGAACAGGGGTAGGGAAATACAGAGTGTGTGAGCAGCCTGGCAAGTGATGCCCTGCTGTTGAGGATGTTAATGCTGGGAGGGCACCCACACACAGGCAGAAGTAGCTTAGAGAGTTCCCTGACCCAGCAGGACACAGTAAGACTCTTTGAAGTTTGGGCTGGATGGCAATCATTGCTCTCACCTCCAGACCTAATACATAACTCTTTCTGAGGATTTAATTCTTTATTCTCAGGACAAGCAAGATGAGGGGATTACAGAAAGAAAAAAAAAAAGAGAGAGAATGGGCAAGTTACCTAACTTTCAAATGCCTGACGTTCTACTTTTGTACTATGTCATGCTAAGATTTAAAGATCAGGGAGTAGATGCTTGATTTATATACCTTGCTCAATGTGTTCTTGTTTTCTATAGCTTTAAGTGAACTCAACCAAAAAACAAGTCATTCCCATATTTAATGTGACTCTGGACATGTCTCTGAGGGGACAAAAAAAGAAACATCTGAAAAATGTATGTATAGGCTAAGCAAAATTACAAGGATGGACTCTTCAGAGTAGTGCTGCTCAAACTATACTGAGCATATACGCCACCTGAAGATCTTGCTAACATGCAGAATTTAGTCCAGTAGGTTTGGGGTGGGGCTTGAGGTTCTGCATTTCTAAGAAGCTCACAGGTGCTGCTGATGCTACTGGCCTACTAACCACATTTTGGTTTTAGATCACAATATGAAGAGCCAGCTTTGGCAGGAAATGTGCTCTCAACTTCATCCCCACTTTTTTTTTTTTCACCTGAGTTCCTGTACTCCTTCCTATTTTACTGATATGAGAAAATTTTAGACCAAACACAGTGGGTTCAAAGTAGAAAAAAATATTCTGAATTTGCAACTTCAAGTGGAGCAACAATGACATTTTAAGTTTTCTCAAGGGTAGAGAGATAATTTTTGATATGCATGAACTGCACATACTTCATGCAAATCATTGAACAAATACACAGTGGCCCATCTATTTCAATGTTTGCATAATTTAAAGGCAGTGCATTTAATTAATGCACAGCACACCATGTAATTGTTCAGGTTATCTCTGGAGAGTGAGGTGATTTGATAAGTCAAATTTTCTAGTAACTGGCTTATTTTGTTAAGTTTCCATCATATTTATTTTAGTGATTTTTTAAAATCAAGATCTTTCTGGAGTTAGCCTATATAAGACCAGCCAGATATGAAAAGCAAGGATTAACATATCTGTAATATCGGGGTCAACGATGATGATTCTATGGCAAACTATTACAGTATGTAGGAGCTACCGGGTCTACATGGGCCTGTGAGCTCCTGCACAATAGAATTTACACACAGTAGAGACTTTGAGGGTCATTAGCAAGTTTCCTACCGTTTGGAGCAAACTTTGGTCCACTTCCTCCATGGTCAAGTTGCCACTTCACACTGCTTTCGGATTGGTCTCCCCGTAACTTACAGAATTTCTACTCAAAAGCTTTATTTTTCACATAATATTCTGTGAAAGATACTGATACTGCCTCCCTTCTCATTCCTTTTATTTTTTTAAATTGAGGTAACACTGGTTTACAACATTGTATATGATACAGAAGTATAGGATCACACCCTACAGATGTTGTTACCACACCACACCCACCACCAAGATACCCACAATCCTCCACCATAGTCCAGTGTGCCCCCCACTTCCCACTCTCCCTTCTCCCATCCCCTCTGGTAGCCTCAATTCTACAGTGAAATGTTAGGGTTTGTTACTGGTTTAGCTTTATCTCACTTTGTTTTGTTATTCCCTATTCCACATAGAATAAATACTACCCTGTATCTGTCTTTTTCCTTTTGACTTTTTCACTTAGCATAACCCCCTTCAGTTCCATTCATGCTGTTGCAAATGGTAAAGAGTTTTTATCTTTTTTTTTTTTTTACAGCTAAATGAGTATTTCATTGTGCATGTATACTACATCTTCCTAATCCACTCATCTGTCTTTTGGCATTTAAGCTGTTCCCATAGCTTGGCTATTGTAAATTGTTTTTAATTCAGAAGTAATCTTTCAGGGCTTCTGTTATTGGCGCCTAAATCAGTGTAATCATTCCAACTTAAAGACATCACACAAGTTGATCCCCCTTTAGGCATCTCTTACTATGACTAGTGGATACTCACTTAGCCCGGTGTCCTTACAGTACTGGACCAAGTACTGCCCCATGACTTTTAGGAGATGACTATACTCCTGGACATTGAGAAATTCCTGCTTATTATGGGATGGTTTCATGATCTCCAATGGTATATTAACAATTCCAACCACACCTGCGCCAAGCCTGGGGGGATAAAAACATATATAATATTTGTAAAATTTAGCTAAAGAAAAAGAAAAACTAAATGTACTCTGGCCTTTTGATAGCAATTTAAAAATTATAAATTCATGTCAAAGTTTGAAAGCTATCTTATATTTTATTATATAAATGTATGATGATCTCAGGTGATTTTGGTCCCATAATACAGCTCACTTTAATACATCATTACTGAATTAATATGACTCTCCGAGCCTGTTGTCTTACATGGGGAGTCAGAATGGGTGGGAGAGGAGGCCTTTTAACATTAACACTACTAATGACACCTGTAAATAACTGACATGATCCTCTTAATGATACTGACTGGACAGTTCCCTTCTTCACCCAGACTTCTGAGGATCTCTCCTCATCTTTGCAGAGATCAGTGGGATGCTCAGTGAATTCTACTAAGGAACATAAGGGCTGGATTAACCCATAAACACATTAGTTTACTAGCCTGGTGGATAAACTCAATCTTCCCACACATTCTTTGGCATCTCATGATGTCCACAGCTGAAATATCCTGCTTATTGACATAACCTGCCTTGGGAAGATCATGCCAGAATCCATCATTTTAGGGGCCACGGCTTCTCTTGGTATGGCACACAAATCAAGCCTTCCCCTCCTATAGTCCCAGCCTAGCACTTTTTTCACCGCTTTCCTCTTCAAGCCTGCTCTATCTACACTAATCATTCTATGACTCAAAATTGGACATCATTTCCCCCAGGAAGTCTGACATAATATCCCCCAGTTTGGTCTACAAGCTTTCTGATGTTTGCCTCTAATACATATTCATTCATTCATTCACTCATTGAAGCTTACAAGTGGCCCTGTTGCAGCAATTAGGAACAGAGTAATGAACATGAGAGACAAAGTCTACCTTCTTTTGAAGGGTGACAGGCATCAGGGGGGATTTCAAATGGTGAGAAACTGAATGAAGAAAATAAAGCAGGTGCTGTAACATGTGAAGTGGAGGTTGATGCCAGGGGCTAATTTTACTAAGTCCAGGAAGACCTTCCTGGAGGGGACTTCAGATGCCTTAGTGACACGCTGCGACCTCAGTGATAAGATCTCAGCACAGAGGGGTCAAAGCATAGGGAATGGCAATTGCCAAAGCCTAAGACAGGGAAAGGCTTAGAGTGTCTGAGGAGTGGGAAACCTGCTGGTATAAGGACAACAGTGAGAGGGTGGGGGTGACACAGAATCAGGAACAGGTCAGGTCACTGGAGGGCTATGCTTACCAGTCCTAGCCTAAGGACTGGTTTCAAGCAAAAAAAAAAAAAATAATTAATGCTTTAAAAGCTCATTCTTACTGCTTTAAGACATACACATGTATGTACCTGACCCTTTCAAAGAGCAGTAGAGTTCTTCACTGCCTTATCTACAGAGCCAATACAGCGCCGGGCATATGATATAGTAATAAAGTACTTGCTGAATGAACAAGTGAATGACTGGATAATTCCTTAAGTGTGAAGAAGCAAGAAATGTGGCCCTGAGCTGATCTACTGGTCGTGGTTATCCTGTCTGACTGGACTTCTCTATGGTCCCTCTTCAGGACTCTACCTAATTCGGGAAAGCAGCAGATGGCATTTCAGACCAGGGGGAAAGCACCAGAATGTATTAATCTGGAATCCCAATTGGCTGGAAAGAGTCGAATAGTATACAATCATATGGGTAACTGGCAAGAACTTCTATATGCTAACAGGGCTGCTTAACAAGACTATCGCTTTTTCTTTTCTAAAATTTCTTTAATATGGTTTCATTATTTTAAAACTGGTAAAATATTAAAAGGTTAACCTGAATAGATGGTGCAAGGAATGGAAAATATCAAAGTGCTCAGGAAATGCATTGAAAAAATTCCCTAAACTGTGCCTTCTTTTTCCTTAGAGCAGGCATGCAGCTCCACTGATATTACAAATTAGGCAGATTAATGCCAGCACATTGATGGGAAGGTTGAAAGGAGGATCTGACACCTGCTCTCATTATGATTAATCACTCATCTAACTCCACAAACAGAATCTTATTGCAACCTCCGTCTTCCTGCCTGTGTCTCTGAAAACAAGAACATACTTACAAGGACTTCAGTTTCAACTGTGGCCCCACCTTCTCATGCATTTTGATCAAGCGGTTATTACTGTAAATGAACATGCCAGCGTGGCTTCGGTTTTCTATGTTCACTCCAAAGAACAGGGAGATTGTCCTTGCTTTTTTAAGTTCTCTGGTGATATATTTGGAAAAGTTAAAAAAAAAGTTCCCATTAAATAAAACTGCTATTAATTAAACTCCAAAAGTAATCAGCAAAGGAAGTATATATAAACTATCCAGGTAGGTTGGAACACTGAGAGGGTACACTCAGTATTTCCATATAGCTAAGTATTTTGTGTAAACATAATGACCAGTAACTGTGCCAGTCAAACAGAAGCATTCCTTGATTCAAAAACAATTAAAATTTGAAGGGCCTCCCCGGTGGCGCAGCGGTTGAGCACTGGGTTGCGAGGCTGCCCGCGGCCTCTGCGGCACCAGTTCGATCCCCGGCTGCTCCCCGGCCACCAGAGGAGGGTCCCACACGGCGCGCAGACCTCTCCTGCCGCCTGCTGCTCCCCTCAGCAGTGTACTTCGGTCCTTCTGCCTGCTCTGCTCCCTGCTCTGGCTCTGGTGAATTCTCTCACCCTCCCGCATTTCTGACTGTACCCAGTGCATGTATAAACAAAAACAAACAAACAAATAAATAAAATAAAATAAAAAAAATGCCTCTATTTTAAAAAAATAAATAAATAAAAAATAAAATTTGAAGAAGTAGAAAATGCCAGACTCTATGCTGCTATTACTATATTTTGTGTGACTTTTCTATCAAAAGTATAAAAATAAAAACCTAAACAGTAAATATGATTAAAAAATCGTAACAGATGGTTACTTGCAGTTTTAAAAAGTTGCTGGATACAAGAACCAGTAAAACTAGACCTGACTTCAAGGGCAAGATTATCCTTGTACTAATAGCCATGTGACTGTGGACAAGTCATGAGAATAATTGCTACTTGGCCATTCAGGATGCCATGAGGACTAAAAGAGACAATGTTAAATATAATCCTGGAAATGATTAGCTGCTTAGCCAATGTTATTTTCCTTACCTGAGCAAGATTGGGCCAAATATAGCTCTCCCTTGCCACACACCCTATAGTTCCCCTCATTCCACAAAACAACTTTTTCTTATCAAACTCATGATCATGTGCTTTTATAACTGGCATTATTAAACTATTTAATTATATCTATCATTAAAAGACAATGATACAGTTCCATCAGTTCTTCTCTGAGGATATAAAGAGTACATTAGACTTTCTGAGTAAGTTACTGACATGAGTTAGCATATATTGATTAAATTCATGTGCCTATAGATGAAATATATATAGATTAAATTCAAAAACATCTACTCAATCATTTAATCACAACTTTTGAGCAACAAACATCATTAACTTATAAGGGAACCAAAACAGGATGTGACAGGACATGACATAATCTGTGATATTAAATGGATACTAATGGTATAAAAATAATTTTTTGATCATTTTGCTATAAAAACAAGTTCATACCAGCTGGCATTATTATTAAAACACAAGTTGTTCATATTTCAAGCAAGCATCAGTCAACTTTTTCTTTTTGAAAAACTTTAAAAAGACATTTTCAATTAAGACTTCAATTGAGTATTTTGATGTGCAACATTTCAAATTTAAATTTTGTGGAAAGGGCCTCCCTGGTGGTACAGGAGTTAATGTCTCAGCGCTACCAAGCTATTGACAGCCACTGCAACATGAGTTCGATTCCCGGCCAGGGAGCTGACCCACATGGCATAGCAGACCTCTCTTATGTCGCTGGCTGCTCCCCTCAGCAGTGTCTTTCACTAGATCTGCCTGTTCTGCTCCCCATTATGTCTCTGGTGAATCCTCTCGTTCCACGCACCTCTGGCCTATACCCCAGTTCTTATATGAATAAATAAATAAAATAAATCTTTAAAAAAAATAAATGTTGTGGAAAACGTTAGTTAGATAGTACTTCATGGCTCACAATAAATAATGCCCCAAACTAGTAATACTTCCCTAAAAATTTGCTTCTAAAGTCATGGCAGTTTTCAAAGCCTGATCTTACACAGGAAGCAGTGATGATTTTCAGTTTAACTTGTTTTACACCTGTGTTGTAGAGCAGTCAACCTTACAAATGTAAATAATGGTAATATGATATAAGTTTGCTGTTTTTATTTTAACTACATAAAAAAGGTACATTTTCTTGAAACATTTTCTATTTTAAATTGTAAGCAGTATTATAAGAGAAAAGAAATTATAACCAGACCTCAGAGTTTAAATGGCAAAGGACATAAGGAAAATGATGTTGCCAGCTGATTCTGTGGGGAGTTCACACCATCAAGATCAATCAGACTCTGAACTAATTTATTACTCTTTATTCAGAGGTTTCAAACATGCAATATATATTTTATGAATATTTAACACTGGTTACGTTGGTTGGGGGATTTTGACCATACTGTGCATAATAAAAGATGTCAACAGCTAAGAAAGAGAAATTGTCAGTTACCACCAAATCTGCCTTCTCAGAAATCAGAAGCTGTTTGAACATATGGCAGAGGATTCTAGCAAACAGATTATCTTAGGTCTTACCTCTGCTTTTCTCTGAGAAGCTTACGTTTTGCTTCTACATCTTCCAAAGCTTTCTGTAATATATCCTAGAGAAACATGTTTAGTTGGGAGAGAACATAATGACATTAAATTAACAAAACTGGAGCATATATTTATTATCTTATTATCTAAATGTTTCACAAGGATAACAGTGATAGATCACACTGCCTGTATGATTCTATCACAGCAGATACTCAATAAATATCTGTAAATAAGTTCCATGTTCCAAATATGTAGCTAAGAAGATAAACTAAATTCTAGGCCACCATCCATTTTTTGCAAATATTCTGATATCCACTTGGCCTTTTAGAAAAAGAGGCAATGCTCCCTCCCTGTAATGATAACAATGGATTTCACGCAAACATGTGAAAGCTTGGGAAAGTCATTCACTGTACTTATACTGGTTTTTGTCTGTAAGCACAAAAAATACTGATTCACACAATCATTAAGCTTCATTCAGGAGGAAAAAAAGTAATTAAAAACCTTTGTCAGTAGCCAAAGAAAATGTCTCCTTTATGTCAAGTTTCGGATACCTCTAACTTACACTCCCTGAAATTTTCCTTTCTAATATGTCCTGATCCTTTGGCTTTCTCCCTTCGAGAGAGTCTCCATATCAGTGCTGTCTTTTTTATCTTCAATTTTAATTTGATATATTGGTTCATTCTCTACCCCATCTCTTCATTCCTAGTATGATCAACTAACCAGATCATATATATATATATATATATATATATATATATATATATGTATTATTTAAAAATAAGAAAAATTTCAAAGCATTTCCTCCACTGAATGTGTGAGATGGGAATCTTATTTGATACATATACCACTGATTAAATACTATTTTCATGGATATTTAAGCAAAAGAAAGTGGCAAAATGGCTGGTAAGTATTTCACTTCAAATTCAACCATTCAACTGCCTAGAGGAATTTAAGAGGTCAGAAGCTGAGGTCATTCTGTTTGCTCTCTACCCTGCCTTAAAGAAACTCACATGCATCACAGCAACAAAGCAAGCTGGTCATAGACTTCCTCACCCTTCCAGTCAAAGAACTCAGAGCACAGAGCAAGGACAGTGAGAGCCAATGGGCAAAGTTAAGAAGAAAGCAAGGTCCTGACCCATTAGAAAAAGTCTTTTTCTCTTGTCTCTCAAATACATAAAACTAAGGAAACAAAATATAAAAAAAATTACATGTAATCAATAATAATAAGACAGCTCTACCTTTAACTTTAAAAAAAAAAAAGGAAAGAAAAATGTAAAAAAAAAATTAGGAAAGCCATGGATAGCTCAGGGGCATTAGCCTGTGCTACTCTTTGGCTTCATTCCCTATTTATGACTGTTAGATATGAGAGTTCTTTACCAGAAGTAGTCTTGGTCTTTGAACATTTAACGGCAAATCACAGATATGATTCATATGTTAAATCTATAGAAGAGATGAAGGAACTATGTAATGAAAAATTTTTTCTCCATATACCTATTTATTCTTTCGCATACAACAAATAAATGTTGCTGAAGCATCCACCACGGTAGAAAGCTTTGTACCATATTTTTCGAAAAAGTCAGCAAACTTTTAATGCATGTACATAGCAATATTCTCTTTTTCTTAGTAGACACACATTATAATTAATAATAATAGTTCTTTATGACCTATCTTACTTATAGGCATAGAACAAGGATTACGAGGAATGTTTATGAACTATGTGGAGCTACCATAAGAAAAGAGCTTTGTAAGCTGGAAGCATTGTTATTAATATTCCTAATTATAGTACATAACTCCTAGCACTAGAAAGAAGGATTACTTATTAGTGTTCTCCTTGTGCTCCCCATTTATTTGAGTCCATAGGGAGCTGTAATTTGAAAAGATACTTTCAAGGAGACTTGATAGGCTAGTTTAGTCTGCCAGCTTTTCATTATTTTCTCCTTTTCTCATAATACTTTTCATTTTAAAGAAATGAATTGTGATGCACTTCCCCACTGTTTCAATTTCACCCCATGTTCTATTTCATCTTTGCTCTCGATCTTAGCTTTGCCCCACTTACTGAGTTTCCTCTCCATTCTCTGCACTCATCTAACTTACCTGCATTAAAATCAACTTAGTCTTCCAAGGATGTCTGTTTTTAAAAGGAAGTAATAAGAACCACCACATATAGGAAGAAACAAATGAGACCATTTGCTATTTAAGAAGACTCTTTTATATGTCATACCTTGGGAGAAGAAGATAAAGAAGTTCTGTCTGGCTGGTTTACTTTGATTTGTGTTTCTTTCAATACAAATTCAGCTAGAAGTAGGAGCAAGATAATTGTAATACAATGAGATTCTTTCAAGCAATTTAAAGTGAATATTCATTCTATGTATATAAAGACATGACCAGTGAGAATGACTTACAGATCATAATCACAATAAATCCCATATTCCCTGCATAGTTCCTAGACCTGCATTCCAGGCCTAGGTAGCTATATTGGCCATGACTATTTACAGGGCATAAATATATACACACAATATCCAGAGTAAAGAGTGAATATATGGCTAGCCAAAAACTCTCCGAATTTAGGAAATATGAATACACTTAATTCTCAGTCCTGGATCACTAGGAAAAGATGGTTTTGTCCTTGCTTTGAGAGGAGTGGATGAGAACAACAATCTTAAAGTAGATGCAAGACTAGTCTCTAAAATATTCTAAGTCAATGTCATAACCACCAAGATTTCTAACATAGATCAATCTAGTTCCAAGTGTTCTTAATGATATATAATAAATAACATCATAATTAAAGTCAGAGATGGAAGAATATGTTACGAAGCTTCTTAAAAGTAGAAAGGACATTTGTTTATTTATAGCCATTCCTATAATGCCGAGAGCTGGATATATCTCAGAATAAGTACTCAATTAATTTTCCTGAATAAATGAATAGTAATGATGTAGGCCATAGGCAATTACATACCAATCTTTACTGCTTCTTCTGCCTTTTTAACTTCATTTTTAAATGCTCCTTTGAAAGAAGATGTGACATAAAGATACTTTCTGAAAAGAAAACATAAAGTATAACATAATAGGTCAGGTTCTCAAAACACAAGAATTTTCTTTAGGTAGACTACATGCACCAGAGATACATAATCACTCAGAAAGAATCATTGAGTAAGTTCCATCTAGCTGGTAAATCAGCAAACTTTATACCTAAGAAGAAATATTTTTAATACCTGGAAATTTAGTTTTTGTGAGGAACTTCAGGAGAGAGATAAGAAAAATTTCTGCCCACCCAAATGTTCACTTATACATATAAAATAGGATAATTTTGTTAAAAAGAAAAATTTCAATGCAACTGTTCCATTATCAAAGTATCTGCTTAACATAAATAGCCCTCTTATCCAGATCATCGACACTAGATTAACTGCTTCTCCCAGTCCCCAAACAATTATCTCTAACTGAAATGCTCAGAAACAATTGCTGATAAATCATTCTAAACTACTAAAGTACATTTTTTACTTTATTCCTCAAGAAGCCTGTTTAAAAGGTTCATTACTTGAGTGAGAGCAAAGATGTTCTAGAACATTCTAGAAAAAAGGGGAAAGGGTGAATGTGGAGTGTGTGTACGTATTTAATGGAATCTATGCTAATATGTACACACACACACACACATATAAAACCTCATAGTGACACACAGGCTCAACAAGAGGAAAATATAAATGAGAAAATCTTTGTGTAAGAGTTTTTCTGAATGCAGTTGTAAGCATGTGTATTTGTTCTAGATAATTCCTGGAACCCAAAATTTTAAGTGTTGGTTTAAATTGTCACGGAAAAGAAAACCCCAGCACATTACTAGTTTGAGGAGGCTTAAGGCTCTGTACATTTCATTCTAAAACTTTTACCTCAAATCCCCACAGACACAGGAATTCACCATTCTCTCCTATCTTCAACGCTCAGGAAGTTGTCAAATTGTCTCAAGACACATAAAAAGAGGCATTTGCTCAGGCAAAGGGGAGAGCCTACACCTATATAACTAGATTAGTCTCTCCCAGGAATAGGTAAACACAACCCATGGGTCAAACTGGGCAATGGCCTGTTTTGGTGTGGCCTGGGACTTAAGAAAGATTTTTAAAATTTTAAAGGATTATTAGGAAATAAATAAAAGGAAAAATAAGTATGTCAAAGAGACTGAATGTGCTTGAATATCAGGTCCTTAACACAAATGGATTGCTGACCTCTGAAATCTATGCTAATAGCAATGACTTTTCAATGACAGCCTGATGGAGAATGGCCTTTGTATTTGTGACTTTCAAGCAGTGTAAACAGTAATGCATATTCTGCACTATACACACAGGTCACACAAAACTGAAATGTTTGTTAACTGCTATCTGTTTATAGTTTGTTTAAGACTCTCTTCCATTATCTTAACAGAAGCAATACACATATACTCAAGACAGATGACTTCAGGGTATCAGTTGGACTGCCTGAGCCCATCTGCCTCAGTTAAAAGCCTAAGTATGCCCTTCAAAGTGGTGGAGACTAACAGTGGAGGACTGGGCAAATGACCTCATTTTCTCTAATTCCATTTCCATATCTGCAAATGATGATGGTAACAATGGTATCTATAGGGTTTAATGTTCATTTTCAGATAAGGTTAAACAGTTAACCACCAAAAAGGAATATGTATAAAATGTAAGTTGAAACAATTCTGTTAGTCTCCTAGATTTTCTCCTACAATGAACATTATCGAGTTAGGACATAACCTAAGTCTTCAAGTAGAAACTTATTGATCACTGTAATTCCATTATACCAGAATTATCATTGGTTTTTATAATCAAATAATTAATTTAAAATATTCTTTTAAAATCTTTTTAGAAAATCAAAGTGAAATCAAGTACAAATTTTTGAACAGTATGGTAAGCTCTCAAAGATGATCTAATTATACTATTCAAGCATTCTTATCCACTATGTGTTCATAGTGTTGAAGAGTAAAGGTAGCACAAAAGTGCCACTTTTGCATTAGGTGCTTAATTTTAACAACAAAAAAACAAAAAGTATGCTCTCTTCCTTTTCCGCATCATTGAGATAACCTGGTCCCAGATCATCTGCCCATCCCAGATGATCTTCATACTGGTTTACAACATGAATTTTACAGTTGTTCATAGCAAACAAAGCAAGCTAACCAAGAGATACATACATGTTAGTAAACTGAGTGTAATGATTTTGCTGATTTTCTTAATGGAACTAATTTTCAGCCAAATCTCTATCCCAAATCAGTAGCTTCATTGGCCATACAATCTGTTTTTCCCCACTAGTGGACTTTTTGAGTCAGGATAATACAAGCTCTGGAGGACATGGAAAGAATCCATCAAACTCTGTTTCTCAGTCCTCGCAGCTGAAAGAACTGCAGTCCCCTCTTGGACTGGGCCTCTAATTCTTCAGGATAAAATCTTTTCTATACCCATCTCCCAAATTTTGCATTTGCTTTGTCTCTATCTACAAATCTATGCTTCTGCTTCTACCTCCGTATTGTTTCTAAAGTATTATTAGTTATTAGTCTATCTAGGTGGTGGGATGTGAGGGAGCAGGGCACATCCCTTAAGATGAAAAGACTCTCCAAAACAGTATCAGAATAGTATCAACACAGAATACCAAAAACTCAAGTCCCTGAATAACTTTAAAAGGATCATGCTGCTCCGATAAGATCATGCTGCTCCAATTTCATGTAATTTGTGCTCCTCTCATTGCTACAGGTCTCTGATAAAACAGAGTTAATGAAAAATGGGGATCACCCAAGAGGCACTTTGGCTCTGTCTCCCTCAAACAGCTTTCCAAAATGACCATTTTATGTCCTTCTTTAGTACTGATCTGCAGCAATCCAATCCCTGTATGAGTTATTTCTCTACTAAAGTTAAAGAATTCAAAGTAAAAAAAAAAAGTAATATATGTTTCTTATGATCAAGTAGTATAGCCATATACTACTTTGTAGTATATAAACAATATTTAAGACCCGAAAATTATAGACATTAAATTTTTGCATTAAATGAGACCTTAAAAATCACCTAGCTGAAATTATTCCCAAAGTAATAATCACTTATATAGTCTAGACTCTTCCAGGAACAAATCTGTCCTCATCTTGTGTGGGAGTGCCTTCCACTGCTAAAAAGCATGAACTTCATTAATCTCAGACACACTCATGAATTTGATGGTGGAAAATCTGCTCTCAGAGCCACAAGTACTGGGTATACCCAGCAAAGACAGAGCAATAGAGCTGATGTATGTCCTGAACAACACTGGGCTGTTTGTTGTTTTAATTCTTCAGAACATGCCAGTCATAGAAACACTGAGTTGAAGGTGACAGCAGCTGGGATGCTTCTTGCAACTTGACTTCTCTGAATATCCTTAGACCAAACACCAATAGAGAAAGGTAATCAGTAGGTCACTTTCTTGCAAAAATAACATAACACTCTCAGGTTGTATTAACTCTATTATCTATCTTCTACTTCTATCCAAGATACATCCTCTGAAATTTTTCACCTTGCTCCTAAATCTTCTCCTGGAGTGATCATCAGTTCCATCAAAGACCCCCTACCATACAGCTAATTTCTATGAGCTAGCAAGTCTGTCTCCCTCCTAAGGTATCCCCATCTGAATATTAGCATTCTGACATGGTGTGAGTAGCATATGGTTTACTGGTACCAACATCATCTTATTCTGCCCACTAAGCTCCACAAATATTTATAGCAACTGTCACACTATCAACTATACTAAGCTTTAGTTAATGAAAACAATTTTTTCATCTACCACTGTCAAGTCTACAATACATCTTTTTAATCAAAATGCAGGACTGTCCATGAAGTACATTATACTTAACTTTTAGACTTAACTTTTTTACATATTGTTTCTGTTCTGACTGATAAAAGATATTCCTACAAGTTCAGGGTCAACTATGATTTCAATAAGTATTCATGTTTGGTTTTTTTATTCAAAGTTACTGATAAAAGGAAGGAAAGAAATAATATGATAGCAAAAATTACTCTCTAGTCCTCTTCTGAATTTGTTAGAAAATGGGTAAAACAGATAAAGCATATGTCCACCCACATGATCAAATGACCTTTTTTTAATTTGTTATAAAAATATAGAAAAACAACTGACCCTGAAGCATAGTTATACATTCTTATAAATTCTTATAAATAATACTTAAGAGAATTTCTACAAGTTTTTTGGAGCTTGGGTAGCCAAGTGGATAGAGTACAAATCACAGAGTATTTAATACCCTTTTAATGCCTCAATATTTGTCGAATAGGGTCATTCCCAGCACTTAATGTGTTGCTACAACCATTAGAGCTATTGTGCCCTTCAGGAAAGGACTTACCGTAGTAGGGCTGAGATAACATGATGGGAATGCCACATAATTCTTTTTTTTTAATTAATTAATTTATTTATTTATACAAGCACTGGGTACAGTCGGAAGCGCGGGAGGGTGAGAGAATTCACCAGAGCTAGAGCGGGGAGCAGAACAGGCAGACTGATGAAATACACTGTTGAGGGGAAGAGCGGGCACAGCAGGAGAGGTCTGTGGGCCATGTGGAACCCTCGCTGGCGGCTGGGGATTGAACCGGTGCTGCAGAGGCTGCGGGCAGCTTTGCAGCCCAGCACTCAACTACCGCTCTACCAGGGAGGTCCACCACATAATTCTTATACACAACTTTTGCTACCAGAGAATCGATGCGGGAAATGATATGCAAGTACACAGGGTGAATGGAAAGAGAGGGAGATGAAAAAATAAATCTGTCCACACAGCAGATATCAAATATAAAATTTAATAAATTGAGAGCCATATAATGAAATCTGGGGAGGATTCAAGCCTCCTTAAATAGTTGTTAAGGAACAAAACATATATTTACAGTATACCTACTTCCTGGTAATATATACATAAGAATATCACTTGGAAAGGTGAAATAAAAAATACACTAGAATGGGAAAGTCATTAATCAATGTAAGTAATTTAGAAAGACAAAATGCAATTTATTATAATTACCTCAGAAAATAAAGACTACACTACATTTTTCTATGTGCTTAAACCACTTTTGTAACCAAACTCATTAAGAGGAATAATTTAATTTGAAAAAATCAGCTACAATGATTGCTCCAGAAGATCCCTGGTACTTCCCAGAAGAATGAGACTGATTAAAAGGAAGCATCATTTTTTTATTAGGGAATGAATAGACAGATTTATAGAGAAAATCAAGGCTTGGTGTACTTTATTTTTCCAAATATGATCTCTAAAGTAAAGCTTTTGAGAAATCCACTGGCATGCGATCAAGACACATAATAATTTAATTGATATTTAATTAATATTGGTAAGAATTAATCCATTAGTTAATTAGACTCCAGGACAGCAACTGCTTCTTTCATAAAAGTAAGACATGGCCAATGGAGGCCTAAGATAGGCAGTGTGGAATAGGGAAAGGTGCATGGAATTTGAACTGGTAAAGAATTTGGAGCCAGAAGATTTGAGTTCTTGCATAGTTGTGACATTTCCTTATCTCTAAATGGTAACAATAAAACATAACCCATAGGGTCACTGCAAAAATCAAACAAAGTGATGCATGTAAAAAGGCATATGTGTGTATCTGTCTCTGTGTGTATACAAATACACACAAGTAGACAGAGTACAAATGACATGTAAATATACCCACACAGAGTATAGCATTAAATCTCCCATGAGATATTAGGCAACTCAAACTAGAACTGTTCTTACCATTTTTTAATGCTTTGGACCTAACCCAACCTCAGACTCAGAAGATTTTGATACATAGTGAATAAGTGACCACTTAGATATCATACACACACATTAAAAAATGACTGTTCTGATTGCATGCATAATTGGGTAAGATTTATAATATGCAAATAAGTTGTTTAATTATGCAAAACATATAAAAGGTAAGTAAAAATAAACCAGGTATTTATGAATGTTTGTTCAATATATAAAATATGCACACACGTACATGAGTGTGACTTCATATTCATATATTTTGCATTAACATGAGATATAAGTGAATTAAGATCTTTCAGGGGAATCTATCATAATCAAAGTACCTAAGATTCATTAACAAACTCCTAATTGGGGTTGCTAACTTAGTGTTTATTGCAATGTGTTGCTATTTGTGGTCAAATATTTGTTACATGTGACTGATAATTTTGGGGGAGAGAAGCACATTGGTTTTAGAAATAAAAACTGTTTTTATTTATAAAGTTGAAGTAAGGTGAGTTACCTGGGGCTGTAGAGGGAGTAACACAGGTGCTTTGTCTGAACTCTTTTGGCCTGAATGAATATTCTCATCCAGGGCTCAAAATACAGAACAGATGTGTAGGCTCTAAAAGACCACCTCTCTGGAAAACTAGAAAAGAAAACATCCAAGTTCACACTGTAGATGATGTAATAATGACATATCTTTGAAAAGAAAATTTTAGAGTAGCAGGATATGGTGCTACATGCAGCTTCAAGAACTTTTCTTTTAAATCTTAGTGACATAAACACCAGTAAAACTTACAACACATTTCATAAAGCAGGTCCTCTAAATACAAGGTCCTACATGAATGACCTATACTTTATTTTTTACTATTTTATATGTTTTTATATCATTCTTCATTTTTGCACAATATATGCTGTCTTGTCTCGGGTATAGTCCCCATGAGATTCCCACCACCAATTCACCCATGTACCATCACCATAATCCCTTGTGCTCTTTCCACCCCTGTTTTGATCCTACTCCCCTCTCCCCTCCAGTAGAATGCCTCTGGTTTACAGTTACCTGCTGATTTTGATTTATACTTTATTATAATTACTCTTTTTTCCCTGATCCCTTATTTGGATCCCCTACATTCCTCCTATAAGTGAAACCATCCAATATTTTTCTTTTTCTTTCTTGCTTATTTCATTAAGCATGATCCTTTCCAGTTCCATCCATGTTTCAGCAAATGGCATGAGTTTATCTTTTTTGGTTGTTGAGTAATATTCCATTGAGTATATATACCACACCTTTCTTTTAAAGATTTGTTTATTTATGCATACAAGAGCTGGGGTACAGGCCAGAGATGCAGGGGTTGAGAGGATCTACCAGAGACAGAGTGGGGAACAGAACAGGCAGACCGACCAAAATATACTGCTGAGGATAGCAGCAGGCGAGACAGGAGAGGTCTGCCTTGCCATATGGGTTTCTCCCTGGCTGGCCGGGGATAGAACTCGTGCTGCAGAGGCTGTGGATTGCTTCATAGTGCAGTGCTTAACCCCTTGCTCCACCAGGGAGGCCCATGTACCATATTTTCTTGATCCAGTCATCTATTCTGGGGCATTTGGGTTGTTTCCACAGCTTACCTATTGTAAACAGTGCTGCAATAAACATGGGGTGAAGGTATCATTTTGAATTAATGTTTTTGTATCCTTTGGGTAGATACCTGGGAGTGGAATCGCTGGATCACATGGAAGCTCCATTGTTAGCAGTTTGAGGAATCTCCACATAGCTTTCCATAGAGGTTGGACCAGTTTGCATTCCCACTAGCCATGTAGGAGAGTTCCTTTTTCTCTACATCCTCGCCAACATTTGTGGTTGCTAGTTTTTTTGATACGAGTCATTCTCACTAGTGTAAGATGGTATCTAATTGTGGTTTTGATTTGCATTTCCCTTATTACAAGTGATTTTGAACATTTTTTCATATGCCTGTTAGCCATTTGCATTTCCTCTTTGGAGCAATGTCTTTTTAGCTCTTCTGTTCATTTTTTGACTGGGTTGTTTTTCTTTGTTTTTGTTGAGTTTTGTCAGCTTTTTGTAGATCTCTGTGCTTAGTCCCCTTATCATTAGTATTGTGTGAAAATTTTTCTCCTTATCAGTAGGGTGTCTCTTTGTTTTAGTTAATGTCTCTTTTGCTATACAGAATCTCTTGAATTTGATGTAGTCCCAGATGTTTCTCTTTTCCTTCACTATCTTTGGCTATTGGTGATGTGCCTTTAAAGATGTTACTGAGGTGTATGTCATGGAGTGTTTTCCCTATTTTTTCTTCTATATATTTTGTGGTTTCAGGTCTCATGTCTTTATTCAGTTCTTTATTCCATTTTGAGGTGGTTTTTGTGCATGATGTGGGTTAGTAGTCTAGCTTCCAAATGACCTACACTTTAATTAGAAATGAACTTTGGTTGGTATCAAGTCTATTCTAAGTAGACTCACATCAGCAATAGAAAATGTACATTTCATTCAAGCCACTGGACCATCAGAATTAAACTGCATCAAAGAAAGCCATCTTCCTGCTAAGAATCTAGACACACATAGTAAGGTCCACAGTTCCGTGAATGTACTATAAACGGAGAAATACAGTAAAGAGATTTCATTTGCTTTTCAAGTTATGAACAAGAAATACAAAACATCTTGCAAGAGCAATAAGTTTTAATATAAATACTTACGTCCCTCTGAGGGGAAGAGTTAGCCAACATGATGAGAGGGGAAAAGAGAAAAATAAAAAATGGGAAAGCAATGAAACAATGAAAATGGTTTATGAAGATTGGTCTAGCAAAATGGCTCATTCTTGGGACACGGCTGTGTTGCTGAATACCAACAAGTCCAAGAACAATCTATAATGAAGTCCATTTATAACTAAATTTCCAATTAGACAAGAAATAATGATCAAAACTAAGCCCAGCCATGCTTCAGAACGAGTGCTTTTCATCAGCTGGATCACAACAAAGGCTATTATGAAAGGCTAAAAGCAGGAAGCAGGAAAGACATCATTTTTACAATTCCACCTTAGCCCAGAGTAAGCCAAAGATGATAGAAAGGCAATATAAAGCCTGTCTAAGGGGAACTGTCCAAAAGAGATACCCCACTGCCAGTTAGTAAGAAAGGACAGAACTCCAAGGAATTTATAAAAGTGAAGATGAAGCAAGCACCTAAGAAATCCAAGGATTTCCTGGCTGGTTACAGCTTCCTCAGGGAAGATCTGAAGCTCATTTAAAAATCAGGAATTGGTTTTATTTTTTTTTTTCATGCCAACATTACCACTTTTATTATTTGGAGTTACTTATAACTTGTAATGCTTTCTCTGCACACAGGTTTTTCTTGGTTGTAATTATATTCTATAAACATTTTTTCAACCTCCTTTTTTTCAAGTTACAGACATTTCTTATATTACTGCATTGTCCTCATTGCTCCTTTTGTAACAGCTACTTCCTGTCATTGTTTGCTTATGCATCCTTCTTTCTTTTCTAATATTTTTAATATTGAATTTTTTTATAATAAATTTTATTTTTATATTCCCCATACAATTTCAACCCCCCCATTTTGACCCCAATCCCTCCCCTCCCTCCACCCACCCCCCCAAAAGTGTCTGTGGTTCATAGATTTTTGTTGATTTTGATTTTCACTTTCTTATAGTTATTCATTTTCCTGGTCCCTTATTTAAGTTTTCTAGATTCCTGCTATGAGTGAGACCATCGGGTATTTTTCTTTTTCTTTCTGGCTTATTTCGCTGAGCATGATCCCTTCCAGCGCCATCCATGTTGCTGCAAATTGCATGTGTTTATCTTTTTTGAATGCTGAGTAATATTCCATGGTATATATGTACCACATCTTCTTGATCCAGTCATCTATTTTTGGGCATTTGGGCTGTTTCCAAAGCTTAGCTATTGTAAATAGTGCTGCTATAAATAGGGGTGCAGGTGTTCTTTGGAATTGATGTTTCTGTGTCCTTTGGGTAAATACCTAGGAGTGGAATTGCTGGATCATATGGAAGCTCTATGTTTAGTAGGTCCAGAAATCTCCACACAGCTCTCCATAGTGGTTGGACCAGTTTGCACTCCCACCAACAGTGCAGAAGAGTTCCTTTTTCTCCACACCCTCACCAACATTTGTTGTTGCTAGTTTTTTTAATATGTGCCATTCTCACTGGTGTAAGATGGTATCTCATGGTAGTTTTGATTTGCATTTCCCTGATGACAAGTGATGTTGAACATTTTTTCATATGCCTGTTGGCCATTTGCATTTCCTCTTCAGAGAAGTTCTTTTTAGCTCTTCTGCCCATTTTTTGACTGGATTATTTTCTTTGCTGTTGTTGAGTCTCATCAGCTCTTTGCAAATTTTTGTGATCAGTCCTTTATCATTAGTGTTGTGTGCAAAAATGTTCTCCCAGTTGGTGGGGTTTCTCTTTGTTTTTGTTATTGTCTCTTTTGCTGTGCAGAAGCTCTTTAATTTGATGTAGTCCCAGCTGTTTATCTTTGCCTTCACTATCACTGCTTTGGGTGATAGGAATTGGTTTTAATTGTTTAAAAAGAAATCCTTTAAAGTAAGCCTTGAGTAGAATTTTTCTAACATACATTATATTAAAAAAATCTAGTCTGTGGTGGTTATAAATATGAATGCATTTTTAATGTGATAAAAGAAATTTTGCATCAGGGTATAGTGATACAATAATGTGGTATACTTTCAGTTTACTAGAAACTGTACAATCAAATAAGTCCTCACCTGATAAAAGAAAAAAAAAGTCACCTTGGGACATGATAAACATTCCAAGGACTTCTACCATTATTCAAATTCTTTTTGGATCTCATGATTTAAAACTGCCTTAGGGCTAGTAGCTCTAACACATCTCTGTCATTTGAAGGTAAAAGTCAAAAGGAATTCAGAGCCAAGTTTAAGAATTTGAGAAATACAGTGAGAGAACAAACTGGGTTAAACAAGCCTAGGTTACAAAAAAATCATTGTACAAACACAGAATAAGGACATTAATACTTGAACTTCTTGATGGGTTGATTTTTTTTTAGTTATTCTACAAATATTTATAGATAAATATTCATAGTATGTATATTGGAGATCCTGAAGACCTCCCATATGTTAGGAGATTTGCTAGAAGGTCTTATGGGACTCGGCATATAATTGCACTCACAGCTAAGATTTCTCACAGTGATGTAGTTAGGACATATAGTGGATCTTAGGAGGAAAGACAGATGGAATCTTGAGGAATCCATGTGCTGCTTTCTCTCCCTCTCAAGAGGGTTACACAGAGCACACTTACCCCATCTATGAAAATTCAGGAATGTGTGTATATGTTTCTGCCTAGGGAAACCCAGTAGAGATTCAACACTAGAGGTTATTTATCTATCTATTTAATTTTTACTGGGAGCTAGTCATATAAACATCCTCTGCCTAGCATGTATCAAAATTCCAGACATAGAAAGCAGGTTTTTAACATACATGATACTATTTACATAGCTCAGACACAGTGAGCCCGGAAAAGTTCCCACAGTTTCCAAAAGTCAGACCAAGACCAAGCTTGCAAGCAAGCCTTCTAGGTTAATGCTTTTCTTACACACATGCCTACTTTTGAAAGCTCTTGTTTACTTGTGACAAAAAGAAAAACAATACATCTTAGGTTGTTGTGATGTCTACGATTGACAGAAGACAAAGAAAGCTAAATATAAAGTCTATATAAAATGGGTCACCCAGGGCCTCCCCGGTGGCACAGCGGTTGAGCACTGGTTTGCGAAGCTGCCCGCATCCTCTGCAGCGCCGGTTCAATCCCCAGCACCGGAGGAGGGTCCCACATGGCGCGCAGACCTCTCCTGCCGCCCGCTGCTCCCCTCAGCAGTGTACTTCGGTCCTTCTGCCTGCTCTGCTCCCCGCTCTGGCTCTGGTGAATTATCTCACCCTCCCGCGCTTCTGACTGTACCCAGTGCTTGTATAAATAAATAAAAAATAAATCTTTAAAAATAAAAAAAAATAAAAAAAAAAATAAAATGGGTCACCCAATTTAACTTTCAAACTTCTTTATATGATTCAGAAGAGCCTTCATGATCTGGCCCCACATAACATTTCAACCTGGTCTCTAGCTAGCGAGCTTCTGTCAAGTCATTTTGGATCCTGGATACAGGATCATGCTTTTTCATTCCCGTGTCTTTGCGTATTCAATTTTTGGTTAGTTTCTCTTCTCCCTTCAGGATACAACTTGGGATCTCACTTCCTCTCGGAGCCTTCCTCAGCGCCCATTATGGGGCAAATCACTCTACTGTGGTAGTCTCCTTCCTTTCACCTCCCCAAAACAATATTTGCCACTTAGCAGTGCCACTGCCTGTGTATTTAATTACTTCTCCATCAGTCTGTAAATTCCATCAGATTAGTATCCTCAGTAATAAATACCTGTTAATGGAACCCTGGTACACCACTGGTAGGGCTGTAAATGGATACATCCACTATAGGGCCTTCAAAATTTTTTTCTACAAAACAGTACCATATGATCTAGCAATTCCATTTCTGGGAATATATCCAAAGAAACAAAAACATAAATGTTTGCATCAAAATATATAAAGCTTTTTTTGCATATATATATGCAAAGCTTTTTTATCCATTTATATATGCATGTATATTTTTATACATGCACAGGATGTATATATTCTAATGTGTACACAATGGAATAGTCAACCATAAAAAATGAAAAATCCTACTATTTGGGACAATATCAATAGATAAAGGAATTGTGCTAAATAAGTTAGACAGAGAAAGACAAATACATATTATTTCACTTTTATGTAGACTCTAAAATTTTAAAAAAGCTTATAGAAAGAGATCAGACTTGAGGGTGGTTACCAGAGGCAGAGGGTAAAGAAGGAGGAGATGGGGGAAGACAGTCAAAAAGAAACTTTCATTACTAGGGATAAATGTACAATATAACGACTATAGCTAATGCTACTACATGATATATAGTAAATCCTGAGAATTCACATGAGAAGAATTTTTTCCTTTTCTCATCTCCCTTTTTTTGGTATCTATTGGAGAAGATGGATGTTAGGCTGAATAATAATTTCACAATAGATATAAATCAAACTATTATGCTGTCCACATTAAACTTACAAAGTGATGTATGCAAATTATTTCTCAATAAAACTGGAAAAACAGCACAATAAGTTGTAGCAGCCAAAGCTACAGATAAACCAAACTAATTTATATTACTATATGTAGTACATAAAGCTTTCGATACCTATTATTTCATATGAAAAATATAAAATGCATAATTTTAAATATATGTTCTACTTTTTGGACCAGTATACACTATTTATATGTAATCAATAAATTGTTTCAAAAATTAAAAATACATATTGTTATATAAATTTGTTAATAAAAAATTATTCAGGACTTGGCTTAATTTAGAATAAGCAAAGGGGATTCCTTACCTTTTGAATGACTGATCATTTTAAATGATGATACTATCAGCCTTTATAAAGATGTTCACTTGAGAAGTTGATACAAGTATACTCTCAGTATGCAGAGTAACTTCATAAGATCCTAAAGAAAAATACTGTGACACTCTAGCCATCGGGAACTGCTTCACATATTTTCAAGTGATACATTCTCTTGTTCCCTCTGAAATGTCTCTGTTCTGTCTGAAACTGCTAGAAGTGTCCATGTATCTATCTTTCTCTATACTTCCCTCTCTCTCTTTCTATTTAACTGGCTATAATAAACTAAAAACAGGGCGAGATAGAAACCTCTAACACAAACATACACCCTACGCACAAAACACTAGGCACTCACAAAGTCACATGACAGACATGGGGAAAGAAGGAAGTATTTAAGACAGAAACTGGCTTACTAGTCAGTGGAATAGCACAAGAAGAGATGGAGTGATCTAGGCCTTTGTCCCCTGCATGGCTACTCCTAAAGAGTCATGTTCAGCATTCAGCTATGGCTATGGCCACAGTGCGACCTCTTTCCATTCCCATCTATCATGTTATTCTGCTGCTGTTTTAAGTGTTGTTCCATTTAGTGCTTATCATGGGAGGGTTGGTTGTTATGGTCACTAAACTATATTAAGGGTAAGGGAAGGGCCAGATAAAAGGATCCCCTGGCCAAGATCATATCTCCTTTACCCAATGATTCAGATTCTTTGTGGCTGGAGATTGAGAATGTGAATATTTTAAATATTTACCCAGGTGATTTCTTTAAAACTTGAGAGTTTTAAGAACTGGTAGACCTACTGAACAGTGTGGTATGTAAAGAAAATTGCCTAAAAGAGGAGAGCAGGACAATCTCTCACAGGCATTTGGACCAAGGACACCCTCTACATTTAGCCATAAAGGGCATACAAACAAGGGACCCCTATGAAGACCAACCACTGAGCTACCCTTATAGGGTCATCTGTTAAGAAAATGACCCTAAACTCCAGGTACTAGGCTAAATTAGATCCCTTCTGCAATATCTCAAAAGTGCCATTATTTTTACAGGAAAATAACCAAAATTATTTTCTAAATTTATAACTAAAGGCCCTATAAAATCCCTGAATCTCTCTTTAAGTTGAAATTAACAAGGCCGTTTGAAGAGGAAATGCAAATGGCCAACAGGCATATGAAAAAATGTTCAACATCACTTGTCATCAGGGAAATGCAAATCAAAACTACCATGAGATACCATCTTACACCAGTGAGAATGGCACATATTAAAAAAACTAGCAACAACTAATGTTGGCGAGGATGTGGAGAAAAAGGAACTCTCCTGCACTGTTGGTGGGAGTGCAAACTGGTCCAACACTATGGAGAGCTGTGTGGAGATTTCTGGACGTACTACATATAGAGCTTCCATATGATCCAGCAATTCCACTCCTAGGTATTTACCCAAAGGACACAGAAACATCAATTCCAAAGAGCACCTGCACCCCTATGTTCATAGCAGCACTATTTACAATAGCTAAGTTTTGGAAACAACCCAAATGCCCAAAAATAGATGACTGGATCAAGAAGATGTGGTACATATACACCATGGAATATTACTCAGCATTCAAAAAAGATAAACACATGCAATTTGCAGCAACATGGATGGCGCTGGAAGGGATCATGCTCAGCGAAATAAGCCAGAAAGAAAAAGAAAAGTACCGGATGGTCTCACTCATAGCAGGAATCTAGAAAACTTAAATAAGGGACCAGGAACATGAATAACTATAAGAAAGTGAAAATCAAAATCAACAAAAAACTATGAAACAGAGACACTTTTTGGGGGGTAGGGGGGCGGGAGAGGAGGGATTGGGGTCAAAATAAGGGGTTGCAATTGTATGGGGAATATAAAAATAAAATTTATTTAAAAAAAAAAGAATAAATGTTCCACAATTCTGCTGTGAAAAAAAAAAAAAGAAATTAACAAGGCCGATATTATTGTCAATATAAAGAAGTGCATAAAGATTGTTAACTAGTTTAAATTCTGAACTATGAAGAGGTTAACCAAATTTAATCATAGGATGGATTATACTTAAGAGAAATGTCCACCCAAAGAGGTAATTGAAAAGTTAAAAGCCACACAAAGTATGGAAAGTGTTTCTGTCATAACCACAATATGGCAAGCAGCACATTACAGCAATTTGAAAGTGTAACTTTTAATGTGTTCCCAGGCAGCTTGGCTAAGACATAAACTAGAGATATTATGGGATGGCGCCCAAAGGCAGTCAATTTAAAAACACACTTTCAATGTGGCACCGACCTTCAAAATATTATTTAGCACACAATTTCAACTGTTGCTCTATGTTATATTATTAATCTCTGGGCTTTTCTTTTGGATGGGTTCCTCTAGTCACCTGAGATCCTGAGCCATGAGAGATGCCAAGGATTTGCAGGGTTCTCTAATGAAAGCCAACTCCGTCATGGGCCTTTTTTTCCCTAGGAGTCTGTGCTTCTATTTTCTCAAAAAGGTGAGTACGTATAAAATTCATAATGTTAAAAAGATAATGTTACTGAATGCAACAGGGACACAAGGAAATCCTATATACAGTATATCAGGTGAAATGGACACATGTTCCTGATCCCAAAAAGGGAATTATGAAAAATGTGACTAGGGTCATCAAGTCTTCACAGTTTGCTAATTGAAAGAAATTTCCAAAGTTGCAGAAGCACTTACAAATTTTCTAAGGGGCCTCCCTGGTGGCGCAAGGGGTTAGGATACAACTTATAAAGCTATTTGCAGCCAATGCAGCACCAGTTCGATCCCCAAACAGGGAGCTACTCACATGGCTCAGCAACCTCTCCTGACTTGACCGCTGCTCCCCTCAGCAGTATATTTCAGTCAGTCTGCCTGTTCTGTTCCCCACTCCGTTTCTGGTGAATCCTCTCACCCACCACACCTCTGGCCTGTACCCCAGTTCTTGTATGCGTAAGTAAATAAATCTTTAATTAAAAATTTTTCTAAAATGTCTCTTTCACCCTATCAAATACCCACAATGATCTTTAGGGATAAAGGACAGTGGAACCACTACTGAACAATGCCAGTATCTTCCAATGAAAGTATCTACAATAACTTCAGAAAATTACCTAGATACTGGCATTCAATTTCATTTACCTGAAGTAATTCATTTGTTCCTTGCTATGGACCAGATATTCAATTGTTTTCGGAGCATTACGGCAAAGAGCTGATGAGACTCAACAACAACAAAGAAAATAATCCAGTCAAAAAATGGGCAGAAGAGCTAAAAAGAAACTTCTCTGAAGAGGAAATGCAAATGGCCAACAGGCATATGAAAAAATGTTCAACATCACTTGTCATCAGGGAAATGCAAATCAAAACTACCATGAGATACCATTTTACACCAGTGAGAATGGCACATATTAAAAAAACTAGCAACAACAAATGTTGGTGAGGGTGTGGAGAAAAAGGAACTCTTCTGCACTGTTGGTGGGAGTGCAAACTGGTCCAACCACTGTGGAGAGCTGTGTGGAGATTTCTGGACCTACTAAACATAGAGCTTCCATATAATCCAGCAATTCCACTCCTAGGTATTTACCCAAAGGACACAGAAACATCAATTCCAAAGAACACCCGCACCCCTATGTTTATAGCAGCACTGTTTACAATAGCTAAGCTTTGGAAACAACCCAAATGCCCAAAAATAGATGACTGGATCAAGAAGATGTGGTACATATATACCATGGAATATTACTCAGCATTCAAAAAAGATAAACACATGCAATTTGCAGCAACATGGATGGCGCTGGAAGGGATCATGCTCAGCGAAATAAGCCAAAAAGAAAAAGAAAAATACCGGATGGTCTCACTCATAGCAGGAATCTAGAAAACTTAAATAAGGGACCAGGAAAATGAATAACTATAAGAAAGTGAAAATCAAAATCAACAAAAAACTATGAACCAGAGACACTTTTAGGGGGGTGGGGGCGGGAGGGGAGGGATTGGGGTCAGAATGGGGGGGCTGCAATTGTATGGGGAATATAAAAATAAAATTTATTATTTAAAAAAAAAGAAAAGAAAGAAGTACTGTAGGGAAAAGCAGGATGGAGGGAACAAAAACTCACCAAGAACTTATTAACATTCATACTAAGTAGATGATATTAAAGTTTCATTTTATATATAACATGAGGTCAGAGACTACAAGTAACTGATCACTAAAATGCCATCTCTCCCAACAGAATCCAAGAATTAAAAAATTCAGTAAATAGTGAGATATAAAATCAACAGGCAAGAGACAATGGCTTTTCTATGTAGACACTACCAAGTAATTGGAAAATGCAATGGAGAAAAAAGAAACACATATGAATGCTAACAAGAATCACAAAATACCAAGGAATAACTTGACAAGAAATGTAGAATTTCTATATGAAGAACAGTTAACATTTATTGAGTTGAACTAAATGCGAGGTAGCGTTCAAAGCACTTTTCATGTTATATACCACTTAATCTTCACAACAACCTTGTGATATAATACTATTATCACATGAGTAAGTTGAGGCCCTGTGAAGTTAACTACTTTCCCAATAACACAACTTGTAAAACTATAAATTGAACTCAGTCTAACTACCATTATACTTAATTACAATGACACACTATTCTGCATAAAGTCACTCAAATGTATAAAAGAAGACAGAAATAAGAACCAAAATATAAATGCCAATCATCCCTCAATCTATAAAATAGACTACCTATCATTGAAATTTAAATTATTTCAAAAGAAAAAGTTGAGAAAAGTGTGAGTGAAATCAAATTTAAACTTATAAATACTGAAGAATCTAGATCTGCTTAAAAATTCAAGCTACATTTGTATATTTATGAGGGTTTAAATAATTTTCAGTAAAGTAATGTGTTTGTACTGCTTGAAGCCCTCCCCTCATACTCACTCTACTGTCTTCCCCAAAGATTAATGCTCTGGACAGGGCCAGAGCCGGGCCAGCAGACAAGGAAGACTGAGGTTAAGGAGAGAGTAAAGAAACCTAATGCATGAATCCATGATTCATTGGCACATCTTACATGAAATTTCAAAATCTAAATGATAAAACTGTAATTGCATACTGGTATCTTCATAGAGAGAATTCTATGTTCTAGGAATGAAATTAAAAATGAATTACAGGGCCTCCCTGGTGGCGCAGCGGTTGAGCGCTGGGTTGAGAAGCTGCCCGCAGGCTCCACGGCACCGGTTCGATCCCCGGCTGCTCCCCGGCCACCGGAGGAGGGTCCAACATGGCGCGCTGACCTCTCCTGCCGCCCGCTGCTCCCCTCAGCAGTGTACTTCGGTCCTTCTGCCTGTTCTGCTCCCCGCTCTGGCTCTGGTGAATTCTCTCACCCTCCCGCGCTTCTGACTGTACCCAGTGCTTATATGAACAAATAAATAAATAAATATTTTTAAAAAAAAATGAATTACAGAATTATAATGTCATACCTGTTCTCTACATAAACTCTCTGGGTAAGCCACACTAAAGTAGAATTACAACCCTGTAGATTTTGCAGATGCCAACTTACACCACCCACACATGAGGTAATAATGGGCATGGGTTCATTTAAAAAATGTTCCACCAACCTGTTATCTTCCATTTGCTTAGTTCTACTGCACTGGCACAACACAGGACCTCTGAAGTGACTAGATTTTAGTCACCTGTACGATTGTGGATGAAGGTTACCGACAGACACCAAATAAGGAGAGAATGAATTAACTCAAACATTTGTTTTGCACAAATGGACTACCTCAAAGGAAAAAAAAAATGCAACTTGGGGGAGGAAAGATTTACAAAGGTTTAACACGTGAGACTTGGTACAGAGCATCAGTTAATAAAAATCATCTAAGCTAATGTTGAAGAAACATCTTGTTTTCCATTATTAGTTTGCTTTCATTTTCTCAATATTCTCAATCCTTTTCTGCCTCTTTTCCAAACCCTTTTCTTTTGATTTTTACAATGTTCTTTTTCATGTTGTCTTCTTCCCTTTCAGGAAACTTGTCTAAATTTAACGTGACATAGAACTCAACGTGACTCTTCCCCTGTGATATAACCCTGGCTCCTATACCTGATTCCCTGGCACTCTTCACATACCACATGCACAGATTCTGATTAAATATATTGCATGTTAAATGAAAACTTCTGCCTCATCTGCATTCCAAAATTCTCAAATGACTAATATCTATCCATACATATTTTTAAACTTAAGTGAAAACAGGTTGCCTTTAGACTGGTATTGCCAGAGCACATGCCACCACTGCCTGTATGCATGAACACAATTCTTTTTTTTTTTTAAAGATTTATTTATTTATACAAGCACTGGGTACAGTCAGAAGCACAGGAGGGTAAGAGAATTCACCAGAGCCAGAGCGGGGAGCAGAACAGGCAGAAGGACTGAAGCACACTGCTGAGGGGAGCAGCAGGTGGCAGGAGAGGTCTGAGCGCTATGTGGGACCCTCGCCAGTGACCAGGGATCAAACCGGCGCTGCAGAGGCTGCGGGCAGCTTCGCAGCCCAGCGCTCAACCGCTGCGCCACCAGGGGAGGTCCATGAACACAATTCTTAGTGAAATTTTCACGAGGTAAGTATCATCTTGAAAAAAAGACCCCATCAAGGTCTGATAACTACATTGGAACCTCAACTCAAAGCAGAATGATAAAGGATTTTGATTGCTAAGTTTAAACATGATGTCAATACTCACAAGGACTACATGAAAGTTCAGTAGTTGAACTGCTCAGTAGTTCTCTTCCTGGGAATTTAAGAAAATAACTTAAAAGAATGAAAAAATCCATTTGCATAAATATGCTTATTATAATGTTATCCATAAATAATCATTGAGACCAAAGCTACTATCCCAAACCAGGAATAATTATGTAAATTATGAAAAATCAATTCAATATTAAAGTGATAAAGCTACTTATAAAGAAATCATTGTGAAATGAGATTCAATCAAGACTACATAACAAATCATTAATGAAAAAAGAAAAATGAGAAATTGCGCTTAAAAAATAATAGGGTGGAATAATAAGAGTAATCAACATGATATGTAAATTCTTTTCCTTGAAATTTTTAAAATAATTGTTTCACTTTTGATTTTACAATAAAAAAGCAAGAAAGTTAATAATATCAGAAAATCTCTTCTCTAAGACCAAATAAAATCACATTTGAAAGCCTGAGTTTTCTTATCCCTATGTACAAAATTAAATTATAGAATCAACAGGACCACACCATCTAAGACCAAAGATGCAAACCAAGGCTTGAAACTTGTTTTGGACAGATGTAGAATCACTATGTGTTTGAACATAATTCATGATGAAATTTTCATGAGGTGGGCCTCCCCGGTGGCACAGCAGTAGAGCGCTAGGTTGCGAAGCTGCCTGCAGCCTCTGCAGTGCCGGTTCGATCCCCGGCTGCTCCCCAGCCACCAGAGGAGGGTCCCACATGGTGCGCAGACCTCTCCTGCTGCCCGCTGCACCCCTCAGCAGTGTACTTCGTCAGTCTGCCTGTTCTGCTCCCCACTCTGGCTCTGGTGAATTCTCTCACCCTCTCGTGCTTCTGGCTGTACCCAGTGCTTGTATAAATAAATAAACAAACAAACAAACAAATAAATAAATAAATAGAAATAAAATAAATCTTTAAAAAAAAAAAGAAATTTTCATGAGGTAATTGTCATCTTGGAAAAAAAAAAGATGGCACCCAGTAGTGGCTTTAAGGGATACAATAAACACACAAAAAAAGAAATGGTAAAGAAACTGCTATACTCCAAAGCTTCATTCTCTAAACTAAGATTATGTACATTGAACTTATTTAGAAGTTGAAATATCAAATCATAAATGGAAGAAAAGTCAGAATAAGATCCATCTTAGACTAGAAGTTTTTTTTTTCCAACCCTTAGTTAAGAGGAATTAGATGTTAATGTCAGAACCTCCTGACTTCTTAAAGGAGAAAACAAAGGTGACTTCACTACCCCCAAGAGGAGGTATTGCTGCCTCATCCTGACACCATATTGATACTCATACCAGAAGCCATGAAATGTGTAGGATCCTTGGTACAGAAATTAGGTCTCCTCTTTAAAATAAATCTTCCTCATAAAATCCCATCCCTATATTTAAAATATTTTCTTATATTTTATAAAAACTTTGAAAAATCACAGGAAACAAATCCTATGTAGTCAACATTCCAAAGTGAAATTGTACATGTCCTAGGTCCGATCCTTTTTCTTTATTTTGTAATTAACAGCTTAAATGGCTTAAGCAGCTCTGGCTTCATTAAACAATCTGGAAATAATAAGAACCTTTTCCCAAAGAATTAGTTAATTTGACAGCTGTCAAATTATTCCTCTAATAATGTATTGTTTCCTGATGTTAGTGTTAAAATGCCAAAGCATTCTGACAGATAACTGAAAATTTATGCTCAGGGTTATTAAATAGCATTAGATATTGGTTTTGGAACCAGCTGTTAAATAGAAGGGCAGGGATAGCAGGAAAAGGAGGAGACCGTAACGGAATTGCCAGAAACATTTCTAAGCCTCTTTTCGAAAATTGGCATATGAAAGTTGGCCAGAGGCTTCCCAGCATTTATACAACAGTAATTAAGCTGGAAAATTTTTTCCCAAAAGGAAACAAACCAACAAACAAACAAATATTCATTTCAGTGTAAATTAAAAATCCCACATGTTTAAAAAAAAGAATTCCCATGTGAGAGAATGAATGTGAAAAAGTATAAGTTAAAAAAATAAAGAAAAGATAATCTATAAATGTGTTTATCAAACAAGTAGATTTTCTAACTGGGGGACTTTATTTCACCTCAAAAGAAAAAGAAATTTTCTGTTAAGTTGGTATGCCTGACCATCTTTGTCTGAAGAATCACCATTCAGTACAATAGAAGCTAATCACATGAGGCTGCTGGGCACTTGACCAAACAGATATATGTTGTATGTGTAGAAATCACACTGGATTTCAAAGTCTTAGCATGAAAAAATTGTTGACTACATCATCAATACTTTTCATATTGAAGCTGAATTTATAACATTTTATATATACTAGATTAAAAGAACATAAGGGACTATGGTAATGGTGCATGGGTGAACTGGTGGTGTAAATTCAATGGGGACTACACCTGAGAAAAGCAAGCAAACATTGTTAAAAAAAAATGAACAATGATGTAAAGTATATATAAATTATTAAAAAAATAAATAAAACACTATTAAAGTTAACTTCACTTATTTCTTTTTACTTTTCTTAATGTGTTTAATGGAAAATTTGAGGTTATATATGCAGTTCATATCTATGGTTCTCACATTTCTGTTGGAATATATAAAGTAAATCACTTGGATCAATTTCCCTTAAAATCCCATCTAGCTTTAAAATTCTGACATCAAGGACCTACAGGTTCAACCTAGTAAGTTTTAAATACAAATTATTTTAGAGAAACCTTGGTGTTACAACTTTTTAATTATTTCTCCACACATCTCACCCAGCCCCTTCAGTGCTTTCTCATCCTTTTCCTATGAATCCCTAACAAACAAGAGAAATGAATGCATTTATTTATTTGTGAACAGAGTGTGTGCCGTTCACAGGATCAGTTTGAACTGTCACTTGGTGACGTGCCTTTCAACTTCACACTGTACTGGTGTCCATTTTTAATGATTTATCATGAATAATGAACTCCAAGGATTACCCCAGTATTAATATTTATAAAACAGGAGCTTTGGAATTAGAGAACCTTATAGATTTTATATTCCAGTGGTCCCCAAATGTGCTGGTAGGTCTGAATCACCTAGGAATACAAAAAATACTGATTCTTAGACTTCAGCTCTGGAAGTAGGTCTGAGATGAGACAGGTTCCTCTATTTCCAAACAAGTTGTCCAGGATACTCAGAGGCTCAGTCAGGATTGGGAACCAGAGGTCCAGCCTAACTTACTTCATCTGGAACTGGGGTAAAATGAATTGTAGTGCTGAGGACCAATGATCCCAGACTTGGAACGAGAATTCAGGATCCCTACTCTAGCTCACTGCCACTGTAGAGAGACATTCTATCAAACACACATGTTACTCACTCCTCAAGAGCTCCAGTCATCAGTATGTCTTCCTTGTCAGTTTTAACATCCAACTCTGGTTCTCCAGTAAGCAGAAGTTTCAAATTATAAATAATCAGCAATGTGCCTTGTAGAAAAACAGACGTTTGGTCAATATTTGAACTAAAATAATTATTACCCATGGCACTCGTACTTAATATAAGGAATTAAGCCTGCTAGAGACCAAATTTCCTCTTGTACTTCAGTAAATAAAAGCGAGGCTAAGTTCCATGATATATGTTTTATAGCAAATTCTAATCTCTGACAAATAGGGATGAGTTTCTAAAACATTGTGCTTCTTATTATTACTCAATTCATTATAAGTCTTTCACAGTGTTCTTATGCTTTGACATTCTTTTCATAACTTGCATTATGAAAGATGTTAGGAGCCTCAGTCAAATTGGAATTGTAGATAAAGGTCTCACTTTCAGAACTGAATCAATGTGTGTAGAAAAAAGATGAATTCTTAAAATTTGTACAAATATGAAGTACTGTTGTGGCTTTTTTTGAACCTAGGATAGATGTTGGCAATTTTTTTGTGTGAAGAGCCAGGTGAAAATATTTCAGATTTTGCAGGCTGTGTGGTTTCTGCTGCAACTCAACACAGCTCAACTCTACCATTGTATTAAAACATAGAGATTACATGAATGAATGAGTGTGGCTACACTCCAAGGAAACTTTATTTATAAAAACAGGTAAGGGCTAGATTTGACCTATGTGCCATTGTGCAGACCCTTGGTCTAAAGCATAGTTAACAAAACAAAACAAAAAAATAGAAATTCTTACAAAGTTGTTTATGCTATGACGATGAACAAGACTGTCAGAGAAATTAAAAGAAGCATTAATAACACTCCTTTTTTGGTAGTACTGAAGCAAATGGGACAATAGGTAGAGGCCAGGAATTTGGATGGGGATCTAAATTCCTATTTTTAAATCTTGGGTCAACCATTTACTAGATAACCTCAGATGAATTTCCTGACTTCTCTGAACCTAACTTTCTTAATATATGCAATGGAGCCCAGGAGGCACACACAACATTGAGTTGCTCTGAGTATTCAGTGTGTTAATTTTTATAAAGCATTTTAAAAAGTATTCAGGAAATAGTATACACTTTATTATTACTTATATGAGTATTTCACAATTAGAACTCAACTAAGAGGTTGCACTATCCTTAAAATATATGGTATATGTGTTAACCAAGTGAATAGCTATTTAATTGTCACTTTTTCTCCTCTATGACAACAGGAAAAGGATGGCAAAAACACCTAGCTTTCATTAGAGCAGGGTTCTCTCTGCTTCTAGATATGAAAGGTGTAAATCAGAAGAAAGACTGAACACTGGCAAATGTTAGTAGACAGCACATTGAACATGTTGAGTAGAAAGTTGGTGGAGGGTGGTGGAATGCAGAAAGACCTGTTAATTTGTTAAAGAATTTCTACAAAACTTTTATTTTATTTATTTTTTAAAAATTTATTTATTTATGCATACAAGAGCTGGGGTACAGGCCACAGGTGTGGGGGTGAGAGGATTCACCAGAGACAGAGAGGGGAACAGAACAGGCAGATTGAAATACACTGCTGAGGGGAGCAGCGGGCAAGTCAGGAGAGGTCTGCTGTGCCATGTGGGTAGCTCCCTGGCCAGCCGGGGATAGAACTCAAGCTGCAGTGGCTGCGAATACCTTCACTGGTTGTGTGTTAACCCCTTGCACCACCAGGGAGGCCCTACAAAGTTTTTATTAACTGTCATAGAAACTTCAATCTGTTACTTTACAAGTCACTTACTCTAACTAAGATGGCTTCATCTCTTCCTAGCCACTGCAATAAGCAATTCCTAACTTTACTCTCTGGTAAAGTATCTGTGAATTCCCCTAATCATCATCCTCTTATCCAGTTTCCCCACATGCATGCAAGTGCAAACCTTTCTCTCAGTGACAGGGATTTAAGAGTTATTCATGATTGAATCTCTTAAGAGAAAACTGATATGGATAAAACAAATGATTTTCCCCATGTGAAACGCCACATATTGTAAAAAGAAAAATATAAAAACATATGTATAGTATCTTTCATACGACACTGAAAACAAACATTTCCATAAAAATTTCAGAGTTTTGATGATCTTACCACATTTCCCATAGATGACATCAAACTGCTTCATCAATTCAGCATTGGTTTTAAATGGAGAATACTGATAAATTATGGACAATTCTGTTGAGAATTTTTGAAGATCATCTGTGATAGATTCTCTGGTTCTTGTTAACCATGAAGGTATTGGAACCACAACCTATAAAACAACAACATCAACAATTTTTATGAAACACACAGGTAAAATCAATCATCCTTTTGTCTGATTCTAATTTAGTCCACTCTTAAGCAAAATTTCAAAACACAAAGTTGAATATTTCTATTCTAGTTTCATAAGGAACAGATGCATAATTAAATTTGTATACTCAGAGTTTTATTCTAAAATGATTCATTGTGGAATGTAAGGACAAAGGGACTTGACTTCAGCACTCTATTTAAATTAGGTGATGGAAAATGAAATAATAGTATCAGCATTTTAGAAACTGAAAAGTAGATGACAGCAAATCTGAGAAAGCCAATCCAAAGCCTATGCCAGAAAAGAGAAAACTGAGCCTGATTTATAATTCAGAATCTCTTAAAGACTCAGAGATCAATGGTATGAATTAATTCTGGAGGTAGGGTGATGGAAGAAGAGAGGTAGAAGTAGCATCTAGATCCCAGTCTGGCAATAGTTCCTCCCCGACACCTCCACAGGGACTGGATGCTTATTCTCTGGAAGAACTGAAACAAAATGTTTCTGGATTAGAGAATGTAGCATGCATAGCTGTCAGATGGAGGGAGTGAATAAAAGCATATATATCGGATACTTGTAATTTCTCCCATTTGGCTCTCAGATGGTTACCTTTACAGGTTAACTGTGGGTTTGGTTTTTTTTTTTTTCCTTATCACCTTCAATATTCTTTTTTGTGAATATTGGATTCTTGGTAGTTTCACCAGTATGTGTCTCAGTGTGGGGTCACATTACATTTAGCTAACCAGGTGTTCTTTTAGCTTCACAGTACTATATTCAGTTCCTTCCCCAAGTAAGGAAAGTTTTTCTCTGTTATTGCTTTGACTAAAGCTCTGTGTTCTCCTCTATCTCACTTCTTCTTCTGGGATATCTGTTATCCTTATGTTGCCTTTCTTAATGTAACTGGGTAATTTCTGAAGTTTTTTTTTTCTTTTTATTTTGTATTTCTCTCTCTTCTTCTACCTTGGTCTTTGTGCATTATCATCTTTGAGTTCACAGACTTAATCCTCCATTTAGTCTATTCTGTTTCCATGCTTTCTCAAGAATTTTTTTAAAGATTTATTATTTATGCATATAAGAACTGAGGTACAGGGCAGAGGTGTAGGGGGTGAGAGGATTCACCAGCAACAGAGTGGGGAACAAAAGACGCAGACTGGCTGAAATACACTGCTGAGGGGAGCAGTGGGAGAGTCAAGAGAGGTCTGCTGCGCCACGTGGGTAGCTCCCTGGCCGGCTGGGGGGATCGAACTCATGCTGCAGAGGCTGTGGATAGCTTCATAGTGCTGTGCTTAACCCCTTGCGCCACCAGGGAGGCCCTCAAGAAATTTTTGTGTCATTTATTGAGCTCTTTACATCCTGAATTTCAACTATTTTCTTACTTGAAATTTAAATTTTTATTTTATGTTTACTAATTATGTTTCTCGGGTCATTATTTATTTATATATTTTTTACATTGTTGTTCATTTTTAAATAATGTTGGCTTCCCCCACCCCTCAGGTGTAATCCCCATAGAATTTTTCACCAAAGGCCATTCTTTTTTTTTTTTTTTCAATTTTGTTGTTTCTCTTTAATTAGCTTTTATATATTGCTTTGACTTGCTTTTCTGTGTTTTCTTCCATCTCTTTGATTTTCTTTATTATAGCAATTTTGAACTCTATCTGAGGAAAATAACGTCTCTGGTTTGATTCTGTTCTCTCCTTATCATGTCATATTCCCTTGAGGTCTCAAGGTGCCAGGTGTTATATATATTTTTTCCTGCCTATATTGATGCCTTAGATTTTCCTACTTTTAAAAAATATTTGCAGTAAGTTAGAGTGCTTAACTAATATTACTTTTCTGGCAGGTGGCATTATTTAATTTTAGTTTTTTGGCCTTTACAGACTTTCTTAGGTGAGGAGACCTATCTTGCATTTGCTGAGTCAACAGGTGGGGAGGGACATGGAAGGAGCCTGAGGCTGATTCAAATGTACTTTTTTTTGGTGGAGGGGGTGACTGGCCCCAGTATGTAGCCCCTCCTCTCTGAGGTACTAGATCTGAAACTCTGAAGTCTGTGTGCTGTCAGTGCACTTTCTGAGGTGCACTTTCAATACCAGTTCCGAGCAGTGGGAGAAGGGGAGGACATTTCAGTGCACTTTGTTCTTTTTACTGCGAACCATGCCTGTGGGGAATACCCCAGCTACTCTGCCCTTGTTTCCCATCAATGAAGGAACTGACTTAGCTCTCCCCTCCTAAGGGTTCCTGACTGAGCAACAGCTCTGCTGTCTGTATTCCTGCTCCAGACCAGCATTTCTCTCTATCACCTCTTATTCAATGAAGCATGAATCTCCTCCATGCAGTCTGTGCTGCTGTTTGATGTCCAAGGGATGTTCCAATATTTCTCCCTGTCACAGGAATTTCTGGGTATACTGTCCCTCTGATTAGCTGTCATGTGACCCTCTTAGGAGCAAAACAAGGAACATTCTCTATTACCATCTTGTTCCCTTTCTCCAGTATCTATTTTTTTTAATGATAATCCACTTATGTCAAAAGTGGTGGGAATGTTTTGTAAACTTCTTCCAAAAGGTTCACTTCACCAAAGGGAGTCTTTTATTCTGGGAGGTTTGGATACATGGATGAAGTTCAGAAAATTGCCTAGGAGTCACAAAAAACCCACTCATGAAAGGGCCAATAGGATAGACTTCCAAATACGCCAACATAGCTTACCACCCTCTCTCCATTTCCAAACATATTCCTAAAATTTATATATTATAATCAGAAGAAAACCATGATAGACTTTAGCTCTAAAGTGGTAAATGAAAACAATACCATTACCGTGGAAAAGCTCAAATCTTACCTCACTGAGGCCTTCTCTTTCACAAAACGTCTGAGAAAAAAACACACAGGTCATTGTTTCTTCTTTTTTTGTAAAAAGAATAAAGTCTTTTCCAATCCTCATGGATCCACTATATTAAAAATAAAGAACATAATGATTTGCATCTCAAAAACTGAAGATAAGAAACAGGGGCAGGGCCTCCCCAGTGGCTCAGTGGTTGAGTGCTGGGCTGCGAAGCTGCCCGCAGCCTCTGCAGCGCAGGTTAGATCCCCGGCAGCTCCCCGGCCACCGGAGGAGGGTCCCACATGGAGCGCAGACCTCTCCTGCCGCCCGCTGCTCCCCTCAGCAGTGTACTTCGGTCCTTCTGCCTGCTCTGCTCCCCGCTCTGGCTCTGGTGAATTCTCTCACCCTCTTGCGCTTCTGACTGTACCCAGTGCTTGTATAAATAAATGAATGAATGAATGAATGAATGAATGAATGGATAAATAAATAAATAATCTTTTAAAAAAAAGAAAGAAACAGGGGCATAATAAGAAACAGGGTACTCTTTATCTTCTTCAAATAGAAATTACTCTTTTGCTGACTCATCACCAGAAGGTACAGGTACAGGAATATAGAGTTTGATAGAGTTTGTTTTTTTTTCCTCGTGTACAGCAGGTGAATTTAATGTAGCCCACCCTACACTCTTGTTTCAAACATGACTGCTGGAAATAAGATGCTGTTCCCGGACTCAAAAAAACATCACCATGTGTCCCTGGCAGAGGCCACACAGGTGACAGCAGCCTCTTATCCTCACCTTTCATTGAGGCAGATTAATAAAATAAGGTGTTTACACATGTATCCTAACTAAAATATAACCTGAGAAATGACAGAACAGAGACATACAGGAGTGCGGCTTCAGTAATCTCCGTAAGAAGATCTTACCTGTTTGAGAATTAACTAAAAAATGTAAAGATTAAAGTCAGTTACCAGTATGGAGATTCAAAGACAAGGCAGAACTCTCACATTAATACTCTTTCTTAAGCTTTCCAACATGCATCATTCTGTAAAAGATTACCTTTTACTAAACAGTGTCCCCAATATCAATAATACATGCTTTAAAGGAAAAAAAATTGTAACCTTTTAAGACCGTTGCCATATTGTCCAATAAACTTCAAAGTTGTTAACCGTTTCTTGGACGTTCCAAAGTAGATGATATCTGAAGCCTCCTCTGTAATTGACAAAGATGTTTAAATGGTTAGAAATTATGAGTCATTGCCACTGGCCAGAGGTCCATTTGTTGGGACACTAGAATAAATCCATACTCTGTGTCAACCCAGGGGCAAGAATCTTGTAAGGTTCTATAAGCTCTGACCAGGATCTTAATGGCAATATATTGAAGGAAATCAGGCGCTCCTAGTCATGTGACCATGAGCAAATAAAATTTGAAACTTTGAGCCTTAATTTCCTTATCTCTAAAAGGGAACTACTATTACTTATATTATAGAGTTGCTTATGAAGATAAATACAATAAAATAAACAAAATGTGTTTGTGACACCCTGAAGTAATATCCGTGTATTTATTTTATTGTATTTATCTTCATAAGCAACTCTATAAGTAATAGTAGTTCCTTTTTAGAGATGAGGAAATTAAGGCTCAAAGTTTCAAATTTTATTTGCTCATGGTCACATGACTAGGAGCGCCTGATTTCCTTCAATATATTGCCATTAAGATCCTGGTCAGAGCTTATAGAACCTTACAAGCACTTACTTGGTAAGTGCTAATACACATTTTATGATTTGCACCAACAGTATTTTCCATAAATTTGACCCATATTCAGTCCCAGGTGAGAATGAAAAGGTCAGAATGTCTTCTGGTTTGATACTAACCTGAAGAAGAAAGTCTCCTTGTTTTGGACTCTTGAGTCATTCTCCTGATCTCTCCAGAACATTTTCAAACTCTAGACAAGTATCCTGGGACTTCAGAATGTGCCTACCTCCAGGAAAAAGAATGTTTCTAGAGGAGATAGAACTGGGACTCCCAACTGGTTTATCTAAACACTTGCTCTAAGAATTGTCCTGAGAACCCTGAGTCAGTGTCAGTTCAGACGAACTATATAGTTCAGTGGCAGCTGGTATGGAATACTCCATTTGTCAAAACTACTTGGACATTCTATCATATAACCTTATCTAAGGGTTTGGTTGTTCTGTCATATAATCTTCTAAGGGGTTGGTTATTAAGTGAGGATATCTATAATAATAATATTAGTTGCTGTAATATAGTAATTTGTAGGAAATATGTATTTGGTCGTCCAGATAGCCAAAGTATATTTCTCACATATATTTAGTTTTTGTCCACAAGTCATAGCTCTCAAAATCCTTGGAATTTCATGAATAGTAAGAGTAATGCCATATACAAAGATGTTGATTAATAATGTACACCTGTAATTTATGTTAGAATGCAATGTTACTTCAGTAAAAAACTGACCCAAAAAGGAACAATCAATGGTAATTTCTTTAGTTATAATATCTATTTGATCTCTTGTCCTCCGTTCCTAAAATTGCTTCAGAATCATAAAGTTAAAATGGATATCTTGTTATTCATAATAAGCTTCTTTCCATCACCAACAGATTGATGTTAATGATGTGAATTTTTGAAAACCCCTAAGGATACAAGCTATTTCCCAGGGGAACCAATCATGAATAGAGGGGTGGAACTTTCAGTCCCCTGCCCTAATTTCAGGGAAGGGGAGAGGAGCTGGAGTTTGAATTAATCACCAACAACCAAGATTTATCAATCATCATGCCTATGTAATGAAGCCTTCATTAAAAAAAAAAAAAAAGGGATTATTCAGAGAGCTTACAAGTTAGGGACTAAGAAGGTTTCCATGTTCCACCACACCAGGGACCCAAAGTCCACAAGGACAGAAGTCTCTTTTCCAGGACCACACCCTATGAATCTCTTCATCTACCTGTTAATTCATAGTGTTCTATGTAATAAACTGGTAATCTAGTGAGTAAACAGGTTTCCTGAATGCAGCCAGCCTCTCTTGCATATTAATCTAACCCAGGGAGAAAAGCATGAAACTTCTGACTTATAGCCAGCAAGTCAGAAGTACAGATAACAACCTGCACTTTGCATAGGCATGTGGGAGGGAGCAGTCTTATAGGACTTAGCCCTTAGTCTATGGAATCTGTGGAGACAGTGTCAAAATTGAGTTAAATTGTGGGATATCCCGTTGCTATCTAAGAATTGTTTACAATGGGAGCGGGGGGAGAGGCAGGAGTCCAACCACACAGTGGAATTGTGATCAGAAATTTTAGTCACCATTTATTGTTTCATATGTGCTAATTACTGTATCACATACTTTAGATTCACTACCTATTTAATATCAGTAACCAATCTACAGGAAGATATCACTATTTTAATCTTATATGATTTTATAATCTATAATTAAAAATCACAATACTAATATGATCTGCATGTTATAGATGAGGAAATTTTAGTTTAAGGAGTTATGTAACCTGCCCAAGCTGATAAATGCTACTGGCAAGATTACAACCAGTTATCAAAGACCAAATGCCATGGGTTACATCACACATTGCACAGTGCCACAAGGAAGGTGACAGAGTTCTGGTTACAGGGACAGAACATAGAATAGGACAGATGTGCCTCTTGCCCTCAACAACTTTATGTCATGGTAGGAGAAACAGTAAAAGCAGCAAACAAACAAAAATAAGATCATTTCTGAAAGTGTTTATTTTTTTTTCTTTAAAGATTTATTTATTTATTTTTACAAGCACTAGGTACAGTCAGAAGCGCGGGAGGGTGAGAGAATTCACCAGAGCCAGAGCGGGTAACAGAACAGGCAGACTAACGAAGAAATACACTGCTGAGGGGAGGAGCAGGCGAGGCAGGAGAGGTCTGTCGCGCCATGTGGGACCCTTGCCCAGTGGCCGGGGATCGAACCTGCTCTGCAGAGGCTGCGGGCACCTTTGCAGCCCAGTGCTCAACTGCTGCGCCACTAGGGGAGGCCCCTGAAAGTGTTTAAATGTACAAAAACCAGGGGGATGTGAAGAGAATTAAAAGGAAGGTGACCTGCAGACAGAAGAACTAGGAAGGTTTCATGAGATAGAAAGACTGGAAGGTGATACCTGAGATGAAATTCAAATGATGATAGGTGAGCCAGGTGTGGCTGGTATGCTATAAGGAAGGAAGGAAGTGGTAGGAAAAAAGGTGGAAAAGGTGGACAGAGGCCAAATAATACAAAAAAAAAAGTGTTACTGGGAGTATGAATTTTTTTAAAGATTTATTTTTTATTATGCATACAATAACTAGGGTACAGGCCAGAGGTGTGGGGGAGGTATGTGTGAGAGGATTCACCAGAGATAGAGTAGAGAACAGAATAGGCGGATTTGACTGAAATACACTGCTTAAGAGAGTAGCGGGTGAGTCAGTAGAGGTCTGCTGCACCATGTGGGTAGCTCCCCGGCTGGGGATTGAACTCATGCTGCAGTGAGAGAGATAGCTTCATAGATGGTGTCTTAACCCCTTGCGCCACCAGCGAGGCCCGGGAGTATGACTTTTAATCTAAAGCCACCAAGGATTTTAAGCAGGGGAACAAGATGATATGATTTCTATTAAAAGAGAAAAAAATTGCTCTGGATTGCTGCGTTGGGAATGGACGATAGTGGGTTAAGAATGTAAGTGAAAAGATTTTGGAAATTACTGCAGTTCTGCTATGGGTCCAGATCAAGCTAGCTCAGTTTGGATTATAGATTTTATTTTCAGTCATCAAATAAACTCTTCTTTCTAACTTAATATTTAATTTCCAATCAGTGTTAATAAAGAATTGCTCCATTAACACTGATGAGCACTCTTAACTACTACTGTACATGTCAATTCAAGTATCAGTTCCTTTTTATTTAAATATCTGTCACTTGTCTAAGTTTTGATTATTTTGTTCCTGAATCTATATAAAAGGAATTACTTTTTTAATAAAGGAATTGCCTTAGAATATATTACATAAAGTAATTTTGGGAATACAGGAGAATGAATTCATTCATTCCAGACGTAGAAAATAAAACTTAACTTCAGCATATTTTTCTCACAAACCCTGTTCTTTCCTTATTTCATAAACACAAAGGAATCCATAATCCTTTTAATCAAAATGACCTGGAAAAATTAAAATTATCCAAAATCAGAATAAGAAGTTGGTGGGATATTTGAGCATTTTTAAAATTTGCTCATAAATATTCTTTCAGTATTCAGAACAAAGTGGAACTTTCAGACTTGGAAGAAGACAACTGCTTAGTTTTTCTATCAGTCCAGTGAACTTAATTTTTCTATCAGTCCTTTGGTGTGGAACTGACAAGAACACTTCCATATTAGTTGCACTCCCTCAGCAGTTTTTAAACCTAGTGATCAGAAACTCTAGTGTGTGGGACACAGACAAGCTGAATAAAAATTCAGGGATGAGGGCCTCCCCAGTGGCGCGCAGTTGAGTGCTGGGCAGTGAAGCTGCCCGCCTGCAGCCTCTGCCAGTTCGATCCCCGGCCGCCGGGCGAGGGTCCCACATGCGCTCAGACCTCTCCTGCCGCCCACTGCTCCCCTCAGCAGTGTACTTCATCAATCTGCCTGCTCTTCTCTCCCCTCTGGCTCTGGTGAATTCTCACCCTCCCATGCTTCTGACTGTACCCAGTGCTTGTATAAATAAATAAATAAATCTTTTTTTTAAAAAAATTCAGGGATGAACTACCCAAAATAACTCAAGCTCCTTATCAGAGAAAATAACATTTCAATTCCACAGCAAACAGGTTCTGAGCACCTACCAACTATGTGCTGGCTTTTTTTTTTATTTATGCATTCAATAACTGGGGTGTAGATCAGAGGTGCCAGGGGTTAGCGGATTCAACAGAGACTGAGTGGGGAACAGAAGAGGTAGATTGACTGAAATACACTGCTGAGGGGAGCATTTGGCAAGACAGGAGAGGTCTGATGCGTCATGTGGGTTAGCTCCCTGGCTTGGGGTCGAACTCATGTTGCAATGGCCGGAGATAGCTTGATAGTGCTGAGACTTTAACCCCTGTACCACCAGGGAGGACCTCTGTGCTGACTTTTTTTTAGCTTTGAAGAATAAAAGATAAGCCACACAATGTAGTCATTCAAGTAGATGTATTCATCATGATGGGAAAATTCAACTGAAGCAATAAAACCTTTGTTTTTTTTTTTATTTTTTTCCTCTTTATTTTATTTTTTTTTATAAGATAATAAATTTTATTGTTATATTCCCCATACAATTGCAGCCCCCCCATTTTGCCCAATCCCTCCCCTCCCGCCCCCGCCCCCCTAAAAGTGTCTCTGGTTCATAGTTTTTTGTTGATTTTGATTTTCACTTTCTTATAGTTATTCATTTTCCTGGTCCCTTATTTAAGTTTTCTAGATTCCTGCTATGAGTGAGACCATCGGGTATTTTTCTTTTTCTTTTTGGCTTATTTCGCTGAGCATGATGCCTTCCAGCGCCATCCATGTTGCTGCAAATTGCATGTGTTTATCTTTTTTGAATGCTGAGTAATATTCCATGGTATATATGTACCACATCTTCTTGATCCAGTCATCTATTTTTGGGCATTTGGGCAGAAACATCAATTCCAAAGAACACCTGCACCCCTATGTTTATAGCAGCACTGTTTACAATAGCTAAGCTTTGGAAACAACGCAATAAAACCTTTGAATAGGGAGGGAAAAAAACAAACCCACCTAAAAACAAAAAGAGAAGACCTCCACCTCAAGGTTAAGCAAAAAATTAAAAATAGTTTAAAGGTATCAGAAACTGCCTGGGGGCTCCTGCAAGCAAGACCTAAAGAGAAGTCTAAAAAAATCTAAAGCTCAGCCAGATGCAATTTGTTTTCCATTCATTCCCAAATGCTTTATCTTACAGGTAATGGGTACCTTCTGCCTTTCAGTTTTCTAGTAATAATTCACTCTTTGTATCAGGTTACATGTCTTCAATGAATTTACTCTTAAAACTGAATATTTAAATCTAGAAAGTTCACCAGTTTGTTAAGTCTAGGGTTTATGTTCCCTAATAACTCCATACCTGTTTTTACATACATGGCTCAATTCATTTTTATTTCTTTTATGGGTTTTCAGACTGTTTCCTTTAACAGCCACTTAGGTATCTGGATAATTAACTTACCAGGGCTCATTCCACATCCATCATCCAGGAAACACAACATGAATCCACCCTGCAGTTTTTCATTATCCACTGTAAGAGAAAGCAGTTATTACTAATAAATATTGGGCTTAATTTGTTCTTCAGAAAGTCATGCTGCTCGCATAATTATTTGTCCTCCTTAAATGCAGCCACAGTGACAGAGTTATGGCACAAAGAAGGATCTCAGAAAAGAGTCTTGGCTACAGTTTCACAAGAAACTGCAGGGGGAAATAATCATGAAGCAAAAGGCTTTACATTAACATAAAACATCTAGACATTAATAAATTACGTAGAATACATGACGTGCCCAGCTCTGGAACTGGACTGGTCCATTCAACTTCAGATATTTTCTCTCTCCCCTAGAGACTAAAGGTAGATGGGGAAGTCACCCCATAATCTATCAAACTGATCAACTTTTATAACCTTCCACCAAAACATGAGTTTTTGTTTTTTTGGTTTTTTTTTTGTTTTTTTTTTAGTGTCTAAAATCAACCACCATTTAATCAGCTCACAATTTGCAGGAATGAATGGCCCAGTCGGGCATTTCTTCTGGTCACTGCTGGTTGCCTTGACCACTGGTTTGGTTGGGAGCTGCCTAGTGACCTAGAGTGGCTTCAGCTGGGATGGTTTGCTTTGTCTTACACAGTCTCTCAAAGTCAATATAGGCTATTCTTTTTAAATTCATCAGACTCCTTTGTAAGTAATTAGTCCTCACAAGAGCCATCTATATGTGCTTCTGAGTCGCAACAAATATTTGCCTCTTGAGGATACATTTGACGTTTGAAAATGGCTAAGATATTTGGAATCAATTTTAATGATTAAGATATATTAAGTTATAATACAATCTCTTGTTTAAAAATATTTGCAAAGTGTAACTAAAACTAATGAGAATAATTTTAATGCACAGTTTGATATGTGGCTCTGAAAGTAATTTGAACACTTGGCTATATGAGTTCTAGTTTCTCTCTCTACTATAACACTATTTAGCTTACACATGAAGGCTGTACATGTTTCAAGTGTAGAGTTTGATAATTTGACTTATGAAACCATCATCATCAAGGTAGTGAACATACCCATCATCCCAGATGCTTCCTTCAGTGTCTTCAATCTCTCCCTCTGCCCCTTCCAAGTCCTATTAGCCCTACCTCACCCCAAACAGTCACTGTTAATTTTACACCTGCAAATTCATTTACAGCATATTTGTTAAATCTACCTCTGTGTTTAATGTCACCTCTAATTCACTTTTTAAAAATTAAATAATGTTCAAGATAATCCATAAATAACCATGGAAATATACCTAAGCTTTCTGGGTTCATAACTGTAATGTCAAGTGGCCATTTCTAATCTTTCCTCCTCTTTCTAATTTACTTCCTATCTATAAACCCTACAGATTTTCCCTACCCTCCCGTTTTTCCAGGTTTTTCTTTCTAACCAATCCTCTGATCTGCTCACCTCAAATTCTATGGCAGAACATTCATGCCGTCTTGTAGGTATTTATTCTATTCAGTCTTCCCTCTAACCAGGGCTGCTGCTTCTCCACTATTCAACAAGCAGAATCCTTACTAGTTCTTTGTACAATGCTGTAGTTATTCCTAGTTGCTCATGTGACTCATCTGGAGATAGTCTTAATTAATTGGTCTTGTATAGGGTTCAGAAATATACACTCTGCCCATTAACCTAATGTCTTTTAGGATTGGAAACCACTTGATACAAGCTCCTGGCAGTTCTGCATAGCTGCAACAACTGATTTTGCATTTAGACTTCTCATAAAAGGAGCTTGCAGAGAGAAGGGCATTTCTTCAGTGAATAACTTGGGAAAGCTCAAAGTTACAAAAAGACATATTTAAACTACTTATTTTTTCCTATAAGTCCCAATACAGGACAGATAATCACAGCTCAAAATTTAACATTCCCCTATTATCCACACTGAAGCTTAGCCTTATTTATTTCAATTCCTTAAAACTATCAATTTCAGATAGATTCTATTACCTGCTAAGTGTGCATGCCAAAAAACCACAATGTCTTTTCATCTCATAATACTTATTATCTCATCAGACTTACTCTTCCCTCCAATATTTCTTGTTCCACAAATGGCATGACCCAGCCATGAGGCTTCAGCTGCCAAGTCAGATCCTCAGGGCCATCAAGTCCTCCATCTCCTCACCCTTTATACATACAGACCTCCCTCCTCACTTCCACCTTTGCAGCATGTCTTTAATGTGACGACTTTCTTCATTTCTGCTACAACTGCCTTAATTCAGAAAATGTTTCTCTTTCTTCTAGGTTATGACAACAACTTCCTAAGTCCTTTCTCTCACTAAAATCAGGGTGCAGATATTCTATAGTCAGTTGTACATTTCACTACTCTTCTGTCACAAACACTGCCCACAGGATAAAATCCAAACCAGTTAACAAGTCTTGCTTGCCTTCCATTATCCAGCCCCCTCACCCCCAAACCTCTCTGTGATAGTGTACCATTGTCTGGTCAACACTAGTCTAGATATTGCTATGAAAGCACCTATGAATGTAAATAGCAGTTGCAATCAGCTGACTTTTAGAAAGTGCAGATTATCCTTCCTAATGTGGGTGGGCCTCGTCTAATCAGTTGAAGTATTAAAAGTAAAGTTTCCCAAGGGAAAAGCAATTTTCTGCCTCAAGACTGGAACATAAAAATCCTGCTTGAGTTTTGAGATTGCTGTCCTGCAGATGTGGGATTTGCCAGTTTCCCACAACCATGTGAGTCAATTCCTTGGAAAAAAAAAGTCAATCTCAGATGACTGATTGACAGATAGACAAATGGATGGATGGGTGGGTAGATAGATGAATAGACAGAGAGATATTTAACCTACTGGTTCTGTTTTTCTGAAGAACCATGACTAATACCCTCGCCAAGTCCACCTCCTTTCATCTCCTCCATACAGCCATACCACAAACTTCCACTTCCACACAAATACTCCCTTGATTTGATCTTAAACATCTCAAACATTTCTATAATTTCATCAGTGCTATATGTTCTCTCCAGTTTCAAGCCAGGCACATACTGCCCTTTGCCCTTTCTATCCTTGATTCATCAGGCTAAATCCTATTTTCCCTTCAGGAAATTCACATAAGAATTCATATTAGTTCATATAAGAATTCTTCTAAGAGGTCTTCCTAATCACTCTGCCCATAATGAATGTTTTCCTTATAATTTATGTTTCCCACCATTCATAATATATTCCAATACCTGTGCATGTACCTACTTCTCTTTCAGAATAGAAGTTCTTATATTTTTTAGTACACAGCTGCCTCAGAGATATGATGAAAAGCTATGGGTCTTCTACATACAAAAGTGGAGATACACACACTATTTTGCATGGATTCCAACACCAGCAGCCCAATTCCTTTAAAGCAATCACTGTATGTACAGAATTATTAGTCTAATGCCTGCCTCTGGGTAAGTACTAAAATAATACTGAATACATATCCATGTTTATTAGAATACATATTAAACACCCATGGCTAATAACTGTTTAGTTTAAATTTTATAGTTCTGATGCTACTTGAAGAAAAGTTAATAGAATAGGTCAAGGGCCTCAGTAAATTACCTGAAAACTAATGCAATTCATAAACTATGCATCTTCATATTGTTTCTATCTACTGATTTAAAAGCCTTGACTGCTTTTTTTAAGAAAAATCAATTTGCTGAGTTGACAGGCATATTGTAGTGTGTTGCAATAAAAAAAATTAGAACATATACAGATCATTTAAAATAGTGATTTTAGTGGTTCACAAAATGCACAATACCTAAATAGATACCACTTTCAACTCAAATTGCAAAGCTTACTTTTTGGGTGACAATACCAAGTGCCAGGGAAAATACAGTGAAATTAACTCTGTCGTGACCTGTTGGTGTCCCGCCTCAAACTCAAATGACCATAATATTCTGACTACATTTGTTGTACTCTGTAATTCCAGATAATTCTTCTCAGTACTTCAACCCTTCATCAATAATATGTGTGCTCTGAGAGAAATGCAGCTTGAATCAACTCTTCTGCTCTCCGTTCCTCAGACCACCGCCTAGTTCACATTCTTGTAAAATCTTGTTTTGGTCATTTCCACAGCTGCACTTCCCTCCTATCTCTCTTATTTTTACACTGCTACAGACCATCCTGTATGCCATGCTGGAATATCTTCCTTTAAAAAAAAAAAGAGTGCATTTCTAAATAGAACAAATGAAATTGTTCAAAATTCTTCAATGGTCTGTCTGTAGAAGAAAAAACAGCATGGTATCCATGCTAAGGACAGTTCAGTGCTGGTTCTACAATTATCTACCTGGCTCTCTCCTTCAGGTCATTCAAGTCCATTCCTGGTTTATCACCAGTTGAGAGAAACTTTCACTGATCACCCACATGCAAAACTAGTACATTCTTCCCATCACTCTCTATTCCTATCGCCCTTCATTTTTTCCCCCTCTTAGCATTTACCATTTATTTGTTCATTTTTTTATTGTCTCTCTCTCCCTGTTAGAATGCATGTTCTATGTAAGTACAGACTTAATCTAACATACTTGGTTTGAATTTTGCTCAAAGCTCTATCTCCATTACCTAGAATAACTACTTGGTTCACTCAACAGAGACACAATAAATCGTTTTTAAATGAATGAATGAATCTCTGAACTAGTCTACCTCTGTTATCTTTCTTCTAATAATTCCTTAGACAGCAATATTCTTTTCTTCCAGTTATTACTTGACAAAAATGACATCCATCTTTCAAGTCCCAGTCACTTAACACAAGGCCCTCTTTCTCTGTGTTCCTATTATATTTCAAGCCTCTCCTAGGCAGGGCACGCTTGTTCTATTTTACTTTACTAAAAGGCTGTGGAAAGGAAGCCCATTTTTTCTCCACTGCTCTTTTCTTCTACGTGGAATGGAGTTCAACCGGTATCAATAAGGGGCCTGTCTCTCTCTGTAGGCATTTCCCCTGCAGCAGCAAGCCAGCTCACCTGCCTGGTACTATGGGGGTGGCTCAGTTCACACCTTTCATGACCCCTCCTGGGAGAAGCTGCCTGCAGAGAGCATAAGTTTGGCTCCACTTTCCCCGACTAGTGGTTGAGTTAATGTCTGAGGTGGGGATTTGATCATCACTAAGCTCCATATTCCAACCTAGCATTTATCAATAATAAAGACATGTTTTATTTTCAAACTTTTCAGAACATGCAGAATAGGAAGGGACGTATAATTTATGTTGTTTCCTCAGATATCTCAAGATATTAGTCTCTCCCTCCCATATAAACCACAAGTACCCACCTAACAGAGACTTTGAACACCGAAAATTGAATTGAACTGAGTTGTTTTATAACTCAGGGCTTTATACAATGGACAACCTATTGCCTGTAATCAATAGTCAATATTTACAAGTGAAATGATAAAGTCAGGGACAGGGATGAGTTTTTATATCATAAGTGTTTCTTTAGGTAGTGCTAACTGCAGGGACAAATCACAGAACCTAATTTCATTTGCATCACATTCGCATGAAATGAACTAGTAATTGCAATTAATACTTCACGACTGAAAATGAAGTCAACGAAGAAAACGTATTTGGTTTGAATTTTATAGCCCTTAAACATACATACTGCACATTGACTTACCCATTTTAACTGTGATAAGTTAGAAGTGATGTATATTAATTATGAATAGCCATTAATTTAATATGCTTTTAAAAATAAAATTCTTTTCTCGTGGCAAACAAATTGACTACTCCAAATCACTCATGCTTTCAGAATCTCTGGAAGATCTCATTTTGTAAATGGGTCCTCCAACAAGTGAACATTTCACTCTCTGAACATTTCACTCTCTGAGTGTACTTTTCTCAACCTGGCTCCCCATAGGGTCACTTGCTCACAAAGCACTTAGATTACATTAAAAATCATAGAATGTGGCGTGATTTCATGAAATAAAATAAAAGCAAAATAACTATACAGGCTTTTCCATTAAAAGGAAAAGAGAATAAAGCAAATCTGCTCACCTGAAAACACATCAAGTCGTGCAGCTCCTGAATCTCTGGAAACAATATAAAAATATCATTGCTTCAATATGAAATTATGCCTTAGAAAATTACATTAATCTGAATTACTTACGTGAGGTATAACCTATTGTCAGGGAGCAAACAAAAGAGAAACCCACTTAAATTGCTTGAAAAACAATTACAAAAAAGTTCCCCTTTGCATTTATATACTAAGACCTATGATCACTTGTAATTTGAGAATGTTACCAAGTCTGAAACCCATAAATTTAAGAGATGGAATATATGGTAGTTACACAAAAGTTACAACAAAATGTCTATGAACTTTTTTAAAAAAAAAAATTGTTTGGAGAATAATCCAGAAGTCATTGGAAGATTTTCGTAATATATTTCAGCTAAAATAAACTGAAGAGAAAAACCAAATCACTAAATAATATGTTCTGTATGGTCAACTTTGAAAGAGTACATCTGATATACATGTGTATATCTGTATGGAAAAAGGCCAAAATGTTATAGTGATTTTCTCTGGGTTAGGGGTTTACAAGTTATGACACATAGACCAATCTGGCCCATCAATAGTTTTTGTAAATAAAGTTTTATCAGAACACAGTCATGTCCGTTCATATAGCCATATATGGCTGCCTTCACAGTACAATGCCTTCAAAGTGCAGTGTCGAAAATGAACAGTTCCTAGACATAAGACCTGAAACCATAAAATATATAGAAGGAAACATAGGCGAAACACTATGTGATTTGCACATCAAAGACATCTTTACAGACACATCACCCAAAGCAGTGATGGTAAAGGCAAAGATAAACAGCTGGGACTACATCAAATTAAAGAGCTTCTGCACAGCAAAAGAGACAATAACAAAAACAAAGAGAAACCCCACCAACTGGGAGAACATTTTTGCACACAACACTAATGATAAAGGACTGATCACAAAAATCTGCAAAGAGCTGATGAGACTCAACAACAACAAAGAAAATAATCCAGTCAAAAAATGGGCAGAAGAGCTAAAAAGAAACTTCTCTGAAGAGGAAATGCAAATAGCCAACAGGCATATGAAAAAATGTTCAACATCACTTGTCATCAGGGAAATGCAAATCAAAACTACCATGAGATACCATCTTACACCAGTGAGAATGGCACATATTAAAAAAACTAGCAACAACAAATGTTGGCGAGGGTGTGGAGAAAAAGGAACTCTTCTGCACTGTTGGTGGGAGTGCAAACTGGTCCAACCACTGTGGAGAGCTGTGTGGAGATTTCTGGACCTACTAAACATAGAGCTTCCATATGATCCAGCAATTCCACTCCTAGGTATTTACCCAAAGGACACAGAAACATCAATTCCAAAGAACACCCGCACCCCTATGTTTATAGCAGCACTGTTTACAATAGCTAAGCTTTGGAAACAACCCAAATGCCCAAAAATAGATGACTGGATCAAGAAGATGTGGTACATATATACCATGGAATATTACTCAGCATTCAAAAAAGATAAACACATGCAATTTGCAGCAACATGGATGGCGCTGGAAGGGATCATGCTCAGCGAAATAAGCCAGAAAGAAAAAGAAAAATACCCGATGGTCTCACTCATAGCAGGAATCTAGAAAACTTAAATAAGGGACCAGGAAAATGAATAACTATAAGAAAGTGAAAATCAAAATCAACAAAAAACTATGAACCAGAGATACTTTTAGGGGGGCGGGGGCAGGAGGGGAGGTATTGGGGTCAGAATGGGGGGGCTGCATTTGTATGGGGAATATAAAAATAAAATTTATTATTTAAAAGAATATAAATAAATAAAAATGAAAAAAAAAAAGAAAATGAACAGTTCCCACAAGAGAATACATGCCTACCTAAGTGAAAATATTTACTATCTGTTCTTTTACTATTCTGATTCCCACTCTAAGTGATGAGATTACTGATGAATTTCATTTTCTTTTTTCTTGGTTTTCTATAATGCATAGATATTGTTTTATTAATTATTTTTTAAGTCTAAATTTAAAAAGAATGGAGGTCCTGGTTTCACTGTCAAGAATGTGAGATAAAAGCAAACAAGGGGGTCTTAGCTGATGCAGAAGAAAGATTGCTGAGAAAAGGACTCAAAACAAAGAATAAAAACCACCAGTGGAACTGTGATATAAAATATCAGTCTCTCCCCAAAATGTCTATCAATCTCAACCCAAAATTGCCCCAAATCAACCTGAGTTGGTACACTGTATTGTTCTACAAGTCTAGTTGCAAAGTTAGTCCCTTTGCTTCTTTCTCTAGATGCTTTTAAGCTTCTACTATATAAAAACTCTGGTTATCACTGCCATTTCTTGAGTATTTTCTGCGTCAAGTAGGAACTGAATGGAGTATTTCATACATTATATAAGGTACCATATATAAAAAAACTGCAATAAATGATACTGTACTGAAATGGAAGTTTTCAAAGAAGTGGCTTCTTCATACAGACATTCCATGGGATCAGGCAGAGAACAATCATTCACCTTTAGAGCATATAATTTGTTATTAAGCCTCGTACTTTAGCCCAAGTACTTTTTTCTGAACAGCTGTATTAGGAAGAAACCCCCAATCATTTCCCTTTCTATACTACTAAAGTTTTCCTACTGTTTCTACAATATTCTTCCAATTCTCACCTTGGCAACTATAGGAAATTATCAAAATCATTCATATAATGATATAAAGTAATTTCTTAGAATAACATGGGAATTTTATGAAGTCCATCTCCATGAGACCAATGTTCAATAGCTTCATTTGATGTCAAATACTAGCATCCAAGTAGTAATGGCAAACTCAAGTGTCTACTGAAGGGAGGAACTCAGGAAGGCATTCAGGATGGCTGAGGAGCACTGGGAACTGAAGGCACAGGAGGGTGCAAGGGAAACCTTGCCATATACCTACCACCTGATCTCACTGAGGAATGTGACCTCAAGTTTGCTACTTCTTATCTTTTTTTAAAAAAGGGTGGGTTCCAGATTTGCTTGGTGCCTCCTGTTTCTTAAACTTTACAATCAATTCCTTCTTTTCTTCCTTTTGTTTATAAACACTGCAAACTTTCACTATGAATCTAGCAAACATGACAAAGGCTGAACTTGGGCAGGGGGCTACCAGCTCCCAAATGCTGCTCTAATAATTGCTTTATTGATCACATTTCAGTCACTCACCTGATTCCAAAGTCAATCTTTCTTTCCCAATCACTCTCAGCTATAAAAACGATCCCCACTTTTCTGGTTCTTCTACATTCTGATTTGCCCTGCTCTCCTTTGTTGAATGAATAAGTGAAACAATTTTAGAGAATGGACAACTGAGAGAACAGGCAAATGTATTCTTTCAGAGTTACCCATGTCTAGGTTGAGATTGTTCTTTCAGAGTTACAGATGCCAAGGTGCTAAAATTGGACATTCAAAGGAGGAAGGCCTAATATGTTTTTTATTTTTATATCTGGAACCTTGTTCACAGCTTGACCAGAGTATGCAACAGCAACCCAGAACTCTTGGAGAGAGACTAACCATGTTCGAACATTCATTGTTTTGGTTGCATCCCTGTTAATTCCTTCTAAGTTGAGTTCCTCACTCTCCTGACCAACCAAGCTTATTTTTTCTTCATCTTGCCATTTCTGTGATAACTGTGATTTTATTAATTCTACAGGACAGAATTTCATATAAGGAGGAGATAGTGACTTTATGTAGTGTTGGAGATTGCTGTGCAAGAAGCTCTTGATGTTGTCAAACTGACTACATCCTGTTATTCCCTACTAGGGTCAAAAATAGGGGACAAATGCAAAAAAAGCCCCAAAATATAGCTATCAACCAGAAGCATGGAATTTAGGTTTCCCTACTGAGATTCCTGACCTCACAACTACATAATACGACTTCCTGGGTAGACTTCGCTTTCTGCAGAAAAGGCAGGTAATACCTTTTGTTGAGGGAAATACAAAAAAATAAAAAGCAAATCAAATGCCATCCATATTCAATTAGCCAAAAAAATGCCTTCCTCACAAGCCCCTACAAATACTCTATTGAGTGAACCTTAAATTGTTAAAAAAAAAAGTTTCCTTAAACAGTAATAATTTTATTGAAGAATGGTGAAAGAGAGGTCTGTAACCAAACACCCCAAATTTGAACTCAGGCTCCACCAAACATTAACTGTATGATGATGGCTAAGTCATCAAATGAATCTGTGAATCAACTGTCACTTGTGTAGAAATGGCTAATTCTCATCAAAGCATTGTGAAGATGAGTGAGTTCATACTCCTACATGAAGTGCTTAGAAAAGGGTGTGCTACAACAGTTGGCTAGATTGTTAACTATGTCAATCACTTCAATGAAGACTTCAATAAACTGTCAGGCCTAAATCTAAATCCTTAAGAACAGTATACATTGATACAGAAAAATAAACATCCAAATGAGTATCTATCTGTTATTACATGGTTGTTAACACATAAAGGTTCAATTATACCTTGATTTCAGAGAAAACCAAGCCACAAAACATTCCAGGTGGGGAAAAAGTGACATTATCCTTTTATTTTTAAATATAATTAGAGTTGACTTCTATCATGAGGTGCCCACAATAACTTCTGTTTACAGAAAAGTCTTACCTTGCATTGTCCAGCAATTCAGCCAGTGCTCCAAAAAGGAAGCTGTGAGTGGTGCTGATGAAGAAATAGGGGGAGAAACAAAAAGTTAAACAAACTCTGCAATCAGTGTAAAAGGCTAAGATGTTTGCAGACAATGTTCTCCAGTTCTAGACAGATAATCAATTAAGGAGTTATTCTAGAAACAACTTTCTCAACACAGTCAGGCTTCGCTCCATTACAAATAAAGCTCTATTATAAAGCGATGGCCAAAATATCCCACCTGTTCCTTTTAAAAGAAAAATTTCAAGCTACAAGCAAATTTTCATGTTTTAAAATTACCTTAAAGCCATTCATGTTTTTCAGAAAATTTTCCATTAAATAATTATCTTATTTAAGGTCAATTTATTTCTGAAAAATCCTGATCAAAACCCTGGTTCGATAATAGGCTATAAGAACCCAGCACTGGGAGGGGCCAACTATTTGCCCCGCTAAGATGTATTGTTCTGTGGAATGTTTTCACCTCCGGAATTCTGCTCAAATAACCTCATCAATTCCCTGGCGTCATTCTGTCCTGTTCCCCCAGTGCCAGATCTTAGCTAACAGAACACACTAGATAGTCATCACTACTAATAACACTTTGAGGTTGAATGTTCATCTTTGGGTGAAATCAGGTTGTCTTCTGGGCCCCATGCTTGCTTTTCATTTCCTGATGTGGCTAATTCAATCAGCATCTTATCACAATATTGTGGGAGGATTTAGTGTGTAATTTTCTTTTTAAATCTAGTAAGCAGGTAGGAGAAGCAAGAGAGACCCATTTATCAAAAAACACCTGCACTTTTGTACAAAAGGAGGGATCACCTGCAATGTATCAGAGTTGCCAAATACTTCAGGCTAAAGACAATGTTAGCTTCAAATTTATTTTTAAAAACACTACTAAACACAACTGCTACTAAAATAAAGCTAGTGTACAAATCTAAAATAGAGCAAAAGAGAAGTGTAGGTGACATGCTTTCTAAAAGCACAAGTTTTCTAGTGAACTGAAAGCACATGATTCAATATACAAAAACTTAACATATAAACATATGTAAACAATATTTCAGGAAAATAACTGCAACAATTCTGACCAAAAAATGCCATATATGTTTCTGCAATTTTTCATTCAAGAGCTGTTCACTACTGTCTGCCATATGCCAATGTGGACAGACTATGGAGAGCTATGGTCTTTATCCCCTTTGGAGCTCAAGCTAGTGAGGGATATGGAAAACACACAAGTAAACAAACACATAAAAGATGACAGATTGTGATTAGCAGCTATGAAAGAGGGCTGATGGGAGATTAACTGGTGAGGAGAAGGTGAGATGGTCAATGAGAAGCCCTCTTCATGAAAGACATTTAAATGAAACCCTGAAGGGTGAAAATGCAGTCCCTTTTTGATCAGTGAAACTCTCCAGTAAGACCATTCCAGCAGAAAAGAACTAAGGCAGGCAGCAAGCTCTGGCTATGTTATAATGCAGAGATGAGTTTGAGATGTGGAGAGCAGAGAAGCCAGTTTAAAGGGTATGTGGGGGAAAGGTTAGGGCGGTAGTCTGGAGTAATGGCAATGGCAATGGAAAGGCATGGATGAATTTGACATATCATTAAGAAGACCTGATAGACTGAACATGAAGCAAAGCAACGGGAGAAATAAAAAATCACCCTTGCTGTTACTAAGAGAAGTCTCAAACAAAAATCTGAGGGGTGAGGGGAAGATGTCAATTTGTACCTGATGCTGCTGTTACTTCAGGCTGCTGTCACTTTTGTTATTGAGTTACCAGATCACCAACTGACTAAAGGGTGAGTGTAGGGTAACTTTGGAGAGGAGAAGACTGAAAAAACAATAGCTGCAAAACTACAGGAAAAGGAAGATGAGTAACTTTCTCAAGATAAAATCCATAGTCCTTTCAATATTCAGCTTATACTTAAACTCCTCAAAATTGTCATTTCTTCCACTTCAGTCAACTTTTTATTTTTTGCAGGCTTTCTTTTTTTACATATATCTATAAATTTTACATCATTGTTCCTTTTTTTTTTTTTTACAACGTTTGCTTTCTTTTCTCAGGTGTAGTCCTCATAGAATTTCCACCCCCAATTCACCTGTGCACCCTCACCAGAGTCCCTGTGTTCTTCCCTCCCTCCCCCTCCCCTGCAGAATGTCTCTGATTTATGTCTCTTTATTGTTGTTTTATTTTGTTGTGTTTTTTATTGTTATTATTTTCCCCTTGTTCCCTTATTTGGTTCCCCTATATTCCTCCTATAAGTGAAACCATTCAATATTTTTCTTTTTCCTTCTGACTTATTTCACTGAGCATGATCCCTTCTAGCTCCTTCTATGTTGCTGCAAATGGTATATACACTTCAGTTAACTTTTAACTATTTTCCCATCCATTCCAATTTGAAATTATTCTCTATGCTAGAAAGATAAAAACTAAATACCTGCTAAGATTGCCTGCTTTACTGTTTTCTCTAAAAACTATATCGAATGCCCCACATAGCAAAACTAGCTTCCCCTGCCTTTCTTTCCAATTCTGTTTCTGTGGTTTCAAATTTGGTGCATACTTTATATCAATCAATACTTTTAGTTAATCCAAATTACTCAAAAGTTTCCAAAAAACCAACATACTGATGTGAATTACACAGTGCTATTCTACTGTGTTGAAATGACAGCTGGAATAAGAACCGCTGAGTAGTTGAAGTAACACCTAATGATTAGACATTCCAAAGGCATCCTAGCTTGACAGAGGAGTGCCCTAGTAATAACCAAAATGTGAGATTCCTATCCTCAGAGAGATTACATTTTTTGGAAATACTCAGGAGGTCACAGACTCTGCAATCAATAAATACAAATTACATGTACTCTCTGGAGGACATCTTTAATCTTTAAAATGTCAGTGTGTTGGGCAGAGAAATGACTACAGATAGGCGAGTTCGGTAGAGTTACACTTCTGCTGACCTACAATTAAATAGCTTTTCTCAAATACTAAACATGGGGTCTTCTACCACTTGGCATTAATTGAAGGGCACCAAAACAGGTTAGTCTGACCCAAAATAGATATCTTTATCACTATCCCAAATTTTTTAAACATGTATACACAACTTAAATAAACAAATATTTATATAAATCAGTGATACCAAGTCATTATTATCATTATTTTTTAGACTGAATATTTCCCTAGTACATGTACAAAGCTCTTTTCCGTCGCTTAGGAGAGCCTCCCCACCCCTAACCCGTTCCCACTCCCCACGGGCACTCACGAATTGGCGTGGATGAAATCCAGATGCAGCCGTGCCCGCTGCAGGGTAGCATACTTGTCGCCCATGCCCTCAAACCACAGGAGGTGCCCTAGGGAACCGACGCACCGCGTGCCCCAGCATCTGTGCGCCCGCCCCCGCATCTGTGCGCCCGCCCCCGCAAGGCCCCGTGGACTCCGTTTAGCGAACACTCGCGCCCCCTGCCGGCAGGACCGCTAAGCTCACCCGGCACAGGTGAGCTTAGTAGGTCTGAGCTGTCAGACGTTTGTTGATGGCCTCGGAGCCACCCCTTGGGAATGACTCTTCCAGCTAGACTCCTCGTCCCAAAATGACGTTTAGGTAACCTTCCTCCACAGTTGTTCTTAATCCATCTGGAAAGTGGAACCTAAGGCTGAGGTTAGAATTTGACCAGAAATGAGTGTGTATGTTTTCTGTCTTTGTCTCTGTCTGTCTCTCTCCCTCCTTCTCACTCTTTCTCATACAAGCACATACAGACACAGACACAGACACAGACACAGACACCCCTTTAGAATCTGGACTGTCAGAAAGGTCAGGGGGTGTGGGAATGTAAATGGGTCGTTCCTTTCATCTGTGCAGTTTTCACACACCTTCAGAGGTAGCGACACTGTGTGTCTTGTGTTTAAACCCAACATTTATCTTCCTGTATCTCTTGGGTTGATCATGTTTACTCCAACTGAAGGGAAAAAAGAAGATATGAGTCAGAGAGAGAGAGGAAGAAAAAACTAAAGGCAATCAGAACTTGGATGTTGCTGTTATGTGGAGGTTTGAGTTCCTTAAGAACCTTTTTCACCTGTCAGCTTACATTTAGCTATTGTGCAACCCTGACTAGAGGAACAGATATTCTGTGATTTTCCAAAAGCAGAATTGGCCAGGTCTGAGTGGGGATGGGGTCGGGGAGGTGGAGGGTAAACAGAAGGATGGGCATGTACATCCAGGTGGTATTAATACAAGCACTGAGGATCGCCAACATTCAGAGGACACAGGATGATTGGTCAAGGATGTTGGATGAAAATATCTTGGTTGGAATGAGAAACGTGTTAACCTAGCCTACCTCTAAGCAGTCTGGTTCAAGGTAGGGCTATCTAACTTGCAACCCCAGGTAGCACTCTGCAGCAATTTACATGATAGTACAGTTTTAAAACCAGAAATGAGTAAAAGCTGAACAAAGAACTTGAATTAAATGTGCTTTTGATTTCTGGACATCATATGGGCAATGAGGCCGTCAGAGAAGAAAATAAATTGTCTGTTTTAGGGTAGTCATTCTATTTCTGAAGAAAGTTTATCAGCACTACATTTATAGGAATCAGGAGAGGAAGAGAGGATTTGAATGGCAACCTGAAGGAAAATGATGCTCTACTTTAATTTGAAAACTGGAAGCAAACATAAACATTTCAAGTAATTTTCCTGATTGCATTTTTGTTTTAACAGTGGCTGATGTAGTGGTGTTTTGATAGCATAATTCTCTTTAATAAGCAACTTTAGCTATCTTTCCCATATTTCCTTCCATAGAACTTCACAAATACAATATTTTATTTTCATTTTATAGGCAAGAAAAGCTTGACGAGCCTCTTCTGTATTTATTTTACTACCCCAATTTCCAGCTGCTATTGCAGAGCAATTTACTATTGGGAGGGCACCGGAGCCACTAGCCTATAATTAGCAAGGGCTGTAATATTTAATTTCTACCAAAGGGAATGGGGTGATTATCACAGAAGCACTCCTTCTAATAATCTGAGCAGAGCCCTCCTACAATAAGTGGCCAGCTACAAAGCCCCACACACTGGCTAGCTTGGATGGCAATCTTGGAAAGCATCTATGAAATGTGCTAAACAGGAGGCCTGAGGATCATCACACACAATTCACCAAAAGCCTTTTTCTCATGCCCATTTCAACTCTATTTGGCCACCCTTCCATCAGAGAGGCAAACTGTGTTCCTTTTCAAGGTATATTTTTGGGATTCCTTGTCTTAATCACTTCCCTCAACACTACGTCAGGATTCATTTTAACATTATTTCATGATAAAATCACCGGAGGAATGGCAGGGAGGGGATATTTAAAATTAGAACATCATCTGTTCATATCTTATAGCACATCCTTTTAACGAGAGTGAATTTGGGATGAGACACTTCAACTCTCCCTAACTAAGCACATCAGCTTTGCAACGTTCATGTACTTGCCACATATGATGGCTCAAATGTCTCAAACTACACTCCCGCCTCCCTTTCATTTAAATAACTACCGTACACCAGTGGAGGGTAAGTGGAACATGTGCACAAATGGAAGAGCTAAAATGTAAACCCCAAATTAAAGAAGGAATGGATTATCAGGGTGAAGCTTATGCTTACTGTGATATATGACTTAAAGGCATTATTGGCTTATCCAGTGGATCCGTCACTCATTTGGGGAGAGCCAGCTCTATAACAGGTTCCAAGTACATAATAAGAATATCCTATTTCTACCTTCAAGAGAGTTACAGTTTAATAGAGGCGGACTATGTCAGGTTCTAATATAGGAAACAGAAACCATTCCAGGTACATATAGCATAAAGGAATATAATATAGGGAAATGGGTATTTATAAAATACCTGGAAGGGATTGAAAGATCGAAATCAGGGGCCCATCACTGTACCACTGGATTCGGCCTCACACCATGAAGCTGCAGAACAGAGGGCAGTGGTCTGCTGACATCACTGCCACAACTGCTTCCTGTTCCCTATGAGGATGGTCCCCACATACAGTAATGCTGAGGCCGGTCATTGCCCCTTCACACCTGCTTGTCCAGGTCTGTGGAATAGCAGCAAAACAAAAGTTTTTTTCATATCAGAGGTATGACCATAGGATATCTAAGCAACTTTTTTCTAGATTTCCAGTCTCTAACTGGAGAGATTAGAGAGAAGATACATGGAGACTGAGGGAAGGAAACACATAGTTTCCACCACTATGATGGACTTTTATGGCATCAGATTGTGCATTTAGGTGCTAGGCTCCAAATCAAGAGGTAGGTTAGAAAAAATTTCAAAGAAGTTATAACACTTGAACAGTGCCTTGAAAGGTGAGCTTGCATTTGCTAGGTCAACAGAGTTGGGCTTGGCATTCTCAGTGAAGTACTCAGTCTAAAAAAGAGAAAGAATGAAAAAGCATGGATATCCACTAAGTTTATCGTGGCTGGAGTATGGGGTACCAAAAAGGCAAGAAGAGGAGGAGGTGCAAGTTTGGGGCGGGGGATCGAAAAAGAAGTGGAAATGGATCATGGTAGTCTCTGAATGCTATGCTGAAGACCTTGGAATGAATCCTGCAGGGAGTGAGAAACCAGAGTGGTGTGCCAAGGAATTTATGCTGCAGGATTGCTCTTGAATGCATGTGAATACTAGACTGGAAACATTCAAGACTGGAGCAGGGAGTCCAGTTAGAAAAGTATTGCAGGGTCTCCCCGGTGGCGCAGCGGTTGAGCGCTGGGTTGCGAAGCTGCCCGCGGCTTCTGCGGCGCCGGTTCGATCTCCGGCTGCTCCCCGGCCACCGGAGGAGGGTCCCACATGGCGCGCAGACCTCTCCTGCCTCCCGCTGCTCCCCTCAGCAGTGTACTTCCGTCCTTCTGCCTGCTCTGCTCCCTGCTCTGGTGAATTCTCTCACCCTCCCGCGCTTCTGACTGTACCCAGTGCAAGTATAAACCAAAACAAACAAATAAACAAATAAATAAATAAAACATGCCTCTATAAAAAAAAAAAAAGTATTGCAAGTGAAAATGAGAAATAGACTCTTAAGCTGGAGATTAGCTTGATGTTAAGAGGGAAAAAGATGAAGCTGGTGCCCTGATAGCTTATTTAGCTGGTAAGGTCATCCCTAGAAGTCTTACAATAACGTGGACAATAGTTCATGGACATTGCCAACGAAGCTCTGGTAATGTGTGAAAACTAGAGTGGTGGCAATGAAGAGAAAGAGATAATGTGAAAGGTCTTGATCAGAAAGACTTGGAGATTGAGCATTTCTATATAAATGGGATCAACAGAGAATAGTAAATTCAGGGGAGACAGTACAATTTTGGGTGATGTAATTTAATTTTTCAGGGGTCTGAGGAGAGCAGAATAAAAAGGAGTAAGTCACTTAGAGTAAGTCTAAGACTTACTCAGAGTAAGTCTTACTCCTAAAAAGGAGTAAGCTTAGAGTAAGTCACTCTAAGCTTGAAAGTGCTGGGGAGGTGATATTCACAGTACTGGGCACATCAGAAAAACTTACCAGCTTGAAAGGTAGAAAAGAGTGAGTTCACTGTCATGTTAATATTTAGCATGAAACAACATATGAAAGTAGAGAATATTCATTGCACTTGAAATAAATATCTGGTTTCCCTGTTGTTTATGGAGTTAGCCAACAACTTTTAAATAAAGCACAGTTTTGTGCTATGGAAAATATTTGTGAAATTATTGAGTCGTGTACCTCTGAGATCAAAGCTCAAGAAGTGCCTGGGAATGGAGAAGCCAGTTAGAATAACAGCAAGTAAATAGACAAAGGGATGGAGAAATGCAAAATGCAAATTTTGTGGCTATAAGTTAATCTTTGTCAAGACTGACCAGGAAAAAGCTGCAAGGAAAATGCAGAGAACCCATATTTATATACTAATGTCTAATTTTTAAATTGTTGATTTACTGCAACTCAATAGGCTACCAAGAATTATATACTGCCTCCACCTGAAAAAACAAGACTATATTTTTCTCTAATTCTACTTTCTGGGATTTTCCCATAGAAAATAATGTATCCAGATCCCTCTCAAACTTGTTCCATCTACTTTGAGCAAAACCCCTTTAAAAACCATCGCCAATAGCCAAATTGTATGCATTATTAGAAAGCAAAGTGATGAAAGAAGACGCACTGGTCTTTGGGGCTATCTATGATAAAGTGTTTTTAAAAGTTCAAAGGTAGAAAAAACCTCACACATGTAAGGAAGACTGAACCCTGACCTTTGTGCTAAGCATGAGCACAGAAGTACAATGAATCACTGGCAAGTCAAAGGAAGAGGTAAGCACACTTTTCCTGCTATGCCTCTTAAATTTGTCTAACTCAAACTGTAGACCTTGGAAATAAAACAAAGTGTCCTATATGTTCTTCAATGGACAATCTTCAGTCTGGGTAACTTTCTTAAATATAATTATATTATCTTCCCCTCAAATCATATCACAACAACCAGAAAATGCCTGGTATATTTTAGAAACTCAAATTTTTGTTTCTAATGTAAAATTTGCTGATTACCAGATGTATGTATGTATGTACATATATATCATTTGAGGTATATACATATATGTGAGTACATACACACACACACACTCACACACACACACACACACACACACACATATATATATATATAAGATTTTTGCCAGACTTTTGTTATTTGAGGTAAACTCAGACTACTGTAATAAAAAAAAAAAAAACAGCACAACTTTTTTTCTATAACCAATATTGTACAAGTCAGGATAGTTTTTGGTTTTATTTCTTTCATTTTGAATTTAATTTTTTGTGTTCCACCATAAATATAAGTAAATAAATGAAAAAACCCAACATATAAAATAGATGAGCTTCTGCTATATTGTCAGAGATTTTCTACCATCAGTCTAACACTCCACCTACTTTTTATTTGTTGCTTGAAATTTCTTCAACAAGACATAAAGCCTTTCATTTCACAGATCCAACTGGGAGAAATAATAGGGTGTGGCAGAGGACTGCTTAGTGTGGGATGAATACAAAGGTGGCTGGTTTCAAGGTTTTGAGGTTCCATCTTGCTACCCTGCTCTGCTGGCTGAGAGGGGTTTGCTGGATGTCCCTGTTCTAAATGGGCTGCAGGAAGGTTAGGGTAGAAAGTTAGCCATCTATTTAGTCTGAATCCTTTTCATAGTGGCTTCCTGACTTCACATAAGTTCCTGTTAAGACTTGCTTCTCTGTCTCTCTTTCTTTTAGGGGCTATATCTTTGTCTTTAATCCTCACACTCATCCTTCCCCATCCCTAAAAGAAGCACCCTCTACCCTCTAATCAGTCACCATCATATTGGTGGTGATACTGTTGACTCCATTTATCACAAGAATTCCTCCCAAAGTCAATCACCCCATCATTTAAGAGACCTCCATCACTTGGCAGCCTCTTGTCATTAAAGTGTATTTGCAGTGGACATCAGAACTACAAAAATAATATTTCCTTCTCTTGTATTTGACTCTTATAGATAAAAATCTCCATAAATACCAGAAATGATGAATAATTATCAATTTCTCACCGGCAGAAAGAGGCATGCTGATAAATGCCAGAGTTCAAGGAACTAGCTCATTATATTTGGGTGAATTTATTATTTTGCCCCAAGTGATTTTAATCAATTAAGAACTTCAAACTTTTCTTCAAAATAGCTAGGAGCATGTTAGAATAATATATAGTTGGTCATATGCCTGCCCTCTTTTCTCTCCCCCCCCCCCTAGGGCACAAACATGCCCTCAGTCTCTGACATGGTCCCATCTTTGCACCTGTATCTCAGTCAGGCCCTGTCATGTCTTTGTTTAATTTTTAGACTGAGTCACATGGTGCTTATCCTTTCCTGGTTTGTGGTCCCTTTTCCTTTTTTCCCCATCTTCCTTTTCAGGATTACTGTTCCATTCTTGTTTCCACTTAAAGTCCTTTTTTTTTTTTTAATGGCATCATAATTCTCATCTAGAGTGACCAAAGGATTAGAAATCCTAAACACAAAGTCTGGGGGTAACAATGGAAAATATGACCTCCAGCCAACATAAAGGAGATGTGGTGGAGGATGTTAAAATTCTATAACCATGACTCCTCTAAAAAGTTAAAATTCTAGGGACTCCCTGGTGGCGCAAGGGGTTAGCACTGCAGCTATGAAGCAATCTGCAGCCTCTGCAGCATGAGTTCGATCCCTGGCCGGCCAGGGAGCTACCCACATGGTGAGGCAGACCTCTCCTGTCTCCCCGCTGCTCTCCTCAGCAGTGTATTTCAGTCAGTCTGCCTGTTCTGCTCCCCACTCTGTCTCTGGTAGATCCTCTCACCCCCTGCATCTCTGGCCTGTACCCCAGCTCTCGTATGCATAAATAAATAAATCTTAAAAAAAAAAAAAAAAATCTTTAAAAAAAAAAAAAAAAAGTTAAAATTCTAGTCCTCACAGGAACCCTTTGTAAGTGGATTATTACCAACTTCAAGAGCCTTGAACATGCACCAAATTTTATTTTCTAGTCCCCAAGATTAGTATTCTCAGGTTTCCTTGAAAACTATATTACAATGGATAGCAAATTTTTTAAAATACTATATTAATGTATTAAAAGTCTTATTATATGACCAGAAATAAATAATTTGGTTTTAGGACTCATGAGAAATTTGTGACACTATCTGAATAGTCTCCTAAAAATGAAACCAATGCTGGAAGGGACTGTTATTACATACTAATCTTTATGGGAAATATTTTGAGCTTCTTCAGACTCAAAAAATAACCTACCAAATCATACCAAATAGGAAGGCTAACTTTCAAATTAAAGGGAAACTTGTAATTACATTAAAATGAGGTTGTTAGGGTGTGCTCGCATCTAATCTGATCACGATTATTTACAAGATTAATTTTCAGGGTAGGTTTGTCTTGGGGGGAACAGTGGGAGTGGGGAGGGGAAACAATGGACTTTGGTGGAGAACTAGGGTGCTTCAGTGGTGGGAATGCTAGAATGACCATCTGAGGGAGAAAATCCTATATTGTCAAACCACTATGAAGGAGGTAAAGCAATGGTACTTCCAAAACAATAATAAAAAATAATAATAGTAAGGCTATCTCTTGCTGTTACCATGACAAAGGAGGAGACAGGAGAAGAGAGAGAAGGAGGTTGGGACATACAGACACCAGGATGGGTGTGTGTGCTGAGGGAAGCCATGTGACGAGGCAACAAAAGGGAGGCTAAAAGAAAGAGCCAAAAAAAAAAAAGAGGTATTAAAGGAAACCAATCTGTTGATATCCTCATCTTGGATTTTTAGCCACCAAAACAATGAGAAATAAATCTCTATTGTTTAAGTCACCCTGTCTGTGGTATTTGTTACGGCAGCCCTAGTAAACTAATACAGCCACTCAACAACAATCACTGGGAAGCAATTTCTGCCATTCTTATCCTGCACCTGTGCCAGCCCTATGTTTTCCTTTTAGCCTCTTGCTCCAGTCCAGAACTCAAAATTCTCAGTTTACTCTACCCACTTGCCCATCCGTGGCATTTCATTTCCATAAGTCTTCGTTCATCGCCCTTTCCTATGACTTAAGTTTCCCATCTTTTCCTCCAGAAACCAGGATTTCCAAGACTAAAAACTACTTTAAATCCTTTAAAACTAAGCCTTTCCCTTGAGAATTCAACTACTGTTTTTTATATACACTAGACTGAAACACGTGTACTTACATTTTGATCCTGGGAGAGTCACACTGGTAAAGGTTCAATTATAGGTTGCAACAGAAAAAAGAATATCATAAAATGATAGAACAGCCTTTACTTCACATCTATACTAGATTATCAAGTTTATCTTCTGAGATTACCAGAACCATGGGAACAGATTGCTTCCCTATGGAACTAATACCAATGCCCACAGAGCTACCGCAGAGAAAATCTGGCCCCCGTCACTTCTGCAATGAATCTCCAGAAATGCTTTCTTTGCTTTTAGTTTAGTGAAGCATGGAAGACTTAGAAAAAGACAGACCGCATTTTGATAGTGAGCCAACTGGGCAGGGTCCCTTGATAGTTCTGTGCTCTGTAAACTAGCTAGCATATTGCTGATGCTCAATAAATGTCACATATTGTCAACCATCAATTATTCAGGGTATAATGAGGAAAATGTCTTGGCATGCATTACCTCAAAACTTAATCAAGAAATCCTGTGATTCAACATCATATCATAAAACAGATTGGCGTTTTTAAACTGTTAGTTGCATATTTTTATATTAATGACATCTTTAAATTCTCTGATATGCTTATAGTGGCAATCAATAAAAAAAAATCACTGAAATTATTGAATATAGTACCATAAAGAATTCTGAAAGTAGGCCAGTGCAGTATTTACAAATGTTCTTCGCATATGATGTCTGACTGATGTATCCTGACATCCAGGCCCCTTGCCCTATGTCCATTCTCTTTCCTTTCCTGCAAGTTCTTCTTCCCCAACTGGATTTGTTTCATAAATACTCCAGCACTCCTCACTGAAAAATTTTACCTAAAATTATCTCCTCCCACACAAGAAACAATGTTTGATATGCCTTTGAAACTTTAGAACTTGGGCCAATATATTTCAAATGTGTTTAAAATGGATAGATTTTGAAAAATACCTTTAACAAAGGATGTGCCCAATAAATAGTTGTTGAATGAGTGACTAATACCTAAAGGTTAATTCAGTAAATTCCCCCCACTGTCTACCTTTTGTATTCTTATGTGGTGTATATACAAATTTATAAATAAATAGAGAGGAGATGGAAGTTCTGAGTCATCTGTATGGCATAGAACTTAAGATGAAAATGAACCCACAAATAATGAGGAGCCCCCTCTTCCTCAAATAAGGTAGAATCATTTCAATGTTTCAAAGACCTTATGTTACCTATATCTAGTAAAAGAGAAATCTATTATGCAAGTCCTGAAACTACACTTCCAAACCACAATGAACCTGCCATTCAAACTGCAATCAATCTTTTCATCTTTAGCAACCACACCAAAAATGAACAAAACAGAATACATTTCTCCAACATTTTAGCTCACTTCCCCAAATCGAGCAGCTCCCACTGATGATATATGGTGGGTGGAGGCCCTCTCTCATAGGGCAACAGAACGGAAACCTCATTTGTCACAATGGTAAAAGGGGTATCATGTACTGAGTGGAGGGGAAAGACTAAAGAGAGAGCATACCTTCTGTTTTCCTCAGTAAGTCTCTATTTTATGCAAAATTGAGAAAAAGTTCATTTCCAACGTAAAATAGTACCCCAAACAGTAATTCAAATACAGTTTCTGCACCATACCAGCTGAGTCTAACATTTTGTGCTACTTTCTGCATGTAGCATAAGAATTTATAGAAATTCTTATTCATTCTTATGATGCAGCTGCTGTGTCATTATTCATATATGCCAATAATGGGATATTCCTTCTAAGGAAAGAAATTGCACCCCAAAATAGTTTGATCTGATAATGATGTTAGACTCTATTTTATTATATGAACTATAACAAACCCATCTGCAGTCAGTTTAAAACCATCAGTTTAAGACTGACCCCTTTACTTGGAGCTCTGGCAAAATGTCGTTGTCATGTAGCAACTCATGAGAATCTCAAATAGTTCACAAAAGTAAGTTTGCCTCCAGCTTATTTTCAATAGGTTGAATGCTGTTGAAAGTATAGTACACTGTTCATAAGGGTTAGTATCCTAACTTCCTCCAACGTGTTGGCTTACTCCTCCACCTTTTACTGATGCTTATGTCATTATCTCATGCCAGGCTGCACCATGCCCTCCATCACTTCTTATCAGAATGCTATAAAAGAACACGGCATTCTACAAAGCTTTGCAGTTAATTGGATCTGATAATATTCATGGTATGACTCAGAACAGAAACTAAGTTCGGCTGCTCCTTTTTTTTTAATTTTTTTTTCATAATATTGGACCCTATTTCACACATTTTTCTCCCAACATTTATATTTCACTGATATGGAAGAGACCATAGGAGCTTACCAAGGTCTACCATATCATATTAAAGTAATAATTTCTAAGTATAAAGCATCAAAGTTGCAAACAGAGTTGCAAAGTCTGTTGATGAGTTTCATTAATTCATGGCACTGAATCGATCTGTTTTTAAAAGTCAGAAATTCCAATTTCCTTTCAAAGAGTATTTGTGTGTTTTTATAATTAAGAGTGCCAATTTTCATGGATCCGACTTTTTTCTTTTGTGGATCATAAGAAGAGATAAGCTCTGAGGAACACTATTTAAAACCTGAAACAACATAAAAACAAAACTGCTTCAAGTAATGAAAAAGTGTTTTTTCTTTGATTTTCTTTAGATTTCTCAAGTCTACCATTTGCATATGTGTATCTGTCCACTGAGTAAAAAAAAATAAGGGGGAGATTTACAGAACGGTGGTACTAACTTTCACACCAAGATTTCACAACATCTGGGATAGTCTGCCAAAATTTTGTTATGCTTACTTCCAGGTGTCTGTCTTCCTAAGACTTTCATCAGTAATTAGAGGCATACCTCCAACTCAGGTAGATCCAAGTTTCTAAGCACCCTCCATAATTCAAAGCTATTAACAGAAAGTTGTCTTCCACTGCTGTTCTATCTCTATACCTACTTGTTGCAGATTGAATAGCAGATGCATAATTTGCCATTAAGAATAAATCTGTATGATGATGAATTTATTCAGCTATTTAGTTAACTGTTAATCATGCCACTAAAAAGTTAACTGTTTGAAAAAAAATCAAAGGGGAAAAAGTTTTCTGGCTTTATTCATTCTCTTATTGAAAACAAACAAAAAAAATTTTACCATTCAGTTAAACACTCCTTTGCATTTAATATCACTTTTTAAAAAAGATTTATTTATTTATGCATATAAGAACTGGGGTATAGGGCCTCCCCGATGGCGCAGCGGTTGAGCGCTGGGTTGCGAAGCTGCCCGCGGCCTCTGCGGCGCCAGTTCGATCCCCGGCTGCTCCCTGGCCACCGGAGGAGGGTCCCACATGGCGCGCAGACCTCTCCTGCCGCCCGCTGCTCCCCTCAGCAGTGTACTTCGGTCCTTCTGCCTGCTCTGCTCCCCACTCTGGCTCTGGTGAATTCTCTCACCCTCCCGCGCTTCTGACTGTACCCAGTGCTTGTATAAATAAATAAATAAATCTTAAAAAAAAGAATTTTAGAAAAAAAAAAAAAGAACTGGGGTATAGGCCAGAGATGTGGGGGGTGAGAGGATTCACCAAGACAGAGTGGGAAACAGAATAAGCAGACAGACTGAAATACACTGCTAAGGGGAGCAGCGGGCGAGTCAGGAGTGGTCTGCTGCACCCTGTGGGCAGCTCCATGGCCAGGGATCGAACTCGTGCTGCAGTGGCTACGGATAGCTTCATAAGTTGCGTTTTAACCCCTTGTGCCACCAGGGAAGCCCAATATCACTTTTTAATGAGATGTTGAATCATACCAATTTGTAAGAAACAATAGAGAGATCCTGTGTGTCCTTCACCCAGTTACCCCCATGATTAACATGCTGCAAAACTGTAACACAGTCATCATGTTGGCTTTGGCATAATCTACGGTTCACACTCCCAATCAGACCATATGTGTTCATTTTATATGAGCTTTATATGTATTCATGTGTGTGAGAAAGGAGGTATATTGCGATGTATGTAATTTTATCATGTTTATGTTCACAGGTGCATCACCACAGCCAAGTTTCATAACAGTTTCATCTCCACAGGGGTCTGTCATTGGCCTTTTATAACCATACCTACCTCCCATCCAATACCTAATTCCCAGCAACTACTTATATGTTCTTTATTTCTATAATTCTGTCATTTCAAGGAGGTTATGTAAATGAGGTCATATGGGTATTTAATTATTTGGGATTGGCTTATTTAACTCAGAATACCCTTAAAGAGTCTTCTAGGTTGTTCTGTCTATCAAGTTTTATTATGTTATTTTTTTCTGAGTAGTAATCCATGGTGAAGATGTACCTCAATTTGTTTAACATTCAGCTGTTGGAAGGACATTTGGATTGTTTCCAGTTTTTTCCCTATTACTAACAAAGCTGTTATGAATATTTTATACAGTTTTTTTTAGTATGAATATAAGTTTTTACTTATCTGATATAAAGTCATAAAATTGCTAGGTTGTATAGTAATAGTGTGATTAGATTTATAAGAACTGTCAAACTGTTTTTGCAAAGTCACAAGCATTTTATATTCCCACCAGCAATGTATGTGTGATCCATTTTTCCCACCTTTTTTTCATTTTAACATTAGTCTGTGTGAACAGTACAATTGGTAAACAAATACATGCATGGCCCATATAGGATAGCCTGTAAAAAAGTCAATCCATAAAGTCCAAAGGGTAAAAAGGCAGAAGTTATATAAAAACGTCATCTCAAGCAACAGTCTCTCTGACTTGTCTCAGCTGATAGGAAATCCGGGTATGCAGCAAATGCTTTATACCTCTGGAAGGTTCCTGATGGGCACTGTTACATTTAAATTAAAAAATATTTTTTTTCTTTCCAAACCAGGATCATGGCCTATAAAATGCTTCAAGTGGTCTTGTGTTCAACACTGCTTATAGGTAAGAGCCTATTTCTTTTTTATCTTGTCTTTTAAGACTCTTAGGTTGATGACCCCTTTTGACTTTAAAGAAATGAACAAATATGTTTTATCCAAGACTAACACTAAAGCACTGGGGAAATGAAACTATTATGTCATGCTGTTTTGAACATGTTAGTGTTAACTATTTTTGTGTGTGATTTAATTCTTAATTATGTATTAACATATTAAATGTTACTGTTGCTAAGAAGTCTTAATGCTGCCTCCAAAGAAGTGCTCTGGTGTCCTTGAACAAAGAAAAATTTTAAATGCCTTTTTGAAACTGTAATACTTACATTGTACTATTATGTGAAGACCTCAAGGTACCTTGAGAGTGTGAATTCATTAACCCGTAGGGCAAGCTATAGCTCAGAAAAGTGGTGTTTTAAAGACAGATCAAGGAAGTCACTGAAGGCTAGATGATTTGCTACCAAACTGACCCAGTAACTTAGTGACTTATATCTGTATTGAACCAAGAGGTCATTTGTTTTACTTGTAACCAAAACCGAAAATACTTACAAAGTATTAATTATTTTAATAGTTTCATCTCTACAATTTATTAACAATTCAGAGGAAGAAGCTTAAATCTGAAACACCAATGTCTTTAAAACACCAATTTCTACTTTAAGATAAGCTTGAGACCTTTGCAAAAAAATATACATAGACATATATTTTGCCTGAGGCACATACACAGAAATAAAAAAGTAGGCAGATATAGGATATTAATCAAGATATATGTGTATACATGTGCATATATAATTAGCCTTTTTATTCTTAAGCATATGAATAATTTTAATAGGGAATTTTAATCATTAGCCCTTCTGGTTCTTGTTATTGAGCCCACTAGTTCCATGTTTGCCAATCTGCCCTTCTGTTCCTAAGCCCAGCTCAATTTAAAAAATAAAAAACTTAATCATTAATATTACTTTTGCATTTGGGATATTTTAAAATAAATGATTTAGCAAGTTTTAGCCAAGTTATTTTTAGCAGTTATTCAGGAATATACAATCGCACTCAGTTACTACCCATACCTCTAGATAAAGAAAACTGGGCTGGCTCAGTTTGAGTGTTTGAAGGGCACACTGTAAAGTAAAATCAAGTATTGTTACAATCCATCAGCTACTACTTTGCCCTGACTGCTGATCCATGCAGTTGTCCTCAGAGTGGGTGATGGTGGGTGACTGCAAGGCTAAAAGCACTGTGGCTGGTTCACATTCATCTATGAGCACTGCAGGGTCAAAAATATCTGGCAAGAGGAAAATGGCTCTACTTTTATAGTCTTTCTTAAGAAACCATTTTGAATTAACTCTAACTCCAGCTGAAATACAAATAAGACTATCTACAAAGACAACTGGTTTGATTGACTTCACTATAAAAATAAATAAAAATATATACTTGAAGTTCTTGAAATAATAAGTTGAGGACTAGAATTGAAGAACAGGGGAACACAGTCACTGCTGGTCTAAGGAAAGATGCCTTTACTGTTTATGAATTAAAGAGACTAGAGTCTAAAAATCAGCTTGATTTGCTACAATAACTGGTTTAACTGAATTTCCTAAATCTTTAGCTCTAAAAAAGGCTATAATAGGTGAATCAACTTTTTGGCTACCCTCTCTCCACTTTTCATTTAAGAATGTAGCCTATTCGGGCCTCCCCAGTGGTGCAGTGGTTGAGCTCTGGGTTGCCAGGCTGCCCGCAGCCTCTGCAGCACCAGTTCGATCCCCGGCCACCAGGAGAGGGTCCCACATGGCGTGCAGACCTCTTTTGCCGCCCGATGCTCCCCTCAGCAGTGTACTTCATCTGTCTGCCTGTTCTGCTCTGGCTCTGGTGAATTCTCTCACCTTCCCACACTTCTGACTGTACCCAGTGCTTGTATAAATAAATAAATAAATCTTTAAAAAAAAAAAAAGAATGTAGCCTATTCATCTTCATATCCCTTCGGCTTATTGAAAGAGAACAACCATTTTTAAGTTTGTTTGCTTTTATTATTTGAACAAATTTTCTCTGTTGCAGATTAGTTGCCTAACAAATTACTTTTGTCTAGAATTTAATTTGAAGTAAGTTGGGAAAATATCTCATTATCCATTTTCCTAATGGGGATACTGAATCCAAAATGATGAAGAGTCTTACTCAAGTTATTTTATTTATGAGCAGAGTCCCCAAATTATTTTATTATTGATTTTCTCAAAATAGTAAATTAAACATATTGTAACTAATGATTCTGGCCAGAGAATTAGATGTTTAAGTGTTATGATTTGATTAAAAACCAAAACAACCTTCTCTTTTGTACTTAGATCAAGAATTGCCGTCTCCTATAATAAAATAGCAAATATTAATGTTATTCTAAGTCTTTATGATACATCAAGGGATTTCCATGTTACCTTTGTTTACCTCTCATAATCACTAAAAATAGGTGTGATGTTTCCTGTTTTACAAAGAGGAAACTGATGCTTAGAGAAGTTAAATGACTAAACTACACAGTTAATCCATGGTGAAAGCTAGATACACATCCAAAGTCTACAGCCAGATCTTCTAAGAACAAAATTCCACAAATTATCCCCTCTGGCACTGCAACCCTAGACATAGAATATGCAGATACAGGTCAGGCAACAGAGCATGTAGTAAGATCTCCTGAAAAAGTAATAGAGCCAATACTGTAGCCGTTGGTGCTACAAGAAAAGGGCAGATGTTAGGGAGCATGCAACTTTTTCGAGAAAGGTCAGTCCAGGACATAACCAAGGACCATCTATGACAGTTTCTAACTGTACTGAGGATAGAGAGAAGTCAATCCTAAATGCAACATGATCTACCTCAGCAGTGTACTTACAAAAATCTAACAGTCCCATTCCATATAAGGAGGAAATATGAAAAATACACATATTTGGAAAATGTTCCACTGCGTAAGTTAACCAATCCTTGTTGTTTACCCACAGATAAACTATTGGGGGGGAGGGGTTCATGTCTATTACTGTTGACTTGTGATCCATAAAATGCAGTATGTCTTCTGGTTTTAGCCAGGAAAAAATACACAGACAGCCTTTGACATGTTTCTTTATTATAGTCTCTGCTCTTATTTTTCACTCCACAGTTAGTAACCAAGACCAATTTATCACGAAAGGTATTTTTGGTTTTGGTGGTTTGTTGTTTTTTGTTTTTTATAAGAATCCGTATTTCCTTCCTCATGACTCTGTCAGCACCTTTATTCCCTCTCTCTTTGCCTTCTCTGCCATAAAAAAGAATGGTCCTGCAATCTTTCAGCTCCTTGGAGACTCTGTATTCTCTAACATAGTTTTAATTTATATGATTCTGTTCTTAATTTTACCTACTCACTTTGGCTTAAGACTGACTGATGCTCTCAAGAGAGTGGGTAGGGCCTCCCTGATGTTGCAAGGGGTTAAGCACCACACTATGAAGCAACCCACAGCCTCCGCAATATGAGTTCAATCCCCGGCCAGCCAGGGAGCAACCCACATGGTGCAGCAGATCTCTCCTGTCTCACCCGCTGCTCCCCTCGACAGTGTATTTCAGTCAGTCTGCCTGTTCTGCTCCCCACTCTGTCTCTGATGAATCCTCTCACCCCCCACATCTCTGGCCTGTACCCCAGCTCATATATGCATAAATAAATAAGCCTTCAGAAAAAATTAAAAAAAAAAAAGTGGGTGGTAAGAATTAACTGGGAAATGACTTGATTGGTGAAAAAATGTCATTGCCTATAACTAGATTCACTGCGTTCTGGATGATGTGAGGAAATTTCTAGCCACATGGGGTTGAGAATCTCATCAACCCCTTTTGGGTCACTACTGAATCATTAAAAAATGCTGCCATTCATGAGTTACAAATTTCTCTATCCATAGATTAAAAACTAATAAAAGATCTGCCAGCTTCAACAGTATATCCCAGGGAATTATGTGGCCATGTGAGTGTATATGGGGTGTATTTGTGTTGAAAGCAGGTTAAACAGACTGAAGTTAAACTCAAGTGACACCAGTTTGTTTCCTTTTCAAAGTACTCAACATATCAGCAATTGTAACGTCAATAAATCCGAAGTTCCTAAGTTAAAAGTTCAGTTACAAAGACATTTTATTAACAGACAGTTGAACACAATGATGAGGATTTGAGAGCTGGCCTCACAGTTTAGTTCCTCTTTCTTTTTCCCCAGTTGACTTTCACTGACTGTCCTGCCTCCTCTCTTTTATTTGCCCTATTTGCCCTCTTACCATAGCTTTCCCCCTTCTGTAACTCTTGTAATTGCTCTTTTTCTCTTCCATTGACTTATTTTCTTGATTTCTCTCTCCTTTCTTATTTTTTCATCCACACATTTTTTTCTTTCACAACCCAAATTTCTTCTCTCCTATTCTCTCTTTCTTTAACTAATGTTAACCTGAATTACAACAAAGTGAGAGATGCACTGAACTAAATACAACGTTTCCAACTTTCACCATAAATTTCTGGATGAGTAATAAAAGTTTAGAGTGGAAAGAAAAAAGTAAACTACATCATTATTTATAAAGAACATTGTTAACTCAACACAAAGAATAAGATATTCAAGTTTAAAAAATATGAACCTCACAATATTATAATTTCCCCTACATTAGAGATACCTGAAAATGTTACACTGCCAAGAAATCTGTACATTCTTTTCTCCTGATCTTCCTTTGTACTTAATCACTCGTGAACATTTACATATTATTTCAGCACTTAATTTATGTGCATACAAAATCACCTGAGCACTTTTTCCTATTTTTTTTTTAAGACAAACATTTAAGGGCAAGGACTAAAATGTAAGCTGATAAAAATAGCAAATCATTAATGTAATTCTTTGATTCCTTATATTGAGTGCCAAGTGCTTTATTTTCAGTATCACATGCCCAAATAATTTTGAGCTTGTGGGTAGTCTATTCATCTCCAGGACCAGGTATCAGGTAATACTACAAATGTCAGCATCACCCAGCCATTAAAGGAAACAGCTAGTTGTGGACCTATGCTGTGATCTGCCAGACATGCTGTGCTTTCTGTCCCCCTGAATCCCACCATGCTTATCTCATGGACATAAGAATGTTGAAGGTTACATAAGTGAAGGAATTCACAGTCATGTCTGTCCTGGGTGGCATGCTCCCACTGGTTGAAGTGCCCTGGTTTGCAGTCAAATGCTCTATCCCTGTGAAGTGCCCTGGTTTGTTTCCCCCCACCCACTCACCCTGTTTCTTGGGCTCTTAGACAACAGACCTATTGGGTTCTCTAGGTCACCTTTCAACAAGTAGCAGTTCCCTCCCTTCCTTGTCCTGGTTTTGATCAAGTGGAGATATAAACCAAAGATGATGGTGGAACACTATCTATTTTCTCTTAACTGAGAAAAGTTATAAATATGTAGCACAGTATAAGTGCATGAAGGGCCTGATAAGTTAGCCCCAGGATTTAGCAATTTTCAGATACAATTGCAGGTTGCATAACCAGAAGAAAAAAATGTGTCCTCCAAGAACAGTTCACTCTCAAGAGGAAGAAAGAGCAGCTAGCTGGACCAGACAAGTTATGCTTCTAGCACTTACTAATTAAATAAAGCCCCTCCCCTTCCGAGGGGCAGAGTATACTAAGGGGAAATCAGAAGTCTGGGGTTACTCTAAATGAGCTCCGGGTATATAGAAGAAAACAGGAGTCTGCCATTAGGCGCTCCCTTTTAATTTTGTATCTTAAAAGGCACATTAGGCTTTCTGATCTTATTAGTGCATAGGTTCCTACAAGTATAATTTCATGGTCATGTGCATAGTCTATAGTCATTTCTTCCCCATCAAATTTAAAGACTCCTTTTCAATCCTCTCTGAGTGATGGCAATACAGAGAGCCCCTCTGATTCCAATCATACAGCTTTTGTTACTTCCACACTCTCCTCAGCAGCCCAAGATGGGTACTCATCTCTCTGTGTAATGAGAATACATTTTGCCTTAACTGATGACTTCTTTTTCCCTGATTACTGTCTGTCTCAGGGCTAAATTTCTCAGCATGTAAGTTCCTTGAAGACAGGAGAGTTGTTCCCACTGAGTACATTTGATTATGTTCCTGATGGTATAATACTATACAGGGAAAGTAATTTTTGTTTAATGACCAATTTATTAAGGATATATTTCAGTTTAAGATATTAGTGTTAGAAGAGACATTAGAGGGCCTCCCTGGTGGCGCAGGGGGTTGAGTGCAGCACTGTGAAGCTGTCCACAGCTTCTGCTGGTTTGATGCGGCTGCAGAGCAACCCATATGGCACAGCAGACCTCTCCTGTCTCACCTGCTGCTCCCCTCAGCAGTGTATTTCAGTCAGTCTGCCTGTTCAGTTCCCCACCCTGTCTCTGGTGAATCCTCTCACCCTCCCACACATCTGGCCTGTACCCCGGTTCTTGTATAAATAAATAAATCTTTTTTTAAAAAAAAGCAACATTAGAGATCATACAGCCTGACCTTGTTTTACAGAGCAGAAAATGGTGATGCAGGAATAAGAAGCAGGTTGGTAAACTAACTAGTCTCTGGCTGGGTAAGGATAAGACTCTAGATCTCTGATCCTTCTTGGCTTGATTGGAGAGAGCTACTATTAACATATCTCCATATTCTCAAGCAAACTCTATTTCTACCATATAGTATTTTTTGCAGAAGGTATCTGAGAAATGTTTAGGATATAACTAAACTCACAGGTCCAATTAAAACTGACTATGATATAGGATGAAAGGAAGGGGAGTATGTTGGGAGTTGGAAAGAAAGGATGATATTTTTCATAGCTTACTATTGTAAAGCTTAAAAAGGGCATTAGCTTGGACGCTACTGCCTACATTTAAGAAAACACCCATTTAAAAATCAACAAAGCAATAAAACTTGGGGTTCAGTTTTCCAACCCCAGCAGTATTACATACACTTATAAACTCAAAACTTTGATATTGTTCTCACTAACTTTCAAGGTTGATCAGGCAGAATGAAAAGGGGAGGAGAAATTTCTCGAGCAGAGAGGATAATAGCATGCCCTTCTACATTACCTACATTTTATTTCCAGCTCTGACATTGACTTACTATGTGACCTTGAGTGAGTCATTTCATCTTTGTGTGTCAATTTTCTCATTGTAAAGTAGGATAATAAATACTACTTTCTCTCTCTCTCGGGTGATGTTATTATCACCATCAATTAATATTTATCCATGCTTGCTGGGCGCATAAAATTGAGGTAGGTGCTTCTAGGGTTGGGAGGGCGGTGTATCTGGGGGAAGAGAGTACATCAGAGAACATTATCTATGAACAAAAAAATAGAAGATTTACAAAAGACAGAATTATCAGAACTTAAGTAGTTATGGCATATATTTTTAAGCATGTTTGTCTGCCAAGGTTTATGAAAAAGCTCTTTTTATCTCCCAGCGATTATACAATGCACTAGGATAATTATGGTACAGATTATTGGTTTTACTTTTAGATGACTTAAAGTACCACTATCTTAAGCAATTATTGTACTTTATCTGGCTGTGAATTATATCTTGAGCAGAATTTATTCAGCAATATTTAGTAGAAACTGATGGCATTGGATCTACTTTGCAGAGCCACTGGCTTTATTTTCAAAAACACCTTTTAGCACAGTAAGTTCCATTAAATAGGTAAAACTGTAACTAACAAACACCTTTTTTTTCCAAAAGAATAAAGAGAAATATGAAAAGGCACCTAGTAACACATTCTAGATAAAAATCAAAACTTCAGTGTAGGCCCATCCATAGGAGTCATCCCAAATGAATGACAGTTCTATATTCTCTTCAGCTCATTTCTGCTTCCCATACCTGTTGTCACTTACCCAACTCACACCCTACTTATGTCTCGTCTCTTGGGGACCATCAGAGGAGCCCACTCCCACCCCTGTCTCTCACTCTGCTCTCTTCCTTTTATCATCTGTTCTACCCAACCCCAACAAAGGATTTTCAAAAGTAAATCTGTGTTGTATAAATAAAATGTTGGCATATACATACATTTTACTCAGCCTTTAGAAGGAATGAAATGCTGACATATGCTACAAACCTTGAAGACATTATACTAAGTGAAATAAGTAGACACAAAAGGAAAATTACTGTCTGATTCCTATTACCACTTATATGAGCTACCTAAAATAAGCACATTCATAGAGACAGAGAGTAAATCATAGCTACCAGTAGCTAGAGGAGAGGGTAGTGGGAGTTATTTTTTAGAGAATGTAGTTTCTATTTAGAATGACGAAAAAGTTCTTGTGATAGTAGGGGTGGTTGTGCAACTATATGAATATATTGATGCCACTGAATTACACAATTATAAATGGTTAAAATAAGTCATATATATTTTTATGAGAAAACAAGTATTTTAAAAACAAATCTAATCTTAGTTTGCTTGATCAGAAATGTTATTTACAAAATAAAGATCAAACTCCTTGATATGACTGTGATAGGCCTTCAGAATTCACTTGCAGTTTATCTTTCCAACACTGTTATTTCTCACTGCTATACACCTCAACCCTACCTTCAATCACGTTGGCCAAATGAAGGTTACTGAACCTGAGCTCTACTTTGCTCCTCTGTTTCTTGATTCTCCAATCTTCAGCATAAAAATCACATTCTTTGCTTCAACTTCCTTCTTTTTTTAAAAAAAAGATTTATTTTTATTTATACAAAGCACTGGGGTACAGGTTAGAGGCACTGGAGAGTGAGAGGATTCACCAGAGACAGAGCAGGGAGCAGATTAGGCAGACGGACTGAAGTACACTGCTAAGGGGAGCAGCAGGCGAGCCAGGAGAGGTCTGCCTTGCCATGTGGGTATCTCCCCGGCAGGCAGGGAATAGAACAGCACTGCAGAGGCTGTAGACAGTTTCACAGCGCTGCGCTCAATCCACTGCACCACTGGGGAGGTCCTCAACTTCCTTCCTCTTAATAGTGGAAACTGTGATACTTAACTCAAAGCCAGCAGCTCTTGGAATGAGGCCTCCATTCCAAAGTCAGAGTTAATGACTAGCCCTTAGGATGGAACCTGCTAGAACATTTTCCCATAACTATTTGTGAACTCTGAATATGAGTTCCTTGGTGACAAGAGTTACTGTTTTTATTTGCTTTTTCATGCAATGATGATTATCAGTGCAGGGACAGTGGAGGTCTTACTGCACAAAATTTGCATAACCCTGAGAATGAGTCCCTGTTAAATTTTATGACCTTGTTGCCTTATCTAAGTCTTAACTCTTGTAATTAACAGCTTACCTTGCCATTAGTAGGTGCTTATAACACATTGTATTAGTTAGTCACTACTATATAAATACTACAAAATGTCCCCAAATCTAAATAAAGTAGTAAACATATTACTTTACTGCTTCTGAGGGTCAGGAATTTGGGAGTGGATTAGGATGGCAATTCTGATACAGAATCTCACATCTCACATGAGGTCACAGTAAAAATGTCTGGGGGTGTAGTCATCTGAATGTTTGACTAAAGTTAAAGCATTAGGTTCCCAGGGAGTTCACATACATGGCTATTATTGAAAGGCTTTAGCTCCTTGGTGTATGAACTTCTCCCTCAGGGTTACCTGAGTGTTCTTACAACATGCCAGCAAGTGATCCAAGAGATGGGCAACCCAGAAGTTGCAATATATTTTATGTCCTAGCCATAGAAATTGTACTGTCATTCCTCTATCATCCAATATTTACACAGGTCAGTTCTACTAAATGATAGAAGGGACCAGAAAGGACAGAAATACCCAGCATAGTGATTTGGGGGAAAGGGCAATCTTAGAGGACAGCTTCCACAGACATGCTAGTTTGATTATGTTGAATTAGATTACCTAGCAGCAGGCAGTATTACTTCTGGCATCTGTTACATCTTGTGAAGTTGACTTTTGTCTTTTATTTTTAAATCATTGAATTGCTAATATTTTTAATGGAGAATATATCTGAGTTATTTTTCTATCCCCTATTGGCATTACCATCTTTTGTACACAGCGGTAACATGATTGATGTATAATATTCAGAGAGATTGTCATTTACAACAAGTACCTGTTTAGAACTAGAGCTTACTCGGTTGACAAATTAAACTAGAAATAATAGAGCTAAAAGCTATAACTCTACTTGCACTCATTTGCAAGCTTGGAAAAGCATAAAATTACAGTAGTAGTAGTAGTATAGTAGTGGTGGTGGTGGTGGTAGTGGTACTAGTAGTATCAGTTGTAGTTGTATCTGCCTCCAGCATTCCTGTCTTAGTCTTACATACAGTGACTCTGAAAGAAAAATTCCATCTTCCCTTCACACTAACTGTGTGATCTTAAACATATTTAACTTTTCTGTGACTTAGTTCCCTTGTATGTAAAGTAGAATTACTGACAGTACTATTTTTTAGGCTTGTTGTAAGTATTAAATAAGGTGATTCAGGAAAATTATTTAGCACAATACTCAATAAATGTTTATTATTGTTACCATTTTTTTTTAAAGATTTATTTATTTATTTATACAAGCACTGGGTACAGTCAGAAGCATGGGAGGGTGAGAGAATTCACCAGAGCCAGAGTGGGGAACAGAACAGGCAGTCTGATGAAATACACTGCTGAGGGGTGCAGCGGGTGCGGCAGGAGAGGTCTGCGCGCCATGTGGGACCCTCGCCAGCGGCCGGGGATCAAATCCGCGCTGCAGAGGCTGCAGGCAGCTTCGCAGCCCAGCCCTCAACCACTGTGCCACTGGGGAGACCCTATTGTTACTGTTATAACTATTTAATACTGTTATCTAGGCATATCTAACCATCATATCTAGCCATTGATCTGATAAATTCCCAGTGTAACACTTGGCTCTCATCATTCCTTCTGCATAAAATTTTGGCAAATTTTAAAATTTTTCTAAGCTCTAGATTTCTTGTACTCACTTTTCCAAACAATAATGATTATCAGAACAGGGACAGTGAAGGGCTTACTGCACAAAATTTGCATAACCCTGAGAATGAGTCCCCACTTCTATTTATGGCCTTCTTGCCTTATCTGAGTCTCAATTTGGGTAATTAACAGTTACCCTTCTTTCATCTTCAATAATTAGATGATGTCCTTGACCATGAGAATATCTACTTATACCCCAGTTCCCTAATACCCTTTAGCAGCACCTTCTCCTAAACACTTTTAGTACAATCAAATCCTTTGTTGCCTTGTTTTGGTTTATATATTTGATCTTTCATCCCAATTAAAAAGAAATTCTCTATAAATGGCTTCATGTCTTATAACTCACTGACACCTTGGTCCATACAGAATATTAGACAACTCAGGCCTGTTAATAATTAAGCTGTAGAGCATCTAACATAATGTTACTAACGAGATTCTGTAATACAGTCACGTGTGGTTTAACAACAGAGATTCATTCTAAGCAATGTCATTAGTGATTTCATCATTGGATGAAATTACATAGAATACAATTAACAAACCTAGATGGTATACAGCTAAGCTATATGGTAGATCAATTGGGACCACAGTCATAGATCGGATCTGTCATTGACTAAAACGTCGCTAAGCCATGTATGACTGTAAATGCTTCTTTATCTCAAGCAATGAAGAGATTATACTGTTAGCACATTTGGGTTAGGGATGTGCTTTTTATTGATTCAAATTACAACTCTGAACATGACTTTGTTTTGTTGAGGAATGAAACCTTAATATGTACTGCTGAAATTCAACATCCTAAAATGTTACCATTTATTAAATTTTTCTTAATCTGGCATGTAAAGGAGATAGAAATATAAGCCTGTTAATTTCAATGATGAATTTAACAATACTAAACATTTGAACCACAATGCCAGATTTGGGATCAGTCTACTTCAGGCTGAAAGATTTGTTCTATTCTGCAAGGTTAAGAAAGCAAGAATAAAATTTTTGACTGCCTGGTTTGAACCCGGTTATTTATAGTTAATTATGTGTGCAATCCTTATAGTAATCACATCATTGTATTTCTTTATATGAAAGAAAACTAGAGCTTAGAGAAATTGAAAAATTAATCCAAAAAGTGATAAAGCTGGAATTTGAGTCCAGGTCTGTAAGCTCCTGTGCATATACATAAGTTCTGAAATCCCCATTCATCATATAGCACTGGCTTTCATACTGTACTATATATCACCAAAGGTGGTGACAGTAGAGACAGATTTGAGGATCACTCATCATTAACAGGGTATAGTTTTTCCAAAGTTTTAAGGCACCCATTTTCCCCAAAGACTATAGCTATGTTTCATTAAGAGGAACCATTAACATGTTAACTATTATTCTAAAAGATGCTATGCTCTTGGACTCAATTACAGGAGCCTTGGGAGCACCATTTTTGTTGGAAGACCCAGCAAACCAGTTCCTGCATCTCAAAAGACAAATACACTTGCAGGATTACGGGGACCCAGATCACAATGCAAATGTATGGGGAAACTGGCTGATCAGGTATTTGCATTAGAAACAAATGGTCCTTCACCATCAATTTTTAAAATAGATATCATATCAGCTGGTATGAACATCAGCAGCCCAACCCATGATTCCTTCTCTTTAGCTGTTCTATTCTTTCCTCCCCACAAAGTGACTTTTGCCTGACAAACTCCACCTTCTACTTTAAGACTAAGATCAAATGTTCCCTCCTTTCTAGATCTTCTCCATTCTTTCCAGGAAGGGATTTGTCCTTTCAGCATCTCTCACTATTGCATGCTCTTCACATGTGAATAGCTCTCAAAATGTCACATGGGAATTATTTCTTTTATGCATTCAACTTTCTTGCCTACACTATAAAAGTAAGGTATATGTCTTATTCATCAAGGTCATTATTCTCAGGACTTAGTGAAATGACTGCTATTGAGTCAAGTCACGGTAAATTATTACACATTTTGTTAGGTGGAAGGAAAAACTGTAGTTACATTTCAGTTCCCTGTTGGTTGTTCAACAGTCAATTTTCTTCTGTGACAATTATTCCAGCCTTTAATATCACTGCTTCATTTACTTGCCTTTTGCACATTTTCCTATTCATTTGTATGCTCTCTCTCAGAGAAATAAAAAAGAAATTTGCGTTAGCCAGTTTTATTCCATATAAACCTTTTTGATGGGAGAAACACTGAAATTTCAGGCCAAATGAAATTGCTGATTTTTTTTTACTTTTTTAAATTACTTTTTTACATCATTTTTTCATTTTTAAACAATATTTGCTTCCCCCCTCGCCCTCAGGTGTAGTCCCCATAGTTTCCTTCACCAATGCACCTGTGCACCATCACCTCAGTCCCCTGTGCTCCTTCCTCCTCCTCCCCTGCAGTATGTTTCTGACTTGTAATTGTCTGTTTTTGCTTTGTTGTGTTTTGCACTGTTATTATTTTTTTGCACTGATGTCTTATTTGGTTCCCCTATATTCCTGCTATAAGTGAAATCATCCGATATTTTTCTTTTTCCTTCTGGCTTATTTCACCGAGCACAATTCCTTCTAGTTCCATCCACATTGCAACAAATGGCATGAGTTTATCTTTGATTGCTGAACAATATTCCATTGTGTATATATGCCACATTGTGTATATATGCCAGCCATCTATTTTTGGGCATTTGGGTTGTTTCCAGGTTTTACCTATTGTAAATAGTGCTGCAATAAACATAGGTGTATAGGTGTTCTTTTGAATCAATGTTTTTGTGTCATTTGTGTAGATTCCTACTAGTGGAATTGCTGGGCCATATGGTAGCTCCATTTTTAGTAGACTAGGGAACTTCCAGATAGCTTTCCATAGTGGTTGGACCAGTTTGCACTCCCACCAGCAATGTAGGAGAGTTCCTTTTTCTCCACATCCTCACCAACATTTGTTGTTGCTTGTTTTTTTGATATGTGCCATTCTTACTGGTATAAGGTGGTATCTCAACGGTTTGTTTTTTTTTTTAAGCTGAATTGCTTTTTTTTTTTAAAGATTTATTTATTCATCTATCTATTTATTTATTTATTTATTTATACAAGTGCTGGGTACAGTCAGAAGCACGGGAGGGTGAGAGAATTCACCAGAGCCAGAGCGGGGAGCAGAGCAGGCAGAAGGACCGAAGTACACTGCTGAGGGGAGCAGCGGGCAGCAGGAGAGGTCTGTGCCATGTGGGACCCACCTCTGGTGGCCGGGATGCAGCCGGAGATCGAACCGGCGCTGCAGAGGCTGCGGGCAGCTTCGCAACCCAGCACTCAACTGCTGCGCCACCGGGGAGGCCCTCAATGGTGTTTTAATTTGCATTTCCCTGATGATAAGGGAATGTTGAACATTTTTTCATATGCCTGTTGGCCACTTTCATTTCTTCTTTGGAGAAATGTCTTTTAAGTTCTTCTGCCCCCTTTCTTGACTGGATTGTTTATTTTGTTTTTGTTGAGTCGTGTAAGTTCTTTGGATATCTTTGTGATCAGTTGACTGGAGTAAATTGCTGAATTATTTTAATATATAAATTATTCATAATTTCCCTCTTTAACAATTTAGTAATGTAGAAAATGAAGATGTATAACAAATTAATCCATTTCTTCACTTATTTGTTCTTTCTCTCTTTCCACAAATATTAGGTTCTCCTATCACCTGGCACAGGATTTTACAAAGTCAGGACAAAAAAATTGAATGTTATTGTTGTTCTGGAGCCTGGGCCCTCTCCTCAGTCTGCATGTCTGAGGTTTTTTTTTTAAAAAGGTTTATTTATGCATACAAGAACAGGGGTACAGGCCAGAGGTGTGGGGGGTGAGAGGGTTCACCAGAGACAGAGTGGGAAGCAGAACAGGTGGATCGACTGAAACACACTGCTGAGGGGAGCAGCAGGTGAGACAGGAGAGGTTTGCTGCGCCATGTGGGTATCTCCCTTGCCAGGGATCGAACGTGTGCTACAGTGGTTGCGGACACCCTCATAGTGCTACGTCTTAACCCTTTGTGCCTCCAGGGAGGCCCTGCATGTCTGAGTTGTTTTATTTTATTTTATTTTATATATTTTTACATCATTTTTCATTTTTGCACAATGTATGCATTTTTATCTTGGTTATAGTCCCCATACAATCCCACCCTGCCTTGTTTTGATGTGAGTTTTAACTGGTCCACCAGGACTGGCTTGTTTCTGCTTAGCATGCATTGATGAAAACCACCAGTTTGTATAATCCATCTAGTTTTATGGCTTTTTTTCCTCCAATAGACATCATTTAGAGGAACTGAAACAAGACACTCATTTATTTGACAAATTAAATAACAGACTGGAGGATTGTGCATTCTTCATGGAATTTTGAAATTTTTCAAGTACACTCCTGCCTATTATTGTAGACAAGTTCTTTAATCAACTGACAGATACTATAATGTAACCAGAGTCTCCCGCATTGTTTCATACCATATCCTCACAAACACCACAAAACATTTCAGTATTGAAATAAACAGATCGCTGAAGGTGTGAAACCAAATCTTATTTGGTACAATTCTTCCACTGTATTTCTGTCAATCTTATATGACCCTTTATTTGATCATCAGAATAACAGATATAACCTGTGTTCTACAAACTCAGAGATCATGACTTAAGTTTCCTTTCATTTCAGGCTCGTGAAACATGGACTAATTTGAAAACAAATGCACAATATTATCTGAATGTGAACACCTACACCATCGACAAGTCTACTGCCCCATAAATGTGCTTTACTTGTTAAACCAGGAAAGAAGAAATGGTGGAGCCAGCATGGCATCATACAAAAACCACAGGCTTCGGCGACTGGAGACAAATCCATGCCATTCACTAGATTATTTATTATGTCTGTCTCACAGAAGTGGTGAAAGGAGTAACTGAAAATTCACAGAAACCTAGAATTAGAAATTTCCAATAAATGGAAGCTTTTAAAACAAGAACTAAAGATAACAGTAATAGCATTTATCTAAAAATAGGCTTTTATAGAAAAAGGAAATCAAAAGCATAAAAGAGTATCATTAAAACTCTGTTCATAGCTCTTGCATTCTACTGTCTTCTTGAGAGAGTCTGTGCAATTTTTTTTAAGATTTATTTCACTTTATGCATACAAGAGCTGGGGTGTAGGCCAGAGGAGTGGTGAAGTGAGAGGATTCACCAGAGACAGAGTGGAGAGCAGAACAGGCAGACTGACTAAAAGACACTGCTGGGAGCAGTGGGCGAGAGAGGAGAGGTCTGCTGTGCCATGTGGGTTAGCTCCAAGGCCAGGATCTAACATACTGCAGAGACTACCAATGGCTTGATAGTGCTGAGACTTAACCTCTCGTGTCGCCAGGGAGGCCCTAGTTTGTGCAATTTTTAATTCAAGGAAGAGGAAGACTCAGATGAAGTTGGTCCTCTTCTCTTTTTCTTCAGTACTCATCACTTTTCTAAAGACAGTGTATTAAGAGCACGGTTTTTAAACTTCTATTCATCAAAGGTATACTGCTGAAGGTAGTAGAGAATAAGATCTTAACTCACTGAGGAGTAGACAATGACTACAAAGTTCCTGGAAGCTTTCTTAGAAGTTTTATAAAATATGTGCAATTTTGCATGCTGGTCCACAATACTGACTTTTCTTCAATGAGAAACAACAGTTTTAAAGAAACCTTACACCCATTATCAAGCACTCCCCTCTTCCTCATGCCCGAATCCCTAGCAACAATGATTTACATATATTTAAAAAATCAGAGAAAAATATTTTCTTTCTGTATCTATTTTTAAAAACAAATATTTTAACTTACTGGCAAGGCACATTTGTTAATCTTTTCCCATAAAATGAAAAGACTGACTCTAAAGAAAAGTCTGCAGTTATCCTATAGTTTTCCATATGTCTGTGGAATATGACTTCAGTACTCTAGCTTGAGGAGTACTAAAGAGATGAAAGTTCCAAGATTGCCCCCAAAATCACAGCTAAGTGTAATTTTTTTTCTTCAAAAGTCTACTTCTCTCTATATACCTAGGTCAACTGCTCTCTGGGAAGAGGGGAGATTTCGCCTAGTAAACAGAAGTATCCTGTTCCTTCTCCTTCCAGCTCTCTGGCATCCTGCTGCACTGGCTGAGCTCCTTGATGTCACTCTCTGAGGCAAATAAAACTAGAAGTTCTGAATTCAGACAATAATAAGATGGCTCTTCAAGCTTCAGGGAACTGTGAATAGGCATTTGGGAGAGATCAGTCACACTAGAATGGAGCTGGGGACTTGAGGAAGGGTGCTTCAGCAGGAAGAAAAGAGAGAACCCATCAGAATGGGTAGAAAAGACTGAGAAACAGTAACAGCACAAACAGACAAAGACATCTTCTTATATCAGTGGCAGGACAAAAAAATAAGATGCAATTCAATTTCTCCACATGCTGTACAATGAATCAATGAAAGAACTGAATAAAACCTCAATATTTTCTCATTTCTGGTCTTTAGCTTCATTCATACAACAGATCTAATCTCAAAAGTGATCCATTCTCCTGTGCCAATTCATTTTAATTTAAATAGAGTAACTAATGGATGAGTGTACTCTCTATATAGAAGAAATTAAAAATGAAGGTATTTATTTTCATGTGCTGATTTCACTTATTCCATTTATTTTCTTTGGATTGATTTAAAACATGCAGGCATCTGAACCAGGCAGGGGGGAAATATATATATATATATCACTGTTATCTTCAATGACAGCGACAGTCTGAATGAATTTTATTGAAAGTAATTTAGCATTGACTGGTTAAATATACAAACTACCCATCCAAAGCAGAAATACTGCCAGACTCCTTCAAATTAGGGACAAAAAATAAATGTGTGGCAGTTACATCACAAATTGGAGCTGTCTTGGATGGCAGTTCAAATGTATAAAATGAAATAAATTATCTAAATTTGAAATATTTTATTCCATCTATCACAGTGACAAAAGCAGCTACATTTTCTCCACCTGGTCAAAACATTCGAAAACAAGCCTGTTTTTAATATTTATATAAATATTTATTCACATTTAGCATAGATGAATTATATTTTATAATTTAAAATTATAAATGATTTGCTAAAATTCTAAATTCAGAAAAGGTATCCTTCTGAGCCCTAAACTTTGTTGTTCCAATTAAAGTATATTTTAAAAGGGCTCCTTTGACAATCTTTAATTCAGGCAATAACTATAGAGAGGAGAAGAATAACCTGATTTGTAGTATAGTTGAAATTTTAAATGCCTTTAAATACCATATATAAACTCAGATGTTTTTCCTGAGAGGCTTAATGTCTAATCTGGCTCTGCCCCATCTTTCAGGGAAGGGAGGAGCGTAATCTTGTATTTAAGAATGTAGACTCTAGGGGCCTTATAAAAAATACATTTATTTGTTATTGAAGTAACATTGGCTTACAACACTATATGTGACTCAGAGACATAGGATCACAGATGCTCAGATATATGTCACCCACCCCCACTGGGCCCCTCTCCCCTCCCCATCTTGTAGCCTCAATTCCACAGTCAGAATTCTAGAGTTTCTTATTGGTTTGGTTTTGTCTGACTCGAGGGACATTTTTTAAGAGACTACTTTAATACATATTTTCATAACACAGATGTGGTTTTTGTTTTTAACCATAGTCTCAGTCATAGGGATAGTTTCTTTTTTTTTTTCTTTGAATGCTGAAAAACCAATACATAACAGTTATGTTATTATAATGTAAATATTATTCATTGCAGGACAATAAATGGATGCTAAGATTATGTTTATTTTATTAGTAGTCCAAAGTAAGTCCTAGGCATTCAAAGAAAAATGTTTCTGTCTTCGAAAACAAATGGATTCTTTTTTCTTGTACTACATCAGTTATTCCCAGTTCACCTCATTTTAATTTGCTTCATATTTGCAGCCTGATTTTTTTGTTCAACTTTTTTTATTTTTATTTTTATTTTTTTAAAGATTTATTCATTCATACAAGAACTGGGGTACATGTCAAAGGTGTGACAGGATTCACCAGAGACAGAGTGGGGAACAGAACAGGCAGACCGACGAAATACACTGCTGAGGGGAGCAGCGGGCGAGTCAGGAGAGGTCTGCTGTGCCATGTGGGTTTGCTCCCTGGCCAGGATTGAACTCATGCTGCAGTGGCTGGCAATAGCTTGATAGTGCTGAGATTTTAACCCCTGTGCCACCAGGGAGGCCCCAAGTTCTTGAAACTTTTGGATCTTCTTATCCCTTATCCATGGTATTCTGTAATTTCATGAAGGTGTTTAGCCAAGTCAGTCCTTTCACTCAACTATCTCAACCTCCTCCCTCAAATTTTGACTTTTTAATTAATCAAGTACACATACATTTTCATAATTTTTTTAAAATACTGATAAAACTACTATCCCTTCATCTACTCTGCCTCCCTACAAACTCTTCAAAGGTTACTGACCGCTGCTATCAGTTGGTGTTTATACCTTCATCCATTTTCTAATGGATTAATATGCATGTACGTGTCCATATAAAGTTACATATTTTGCATTCTTTTTCTGTTTGATATGGTTGGGCTCAAACTGCACAGTGTCCTGCAACATATTTTATTGTTGAACAACATGTCTTGGAGTTATTAGGGATAGTTTCTTGCTATTGTCTCTCCTTTCTATTTTGGCTAATTAAAATAACAAGACATTTCCATTATTACATAAAGTCCCACTGGAAATTGCTTTGTAGAAAACCATAAAAAATATAAACCTCAATCTAACATGCAGCTGGAACAGTGTTGTCCAATGGAACATTCTCTGATGATGAAGATATTGTATAGCTATACTGTCCAACATGGTCTCACTAGTTTCATGTGGTTGCCGAGCACTTGAGATGTGGTTCGTGAGGGACCGAATTTTTTATTTTAGTTCCCTTATATATCAATTATTTAAATAATTCAAGTTGATAAAAAGAAGAATGTAGGGGTCACAGTCCACCAACTAGCTTTGTGTACTGGAAGACATCACCTAGCCTTGACTTACTAATCTGTGAAACAGGATTGGTAAAGCACCTGCCCCAAGGGCTGGAGAGAGACTTGCATGAGATGAGACTTCTGGCACACGATACATTCTCTACAAACACTTTCTTGCAGTAATAGAATGCACAGTTTTCCACCTTGATTTCCAAAATAGATTTAACAGGTAAAATAAGTCTTTCCTCTAGCAACCACAGAAGATTTGGGGGAGTATATTGGGCTGCCTTTGTAAGGTTTTCTTGAAATCTTAAAAAGCAGGTTATATGAAAGTCCACTGCTATGATAAAAAAATGATTCAGTTTTATCTTTTAATCTGAGAGAGTCCATACAGTTACATTTGGCAAGCTATTCTTTTTCTCATTTGCTACAACTGAGCAATGGTGTAAATAAAACAAAAAGACATTGCCATGTGGTGACTGCTTATAACTATGTGATAAGAGAAGACAGAGTCAAATGTAGGTGACATGGGTAATGAAGGTTTCAAAAACAGAAAAGAGAGATGACAGCAAGAAAATCTGATAGGTTCAGGAGGTTGGAAGTTGACATGTTTGGTTTTAAAGATTTAATTTCATGTTTATTCACATTTCATTCTACTTTCTATTCAGATCATATTATGTACAAACATAGGTGTTAGATTTAGGGAATTACAGCCTCATTTTCTAATAGAGGATTTTTAAAAGAGAAAGACAATCAGCTAGTGCTACTCTGGCAAAAATAAAACAGACATCAAATAAGTAAATAATCAAAAGAACCTTAGTATCAAATAACCTGCAAAATTCTTCCCTATTTCTCCTTTTGTTTCTCCTTTCTCTAGTAATTAACTTTTAAAAATTTAATAGGGGCCTCCTCAGTGGCGCAGCAGTTGAGCGCTGGGTTGCGAAGCTGCCCGCAGTCTCTGCAGCACCAGTTTGATCCCTGGCTGCTGGGCAAGGGTCCCACATGGCGTGCAGACCTCTCCTGCTGCCCGCTGCTCCCCTCAGCAGTGTACTTCGTCACTCTGCCTGTTCTACTCTCCGTTCTGGCTCTGGTGAATTCTCTCACCCTCCGTGCCTCTAACTGTACCCAGTGCTTGTATAAATAAATAAATAAATCTTTAAAAAAATTAATAAATTGCATGAAAAAATAAGTATTAATAATTCTAGAGTCTATTACTTTCCAATTAAAAGAAAAAATAACAGTTTCAGGGAACACAATAAATGTTTGTACAATCCCTTATTTGACCCCAAATAATCATGACTTTCCTCCTTATTATTAAAGTTTAAGAATATCTTTACCATGATTAATACATTTTAGGGGATCCAGGTTGGGGAAGATAATTCAGTTACTATGACATAAGCACTGGATAATTTGCATAGTTAAGGCAATTCTGGCTGTATATTGAGTCCTACATGAATTAGATCAGAGGCAAACAGATAATGAAAATCTCCCCACATCAAATGCTGACAAGGGTATAGAGCCACAGGAATTCTTTTTTAGTGGTGGCAATACAAAATAGTCTCAACAGTTTGAAGCCAGTTTGCTAGTTTCTTACAAAGTTTAAACATAGTCTTATCACATAATCCAGCAATCATACCAATTATTTACCAATTAAGTCAAAAAACTGCACTCACGTGAAAACCTGCCCAGGAAAGTCTACAACACTATTCATAATCACCCAAAACTAGAAGCAGCCAGGAAGTCCTCCAGTGGGTGACAGGATAAATAAACTGTGGTACATCAAAATAGTGAGATATTATTCAGCAATAAAAACATATGCGCTATCAAACTTTGAAAAGACATGGAGAAACCTATTGCTCAAAGAAGTCAATTTGAAAAGACTATTATATAACTCCAACTCCCTGACATACTAGAAAAGGCAAAACTATAGTGAGAATTGAAAGATCCATGGTTGCCAGTTGTTTGGAGGATGGAAGGGACAAATTTAGGTGAAGCAGAGGGATTTTTAAAAGGGTAAAATCTATTCTGTATGACACCGCAATCCATGGATGTGCATCTGTCAACCCTATAGAAGTATGCAAGAGGATGAACCTTTGTTAAACTATGAATTTTAGTTAATAATAATGTATCAACATTGATTCATGACTTGTAACAAATATACTATATTAATGCAAGATTGTAATAAAGGAAACTATATGTGGGAGGTGGCATCATAAGGGAATTTGTGCTATTTGCTCCATTTTCTGTACATCTAAAACTACTCTAAAATATAAATTCTACTAACTTTTTTATGTGACAGAAAAACACTACTCAGACATAACAGAACTGTTTCAGTGCCAACACCTACCTACCTATCTTCTAGAATATATTACTTGAGGGAAGTGTGATCACATACCCAGTTTGCTCCATATGTGTCCAGTATATGTCACTTCAGTATATGTCCAGTATATATTTAGGTGTATTTATTAACTGAACCTCTCTTTGTTTTTAAAAGTGTTCCATTTGGGATGGTAAATTATATAGTCACTGTACATAGAAGGAAAAATAAAACTAACGTGTCTTGAAATGTGAGGAACTGGACTATGCATTTTCATTGTGTCTCATCTAAGTCTCGAAATGGTCCCATGAGGATGATTTTATCATCCCTGATTTACAGATGGGAATACTGAAGCTTAGAAAGGATGAGTCATTTACCCAAGACCATACATTTTGTCACTGGAAGATTTTGCAGTTCAACCTTCATTTCTGTAACTCCTAAGCTCATTTTCTTTCTACTGTAACATTTGAACTCTGTATATAAACCCAGGTGATATTTGAACATTCTTTCCAAACCTAAAATTCTATGGTAGCTACACCAATACAGTAGTAGAATGTAGAGTTTTTTATTATTTTGAGAGCTTTATTAAGCCTCTGAGGAATATTTTTCAATAAATTATGCTGTCACAGTTATTCTGCTCCATCATCTGGATCATCTGCCAATAATGGTATCTGTAATTCATTATTTCCCACAAGTATAGTGAAAGGTAATACCCAGATTTATTGTCCAATTTCAGCAGATAAAAGCTATTCATTTGTGCCACCATATCTTTACAGCCAGGAAAGAGTCTTTGGGGAATGAGAGAGTCCTGCAGGCCAGGGCAGCTCTCCATCCTGACTGGGTGGAACTTCAAACCAACCTTTCACCTTCCCACTGCCAACACAGTTGGGTTTGTGTTAAAGACTGCACTTTTCTAGCTAGGTTCTCCCACACACTCTTCTTCATGTCCACATTCTCAGGCATGGTCCTGTCATTTGTCCTTATTCTAAAAAAGAAAGACCTGCCTTGGGACAATATTTTTAGTTGTGACAGAGTAACAGTAGCAGCTACAGGATTTTTACAAATTGCCTTGTAAAAAAATATTTCAAAGGAGGATTAAACTTTTCCTAGCTAGCAAAAACTTTTAAAAAGCAGATAATGAACTCTGCTTTTTGCATGATACTTTAGAAGGCAGGTTGTATAGTGGATATGAATATCATCTCATCAAACAAAACATACCTAGATTGAGTTCCAGATCTGCCACTTTGAATTCTGCCAACAATAAGTCAATATTATGTATTTCTCTTTTACTAAGTTTCCTTGTGTGAGAATCAAAGCAATACAAGTGGCTCTTGTAGGGTGATGGTTGTAGGCTTAAATAAGACATGTAAGAGAATTAGCTTTACAATGTAAGTTCCATGAGGGTTGGAGAAGTTTGACTTCACTTTGAAATATCCAATTTAATACAACATTTTTTAAAGTGTGGTCTGAAGACTCCTAGGGATCCCTAAGACGTTTGGTGGGGAGGAAGAAGTCCATGAAGTCAAAACTTTTAGTAAGACTTCTAAAACATTAGTTGCCTTTTTTTCACTCTCATTCTTACATGATTGTACAATGAAGTTTCTCAGAAACTATATAAGGAGAGATGTTATAACAGATGGAACAGAAACAGATATAAGAAAAGCCAACTGCATAAGATATTAAAGAGATTTGCAAAATTTCAAAACAATATCACTCTTCTCATTATATGTTATGTGAAAAATAGTTCTTTCACATAAAAATATGCTTTTATGTTAACATGTATTGAGTTTATAATATTGTTAAATGAATTAATGAACATACTATTTTAATATCTTAGCTTTGATATCTAATACAGTACTATCAATGGCTACAGCTCACATAATCAAAACATTTTGAGAGCTGAAATTATTCCTAAAAGTGTAAAGAGATTCTGAGATCAAGGAAACCTGAAAGCCACCAATCTAGCATAGGCCTGGCACAAAGTCTTTCTTTCTGGACATCCCAACATTTGATGAATTAGACTGCATATTTTAACAATATCCCCTGCAAAGTACCACCTCCAACTGTGGCAAACCAGCCAATATTTGAATGCATACAGTAACAGAAACATTCCAATTCCTTATTCCTCCAAAACATCTTAATCAGTACTTAGGATTCATTTGGAAACATAGATTTAATGATAACTTCTCTTACTCAAATGAATCACTTGATGTCCAAATGTATTAGTTCAGAATTTGCAATCAAATGCAATCTGTAAGTATTTTTACATATACTTACTGATTTGGTTTCATGATATCCTATGGTAAGGATACTGTTTTTATTGTTTCCATTTTACTGTAGAGTAAACCGAGTCATACAAGGTAAATGGACTGTTACACAGAGAAAACATAACTCAGCTGGGATTTTTCAAGCCAGGTTGGATTAAAGCCTGAAGGCTCCAATGTCTACATTCTGGGCCACTAGCCTCTGCTCCTCAATAGTGAAGATAAATGAATGAGATTAATTTAATTGGAAAGGATTATAGCATAGTGCAAACATAATGAGCACTCATTCATATAATCATCTCATATACATTAAAGTAGTAATCAGGGCCTCCCCTGGTGGCGCAGCCGTTGAGCGCTGGGCAGTGAGGCTGCCTGCAGCCTCTGCAGCACCGGCTAGATCCCCGGCCAGCGGGTGAGGGTCCCACATGGCATGCAGACCTCTCCTGCTGCTTGCTGCTTCCCTCGGCAGTGTATTTCATTGGTCTGCCTGTCCTGTTTCCTGCTCTGGCTCTGGTGGATTCTCTCATCCTCCCGCGCTTCTGACTGTACCCAGTGCTTGTATAAATAAATAAATCTTTAAAAAAAAAAAAAGAAAAGAAATGGCCTAGTTCTTAATGATGTTTAAAAAAGATAAAAAATAAAGTAGCAATCAGCATTAATGAAGCTAAAAATTACATTTACTGATAGGATAATTTACTGCACAAAATTGGAACTTTTGGGTTAAGGGGGCACTGATAATGATTATGCTAGAATCAACAGGAAAAGCCAAGGGCCTCCCTGGTGGCGCAGCAGTTGAGCGCTAGGTTGCGAAGCTGCCCACAGCCTCTGCAGTGCCAGGTTGATCCCCGGCCGGCCAGCAAGGGTCCCACATGGCACGAGACCTCTCCTGCCACTCTCGTTGCTCCCCTCAGCAGTTTGTTTCGTCAGTCTGCCTGTTTTGCCCCTCTCTCTGGCTCTGGTGAATTCTCTCACCCTCCCACGCTTCTGTCTCTACCCAGCTCTTGTATAAAATAAATAAATCTTTAAAAAAAAAAAAAAAACCAGGAATAAGCCAAGGGTAAAGAGAAATGTATGACCATAGATTTATTTAGAATTTATCATATGGGGTCCGCCGGCCCGTTCTTGGCGTAGGAGGACGACATGGTTCACCGCCGCATGGCCCGCCCGAGCGCGGCGGGTGCGGGGCGGGAGGCCCCCGAGGCTCGGCAGCGGGAGGAGGCGAACGCGGCGGGACCTCCCCACCCGGATCCCGGCCCGCGCCGGCTCCCGGGCGCCCGGCCCGCACTTCTGGGGCGCGACACCTTAAAGGGACCGAGGCGCGGCCCCCGCGCCCCCGGAGGGATCCCAGGCAGCGGCCCCCGCAGGCGACGGTCCCGCGGAGGGGGCTGCTCCGGAGCTCGCCTACCAGAGCCGACTGGGAGAGGCGCGCTCCCACCTATCGAGCGCCTTACATCAGAGCTTTCCAGAGGATGGAGGGAGGGGGAGGCTGGGTGGGGGTGGGAGGATTAAAATAGTCTGCACAGTTTAAAATGAGACAAAGGTGGCACGGTTCATGAATCAGGACTTGGGGAGGGACTCTGGCGCGGGGTGGCAGGCAGTGGGAAGAGCCGACCGGGTGTGTGTGTGTGTGTGTGTGTGTGTGTGTGTGTGTGTGTGTGTGTGTGTGTGTGTTGCACTGGAATTTAAAAGGGCTAGAGCTGCACCTTCCTTCCGAGACTAAGCTTATCAGTGCAGGGTGTGTGTAAGAGTGTGTGTGAATATGTGTGTGTGTGTGAGTGTGTGTGTGTGTGTTTGTACGCGCGCGCGCCCGTTGCATTAGAATTTAAAAGGGCAAAAAAACAAAAAAAAAAAAAAAAAAAAAAAAAAAAAAAGAATTTATCATATGGGAGGGGCGGAGGAACATGGCAGCGAGGAGACGCTACGAGTAAGATCTCCCATTAAAAAAAGTTAATAGGGAGGAAAAGCGGCAGGTCCCAGTGAGAACTGGGACACGGAAGATAAACGGGTGACTCCAGCAAACTGCCCGAAGAAGAAAGTTGCCATAAAAGAGGACTAGAAGGGAGGAAAGCGCAGAACCCTGCTCCCCTCCCCCACCCACAGAGTCGGCACTCTCCGACCCGCAGAGAGGAGGAAAACAACAAACTAAAACGACCAACAAGAACAAACTACGCATAAAGCGGGGCTGTGAGTGGAAAGGAACTATTGCAGCCACCACACCCCGTGAACAGGAGCTGTGGAGAACCCTGCAGGATTCGCTGCTGCGGTGAGCGAACAGCTCCGGGCGCCATTAGAGAAGAACAAAGACCCCGGGAGACCTGCACACAGCCCCAGGCCGGCCGGTAAGCTTGCGCGGAAAAGCGGTGCTCTTGAAAAGCAAACGCGGACCAGGATCGCGGCTGCCCAGGTCTCCTCGCCTGCGACCTAGGCTTGCAGGGAGACGCGCGGAGGCCCTCACGGGAGTGAAAGTCCCTCACTGAGTAAGCAGGAAACAGGCGCCCAGGCACGGGAGCGGGGTGCAAAAGGCGCCATTCCCGCGCCACTGAACTGGGCTACAGCCCGCGTCCTGGACCTGAGGGCTTTGAACTGAGACCCGGGGCACGAAATTCTGGGCGTGGGTTCTCCACGACGGTGGGGCACAAGGCAGACACAGCACCCCAAAGCCGTTGAGGTTTACCCTACCATTCTCACTCTCTGTTCCCTGTCCCACGGGGGGGGGGGGGCGTTGAAAAACAGCCCCCCAAGGACAATAGGAGAGATCTCTGGCGCCACCTAGTGACCAGAAAGAAAGTCACTAACACCCCATAGAACAGGGAAATTTCTTAAGACTTCTTGAAAAGGGCAGAAGGCTTCTGGAGGACCCAGTGGCCAGCTGGGAAGTTAGCCCACGCCAGGCCCCTTCCAACCAGCAGTCTGAGCTCACAGAGGGAGCAGGCACCCACGTCCGGGGCAGACCGGGCACGCAGAGGAGAGTGCCTGAGACCGGATGCGCAGGGACTGCGTACCGCTTCGCCAGTGTAGAACAGGGACATTTCTTCAGTAAAGACTGCCTGAAACCAGCAGAAAGCTCCCCTAGAAGCCAGAGATGGTTCCTGGAGGAGCCAGAGGGGAGCGGAGAAGCTCACCCAAGATGACGGCCAGTCCGAGCAACACAGTGTCCCAATGCATACGACAAATTAGAAAACAGACAGTAGGGAGTAGAAGAACCACACGCAACCTAACAACACCTCAGGAAAGAAGCACACCACAAAAAGAAAACCACCCTCCAGATTGCAGCGACAGTAACTTGGAAGAGCTTCTGAGTCTTCCAGAAAGAGAATTTAAAATTGCCCTGATTGAAATGCAAATCAAAACTACCATGAGATACCATCTCACACCAGTGAGAATGGCACATATTAAAAAAACTAGCAACAACAAATGTTGGCGAGGGTGTGGAGAAAAAGGAACTCTTCTGCACTGTTGGTGGGAGTGCAAACTGGCCAACCACTATGGAGAGCTGTGTGGAGATTTCTGGACCTACTAAACATAGAGCTTCCATATGATCCAGCAATTCCACTCCTAGGTATTTACCCAAAGGACACAGAAACATCAATTCCAAAGAGCACCTGCACCCCTATGTTTATAGCAGCACTGTTTACAATAGCTAAGCTTTGGAAACAACCCAAATGCCCAAAAATAGATGACTGGATCAAGAAGATGTGGTACATATATACCATGGAATATTACTCAGCATTCAAAAAAGATAAACACATGCAATTTGCAGCAACATGGATGGCGCTGGAAGGGATCATGCTCAGCGAAATAAGCCAAAAAGAAAAAGAAAAATACCGGATGGTCTCACTCATACCAGGAATCTAGAAAACTTAAATAAGGGACCAGGAAAATGAATAACTATAAGAAAGTGAAAATCAAAATCAACAAAAAACTATGAACCAGAGACACTTTTTGGGGTGTGGGGGGCAGGAGGGGAAGGATTGGGGTCAGAATGGGGCGTTTGCAATTGTATGGGGGAATATAAAAATAAAATTTATTATTTAAAAAAAAAAATAAAAATAAAATAAAATAAAATTGCCCTGATTAAAAAAGTGACAGAAGTCATAAAGGAAAACAATGATCAGAAGAAGGAAATTGAGTCCCTAAAGAGGAAAAACAATGGTCAGAAGAATGAAATTGAGTCCCTAAAGAGGGAAAACAATGGTCAGAAGAATGAAATTGAGTCCCTAAAGAGGGAAGTAAAAGAAATGCAAGAGATCAAAGAATTAATGGAGGAACTAAAGAACTCTGGGAAAACCAATGAAAGCAGAATAGATGAAATGGAAGAACGAATAAGTACTCTTGAAGACACAGAAATAAAAAGAACCAAAACAGAAAAGGAAAGAGAAGTACGAAGGAAAAAGAACGAAGAAAGACTTAGGGAACTATCTGACTCCATGAGGAAAGGAAATATAAGAGTTATAGGAATTCCAGAAGGAGAGGAGAGAGATGTAGGAACAGAGAAAATATTCCAGGAGATAATTGAAGAGAACTTCCCAAATGCAAAGAAGGAGCTGAAAATTGACATACAAGGAGCAAGAAGAACACCAAACTTCCACGGCGAAAGGCAAAACACAGCAAGACACATAATAGTAAAGCTCCCAAGAATCCAGGACAAGGAAAAAATAATGAAGCTGACAAGAGGGAAGAAACAGATAATATTCAAAGGAAAACCAATCAGGCTGACATCAGACTTCTCTGAAGAAACACTACGGGCAAGGAGAGAGTGGAGGGACATAGTCAACAGACTCCAAGAAAACAGATGCCAAACAAGAATACTCTATCCTGCAAAGCTCTCCTTCCTCTTTGAAGAAAGAATATGGACCTTCCCAGACAAAGAGAAACTCTGGAATTTCATTACGACTAAACCCCCACTCCAAAAAATACTACAAGGAATCCTAAAGCCAGAACCTCAGAGGGACAAATAACAACGAAAGAAGACCAAAAAAAAAAAAAGTTATTAAAAGAATAAATAAATAAAATCAAAGGAAAGACAAACACAATGGCAAATACAGATGCTAACATATCAATATTAACTCTAAATGTAAATGGACTAAACTCTTCAATAAAAAGACACAGAGTTGCAGCCTGGATTAAGAAACAAAACCCAACCTTTTGCTGTCTCCAGGAAACACATTTAGCTACAAAAGATAAAAATAGGCTCAAAGTTAAAGGATGGAAAACAATCCTACAAGCAAATGGACCAAAAAAGAAAGCAGGAACAGCTATACTTATATCAGATAAAACAGACTTCAAACTCAAAAAAATATAAAGAGACCCCAATGGTCATTACATTATGATCAAGGGGACAATACTTCAAGAAGAAATAACACTCATTAACATATACTCACCAAACGAAGGAGCACCAAAATATATCAGACAACTGTTGTCCTCTCTGAAAACACATACGTAGTAGGAGAATTCAACACACCACTATCAACAATGGATAGATCAACAAGACAAGAAATAAGTAAAGAATCTAAAGCTCTAAATAAGGACCTAGAGCATTTGGGCTTAACAGACTTCTATAGAACACTAAACCCAAAAAAAACGGAGTACACATTTTTCTCAAGTGCACATGGATCATTCTCCAGGATCGATCACATACTGGGGCACAAGACAAACATCAACAGATACACCAAGATTGAAATCATACCAACTATTTTTTCTGACCATGAAGGCATCAAACTAGAAATAAACCATAAAAAGAAGGCAAAGAACTATCCTACCTCATGGAATTTAAAAACCACACTACTGGAAGACCACTGGACTAACGAGGAGATCAAAGAAGAAATTAAAAAATTCTTTGAATTGAATGACAAGGAGGACACTAATATCCTAAATGTATGGGATGCAGCAAAAGCAGTAATAAGAGGAAAATATATAGCAATAGAAGCTCACATCAAGAAACAAGAAAGAACTCAAAGAAACAATCTAATCTCGAAGCTCAGAGATCTAGAAAAAGAACAACAAAAAACCCCAAAACCAGTAGAAGAAAAGAAATAATAAAAACCAAAGCAGAAATAAATGAAATTGAAACTAAAAAAACAATCCAAAAGATCAATGAAACCAAGAGCTGGTTCTTTGAAAAAATCAATAAAATAGACAAACCCCTAGCCAGGCTCACAAAGGAAAAAAGGGAGAAAGCACAAATAAACAGGATCATAAATGAAAGAGGAGAAATCACAACGGACACAGCAGAAATCAAAAGAATAATCAGTAACTACTATGAACAGTTATATGGAAACAAGTTCAACAATCTAGAGGAGATGGATAAATTCCTACAACTCTACAATCACCCAAAGCTAGATAAAGAAGAAATAGAACACCTAAACAGACCAATTACAAGCAGTGAAATTGAAATGGTAATCAAAAACCTTCCCAAAAACAAAAGCCCAGGACCTGATGGATTTACAAATGAATTCTACCAAAGATTCAGAGACGAATTAGTGCCTATCCTTCACAAACTCTTCCAAAAAATTGAGAAGGAAGGGACAATACCAAACACGTTCTATGAAGCCAACATTACACTAATACCAAAACCGAATAAGGACAACACAAAAAAGGAAAACTACAGGCCAGTCTCCCTAATGAACACTGATGCAAAAATCCTCAATAAAATTTTAGCTATCAGAATCCAACAATGTATCCATAAGATAATTCACCACGACCAAGTAGGATTCATTCCAGGGACACAAGGATGGTTTAACATCCGAAAATCAATCAACGTTATCCAACACATCAACAAAAAGAAATATAAAAACCATATGATAATATCAATAGATGCTGAGAAAGCTTTCGACAAAGTGCAACACCCATTCATGATAAAAGCCCTTGAAATTCTTGGGATACAAGGAACATACCTCAACATCATAAAGGCCATCTATGACAAGCCAACAGCCAGTATCATCCTCAATGGTGAAAAGCTGAAAGCAATTCCATTAAGATCTGGAACAAGACAGGATGTCCACTCTCACCACTGCTTTTCAATATAATACTGGAAGTCCTAGCCAGAGCAATAAGACAAGAGAAAGACATCCAATGAATCCAAATAGGAAAAGAAGTCAAACTATCACTATTTGTAGATGATATGATAATATACATAGAGAACCCCAAAAACTCCACAGAAAAACTAATACAACTTATCAATCAATTCAGTAAAGTGGCAGGATACAAAATCAACACGCAAAAGTCAGTAGCCTTCCTATACACAAACAATAAATCTGAAGAAGAAGAAATCAAAAAAAACATCCCTTTTATTATCGAAACAAAAAAAATCAAATATTTGGGAATAAATCTAACAAAAGAGGTAAAGGACCTATACAAAGAAAACTATAAAACACTGTTAAAAGAAATAGAAGGAGACACAAAGAAATGGAGAGACATCCCCTGCTCATGGATTGGAAGAATAAACATTATTAAAATGGCCATCCTTCCAAAAGCAATATACAGATTCAATGCTATTCCAATCAAAATTTCAATGTCATTCTTCAAAGAAATAGAACAATTATTGATGAAATTCATATGGAATCACAAAAAACCCCGAATAGCCAAAGCTCTCCTGAAAAAAAAAAAAAGGGAATGGAAGCATCACACTCCCAGACTTCAAACTATACTACAAAGCCATAATCATCAAAACTGCATGGTATTGGAACAAGAACAGACATACAGACCAATGGAATCGAATAGAAAATCCAGAAATAAACCCACAGATTTATGGTCAACTAATCTTTGACAAAGGAGCAAAGACTATGCATTGGAGCAAAGAAAGTTTGTTCCATAAATGGTGCTGGGAAAACTGGGTCGCTACATGCAAAAGAATGAAGCTTGACCACTACCTCACACCATACACAAAAATCAACTCAAAATGGATTAAAGAACAAGACATAAGACCTGAAACCATAAAATATATAGAAGGAAATATAGGCGAAACACTACGTGATTTGCACATCAAAGACATCTTTACAGACACATCACCCAAAGCAGTGATAGTGAAGGCAAAGATAAACAGCTGGGACTACATCAAATTAAAGAGCTTTTGCACAGCAAAAGAGACAATAACAAAAACAAAGAGAAACCCCACCGACTGGGAGAACATTTTTGCACCTAACACTAATGATAAAGGACTGATCACAAAAATCTGCAAAGAGCGGATGAGACTCAACAACAACAAAGAAAATAATCCAGTCAAAAAATGGGCAGAAGAGCTAAAAAGAAACTTCTCTGAAGAGGAAATGCCAATGGCCAACAGGCATATGAAAAAATGTTCAACATCACTTGTCATCAGGGAAATGCAAATCAAAACTACCATGAGATACCATCTCACACCAGTGAGAATGGCACATATTAAAAAAACTAGCAACAACAAATGTTGGCGAGGGTGTGGAGAAAAAGGAACTCTTCTGCACTGTTGGTGGGAGTGCAAACTGGTCCAACCACTGTGGAAAGCTGTGTGGAGATTTCTGGACCTACTAAACATAGAGCTTCCATATGATCCAGCAATTCCACTCCTAGGTATTTACCCAAAGGACACAGAAACATCAATTCCAAAGAAGACCCGCACCCCTATGTTTATAGCAGCACTGTTTACAATAGCTAAGCTTTGGAAACAACCCAAATGCCCAAAAATAGATGACTGGATCAAGAAGATGTGGTACATATATACCATGGAATATTACTCAGCATTCAAAAAAGATAAACACATGAATTTGCAGCAACATGGATGGCGCTGGAAGGGATCATGCTCACCGAAATAAGCCAAAAAGAAAAAGAAAAATACCGGATGGTCTCACTCATACCAGGAATCTAGAAAACTTAAATAAGGGACCAGGAAAATGAATAACTATAAGAAAGTGAAAATCAAAATCAACAAAAAACTATGAACCAGAGACACTTTTAGGGGGGCGGGGGCGGGAGGGGAGGGATTGGGGTCAGAATGGGGGGGCTGCAATTGTATGGGGAATATAACAATAAAATTTATTATCTAAAAAAAAAAAGGAAGAAAGAAATAGAAGAAGACACAAAGAAATGGAAAGACATCCCCTGCTCATGGATTGGAAGAATAAACATTATTAAAATGGCCATCCTACCAAAAGCAATATACAGATTCAATGCTATTCCAATCAAAATTTCAATGTCATTCTTCAAAGAAATAGAACAATTATTGATGAAATTCATATGGAATCACAAAAAACCCCGAATAGCCAAAGCTCTACTGAGAAAAAAAGAAGGAAATGGAGGCATCACACTCCCAGACTTCAAACTATACTACAAAGCCATAATCATCAAAACTGCATGGTATTGGAACAAGAACAGACATACAGACCAATGGAATCGAATAGAAAATCCAGAAATAAACCCACAGATTTATGGTCAACTAATCTTTGACAAAGGAGCAAAGACTATGCATTGGAGCAAAGAAAGTTTGTTCAATAAGTGGTGCTGGGAAAACTGGGTTGCTACATGCAAAAGAATGAAGCTTGACCACTACCTCACACCATACACAAAAATCAACTCAAAATGGATTAAAGTACTAGACATTAGACCTGAAACCATAAAATACATAGAAGGAAATATAGGCGAAACACTACGTGATTTGCATATCAAAGACATCTTTACAGACACATCACCCAAAGCAGTGATAGTGAAGGCAAAGATAAACAGCTGGGACTACATCAAATTAAAGAGCTTCTGTACAGCAAAAGAGACAATAACAAAAACAAAGAGAAACCCCACCAACTGGGAGAACATTTTTGCACCCAACACTAATGATAAAGGACTGATCACAAAAATCTGCAAAGAGCTGATGAGACTCAACAACAACAAAGAAAATAACCCAGTCAAAAAATGGGCAGAAGAGCTAAAGAGAAACTTCTCTGAAGAGGAAATGCAAATGGCCAACAGACATATGAAAAAATGTTCAACATCACTTGTAATCAGGGAAATGCAAATCAAAACTACCATGAGATACCATCTTACACCAGTGAGAATGGCACATCTTAAAAAAACTAGCAACCACAAATGTTGGCAAGGTTGTAGAGAAAAAGGAACTCCTGCACTGCTGGTGGGAGTGCAAACTGGTCCAACCACTATGGAGAGCTGTGTAGAGATTTCTGGACCTACTAAACATAGAGCTTCCATATGATCCAGCAATTCCACTCCTAGGTATTTACCCAAAGGACACAGAAACATCAATTCCAAAGAACACCTGCACCCCTATGTTTATAGCAGCACTATTTACAATAGCTAAGCTTTGGAAATAGCCCAAATGCCCAAAAATAGATGACTGGATCACGAAGATGTGGTACATATATACCCTGGAATATTACTCAGCATTCAAAAAAGATAAACACATGCAATTTGCAGCAACATGGATGGCGCTGGAAGGGATCATGCTCGGCGAAATAAGCCAAAAAGAAAAAGAAAAATACCATATGGTCTCACTCATAGCAGGAATCTAGAAAACTTAAATAAGGGACCAGGAAAATGAATAACTATAAGAAAGTGAAAATCAAAATCAACAAAATACTATGAACCAGAGACACTTATTGGGGGGTGGGGGCCGGGAGGGGAGGGATTGGGGTCAGAATGGGGCATGTGCAGTTGTATGGGGGAATATAAAAATAAAATTTATTATTAAAAAAAAAATAGAATTTATCATATGCCAGTACTGTGCATAAGCAATCTTTATGAAATCCTCCTAAGATAGGTATTGCTATTCCCATTTCATAGGTGAAGAAACTGACAATCTATAAGGCCAAAAAACTTACCAAAGATACAACTAATAACTATTAGAGCTAGCATTTAAACAAGGTCTGTCTAAATCTAAAACAACACCCAGAATTGCTTTCCAAATCCTAAAAGACATCAAACGATAGATGCTCAGGACAATCATATGTGATTATAAATGCAGGAAATAATTCAATGTTTATTAGAATTACCACTTACTTGCATGAAGAAAACAATTAGCCAACTTAGTAAATTTGGCTCATCACAGTCATATGAAGTGACCTACAAAGAGAAAGTTCAGAAAGAAAAAAAGTAAGATCTTTGTCACTCATTAGTTTTTGCAGGAAGGAGAATCAGACATCTGGAAAACTGTTATCAATATAGAATATATATTTCAGTTAGAAAAACAAGATATGGGCCTCCCCTGGTGGCGCAGTGGTTGAGCGCTGGGCTGCGAAGCTGGCCACAGCCTCTGCAGTGCCAGTTTGATCCCCGGGTACTGGCAAGGGTCCCAAATGGCGTGATAGACCTCTCCTGCCACGCCCGCTGCTCTCTTCAGCAACGTACTTTGTCAGTCTGCCTGCTCTGCTCTCCGCTCTGACTCTGGTGAATTCTCTTACCCTCCTGAACTTCTGACTGCACCCAGTGCTTGTATAAATAAATAAATAAATCTTTAAAAAAAGAACAAGATCATACATAATAAATTTGGATAACAGGCATATCATAGGGAAGTAACATGTCTAAATGTCAAATAACCATTATAGGTAATGAATTTATTGGTTCATAAGAATATATGTTCATTGTAAGTTGATGAAAGTCTCATGGAAGAACATCACTTCAAGAGAAGGCTTCTTGTGGTTTGCTACTCGGCATAACATGCTTTACCATTTAAATTATATTTATTATTATTTAGGTATGGTACTGCTAACAAACACATCAGGAGACAACTGTAATTAAAGAACAGTTTGTTGTTAAGTTTCAGCACTATGAAGCTACCTGCAGCACAAGTTCAATCCCCAGCCAGGTTGCTGACCCACATGGTGCAGCAGACCTCACCTGTCTCACCCGCTGCTCCCCTCAGCTGAGTATTTCAGTAAATCTGCCTTGTTCTCCCCACTCTGTCTCTGGTGAATCCTCTCACCCCTCCATATGTCTGGCCTATGCCCCAGCTCTTGTATACATAACAAATCTTTAAAAAAATAATAAAAATAAATGACAGTTTGCTACAGCTCACAAGAGTAGAGAGACACATGGACTAGTAGCAAAATCAATCAGGAGGTGGAAAAAGAGAAAACATAAACAAGGACCTTCATTTGAGTTTCACTGAATAGGAACAGGAGAAGCAAAGTAAGGAGACTTAGGAATGACTAATCTGAATCACTTCCATGGACTCTGGGCTCTGTCCTGAGTTTGTTCTTTGGTACTGGCCTTGGGTGATTAGGGCAGGGGTATGAGACATGGTAACAGAGGTGATTGAGGTGTGTGCCCTGGATTGGTAGGTTTGCATTTGAAGGTATCCTCACTGAAAAGTTTACTAGGATTGGCTAAATCTGGGAGGGTTGACTCCATGGCCACCAAGTCCCCAAATATCAAAGCACCAGAATACAGAAAATAACACATGGCTAATACTTTACTTATTATCTTACTTGCTAAGAAACTCAAGAGTGTTTTTATCATAGTCTGTGGCAGGAACATTTATCTTTGTACTTTCCATAATAGTCTATGAGAGGGAAATTTGAACAATTCAATCATCCTGCAAGAGAAGCCCCAACTTATACTCTTAAACGTAACCGTGCACAAGGGTATCATGTGCACAAAGGAAGATTAATGTGAAAGGCCAAAGCTAGTGATAAAGAAAAGTCCTTCTCTCACTTGCTCGTGTGTACTCTCTCCCTTTCTCTGTTTCTCTCTCTCTGTTTCTTTCTCTCTCTCTCTCTCTCTCTCTCTCTCTCTCTCTCTCTCTCTCTCTCTCTCATAAAGCTGTAGACGCTCTCTGGAGATTTTATCCATGTTTTAATATATCAGCCTGCATGTTCACTAACAGCAAATTGGTGGGCTTCTGCTAAATAGTCACATGAATGGCTCTGAGTTCAGCAGACAGGGCATATCCTCTGGGGTTATGACTGCTTCCCAAATCCCTGATTCTGCAGGGAGAGAAGTCAATGTGAATAAGCATCCTGGTGTGTTTCCTTTCAAAAGCTTGACAAGTCTAAGAGTATGGTTACACGTGCTCACATATATAGGTACATACACTCACATACTGCCATGCTTGTAGGCACAAGGCAGATTACCAGATACCCTGACCTAAACAGGACAGGTCTGAACCAAATGCAGTTGTCTCCCCTTTCAGTTCAACTGGAAGCCACATGCTGTTCCAGGAGATCCCAGTTGATGGCAGTGTGATGAGGGCACACCACTGCTTCAGAATTCCAAGTCAAAGAAATACATTCTCCCTCCATATTTAAGTTCTGGATATCAGTTGTCCATATTCTGTTCTCTTGGAGAGTACATCTGTGAGATCTTTTTAGGCAACTAGATGGAGGACACTTTAACATTAGGAAATGTTGTAAGGGCTTAATTATGTCCTAGTACTACCAAAGAATTATACAAAATATTAGACAAATGAAAAAGCTTTGAAATGAATAATTCAAAACAGCAAATGATCCAGAATCCATTGTTTATAATGTCAAATTAGTATTCAAAACTAATTTCTGTTTTTTGTGATCCTTGACTGCTTATGCACATAAAAGAATGAGTTGCCAGGAAGTTGACTGAAAGCTCCATTTCTAGGGCCTCCCCTGGTGGTGCAGCGGTTGAGCGCTGGGCTGCGAAGCTGCCCAGAGCCTCCGCAGTGCCGGTTCAATCCCCAGCCGCCAGTGAGAGTCCCACATGGAGCGACAGACCTCTCCTGTGGCTCCCGCTGCTCCCCTCAGCAGTGTATTTCATCAGTCTGCCTGTTCTGTTCCCCGCTCTGTCTCCAGTGAAACCGCTCACCCTCCCGCGCATCTGGCCTGTACCCCAGTTCTTGTATAAATAAATAAATAACTCTTTAAAAAAAAAGAAAGAAAAAAGAAAGCTGCATTTCTAGAACAAGCTGACTTGCTCACTGTAGGTATTAAGGCAGGACCAAAACCATTTCATTGAGAGATCCCCACTTGCCATTATCCAGAAGTCTTTTTTTATCTTGGCTTGTCAGATTCTCCAGTATCCTAATCAGGGAGGCTGGCATAGTTGTAAACCCAGTGATAGGATTCTGGAATGCAAGTGGAGAAGGGCTGCTGAAAGGGGTGCTAAAGAGATGCACCATTCAATGTTAGTTTTCTCAATTCACCAATCTTTATTGTTTTCTAAAGATTTATTTGTTTATACATACAAGAACTGAGGTACAGGCAAGAGGTGAAGAGGGGAGAGGATTCACCAGAGACAGAGCAGGGTACAGAACAGGCAGACTGACTGAAATACATTGCTGAGGGGAGCAGCGGGCGAGACAGGAGAGGTCTGCTGCGCCATGTGGGTAGTTTCCCAGCTGGCCTGGATCGAACTCACGCTACAGAGGCTGTGGATATCTTCACTGAGCTGTGCTTAACCCCATGCACCACCGGGGAGGACCCTATTCACCAATCTTTAGATGGCTTTTCTCCTACTCCATCCAGCTGTGCTCTGATCCATTCCAGAAAGTAAACTTCTCATTTCCCTGATAGTAAGGGAAGAGGAGCTGTTCACCTGCTTCTGTTAGAGGAAGGGAGTCATGGTTTTAGCAGCAACTTGAACAGAATTTCACTCATTTCCAGTTGTAACTTCCCTGCTTCCAGACGTAACTGGGCTCTCCTGTTGCTGAGTCCTTTTGGTTTGTACCGCAACTCAAATGCAGGGAGAAGTACATCAGCATAGGAGAAGTATTCAGCAGACTGAGGCACCTGTTGGGAAGTTGTACACAGTGAACATGGGCAATGGTTAACCCAGAGAATCATCTGAGAAAACTTTTACTTCAGTTTTCTGTTGTTTGCTTATTTTTAAAAACACCCTATAATTTGCTTCTTTCTTTTTTTATTTTAGATTCTATTGTGCTTAAATATGACTAACTCCACAAAAGAACAAAAAGATAAGTTTAAACGTTGGTATCCAAAAGCTTAAAGGAATATACAGGTACTGCTGCAAAATGCATTTATTCCAAATAGGTGGCATCAAAGTTCTAGCAAGTCGAATTTCTTTCACCCAGGATTTAACATGGGATCATGGTTGAAGAAAAACTGAAGAGATATTTAAGCTGAAAAATAAATGATGCAATTCTTCAGATTATTTATGGTCATCAGCCATTGAGGCAGGTTTGTATCACAGTCTGCGTTCCACTGGCAGTCCCAGCACCATCTCAGTAAATATCAAGCTCTTCCAGAAAACGTGTCCTTAACATGCTACAAAGAATTTCTCTTCCAAGAAACATTAGACATAAAACACTCTCTGGACAGTATCCCATTCTCTCTTCAAAAATCTTCCAAATTGATGCTGTTTTATGAGAAAAGAAACTGAGGCACAGAGAAGAAATTGGTTAAGTGGAGACCACATCACAGAAGGAACAACAGCCTGTTGCTCTTTTTTTCATTGAAACCTCCCTCTGGTAATAGAGCCATGATAAGCAAAGGAAAAATAAACACATGGATAAAAGTTAAGCACATTTGTGACACTGATGTCACAATCTCTATTGTTTTACTTGAACATCAATAAACTAAGAAGTGTTTATTGAATGAGTTGTTGAAAGCCTCTTTTTCTCCTAAGCCAGAAGAAGACATCACTTTGTAGCTGTTTTTAATTGACACTTGGAAAACAGAAATGGGATGATAAGCTCGAATGAGTAAATAAAGCAGTAATACATGGCCATGGCAAAGTTTTAATTTTTCTTGTTTTGCTGGTATCCTACAATATTTCTTGGCATAGGGAACCTCTATCTACCAGTAATGAAGTAGTAAACAGTTGAAAAAGGCACAACCCAAGAATTTAGATTTCAAAGGCACAGATAATATAAACGAAAAATAATCATCCTCTATTTCCAAGAAATTCTGTATTAAATTTTATATTTCGGGCTTCCCTGGTGACATAGGGGTCAAAGTCTCAGAGCTATCAAGCTATTACCAGCCACTGCTATCAAGCTATCGCCAGCCACTGTGATAGCCTGGGATCAATAGCCTGAGTTTGATCCCAGGCCAGGGAGCTAAACCGCATGGCACAGCAGACCTCTCCTGTTTCACCTACTGCTCCCCTCAGTAGTGTATTTCAGTAAATCTGCCTGTTCTGCTCCCCACTCTGTCTCTGGTGAATCTTCTCACCTCTCTTCCCCGTACCTCTGGCCACACCTCAGTTCTTACATGTATAAATAAATCTTAAAAAATAAATAAATTTTATATTTCTATCAGGAGTGGAAGGAAATTTTCAGCAAAAAGCAAATATTTATACTTTCAGTTTATTCTAAAACAAATGGAGATAAAATTAAACAGAAACCAAATCTACTTTCAAGTGTGAGTCTAAACTGTGTTTGTACTCAGATTCATCCCTCTCTTGGCAGAACTGAAAAGTCTATGGCCTAACAACCTGAGTCCTCTTCTGGGAGGAGAAGTTGCTCCTCAGCCTAAGGGATGGCCCATGTTAAGTGCTCACTTTTGATTCTAGAATAGTGGGCAGGATGTGAGGACTGAGTCTACCTCTGGCACCAGAACACAGACACAGAACAAACGTAGTGCAAGGTCACCATGGCTAGAGGCAGAGCAATTGTCTGCCATGGCAGTGACAAATGATGACTATATGAAACTCTTATATGCTTTTGTTTCCCATCATCATGAAAAATGCAAGATTCTAATAGAGTTGCAGAATAAATGGAATTGATTTGTAGTTTACAATTACATGGTCCACACTGTATACTGCTAAATATAATTCCCATTTCTAATTGATACATTTTGTTTTCCCTCTAGGACAAGAGCATGCAAACTTTCTGAAAAGAAACAGCAAATATTTCAGGTTTTGTGTGTCACAAGGCTCTTGCTAGCATATTCTTTGTTTTTATGCATACCTTTTAACACCTTTTAAAAGTATAAACATCATTCTTACCTCACTGATCAAATGAAAGTCCCTGAAATGATCCCTTTGCTGGATGCTAGATCACATTGAAATTTGGGAAGCATGTTGTATTGGGGCTTAGAGTTTAGTATTCCTCCCTTTCACCTTACACCTTCACCATTCCACAATTATGACTCTTGGGCAGTATTCAGTTACCTTTCACTAAATCTAGAGAATCACAGCTGAGACCATGATCTGTGATATATGTAATTAAACATAACTGCTCACTCGAGGAGTCCTGAGCAACAGTGCCCTGGAGACTGAGTTCTAGAACATGGTGATGGAGTTGAGGTACAAAACACTGTCCCTTTTTCAGGTTACTGTAGGAGCATGGACTCTACTCCATGTGGTGGCTCTTGAGCAATGAGCTGACTGGCACACAGAAGTCCAGGAAGAGACGGTCCCTGGGGGGTATCAGGGGCCAGTGCTGCCAGTTTATAGAACAGAAGAAGCCCCCTGGGCTCTGCAGGTGTGCCTGTAGTTGTGCATCGGGGAAGCCCTGGCTGTGGACATTGTGGTAGAAACCAAAGAAGAAAACAAATGCAATGACAGGTGCTACGTGGGAGCTGGCGGGACTGTGTTTGCAATCACATGTAAAGCACCACCTGCAAACATCCAGGAAAAAAAGGCAGAAGGAGCTTTAAGGGGTGGGCACAAAACCAAAGATACACTGTTTCCTGTTGTTAGTGTCAACCAATTTTATATTTTCGTCCAGAGGTTTAAAGTGGTATAAGAGAGGGGGCGGAGCAACATGGCGGCGAGGAGACGCTGCGAGTAAGATCTCCCATTAAAAAAAGTTAATAGGGAGGAAAAGCGGCAGGTCCCAGTGAGAACTGGGACACGGAAGATAAACGGACGACTCCAGCAAACTGCCCGAAGAAGAAAGTGGCCATAAAAGAGGACTAGAAGGGAGGGAAGCACAGAACCCTGCTCCCCTCCCCCGCCCACAGAGGCGGCACTCTCCGACCGGCAGAGAGGAGGGAAACAACAAACCAAAACGGCCAACAAGAAAAACGGACGCAGCAAGTGGGACTGTGAGTGGAAAGGAACTATTGCAGCCACCACACCCCGTGAACGGGAGCTGAGGCGAACCCTGCAGGATTCGCCGCAGCGGGGAGCGAACGGCTCCGGGCGCCATTAGAGAAGAACAAAGACCCCGGGAGACCCGCACACAGCCCAGGCTGCCCGTAAGCTTGCGCGGAAAAGGGCGCGCTGGGCGCACTTGAAAAGCAAGTGCAGACCGGGATAGCGGCTGCCCAGGTCCCCGCGCCTGCGACCTAGGCTTGGCAGACGACCTAGGCTTGCGGGGAGACACGCGGAGGTCCTCACTGAGGTGAAGGTCCCTCCCTGAGTAAGCAGGAACCAGGCGCCCAGGCACGGGAGCGGTGCAAAAGGCGCCATTCCCGCGCCACTGAACTGGGCTACAGCCCGCGTCCTGGAACTGAGGGCTTTGGAACTGAGACCCGGGGCACGAAATTAGGGGCGTGGGTTCCCCACGACAGTGGGGCACAAGGCAGACACAGCACCCCAAAGCCGTTGAGGTGTACCCTACCATCCCCGCTCTGCTCCCTGTCCCACGGGGTGGAACATCAGCTCCCCAAGGGCTCTAGGAGAGATGTCTGGAGCCACCTAGCGACTTGAAGCCAGCACAGGCTCCTGAAGGAGCTAGTGGCCAGCTGGGGAGTTAGCTCACACCCGGCCCCTTCCGAACAAGTAGTCTGAGCCCACAGGGAGAGCGAGCACCCACAGCCAGGGCAGACCAGGCACGCAGAAGAGTGTGCCTGACACCGGACGCGCAGGGAGTGTGTCCCACATCACCATTTTAGAACAGGGACATTTCTTCAGTAAAGACTACCTGCAGAAGGCTTCCTCAGGAGCCAGAGGTGAGCGGGGGAAGTTCACCCACGACAGACCCCCTCTGGCCTGCAGTCCAAGCCCAGAAGGGGAGCAGGAACCTACCGCTGGGGCAGACCAGGTGCACAGGGGAGTGTGTCCCCACATCGACATTTTAGGACAGGGACCTTTCTCCAATAAAGACTGCTTGAAACTGACAGATGACTCCTGGAGGAACCAGAGGGGAGCAGAGAAGCTCACCCAAGATGCCGGCCAGTCCCAACAACACAGTGTCCCAACGCATACGGCAAATTAGAAAACAGACAGTAGGGAGGAGAAGAACCACACGCAACCTAGCAACTCTCCAGAGAAAAAGCACACCACAAAAAGAAAACCAGCCCCCAGATTGCAACGACAGTAACTTGGAAGAACATCTGAGCCTTCCAGAAAGAGAATTTAAAATTGCCGTGATTAAAAAACTGACAGAAGTCATAAAGGAAAACAATGATAAGGGAAAAATAATCAACGATCAGAAGAATGAAATTGAGTACCTAAAGAGGGAAGTAAAAGAAATGCAGGAGATCAAAGAATTAGTGGAAGAACTAAAGAATTCTGGGAAAAGCAATGAAAGCAGAATTGATGAAATGGAAGAACGAATAAGTGCTCTTGAAGACACAGAAATAAAAAGAACCAAAACAGAAAAGGAAAGAGAAGTACGAAGGAAAAAGAATGAAGAAAGACTTCGGGAACTATCTGACTCCATGAGGAAAGGAAATATAAGAGTTATAGGAATACCAGAAGGAGAGGAGAGAGAAGTAGGAACAGAGAAAATATTCAAAGAGATAATTGAAGAGAACTTCCCAAATGTGAAGAAGGAGCTGAAAATTGATATACAAGAAGCAAGAAGAACACCAAACTTCCACGACAAAAGAAAAAATACAGCAAGACACATAATAGTAAAGCTTCCTAGAATCCAGGACAAGGAAAAAATAATGAAGCTGGCAAGAGGGAAGAAACAGATAACATTCAAAGGAAAGCCAATCAGACTGGTATCAGACTTCTCCGAAGAAACACTACGGGCAAGGAGAGAGTGGAGGGACATAGTCAACAGACTCCAAGAAAACAGATGCCAACCAAGAATACTCTATCCCGCAAAGCTCTCCTTCCTCTTTGAAGAAAGAATATGGACCTTCCCAGACAAACAGAAACTCCGGAATTTCATTGCAACTAAACCCCCACTCCAAAAAATACTACAAGGAGTCCTAAAGCCAGAACCTCAGAGGGACAAATAACAATGAAAGAAGGCCAAAAAAAAAAAACTTATTAAAAGAATAAATAAATAAAATCAAAGGAAAGACAAACACAATGGCAAATACAGATGTTAACATATCAATATTAACTCTAAATGTAAATGGACTAAACTCTTCAATAAAAAGACACAGAGTTGCAGCCTGGATTAAAAAACAAAACCCAACCTTTTGCTGTCTCCAGGAAACACATTTAGCTACAAAAGATAAAAATAGGCTCAAAGTCAAAGGATGGAAAACAATCCTACAAGCAAATGGACCAAAAAAGAAAGCAGGAACAGCTATACTTATATCAGACAAAACAGATTTCAAACTCAAAAAGATAAAAAGAGACCCCAATGGTCACTACATTATGATCAAGGGGACAATACTTCAAGAAGAAATAACACTCATTAACATATACTCACCAAACGAAGGAGCACCAAAATATATCAGACAACTGTTGTCCTCTCTGAAAACAGACATCAGAGAAAACACATACGTAGTGGGAGACTTCAACACACCACTATCAACAATGGATAGATCAACAAGACAAAAAATAAGTAAAGAAACCAAAGCTCTAAATAAAGACCTAGAGCAATTGGGCTTAACAGACATCTATAGAACACTAAACCCCAAAAAAACAGAGTACACATTTTTCTCAAGCGCACACGGATCATTCTCCAGGATCGATCACATACTGGGGCACAAGACAAACATCAACAGATACACCAAGATTGAAATCATATCAACCATCTTTTCTGACCATGAAGGCATCAAACTAGAAATAAACCATAAAAAGAAGGCAAGGAACTTTCCTACCTCATGGAGATTAAAAACCACACTACTGGAAGACCACTGGACTAATGAGGAGATCAAAGAAGAAATTAAAAAATTTTTTGAATTGAATGACAAGGAGGACACCAATATCCTAAATGTATGGGATGCAGCAAAAGCAGTAATAAGAGGAAAATATATAGCAATAGAAGCTCACATCAAGAAACAAGAAAGAACTCAAAGAAACAACCTAATCTCAAAGCTCAAAGATCTAGAAAAAGAACAACAAAAAAACCCCAAAACCAGTAGAAGAAAAGAAATAATAAAAACCAAAGCAGAAATAAATGAAATTGAAACTAAAAAAACAATCCAAAAGATCAATGAAACCAAGAGCTGGTTCTTTGAAAAAATCAATAAAATAGACAAACCCCTAGCCAGGCTCACAAAGGAAAAAAGGGAGAAAGCACAAATAAACAGGATCATCAATGAAAGAGGAGAAATCACAACGGACACAGCAGAAATCAAAAGAATAATCAGTAACTACTATGAACAGTTATATGGAAACAAGTTTAACAATCTAGAGGAGATGGACAAATTCCTACAACTCTACAATCACCCAAAGCTAGATAAAGAAGAAATAGAACACCTAAACAGACCAATTACAATTAGCGAAATTGAAATGGTAATCAAAAACCTCCCCAAAAACAAAAGCCCAGGACCTGATGGATTTACAAATGAATTCTACCAAACATTCAGAGACAAATTAGTGCCTATCCTTCACAAACTCTTCCAAAAAATTGAGAAGGAAGGGACAATACCAAACACGTTCTATGAAGCCAACATTACACTAATACCAAAACCGAACAAGGACAACACAAAAAAGGAAAACTACAGGCCAATCTCCCTAATGAACACTGATGCAAAAATCCTCAATAAAATTTTAGCCATCAGAATCCAGCAATGTATCCATAAGATAATTCACCACGACCAAGTAGGATTCATTCCAGGGGCACAAGGATGGTTTAACATCCGAAAATCAATCAACGTTATCCAACACATCAACAAAAAGAAATATAAAAACCATATGAAAATATCAATAGATGCTGAGAAAGCTTTCGACAAAGTGCAACACCCATTCATGATAAAAGCCCTTGAAATTCTTGGGATACAAGGAACATACCTCAACATCATAAAGGCCATCTATGACAAACCAACAGCCAGTATCATTCTCAATGGTGAAAAGCTGAAAGCAATTCCATTAAGATCTGCAACAAGACAAGGATGTCCACTCTCACCACTGCTTTTCAATATAATACTGGAAGTCCTAGCCAGGGCAATAAGACAAGAGAAAGACATCCAAGGAATCCAAATAGGAAAAGAAGAAGTCAAACTATCACTATTTGCAGACGATATGATATTATACATAGAGAACCCCAAAAACTCCACAGAAAAGCTAATTCAACTCATCAATCAGTTCAGTAAAGTGGCAGGATACAAAATCAACACGCAAAAGTCAGTAGCCTTCCTATACACAAACAATAAATCTGAAGAAGAAGAAATCAAAAAAACCATCCCTTTTGTTATTGAAACAAAAAAAATCAAATATTTGGGAATAAATCTAACAAAAGAGGTAAAGGACCTATACAAAGAAAACTATAAAACACTGTTAAAAGAAATAGAAGAAGACACAAAGAAATGGAGAGACATCCCCTGCTCGTGGATTGGAAGAATAAACATTATTAAAATGGCCATCCTTCCAAAAGCAATATACAGATTCAATGCTATTCCAATCAAAATTTCAATGTCATTCTTCAAAGAAATAGAACAATTATTGATGAAATTCATATGGAATCACAAAAAACCCCGAATAGCCAAAGCTCTCCTGAAAAAAAAAAGAAGGGAATGGAGGCATTACACTCCCAGACTTCAAACTATACTACAAAGCCATAATCATCAAAACTGCATGGTATTGGAACAAGAACAGACATACAGACCAATGGAATCGAATAGAAAATCCAGAAATAAACCCACAGATTTATGGTCAACTAATCTTTGACAAAGGAGCAAAGACTATGCATTGGAGCAAAGAAAGTTTGTTCAATAAATGGTGCTGGGAAAACTGGGTCGCTACATGCAAAAGAATGAAGCTTGACCACCACCTCACACCATACACAAAAATCAACTCAAAATGGATTAAAGAACTAGACATAAGACCTGAAACCATAAAATATACAGAAGGAAATATAGGCGAAACACTACGTGATTTGCACATCAAAGACATCTTTACAGACACATCACCCAAAGCAGTGATAGTGAAGGCAAAGATAAACAGCTGGGACTACATCAAATTAAAGAGCTTCTGCACAGCAAAAGAGACAATAACAAAAACAAAGAGAAACCCCACCAACTGGGAGAACATTTTTGCACCCAACACTAATGATAAAGGACTGATCACAAAAATCTGCAAAGAGCTGATGAGACTCAACAACAACAAAGAAAAGAATCCAGTCAAAAAATGGGCAGAAGAGCTAAAAAGAAACTTCTCTGAAGAGGAAATGCAAATGGCCAACAGGCATATGAAAAAATGTTCAACATCACTTGCCATCAGGGAAATGCAAATCAAAACTACCATGAGATACCATCTTACACCAGTGAGAATGGCACATATTAAAAAATCTAGCAACATCAAATGTTGGCGAGGTTGTGGAGAAAAAGGAACTCTCCTGCACTGTTGGTGGGAGTGCAAACTGGTCCAACCACTGTGGAAAGCTGTGTGGAGATTTCTGGACCTACTAAACATAGAGCTTCCATATGATCCAGCAATTCCACTCCTAGGTATTTACCCAAAGGACACAGAAACATCAATTCCAAAGAACACCTGCACCCCTATGTTTATAGCAGCACTATTTACAATAGCTAAGCTTTGGAAACAACCCAAATGCCCAAAAATAGATGACTGGATCAAGAAGATGTGGTACATATACACCATGCAATATTACTCAGCATTCAAAAAAGATAAACACATGCAATTTGCAGCAACATGGATGGCGCTGGAAGGGATCATGCTCAGCGAAATAAGCCAAAAAGAAAAAGAAAAATACCCGATGGTCTCACTCATAGCAGGAATCTAGAAAACTTAAATAAGGGACCAGGAAAATGAATAACTATAAGAAAGTGAAAATCAAAATCAACAAAAAACTATGAACCAGAGATACTTTTAGGGGGGCGGGGGCGGGAGAGGAGGGATTGGGGTCAGAATGGGGGGGCTGCAATTGTATGGGGAATATAACAATAAAATTTATTATAAAAAAAAAATAAAAATTAAAAAAAAAATAAATAAAGTGGTATAAGAAATACAGATTTGTCAGATTGGTCCTGGTGTTGTTCTCCTATTATTAGTGAAAGGAAACATTTTCAAAAAGGAAAGCAGGGCCTTCCTGGTTGCGCAGGGGTTAAGACACAACCTATGAAGCAATCTGCAGCCACTGCTGCACAAGTTCAATTCCCGACTGGCCAGGGAGAAACCCACATGACACAGCAGACCTCTCCTGTCTTGCCCGCTGCTCCCCTCAGCAATGTGCTTCGGTATGTCTGCCTGTTCTGTTTCCTGCTCTGTCTCTGGTGAATCCTCTCACCCCCCGCATCTCTGGCCTGTACCCCAATTCTTGTATAAAAATAAATAAATCTTAAAAAAAAACAAAAAACAGGAAAGCAGTGCTGGGTGATAACGTCACAAATATACTGGCTCAAGCCAGCCACACAACTTGGGGAACATTCACTGGTATCTCTGGCCTGAGGTTTGTTCCTCCATAATGAGGTTTAAAACAATAAACATCTAAAGGCCCTTCTTGTTTTAAATGTAACACAGCCATTTAATATTAAAGCCATTAATTTACAATTGTTTATTAATTCACCTACATATTCCAACCATGTTGCTAAGTAATGAGACTACTGAAGCTAAAAGGGCTTCTATGCTTAAGAATATTCAAAAAGTAAACCAATAATCACCATACAGATTATGAAGTTAGGACAGATACATGTGGGTTGTTACCAGATTACAGAGGATGGACACTTCCATAGAAATAAGAATCTGGGCTAAGCTCCGCATTAATGCTTTAGTAAACAAAACAGAAGGGAAAACAAAAGGGGGGTGCATTCATAATAAAACACAGCTGAGTTCTCAGTTGTACTAGACATCTCCAGAAGCCGTATGGAAACTTCTATGTTTCAGAGTATTCTGAGTGGAATTGGAACCTGGAGAGCAAGAGATAGGAATTACCGGGCCTCCCCGGTGGCGCAGCGGTTGAGCGCTGGGTTGCGAAACTGCTCACGGCCTCTGCGGCACCGGTTCGATCCCCGGCTGCTCCCCGGCCACCGGAGGAGGGTCCCACATGGCGCGCAGACCTCTCCTGCCGCCCGCTGCTCCCCTCAGCAGTGTACTTCGGTCCTTCTGCCTGCTCTGCTCCCCGCTCTGGTTCTGGTGAATTCTCTCACCCTCCCGCGCTTCTGACTGTACCCAGTGCATGTATAAACAAAAAAAACAAACAAACCAGCAAACAAATAAATAAAGCATGCCTCTATTAAAAAAAAAAAAAAAGAGATAGGAATTACCTAGAGACAGGATGTCAAAGTTCATGTTATGAAAGTAATTCCCTCCCTTGCATTTCTGGACTGTCTGAACTGGCCCCAGGGCTGGGGCATCAGAACCCAGATCCCACTGCATAGCTTCATCTGGCTCTGGCAGCAGTCAAGATAGATCAACCTCAGGTGGAACCCAGGCACCAGGGTCTTTACAGTGCACTCTTGGTGGGGGTGATGAGACATGCTACAGCCCAGAACTCACCTAAGAAATAAGACAGAGTCTAGGAGTTGGGGGGTGGGGGATGGGGGCTCTATACTAACCAGGTGATTGAGGCCTACAAAGTAGATAAGATCCAGTGAATCTGGAAAGGTACAAAAAATGAAGTCAAATCAGACTATGTCAAAAAGGTTTCCCAGAGAATCAAAGTAATCAAAATGACTATCCTGACTGATGATAGACAAATACATGATCCCTATCAAAATACCAGCAATACTTTTCAAGGAAACTGAAAAAAATATTGAAATTGATGTGGAATCATGAAAGATCTTACAAAAGCAAACCTGAGAAAAAAGGACCAAAGCTGAGAAATCACATTTTCTGACTTCAAATTGTATTATAAAGCAATAGTACTAAAAACAATATGGTATTGGCACAAAAACTGATACATGGATCAATGAAACAGAATTGAAAGCTCAGAAATAAATCTACACACATACCAGCACCAAAAAAAATGATAAAGCAGGTATGATCATAAAATGGGGAAAGGATAGTCTCTTTAACAAACAGTCCTGGGAAAACTGGAAAGCCAAACATAAAAGAATGAAGTTGGGTCATTCACTAACCCCAAACACAAAAATAAACTTCAAATGGGTTAAAAATTTAGATATAAGGCCTGCAACAATAAAATACATATAAGACAACATTGGCAATACATTCTATTATTATCAAATGAAAATATTTTTGGTGACTCAAACTCAAACAATAAGGGAATTTAAAACAAAATTAAGTAATTGGTATTACCTTATGTTAAAAAGCTTCTATACATCAAATGAAAACACAAGACTATAAAAAAGACACACTTGAATAGGAGAAAATATTTACAAAATATATAACTGATAAGGAATTAATAATTAAAATATATTTTAAAAACTCATACAATTCAAAAATAAAAAAAAAACTCATTTAATAATCGGGCAGCAGACACAGACAATTCAGAGGTATCCAGAAGGTCAAAAGACATGAAAAAATGTTCATCATTGCTTCTAATAAGAGAGAGGCAGATTAAAACCACAATGAGATACCATCTCACACTCACGAGATGGTACATATTAAGAAGATCCCCAATAGTTAGTGTTGGCAAGTACATGGGGAAAAAGGACCCCTATTACATTCTTGGTGGGAATGTAAACTGTTACAACCATTATGGAAAGCAATCCGAATTTACTTCAAAAAACTAACAATGGAAACTACATATGACCTAGCAATCCCCCTCATGTGCATATATCCAAATAATATAAAACCATCAACACATGAGAAGCATTATTTTATAATAGCAAAGACACGGAACCAGCCTAAATGTCCACTGACAGATGACTGGATCAAGAAGATGTGATATATCCACACCATGGAGTATTATGCAGCCATAAGAAAATATGAAATGCAGCCTTTTTCAACTAAATGAGGGAATTTGAGATAATTATGTGCAATTAAGTAAGTTAGAATGATAAAAACAAATACTAGACATTTGCACAGCAGACCACTTGTATAAAACACTTTAAAAAACCAGTGGCCCCCCAAAAAGTGTCTCTGGTTCATAGTTTTTTGTTGATTTTGATTTTCACTTTGGGGGGTGGGGGGCGGGAGGGGAAGGATTGGGGTCAGAATGGGGCGTTTGCAATTGTATGGGGGAATAGAAAAATAAAATTTATTATTTAAAAAAAAAAAAAAAAAAACAGTGACATCTCATCAAAGACATCTTTACAGACACATCACCCAAAGCAGTGATAGTGAAGGCAAAGATAAACAGCTGGAACTACATCAAATTAAAGAGCTTCTGCACAGCAAAAGAGACAATAACAAAAACAAAGAGAAACCCCACCAACTGGGAGAACATTTTTGCACCCAACACTAATGATAAAGGACTGATCACAAAAATCTGCAAAGAGCTGATGAGACTCAACAACAACAAAGAAAATAATCCAGTCAAAAAATGGGCAGAAGAGCTAAAAAGAAACTTCTCCAAAGAGGAAATGCCAATGGCCAACAGGCATATGAAAAATATTCAACATCACTTGTAATCAGGGAAATGCAAATCAAAACTACCATGAGATACCATCTTACACCAGCGAGAATGGCACATATTAAAAAAACTAGCAACAACAAATGTTGGCGAGGTTGTGGAGAAAAAGGAACTCTCCTGCACTGTTGGTGGGAGTGCAAACTGGTCCAACCACTATGGAAAGTTGTGTGGAGATTCCTCAACCTACTAAAGATAGAGCTTCCATATGATCCAGCAATTCCACTCCTAGGTATTTACCCAAAGGACACAGAAACATCAATTCCAAAGAGCACCTGCACCCCTATGTTTATAGCAGCACTATTTACAATAGCTAAGCTTTGGAAACAACCCAAATGCCCAAAAATAGATGACTGGATCAAGAAGATGTGGTACATATACACCATGGAATATTACTCAGCATTCAAAAAAAGATAAACACATGGGATTTGCGGCAACATGGATGGAGCTGGAAGGGATCATGCCCAGCAAAATAAGCCAGAAAGAAATAGAAAAATACCGGATGGCCTCACTCATAGCAGGAATCTAGAAAACTTAAATAAGGGACCAGGAAAAAGAATAACTATAAGAAAGAAAATATCAAAATCAATAAACAACTATGAATCAGAGACACTCTGTGGGGGATGGGGGGCGGGGAAAGGAGGGTTTGGGGTCAAAATAAGGGGGTTGTAATTGTAAGGGGAATATAAAAATAAAATTTAAATAATAAAAAAATGTAATATGCTTATGCACAAAAAAAAAAAAAAAACATTCTGAGGGCTCGGAGATGAAAAGGCACTAGGCAGGGACAGAAACAAGGGAATACTCAGGATGGAAGTAGGAAAAAAATTAACCAACCAACAAAAATAATAATATTGATGAGGCTGAAGCCCAAGACATCACATTCCTTCTTACCCTGTGCTTTATACCAGTCTAAGAACACCTCTATTTAAAAGTTTACAGTTTATGGCCATTATTTGGTTTGATATATATTTCTAAAATTTCTGATACTCCTAAAATTAAATGTAAATACAAAATCAATTTTTTCCAAAGACAAGAAGGAATTCTTTTTGAATCAGCCACCATTTTAGATTAAGGAGCAGTATATGAGTTGGAGAATACATAAAGTTTTGTCATTGCCCTGGAGTTGAATTCCTGCTATTCCAAATTTTAGTTTTGAGATTGCAAAATATTCAGTCTTTGAGTCACAATAGTCTCTCTTATGAAATGAAAAATTAGTAATGTTAATTATGTAAATCCCAATGTTAATTATGACATTCCCAAGCTATGGTAGATATTGACTTCTTTTCATCCTTTGATGTTCATTAATATAGTTAGGTAGTTAGTAGTAAAAACTGCACAAGAACTAAAAGGAAATAGATTAGGATATCAAACAATGAAGAAGATTATCTTGAGGAAGACTGAACAATGATAGATATAAACACTACTACTGAACACTTAAAATGTGGCTAACACAGGGCCTTCTTGGTGGCACAGGGGTTAAAGACAGCACTATCAAGCTATTGCCAGCCACTGCACCATAAGTTGGATCCCCAGCCAGCCAGGGAGCAACCCACATGGTGCAGGAGACCTCTCCTGTCTTGCCTGCTGCTCCCCTCAGCAGTGTATAGCAGTAGATCTGCCTGCTCTACTCCCCACTTTCTGGTGACTCCTCCCACCCTCCGCATCTCTGGCCTATACCCCATTTCTTGTATGCATAAATAAATAAATCTTTTTTAAAAAGGTGGCTAATACAAATTGAAATACACTATAAAATACATTCTAAATTTCAAATAGTACCCAAAAATGTTAAATATCTCACTAAAATTTCTATACTGATTACATGTTGAAATAATATTTTGGATATAATTTATAAAGCAAAATATTATTTTTTAAATTGTGCTTTCCTTTTTAAAATTTATCTCTTTATTGAAACAATCTCACATTGTAGCATTATATACATTTCAGGTGTGTAGTATGTACACAAAATGGAATACTATTCAGCTATGAGGAAACATGACATTTTTCCATTTTCAACATAATGAAAGCAACTTGTAGGTATCAGGTATGTAAAGCAGAGTTGGCCAAAGAGATAAAGACAAACATTGAATAATTTCACAGATGAATAATTTAAGGCAACAATACAAATGACAAAGCAAAATAAAAATAAACTAGTGGGCATTGATAACCAAACTGAAGTCACCAGAGGTTAAGAGGGTGGGAGGTAGGAGAAAATGTGATGGGCCATAAGGGAAGGTGGTGTATATTAGGTCTTCACCTGTTTTCTTTTTTTCCTTCAAAACTAAAAATGAAACAAAAAGTACCAGTCAGGTCAAAGTTCAAATTATGGAATTATTGATTCGTAATAAGTTATATTATGCAAACTAAAAGCATTTTAAAATAATTAAAAGGGGAAAGTAGAAGAATTAAAAGCAGGAACTCAGAGAGATAATTATAAGTTACTATTCATTGAGCATTATTTAAAATCATTAAAAAGATGGAAGCAATCCAAATTTTCATCAATAAACAAAAGGGTCAACAATATGAAGTATAACCTACAGTGGGGTATTATTCTGCCATAAAAGGGATGGAATTCTGAGACAGATGACAATGTGGGTAAACTCTGGAAACATGCTAAGTGAGAGAAGCCAGACACAAAAGAACAAATATTGGAAGATTCCACTCATCGGAAGCACCTAGAATAAGAAAATTCATAGAGAAAGGTATAGATTAGCCATTACAGTAATGGGGGTGGAGGAAATGTCGTTACAGAAGGAGGCAAGTGAGGCTGTCTGATTGGCTTCCTCGAAGAGACCAATGTAAACTCTGATTGCAGAGTTTCTGTTTGGGATGATGAAGTTTGGGAAATAATAGTGATAGCTAACACAGCATGAATGTTCTTAGTTTCACTGAATTGTACACTTAAAATGATTAAAATGGGGAAATTTATGTTACTTATAGATTTCTACCAAAAGAACAAATTTTTTAAAAAGGGAAGTGTAGTCTAACAGGCTTTAAAATAGGCTGCGATCAAATTTATGGTTTGCAGAGATCGCTTGGGTTGTAGCATAGGAGAACTGGATGAGACCTAGGATGTATGTGAGTAATAGATATGCAGTGGAGACAGAGAGGTGTGGACAGATATGAGATACTTACATTTTGGATTGGTGATGGGGTGAGAGATAGGGAGATAATAAGGGTGTCAATTCATCTTTATTAGGGAATACTAAAATAAGACCAAGTTTGCATAAGACAAGTCGTATGATGTCCATGAAGTGATATCAAGCAGATAGCTTGAAAGGCACGTGAAGCTCAATGGCAAGATCTAATATAGAATATAATGTAAAACAAAGACTTGAATCCCTCTAATAAAAAACTATGAGGTTGTTGAAGCCACAGACTCGCCCACATAGACAAAACATGTGACATAAACAGTACTTTTTAAACTATGAAGATATAGAAAGGAGAGAGAGAAATGCAGTCCAAAATTGTTAGAATACTTGAAGGAGTGGAACTGAAGTTACCCAGAGAAGACAGGCAAGACTGGATTTTTTGGAAGAGAGGACACACATTTCTAGAGGGATGACAGTAGAGAAGCTGTACTAAATTGTGAAAGAACTTAACAGAACTTGACTGTGAGAGATGGTATGACAATAGGGTAACACAACTATACCTCACCACCCTCTGGGTACTTCAGACTCACACTCATGTCCAGGGAAGGCCAGGTGTGCTGGCCTCTGAACCTAGTGTCACCGAGCAGTCTGGCCTCCTAGTAGGATGCCAGCTCTCCTACTAGACCTCTCTTCTGACAGCCAACCAGCACATCCAACTTGGCACTCTCAGCCTCCAGACTCTGCAGAGCACTCACACTGTTCCCTGTAGGAGGCACCACCTGGCCTCAGGAAGGAGCCACTAAAGACAGGGCTGTCAATGACTGCCATGGAGGCAGCTAATGGAGGTGAGTGAATGAACAGGCATAGTTCAAGGAGAGCACCACCCTGGGACTCTGAGTACAGCAGATCCCTTTCAGTCACAGTGACTCAACACATCCCTATTTTGGAATCAGTGTTCAGATTATGCTCCTGATCCATTGTCCCAACTTGACAAAAATGAAGGTCTGGGGCAGCTGAACAGGTTAATGACTCTACCCATTCTTATCCTTAAATACATATGGTTTCAAGATGGGAAAATGCACCAAATCACCTGAAATTTCAAGAAGAAAGAAAATTCCTATTGTTGAAAGAACTCTAAAGCCAGTACTTTTGATATAAGATGACCATTCTAAAATGATTTAAAATGATTAAAAGCTGAAAGAATGTTAATGTCAAGAAATCAGAAAATGATCGAGTAAAGTAATATATTGTGTGATGTAATATTAGCCACCAAAAATAATTTTATTATACTTACTATGTTTATTAAAGCTTAAAAATGTTTATACTATAACATTAAGCCACAAGATTAAAATATGAAAGTTATACAATGTTTGTTCAACTCTGCTAGAAGAAAAAAGACAATGGATAGTCAGCAAAATAAATAATAGTTTCCTCTATAGTTCATGCAATTATAGGTGATTTTTTAAATCTCCAGCTGTACTTTACAGATTTTCTGCCATGAGTAGATGTTTATTTTGCCATCAGAAATAAACATCCAATTAGAAAGACTAGAAAATAAAACAAAAATGGGAGGGTAAATTGGAAATTATGATTGAAATGTTTCACTTACATAGCATTTAGCATCATGTTAAATTCTACCCTGTATACCAACAAACACCACCTTTCCACTACTCAAAGTCATCCTCCTTCATTCCACATCAAGTCAGTGAAAGTACCACACTCAGAAGAAGTCCTAGGGCAGGCATCTTTTTATGATTGCCATCAGGGAAGCTGATAGGTTTGGAAGCAGCTTTCCCACCTCACGAGTGTCAAGCACTAATTTCAGCATGGCCCCTGCCCTCTCATGCCTAGCATTGCAAAGTGCAAGGCCTAGACAGGCAGCTGGTGTGCTGGGCTTTGCCAGCCTTGCTGAGTGCCTAGCCAGCTTGAAAAGGCAACAGGAAGCAGATGGCCAGCAGTCCCTCCTTTGGCTTGTCTGTAAGAGCCATCTGGAGAAAAGGAAATTGATCCGCCGCCTGAAGAGGAAGGTGCTGATAATAAATAACTCTGATCCTCGTATCTTACAACGTGCAATGCCCAAGGAGGAACCTAGAAAGATCTGCTTTGGGCATTCTTGGGAAACAAACCCAAGCATCACAACTCATAGGATATATAGGTAACCTTACTGGAGGGGCAGCTTTCTGGTAGCCAAGAGTCCATGGGCACCACTACCACACTAACACAATTAGCGGCTCATGGGACTGTGATGCCAGAGAAACAGCCACTGCAGGCTGCATACCTTGCACACTGTGCCGGATCCTACATCCCCCCGCCTTGGCCTCAGTCTTCAGGTTCTCCAGCTGCCCTCCATACCACTGAGGTAAAAATGCATTCCACAAGGAACCATTTGCAGCCTCAACCCAGTTACTCCATCTGTCTTCCCTTTTGACTTAAATTTGTGGCTCCCCAAATGCAGGATATGCTCCCAGTTCTTTAGTGGTGTAAGTACTTGTGTTCTAAAGTTGAAATGCAAATGCAGGGTGTTTAAATCAGAGCAAGAAGAAAACAGAAAGAGGCAAGATGAGATAGTCACCTGCTCCTGACAGTCAGCGTGCTGTCTGCTCCCTGTGATTTCCTGCAGTTCTGTGGCCCACAGAGGTGGCAGGTGGACCACCACTTCCTGATTAAGGACACCTGAGCCTCATAGACACTGCCATGGGCAGCCCCATGCAAGCCAGTAACTCTGGGAAAATAGAAAAATGCCCCCTCCAGGCAGACACAGTTGCTTTCCAGATATATATTTAGGTATCTTTCGACTCGATGGGGTGAAAAATCTCATGTTCATAACTACCAATAACAAGAAGAGGAACAAAAAAATTTTTTGAGATTGAAATGTTTCCCACCATAGTGGTTTTTTAAGCACATTCTCCACATACACAGTAGCTAAATGTCTTTTGCCTTAATTGCTACACTTTTGGCACGGATGGCAGTTACATTGGTCTCTTCGAGGAAGCCAATCAGATAGCCTCACTTGCCTCCTGCAGAGCTGTGCAGACCACTAATAGCTGTGGTCCGGAAGCATAGATCTGTTTTGAAGTCATGACCAATTTCTCGCACCAGATGCAAGAAGGGGAGTTTATGAATAAGTGGTTCAGTGGGCTTCTGATAAGCTCTAATTGCAGAGTGCCACAATACAATGCCTATAACGATGAAGTTTCTTCACTCCTCCAGTAGAGGGCACAGGAGTGCGAGAGTCTTTCGTGGCCAGCTTTTAACTCGGTGCTTTACCACTCTCTTCAGGTAATGGAATGGACTTTGTGTGAGCCCTGTTAAAGGGACTTCTTTATTAACCCCCTTCTCTTTCACCTGGACCTCGAGGAGCTAGAAGCCCTGCTGGAATTAGAGAATGAAGGTGGTGCGGTGGCAGCAAATACCAAAAAATCTGTTTTCTACTAGACTTTTAATTCCATCCTGATTCAAATTTAGCTATGAGAATATAACATAAAACAACTAACTTCAGGGATACTAGGAAATTCGACTCTGTTGAATGGTCTTCCTATGAAAGACATGCAAGTTTTTTTCATTTTTATTTAGAATAAACAACAGCCTTGTCCGCAGATGAATTATGATCTCTAACAGCCAATCTGTGTGGTGAACCTCCAAGTGATCTATTTCTCTAGTGTTTTCCCAATTTGCTTCTACTTTTGTCCCTTTCAATAAGTCCATTCTACCATCCCATTCAGGCTGATTGATGCCTACTGCAAGCTGAATTCTGCAATCAATTCTCAATCCACAATACAATTTTCATCAGCTGAGCCACTGCAGTTAAATAAACATAGTTGTGTCCTCAGGAAGTGGACAAGATGATCTAATTGAACTTTTTCGTTTCTGCCACCACTGATACCATGAATACAATGCAGCCAGCAGCATGCTCAGCATTGCCAAAGAGCAGAAGTTCTATATTTTAAAAATAATCAGTGTTCATTAGAAACAGAATAGTGTAAGTCATGCTGAAAGTTAGAAAGGAACATTTGATGCTGAAAGTTAGAACAGGAACATTTCATTCCTAGCTTTGTTACTGATTTACCACAAGACCTTAATTGAGGTGTTGCATTTTCCTTGGCCTTATTTTCTGTAGTTGGAGAATTTGAACATGATTTCATTCTGTAGCTTCTGATTATAGGAGCAATTGGAGATGACAGGATTATAGATAATCAAAAGTCACTTTCACTTGGTTTGAGAATTACCTAATTTACTTTTGTGAAACTGATTTTGGGGGGAGTCATAGTATTTGAAGTCAGAAAAATAGAGCCGTGTTGTAAAACTGATTTAGGAAAACTCAGAAATTCATATATAAATTTTGCAACCCTCCCTTCCTTTCTCTTTTCTTTCCTTCTACCCATCACTATCCAAATTTGTCCTCTTTATTTCCAAGCAAGCTTTTCTGATCTCACCTTGTCTAGAGGTTAGAAAACAAATGGTATAATTTTTAAGAAGGGAAGTTGAATCCCTCAACTTTAAACATTCATGTTCATAACATGTGACATCCTGTTAAAAAAAAAAAAAAAAAAAGGTAACTGAGTCTGATTACTATTACCAAAAGCCAGGTGAGAAAAATCCACACAATGCTTTCAGTGGCTTCCACTTTGAATAGTCTCCAGGTAAGCAACAAGATGGACCAGCTCTTTTCTGGAATCTATGGATGCATCTTGCTTTGAGATTTAATGTCTTCTGGCACCTAATCTCTAGTCTAGTGAAATTTTAAAGTACTTTCCCTCTCCCAAAAATCTGTAGTTTCCCCAGGGAAATCTCCTCATACCCCTTTTGGTGCTTAGAGGCAGGCAAATAAAGCAAGCATCAAACAGCTTGATAAGATGGAGGAAAAGGCAAAAAGAAACTTTAATATCACTATGTACGCCTCTTAAAGACCTAGGAGAAACCTGGCAAAACCAACTAACTTACTCACATAGTCTAAGTCACCACTTTAAGCAATCTCAGTGAAGATATTGGGGGTCAGCCACAAGAGGTCGCCAGGAAACTCACAGCCAACAAGAGCATAACCATTGTGTAGATTGAAGATATGGCTTCTCCAAGAAGGTGTGGAGAAAAAGAGCTCTTGTACACAGTAGAAATGCAGATGGGTCCAGCTTCTATGGAAAACAGTATGGAGATTTGGCAAAACATTAAAAGAAGATCTAGAGCCTCCCTGGTGGCGCAGGCACTGGAATGCAGCACTGTGAAGCTATCTATGCCTCTGCAGCACAAGTTCAATCCCCGGTCAGCCAGGGAGCAATCCACATGGCACAGCAGACCTCTCCTGTCTCGCCCACTGCTCCCCTCAGCAGTGTATTTCAGTCAATCTGCCTGTTCTGTTCCCCACTGTCTCCGGAGAATCCTCTCACCACTACACCTCTGGCCCATAAGCCAGTTCTTGTATGCATAAATAAATAAATCTTTAAAAAAAAAATAAGATCTAGGGCCTCCCAGGTGGCGCAGAGGTTGAGCTCTGGGTTGCGAGGCTGCCCGCAGCCTCTGCAGCGCCGGTTCGATTCCCCAGCTGCTCCCCGGCCACCGGAGGAGGGTCCCACATGGCGCGCAGACCTTTCCTGAAGCCACTGCTCCCCTCAGCAGTGTACTTCGGTCCTTCTGCCTGCTCTGCTCCCTGCTCTGGCTCTGGTGAATTCTCTCACCCTCCCGCGCTTCTGACTGTGCCCAGTGCTTGTATAAGTAAATAAAAATAAATCTTTAAAAAAAAAAAAATAAGATCCACCATACAACCCAGCAATTCCACTGCTAGGTATCTACCCAAAAAATGCAAAAACACTACATCAAAGGGATATATGCATGCCTCTGTTTATTGCAGCACTATTTACAATAGCCAAATTATGAAAACAACTTAAGTGACTAAGGACAAAGGCATGAATCTGGAAATTGTGATGCTTGCGTACATACACACACACACAATACTATTCAGCTCTAAAAAAATAAAAGATGAAATCTTACCATTTGTGATGACATGGATGGAACTGGAGTAGCTATATGCTAAGCAAAATAAGTCAAAAAGCAAAAGACAAATACTGGATGATCTCATCTAGTGAATCATAGGTGAACTGGGATAACGCATATATGGGTATAACTTGTACTATTTTTATTCTTGCAAATTTTCTGTAATTCTGAAATAATTTCTAAGTAAAATACAAAAAAGAAAGCAGGTACTGCACATGAATACACTATATATACTTTATATTTACATATATAAACATACATATATATATACATACTACATTTACAAAGTTCTGAAAGGATTACTAAGTTATTACAAAGGAGTTTTTGGGTAGAGAGAATGTAAAGTTTTTTCTTTTTTTTTTTTAAGGTTTATTTTTATTTGTTTATGCACACAAGAATTGGGATGTAAACCAGAGGTGCGGGGGGTGAGAGGATTCACCAGAGACAGAGTGGGGAGCAGAACAGGCAGATCTACTGAAATATACTGCTGAGGGGAGCAGCAGGAGAAACAGGAGAGGTCTGCTGCACCATGTGGGTTAGCTAGCTGGCTGGGGATCAAACTCATGCAGCAGAGGCTGGCAATAGCTTGATAGTGCCAAGACTTTAACCCCTGTGCCCCCAGGGGTAAAGTTTCCATTTTCACCTGTCTGCTTTAATTTTCTACAACACATAAATAAAACTTCTGTAATAACAAACATTTAAAGATACAATCTGGACCAATGCCCCACTTGTCTTGGTTGACCTTGGATAGTGCACTGACCTTGGATAGTGCACTGAAGTCAATGCTCAGGATGATTCCACATATATAGTTCTGTATACTTCAGGAAAATGCAAAGCCCCTTGGAGACGACCTAGAATGTTGTGGCACTTTTCTCCTTCCCACTTGTGTTAAATAAGACAGTGGGCCTTCCTGGTGAGACAACAGGTTATGATGCAACCTATGAAGCTGTCCACAGCCTCTGCAGCAGAAGTTCAATCCCCAGCTGGCCAGGGAGCAACCCACATGGTGCAGCAGACCTCTCCTGACTCTCCCGCTGCTCCCCTCAGCAGTGTACTTCGGTCGGTCTGCCTGTTCTGTTCCCCACTCTCTTTGGTGAAACCTCTCACCCCCTACACCTCTGGCCTGTTCCCCAGCTCTTGCATGCATAAATGAATGAATGAATGAATGAATGAATGAATGAATGAATGAATAAATAAATAAATAAATAAATAAATAAATAAATAAATAAATAAGACAGTAGAGTTTTGTCATAGACACTGAACTGGTGGGAGAAGAGGTATGTACCCACATTCTGGTGATAATTCCTTCAGGAAGATTTGTCCCCCTCGACAGAATCATGAATTGTTTTAACCCCTTTTTGGTTCTTAGTGTTTTCCTGATGCCTGAACTGGCTGCACAGGGAGTCAAGCACAGCTTTGACTGCTTTCTGAGCAGTAAATTTTACCAACCTACATAAAGTGTCCTTGCAGGGGTGCACCCACATATCTTGACACTTAGGCTGGATTGATAATAAACTTTGGAATATGTCAGCCAGATCAACTACCTGACATGGAATCCTGGATAAGGATGACTATCATGTATTAGACATGGTCCATGTCTCAAAAGCTATAGTATTTACATTTCCTGGAAATTTCTCAGTAATGGTCCATTGTAGGACCAGACAATGGTAATGTGTGACTAGAATCAGTTCACAATCCAACAGGGCCTGGTGGACACCAGAGGCTTATGCTTCATCCCTTTGGAAACAGAATCAAAAGCTCCTGAGCCTTGACTTTGGCATCTGCACAGGTAATAAAGACATAGAGGTAATAAAGGCCAAGTGTGCAGACTGTCCAGTCACAGGCTTTCACCCAGTAATCCCTGAAAAGCTGGAGAAGCCACATGATTGCATGCCTTTGTGGTGTTGCTTGCCTTGCACTTCTCTTGAGAGGTTAATCTGTCAAGTTATTAAAGATTTGGTTATTCAGGAATAATTTTCACAGTAGTCTCTGGTCATCACTTCAAAGAAACCTCAAAGAAAGTTTTTAACTAGATGTCTTCAGGTATATCAGGTATTTCTTGCAGGAGCAGTGCACTCCCTGCTGTGTCTTACATGTCATCATACTGAGATGTCTGCAAATACACTTTTTGCTTTAATTTGGGAGATATTGTGGATGTAACTCTAGTTAGGAAAATGAGTTAGAGCATGTATCTCTGGCCAATACATACCTTTTCTCTCTCTTTTTTAAGATAGCAACAAATGTGATTAGAAACATACATTCATGAAGGTCTGTCAGCATTAATCCTTATCAAGAAACATCATCAATCCTGTTCTTCCTAACTTTAAGACGACTTTGCTCTGGCTTTTCCCAAATCCTGCCAAAAGTGATTATGTCATCTAAATAGATAAGTGTTTCTGGTTAATTTATAACCACCAATTACCTTCTCCATTAAATACTGAAAGCTGGCAGAGGTCCTGGAAACACTTTTTGGCACCCTTCCAAATAGATATGACACCCCCCCTTGCCCCCCGCATTTCACACAAGGCAAATGAAGTCAAGCTCTTTCTTGGTCCCCCTACCCATAGGTATTTGAGTATTCTTACTCCTTATCCAGTTATGACCTCCCGTGTCTCCCTGGCAGGCAGTCCAGTGTGGCTTGACCATTGGGGGCAGAGCACTACCTTATTTTGGTGCACTTATCCTGAAGACAGATGTCCATGCCCTTACAATTTGCCAAGCTCCTTTCATACCACCATGATGGACCACACCTCAAGCTCTGGAGTTGGGATACAAAGCTGTTGGTGACAAATGTCTTAGTAAGCTCACATATGTGTCTAATTTCATACTTTATAACTTATCTAGAATGCTAATGGGAAGTGTGTGGATCATTTTTAGTCTGTGTTGTCACTCTGCACACATTTACCACTCATAGAGGAGAAAACTGCTCTATCTTAAAATGTCTTCTTCCTAGTGTTCTCTTTTTCCTCATTTTGGTACTGAGATGTCTTCAAAATACACTTTTGCTTTAATTTGGGACATATTGTGGATGTGAGTCTAGTTAGGAAAATGAGTTATAGCATGTATCTCTGGACAATACGTCCCTTTTCTCTCTCTTTTTTAAGATAACAACAAATATGAGTAGAAACATACATCTAAATATACAAGATCTGTCTGCTGCTGACACTATTGGTCCTGCCTTTAGAAAATTCTGGAATTAATTCTCATAACCAATGACACACTTTGCAGGACTTTCAAACTGGTATATATAATACCAAATTATCTACTTCCAAAATGATCCCAGAGCCACTGAGAGAAATTCTAGTCTAAAATTAAAGACAAAACAAATGATAAGAATAATTCTCTGAATTTACCTCGTGCAGAATTAAAATTGTCTAGCTCTGCATTATAGGATAGCTTCAATATTCTCCCTTAGGACTAGATGCAATTTGTAGGGTACAAAATTTCATGTGAAAAGTCAGAGAGTATTATTTAGAAGAAGAAGAAAAACATCAAAAGTTCCAAAAGGTGACTATGGTAAGCAAAACATTGTCATAGTTTTTTTGCTACTCATCCAATTGAGAGATGACATTCAGCTTTAATCCTCTTAAATGGGGACTGGCTTTCGTGACTTGATGACTTAAGGTAGAAGTGACGTTCTAGGGCTTGAAAGACTAACTCATCAGAAGACCTGTCATTTTTTTATTCAGGCCTCTCAGAACACTTACTTTTAAAACTCATTCACCACACTGTTAGGAAGCACAAATATCATCAAGAGACCCAGGTAGATAGGAAGGGAGGCTCCTGTTCATCAACTGAACTGCCAGTCATTAAGATGAGTCATCTTGGAAATGGACCCTCCAGGCGCATTTGAATCACTGAAATCAAATGTTGATTGTTCTTTGTTGTTTTAAGCCAGTACATTTTGAGGTAATTTGCTTTATAGCAACAAATAACTAGAACATTGTCATATATCCAGAAAATCCACTGTATGAAAATCCAAAATCCAGAAAATCATAATGTGTGATTATTGATTAGCTATCTGATACACATCTATAACATTTGCTTCTGCATTTGTGGGCTATGTTCTATTTGATGACCTCTTCTTATGATAATAATTTTATAATATTAGCTTCTATGGCAAGAATAAAACATTTATCTTTTCTATAGCAAAATTGTTAGTTCTTAATTTTGAAAATTTAGTAAATATTCTTTTAGCTTCATAAATCATGCATGCTTCATCTCTAATTCCATCCACTGTTTCTTGTTCAATGATGCTTCTTGCCCAAAGGTAAGCCTTGGAATTTAGCAAGCCTTTGAGAGCTTCAGACTGCCAGCTGCTGCACTGCTGCTGGTCCAGCTCTACCAGAAGTCAAGCCTTTGGATCTGCCCACACATCTTGACCCTCCCCAAATTCTTAGGTGGGTTGTTTGCCATAGCTCCACTCAGTCAGGAGCAGAAACCATTTTCAGGTGTTCCTTGGGGTCAAAGATAGGTCCTCAAATGCAGCAGAGTCCATGGGAGCTGGCTGTTGCTAGAGACCTACAGAGGTCAAGGTGATATTGACTACATCCAGAGCCCTGGACACTATCAGACTAAGGAAGTAGCCCCAGGCTATAGAGAAGAACCTGTCAATTTTGGGAAGGGGCTGTGATAAGCTCTGAAATTTAAACTTCATGAGCTTTATATAAATCTGTCTCTGATTCTCATGAAAAGACTCACTCCTGGGCCTCCCTGGTGCAAGGGGTTAAGATGCAGCACTATGAAGCTACCCGCAGCCACTGCAGCACCAGGTTGATCTCCGGGCAGGGAGATGACCCAGGGAGGTGACCCACATGGTGCAGCAGACCTCTCCTGTCTCGCCCGCTGTTCCCCTCAGCAGTGTATTTCATCTGCCTGTTCTGTTCCCCATTCTGTCTCTGGTGAATCCTCTCACCACCCCCCTCACCTCTGGCCTATACCCCAGTTCTCGTATGCATAAATAAATCTTTAAAAAAAAAAAAGACTCTCTCCCATGTTCTTGTAACCTGCCGAGCAGATCAATGAGCAACAATGTTGCTCTCCTTCACTCTGCAGTAACCTCCACATAGGGAGAAACCCCCCACCCCCCAGCCCCAACCTCTGGAAGTAAGCACATCAGTGCTTAATCAGACATGGACCACTTATAAAGAGACTGAAAAAGTCTTGATCAGGGAATTTTTTCCCGTTTTCCTGACTTGATTCTAAGATCTCAACCTTAAGATAAACATATATATATATACATCTACCCACTTTTCTTATTTCAATCCTTCCTCATATACCCCTTGGTCACCACAATCAAATAAAGTACTCCCCAGCTTACTCCAGGAAGGTGCCAAGTCCAACACATCTTTGCAATTAGTTCTTGGGAGGTCAGTGGGGAAGACGTTTCTGAAGTCCAGTAAAGATGCAATTAGGAGTTGAAAAACTCTCACCTTCTCAATATCTAGACTGGCTATTGCTGGCTAACACCTTCTTCCTAATCTCATCTTTCTATTTTTGCTCTCTTTATACCAACACAATTAATCAAAAAAGCTTTCTATAAGTGCATTGTTCAGATCCTATCTAGTTTAACTTAAAGCAGAAGGTTTTGTTTAGAATATTTTCAATCTCTGGTCCAAGCAATAAAAATCTGTAGTTCTAGAGAATTCAGCTAGTGCTTTCTGTTGCCAAAGTCTTCAACACCAGCATCCAGATTATCATACCTGTCACTTCTGATGGAAAGTCCACAGCGAAAGAGGCATGGATTTCCTCTACTGTTAGCAAAGGTCTATACACATTTGTAATCATGATTAGAATGAAGACCTGGAGTCAGACTGCCTGGACTTGAATCTCTGATCCCACTGAAAGATATGTGACTCTGGGAAAATGATCTAAGTGCTATATCTCAGTTTCTTAATTTGTAAAATGGAAAACAATGGGGGGGGAATTGCATGGGGACTATAACCAAGATGAAAATGTATACATTGTGCAAAAATGAAAAATGATGTAAAAATATACACAATTTTAAAAATAATAAATAAATAAAAATGGAGAAATAATTCTTCCTACCTCGTATGTCAGATTAAACAACCTGATAAGAATAGCTATCATGCATAAATAGCACTTAGTACAATGCCTGCTCACAGCAAGTGCTCAATAAATGTGAGTTCCTGTTACTATTAGGTAGGGTGGCGACTTCCACAATACTCTTCGGTCCTGGCTATTAGGAAACATTAGGCAGTCTCCTAGTTCTAACTGTTCCTCTTCTATGAGATTCTTTGAGGTCTACTCTCCTTTTTTACTCACAGACCTCAGGTCAGACTTCACTCTTCTTCTGCCTTCCTCTAGAGGTAGAAGCTGAAGTTCATGGCCTGTTCTTTACATGCATATATTCTTTTTTGCATTTTTTAATTGATTAAACCTTCTTATTTGTTTATATAGTTTTTCATTTTTTGTACAGTATTTGATTTCTCCCCTCAGGTGTGATCCCCATAAATCTCCCACCACCACTGCATCACCCTTGATCCATCACCACAGTTCCTTGTGCTCTTTCCTCTCCTGTTTTGACCCCTCTCCCTACCCCTCCCCTGCTGTGGTGCATATACATTTTATATCCTGCTTTTTCAGGTCTTCCCTTTGACTCTTTACAATTTACTGTATCTTTATTCATGCCATAAAATTCTGATTTCTCAAATGCATGCACTGATCAAAGAAAAGTTCTCACACAAGGATGTTGGCTAGGAGGAGTACAAATATGAATATTTTAAGATGTTTTCTTCCAATTTTTGATCATCAGACACCAAGTCCCCATCTTCTTTGAGTTTCCTGCTCTACCCCTGCCAAGATTTCTTTCCCCTTCAGTTACCACTTCTACTTCACACACACCCCCAGTCTTTCCTCCCTGCTATACCATTCATCTTATGTAACGACATGCTATTACCATTCATCATTAAAACAACAACAAAACAGATGAATCAATATGTTTAATTCTAGAAACTTTACAGACTTAGGGTTTTATTACACTTGAATTAATTTTTATAAATGATATGAGATAAAGAATAAAATTATGTTTAAAAAATTAAATAGGTCACAAAAATTTCCTAATCATATTGCATGTATTTCCTCAACTTCCATTACTTTCTCAAACTACTGCAAGCTCAACAATAATCTAAAAACTCCCTCACACAAAGGTCACCAATAACATCCATTTCCTGACATCATCCTACAGGATCACTCAGAAGCACTGACACACCTGTCTACTGTGTCACTCTGGAATCCTATCCCCTTGGCTTCTTTGACATCATCTTATGTCTGGCCAGGCCATTTCAGTCTCCTTTGCCTGATCCTCATCTAAATGTTAGAAATTCACCTGAAACTCAACTCATCTCTCCACACATTTTCTGTGGGTGATCTCATCTATTTATGTAGCTTTTAAAGCCATCTATATGCTGACAACTCCTAGATTTATGCATCTATTCCACCCTCTGAGTCCCCACAGTTGTATATCCAACTGCCAACTTGACATCTCCTAGCAGTTTTACTCAGCATCTCAGCATACCAAAATAATTATTTTTATTTTTCCCAGAGCTTGGTAATTGAATGAGAAAACCAAGCTTGCAGATAAAATACCAACAAAATACCCAAAATGTTTTTAAGGAAAGAATTCAATGTATTTAGATAAAACTATATAATCATCAGGGTTAGGAACTGATTAGCAACTTTTCATTTATAACTCAGTGTTGTTTTTATTTTGTATTATTTTTAGAGAAAGGAGGCAATGCAATCTTTTTATTGTCTGTCCCCTCTATTGATCTCGATCTCCCCCAGTTTCCTAAATATTAGCAAATACATCAGCATTGTCATACATTAGGTTGCAAAGTCAGGAACTTGGTTATCATCCTTTACATGGCTAAACTCTGGTATATGGTTCCCCAAAATATCCCAACCCACGCACTGTTTTTTACCACTGCCGCTGGCATCCTCTTGTAGTCTTTCACCTGGACTACTGCAAAGAACTTTCCTGTTGTATGTCTCAAGCTCCCTTCTAATACGTTCTGTGCTCAACAGGCAGAATGGCCTTTCAAAAATACAAAATTTATACCCATTGCTAAACATGCCTGGATGGTTTCTCATGGTTCTTCAAATGCAATTTCAACTCCATACCAAAACTCTTGGGAATCTATCGGGTCTGGTCACTTTACTTTTCACAACCTAGACACCAGATCACATTCTGTCCTGGCTAAATCCTAATTTCTTGGTCTTGGCATTCTTCAGTGACATCTCAGAGAAGCCAAGTAACTAGAGACTGATCTCTAGTTTTTGATCACTTTACCCTACTTGTTATCCCAATTTGTAATTTGTTATTCTTTTGTTTGTTCCCTTTTGATCATCTCTTCCATTAGATTATAAATTGAGTAAGAACAGAGGCCTTATCTGTTTTCTTTTCTCTGTATTCTCCTATCCCTGACATATAGTAGGGGCTCAAAATGTTGATGGTGAATTAAGCATCCTACTCATAAGTGGGATAAAGATTCAACCCAATATCATGATGATAGATGCTTTTTCCACTTCCCCTACTAAAAACAAACTCAAATTCTAAACAATAGACTGAGCTATCACTGGCTTCTTTTTTGATCATAGAATCCAATACAAAATCAAGCCTATAGACTATTTGTAATGAATTACAATGGAGTGGATGAATAAATAAATTAGTTAATTACTCAAGTCTTTTGTTTCTTCATCAATAAAATGGGGGCAATAATATTTAAGTTCCTTCTAGTTCCAAGTTTCAAGACTCCTCAAAGTCTCATCAACCAAATAATTGATAGACAAGAGGTTTAGTCACAAGTCTGGACTCTACTTCTGGAAGTTTCTTAGCAATGTTAATTTTTGAAGTGCTATGGAGGGATTATCAGGAATTCATCATAACTATATCTCCCTGCATCCATCCTGTTTGGACAGGTGAGTGATATTTCACTGCCAGTTCTTACATGAAAATGGAAATATGCTTGATCTCAATGCAAGATTCACCAGTACTTTATAAACACTGATGAGAGATTGAATGCTTATAATTTACAACATGATCCACATAAACACTTAATAAAGTATTGCAAAGTGATTCTTCAATAAAGAGTAGTATATATAAATTTCCTATGCATATTGAAATATAAATCAGATTTCATATGGTTTAAGATACAGGAAATATTTCCAACAGGAAAGGCTGCTGTTATAACTTCCTTCTCCTAATTTTGTCTTAAGAAAGACAAAGAAACATCACAAACACTTTGAAAAATAATTTAGAAGCACAGATTTGGCCTCTCTAACCATCCACACTTGCTGTTTGCTTCTCTGAAAAAGGCATATTAAGGAGGGTGGGCAAGTTGACAAAACTCAGTAAGACATTTAATAGCTTCAATGCGTTAGATCCCAGTTTCTCAGAATTAATATTCTAACAGCCATGGAATTTTTTTATTAGATTTTTGTAAATCTATTTGATATATTAAAATTCCATCACACATGAAATGCAGCATGGCATTTAGACTGTTCACTTCAGTCCCTCTTTAAATGCTGGATATTTACTTCAAATGACCTATCACATTGAATAAAGACTGTTTTCTGAGACATTTTTAGAAGCTTTCACCAGTATCTACTGAATGAGTGCTCAAATACTAAACCATAAAAATCAGCCATTAGAAGTTAGAAAACATACAACCAAAGATGGAATAAACTTAATAATCATTTTGACAAGGGCGAAATTGAAGTAAGAGACCTTGCCTAATCCACTGACCCAAATGTGAGGAAGAGTGCCCTTCAGCACTGCTCGATCAGATACTCAGGTCTGGGGTAGAAACACAGGGCAACCAGAAGCAGCCTCACTCCATGTGGGGATCTGTATTCTGCTAAGCTTAGAACAAACTGGCACCCAGTCCCTACTTGGGCACAGGCACACAAACTAAAATCTGCTCTTAGGCACAGATGCATTGGCACAAAATCTGTTCTTGGGTCCAGAAACTGGGAATTTTGGCTACATTTATACAATATGTCATTCCAACAAAGTGATTGAAACTGTAGGGGTGGGCAGATTTGATAAAATACAGCAAGCAGAGTAGGAAGAATTTAGACATATTTGGCACCAGATCCACAGTTTTAAGGGAAAAAAATACTTTTAAGTAGAAAATTTCTGAAAGGATGTATGCCAAACTCTTAATAGTAGTTATCTCTTAAAAAAAATTGGAGAATTTTTTTGGAAATTGTGTACTTCCAATTGATTTTTTAAAAGATATATTATCTAAGAAAAATACTAATAATTGGAAAGCAAGAAAAAAATGCCACACCCACAGTTTATTCACCAGCAATCTCCAGATCTTTACTTTTAGATCACTGAAAGGAAAATTAGAATTTCTCCCTTTTGACTTACCCTTATAAGACCTAGTGTATCATTTCCTTCACAAAAATTAAAAGATTCCCCTTTTTCTTTAAGAAGTAAAATCATAAATTGGATTTGAATGGTATTCAATATGAAGCTAAATCATGTGTATAAGATAAAGAATTTAAGATCATTTTCAATAAAATAGAATCTTCTTTAAACCAACAGTGGTAGGAGGAAAAATGATTTCATTAATAGAAATGTTTGGCCAAGATACTGGATGGTGTTTTTCACCTGCCACGGCAATTAAATTGTCTCCAACAAAATACCATTGAGATAAATTATAGTCCTTTATTCAGAGCTCATCAGAGAAGACCTAATTTATAGCACTGAATATAACTTGTTAAAAAAAAACTCTATTTGAAAGCAAATTCCATGATAAATTTTAATCATGTGGATAGAACTAGCTTCAAAGCTATATTAATTATACATTTAAGCTCTACATACAAACTTGTATATTACAGTACACCCAGTCCATGTAAAATATAGTCTGAACCAAATTAAAATATGCCAATTTCCTCAGCAGCTATTTGCTTTTGATATATTGTAGTTATTTCAGTACAGCCTTTATAAACATTAAATTACTGCTATGCTTTCTTAGTTATTTTGCTTCCCTAGAGAGAACTCCTGGCTCTGGTCAACTTTTTGGCATGATTTTTTACTTCTGCAGATTACAAAGTAGGTTACCAAAATGGCTTTTCTACCCAAGATAAATACTTTAATAAAAGGGATGAAAGTTTCACTTTCTTATCCCAAAATCTGCACTTTGCAGCTACCCAACCATCACAATTTCTAGGCTTTCCCTCCTATTACTCTCTGATTTTTAATCGCAAGCAACACAGAGGTCAACTCTCTAGAGTTCCAGCAAGTACAGACATATATTTCCTATTTCAGAAACAGCCTTGATCAGCCACCATATTTACCAATCTTTGACAAGATAAGAAACCTTTGTCAGGTATAAATGAACTTTCCATTCTCTATCGAGAAAGTATTGGTATCAAGAAAAGATCAACTAAATCGAATAGTATGCTTAGTGTTGTAGCTGAATATTACATAAACCCAATGCATCAAATAACAAAAAATTTCAAATAAAATTTATAGATAAAAATTCAGCCTATTTTACCTTTCCTTTCCTAGTTTCAATCCTTAGAGGTAACTTTATCAATGTAAAGATATCTCTAGTGCAGGGCCTCTCTGGTAGCATGGGGGTTAATGTCTCCACACTATCAAGATACCGCAAGCCACTGCTGCATGAGTTCCATCCCAGGCCAGGGAGCTAACACACATGACAGCAGCAGACCTCTCCTGTCTCACTCACTGCCCCCTTACCAGTGTATTTCAGTAGATCTGCCTGCTCTGCTCCCCACTTTGTCTCTGGTGAATTCTCTCACCCACCCCCCACCTCTGGCCTATATCCCAGTTCTCGTATGACTAAATAAATGAAAATAAATCTTAAAAAAATATATTTTCAGTACAAATGAAAGAAAATATATATCATACATTTATCAAACAAGTATCACACATGGCACATGATATTCTTCAGTTTACTCTTTTAACATTTTATGTTGGGAATTGTCCAAAATCACTACATTCTCAACAGCTTCATTTTTTATGAAAGTTGCAAAGCACCCCATGCCATATATGTACATAAGTTAACCTGTCCCCTAATATATTTCTGCTACTTCCAATCTTTTTGCTATTTCAAACAATGCTATGATGGATATCCTTGTATGTTTGTCATTTAAGAGATGGCAAGTATATTATGGATAAATAATTCTCAGAGTAGAACTGCGGAATCAAAGAATATATGCATCTGTAATTTTAGTAAGATGATACTAGTAAATTTATTTTTTTTTCCTTTAGGATTTATTTATTTATACAAGAACTGGGGTACAGTCAGAGGCATGAGAGGGTGAGAGAATTCACCAGAGACAGAGCAGGGAGCAGAACAGGCAGACTGACCAAAGACACTTCTGAGCAGAGCAGTGGGTGAGGCAGGAGATGTCTGCTGTGCCATGTGGGTTTCTCCCTGGCCGCCTGGGAATTGAACCAGAGCTGCAGAGGCTGTGGGCAGCTTCACAGAGCGGCGCTCAACCCACTGCGCCACCAGGGAGGCCCAATTAGACCAAATTATATTCCTAAGAGCAGTGGAATACTACTCATATAAAAAGATGAAATTTGCCATTGACAACAACATGGATGGAACTGGAAGAATTATGCTAAGCAAAATTAGTTAGAAGGCAAAAGACAAATACAGGATGATTTCACTTATGTGGACTATAGAGACACAAAGCAAAGGAGACTAAACCAAAACAAACCCTGGAAATCTGACTGTAGAACTGAGTCTCCCCAAGGGGTGAAGGCGCCCCATGGACTGTGTGGAGAATGATTGGTGCTTTGGGTGTGGTGCAGTTACATACACTGAAAAAGTGTGAACCTGCACCCCTATAACATACACAGTGTCAAAAACCAATGTTATATCTTTAGTTAGTTAGTTATTTAGTTTACTTCTCAGTGCTATTATTAATTTGATCTCAAATTGGGTTTGCGTCTTTTGGTTGGAGTGACAAGTTACTATTTTTTTTAACCAAGTTACACCTGTGGAACTGATTTAAATGGGGAACTAGTGAAGGTCCCTTTCCTCAATGACTTTGGCATACTTCCATTTTCAGAACTGAATGTTGACAAAGATAAATTTGGTCTTCAAAGATTCCCTCCAAGAAATCATGCCTTTGCAGTTCACCACACTCTGTACAGTCCTGTGTAATTCCAATATGCAATCAGGAACTGATATATCTTACTATTGTGTAATTTATGAGGAAGAACATCTGGACCACATTGAATGTTAATGATATCTTTTGATCTTGTATTTCTTGTAGATCAAATTTGATGCAGGGACCCTTCTTCTTACTATACACCAACAGAAAAAAACAATGTTATATCATTAAAATAAATAGTTAAAATTAAAAAAATAATTCTGGCATAATGTTTAACTATAACACACTGGGAAAATTCCCACTAATGTCAAGAATAAAGTCAGTGTCCCCTGTAAATGTTACTTTTTTTTAATATGGTTTCCATTGGTATTTGCCAATACAATTAGAAAGAAGAAATAATACATATATATTTGGAAAAAAATTATAAAATTATTATTTGCAAGTATTGTACTCACCATGAGTACGCAAAAGAATCAACCGAAAAATTTAGCAAACAATACAGGTATTTAAAAATGGCTGAGTATAGATGGAGAGAGAAGGGGCGGAGCAACATGGCGGCGAGGAGACGCTGCGAGTAAGATCTCCCATTAAAAAAAGTTAATAGGGAGGAAAAGCGGCAGGTCCCAGTGAGAACTGGGACACGGAAGATAAACGGACGACTCCAGCAAACTGCCCAAAGAAGAAAGTTGCCATAAAAGAGGACCAGAAGGGAGGGAAGCGCAGAACCCTGCTCCCCTCCCCCGCCCACAGAGGCGGCACTCTCCGACCGGCAGAAAGGAGGGAAACAACAAACCAAAACGCCCAACAAGAAAAACGGATGCAGCAAGCGGGACTGTGAGTGGAAAGGAACTATTTCAGCCACCACACCCCGTGAACAGGAGCAGAGGCGAACCCCGCAGGATCCACCGCGGAGGTGAGCTCCACGCGCCATTAAAGAGAGCCCCGCCCACCAGGAGGAGACCAGCACCAGCACACAGCCCCGGCCGCCCGGTAAGCTTGCGCGAAAGCGGCGCTCGGATTGCAGCTGCCCAGGCCCCTGCGCCTGCGACCTAGGCTTGCAGGGAGACAGCGGAGGCCCTCCCTGAGTGAGCAGGAACAAGGCGCCCAGGCAGGGGAGCGGGACTCAAAAGGCGCCATTCCCGCGCCACTGATCTGGGCTACAGCCCGCGTCCTGGAACTGAGGGCTTTGGAACTGAGACCCGGGCGGAGGCCCTCCCTGAGTAAGCAGGAACAAGGCGCCCAGGCAGGGGAGCGGGATTCAAAAGGCGCCATTCCCGCGCCACTGATCTGGGCTACAGCCCGCGTCCTGGAACGGAGGGCTTTGGAACTGAGACCCGGGGCACGAAATTAGGGGCGTGGGTTCCCCACGACGGTAGGGCACAAGGCAGACACAGCACCCCAAAGCCGTTGAGGTGTACCCTACCATCCCCGCTCTGCTCCCTGTCCCACGGGGTGGAAAATCAGCTCCCCAAGGGCTCTAGGAGAGATCTCTGGTGCCACCTAGCGACTTGACCCCAGCACAGGCTACTGAAGGAGCTAGTGGCCAGCTGGGGAGTTAGCCCACACCGGGCCCCTTCTGAACAAGTAGTCTGAGCCCACAGGGAGAGCGAGCACCCACATCCGGGGCAGACCAGGCGCGCAGAAGAGTGTGTCTGAGACCAGAAGCGCAGGGAGTGTGTCCCACATCACCATTTTAGAACAGGGACATTTCTTCAGTAAAGACTACCTGCAGAAGGCTTCCTCAGGAGCCAGAGGTGAGCGGGGGAAGTTCGCCCAAGCCAGACCCCCTCTGGCCTGCAGTCCAAGCCCAGAGGGGAGCAGGAACCCACCGCCGGGGCAGACCAGGCGCACAGGGGAGTGTGTCCCCACATCGGCATTTTAGAACAGGGACCTTTCTCCAGTAAAGGCTGCTTGAAACTGACAGATGACTCCTGGAAGAACCAGAGGGGAACAGAGAAGCCCACCCAAGATGCCGGCAAGTCCCAACAACACAGTGTCCCAACGCATACGGCAAATTAGAAAACAGACAGTAGGGAGGAGAAGAACCACACGCAACCTAGCAACTCTCCAGAGAAAAAGCACACCACAAAAAGAAAGCCAGCCCCCAGATTGCAACGACAATAACTTGGAAGAATTTCTGAGCCTTCCAGAAAGAGAATTTAAAATTGCCGTGATTAAAAAACTGACAGAAGTCATAAAGGAAAACAATGATAAGGGAAAAATAATCAACGATCAGAAGAATGCAATTGAGTCCCTAGAGAGGGAAAACAATGGTCAGAAGAAAGAAATTGAGTCCCTAAAGAGGGAAGTAAAAGAAATGCAGGAGATCAAAGAATTAATGGAAGAACTAAAGAATTCTGGGAAAAGCAATGAAAGCAGAATAGATGAAATGGAAGAAAGAATAAGTAATCTTGAAGACACAGAAATAAAAAGAACCAAAACAGAAAAGGAAAGAGAAGTACGAAGGAAAAAGAACGAAGAAAGACTTCGGGAACTATCTGACTCCATGAGGAAAGGAAATATAAGAGTTATAGGAATACCAGAAGGAGAGGACAGAGATGTAGGAACAGAGAAAATATTCAAAGAGATAATTGAAGAGAACTTCCCAAATGTGAAGAAGGAGCTGAAAATTGATATACAAGAAGCAAGAAGAACACCAAACTTCCACGACGAAAGGAAAAATACAGCAAGACACATAATAGTAAAGCTCCCAAGAATCCAGGACAAGGAAAAAATAATGAAGCTGACAAGAGGGAAGAAACAGATAACATTCAAAGGAAAACCAATCAGGCTGACATCAGACTTCTCCGAAGAAACACTACGGGCAAGGAGAGAGTGGAGGGACATAGTCAACAGACTCCAAGAAAACAGATGCCAACCAAGAATACTCTATCCCGCAAAGCTCTCCTTCCTCTTTGAAGAAAGAATATGGACCTTCCCAGACAAACAGAAACTCCGGAATTTCATTGCAACTAAACCCCCACTCCAAAAAATACTACAAGGAGTCCTAAAGCCAGAACCTCAGAGCGACGAATAACAATGAAAGAAGGCCCCCCCAAAAAAAAAAGTTATTAAAAGAATAAATAAATAAAATCAAAGGAAAGACAAACACAATGGCAAATACAGATGTTAACATATCAATATTAACTCTAAATATAAATGGACTAAACTCTTCAATAAAAAGACACAGAGTTGCAGCCTGGATTAAGAAACAAAACCCAACCTTTTGCTGTCTCCAGGAAACACATTTAGCTACAAAAGATAAAAATAGGCTCAAAGTTAAAGGATGGAAAACAATCCTACAAGCAAATGGACCAAAAAAGAAAGCAGGAACAGCTATACTTATATCAGATAAAACAGATTTCAAACTCAAAAAGATAAAAAGAGACCCCAATGGTCACTACATTATGATCAAGGGGACAATACTTCAAGAAGAAATAACACTCATTAACATATACTCACCAAACGAAGGAGCACCAAAATATATCAGACAACTGTTGTCCTCTCTGAAAACAGACATCAGAGAAAACACATACGTAGTGGGAGACTTCAACACACCACTATCAACAATGGATAGATCAACAAGACAAAAAATAAGTAAAGAAACCAAAGCTCTAAATAAAGACCTAGAGCAATTGGGCTTAACAGACATCTATAGAACACTAAACCCCAAAAAAACGGAGTACACATTTTTCTCAAGCGCACACGGATCATTCTCCAGGATCGATCACATACTGGGGCACAAGACAAACATCAACAGATACACCAAGATTGAAATCATATCAACCATCTTTTCTGACCATGAAGGCATCAAACTAGAAATAAACCATAAAAAGAAGGCAAGGAACTTTCCTACCTCATGGAGATTAAAAACCACACTACTGGAAGACCATTGGACTAATGAGGAGATCAAAGAAGAAATTAAAAAATTTTTTGAATTGAACGACAAGGAGGACACCAATATCCTAAATGTATGGGATGCAGCAAAAGCAGTAATAAGAGGAAAATATATAGCAATAGAAGCTCACATCAAGAAACAAGAAAGAACGCAAAGAAACAACCTAATCTCGAAGCTCAAAGATCTAGAAAAAGAACAACAAAAAAACCCCAAAACCAGTAGAAGAAAAGAAATAATAAAAACCAAAGCAGAAATAAATGAAATTGAAACTAAAAAAACAATCCAAAAGATCAATGAAACCAAGAGCTGGTTCTTTGAAAAAATCAATAAAATAGACAAACCCCTAGCCAGGCTCACAAAGGAAAAAAGGGAGAAAGCACAAATAAACAGGATCATCAATGAAAGAGGAGAAATCACAACGGACACAGCAGAAATCAAAAGAATAATCAGTAGCTACTATGAACAGTTATATGGAAACAAGTTTAACAATCTAGAGGAGATGGACAAATTCCTACAACTCTACAATCACCCAAAGCTAGATAAAGAAGAAATAGAACACCTAAACAGACCAATTACAATTAGCGAAATTGAAATGGTAATCAAAAACCTCCCCAAAAACAAAAGCCCAGGACCTGATAGATTTACAAATGAATTCTACCAAACATTCAGAGACGAATTAGTGCCTATCCTTCACAAACTCTTCCAAAAAATTGAGAAGGAAGGGACAATACCAAACACGTTCTATGAAGCCAACATTACACTAATACCAAAACCGAACAAGGACAACACAAAAAAGGAAAACTACAGGCCAATCTCCCTAATGAACACTGATGCAAAAATCCTCAATAAAATTTTAGCTATCAGAATCCAACAATGTATCCATAAGATAATTCACCACGACCAAGTTGGATTCATTCCAGGGGCACAAGGATGGTTTAACATCCGAAAATCAATCAACGTTATCCAACACATCAACAAAAAGAAATATAAAAACCATATGATAATATCAATAGATGCTGAGAAAGCTTTCGACAAAGTGCAACACCCATTCATGATAAAAGCCCTTGAAATTCTTGGGATACAAGGAACATACCTCAACATCATAAAGGCCATCTATGACAAGCCAACAGCCAGTATCATTCTCAATGGTGAAAAGCTGAAAGCAATTCCATTAAGATCTGGAACAAGACAAGGATGTCCACTCTCACCATTGCTTTTCAATATAATACTGGAAGTCCTAGCCAGGGCAATAAGACAAGAGAAAGACATCCAAGGAATCCAAATAGGAAAAGAAGAAGTCAAACTATCACTATTTGCAGACGATATGATATTATACATAGAGAACCCCAAAAACTCCACAGAAAAGCTAATTCAACTCATCAATCAGTTCAGTAAAGTGGCAGGATACAAAATCAACACGCAAAAGTCAGTAGCCTTCCTATACACAAACAATAAATCTGAAGAAGAAGAAATCAAAAAGACCATCCCTTTTGTTATTGAAACAAAAAAAATCAAATATTTGGGAATAAATCTAACAAAAGAGGTAAAGGACCTATACAAAGAAAACTATAAAACACTGTTAAAAGAAATAGAAGAAGACACAAAGAAATGGAGAGACATCCCCTGCTCATGGATTGGAAGAATAAACATTATTAAAATGGCCATCCTTCCAAAAGCAATATACAGATTCAATGCTATTCCAATCAAAATTTCAATGTCATTCTTCAAAGAAATAGAACAATTATTGATGAAATTCATATGGAATCACAAAAAACCCCGAATAGCCAAAGCTCTCCTGAAAAAAAAAGAAGGGAATGGAGGCATCAGACTCCCAGACTTCAAACTATACTACAAAGCCATAATCATCAAAACTGCATGGTATTGGAACAAGAACAGACATACAGACCAATGGAATCGAATAGAAAATCCAGAAATAAACCCACAGATTTATGGTCAACTAATCTTTGACAAAGGAGCAAAGACTATGCATTGGAGCAAAGAAAGTTTGTTCAATAAATGGTGCTGGGAAAACTGGGTCGCTACATGCAAAAGAATGAAGCTTGACCACCACCTCACACCATACACAAAAATCAACTCAAAATGGATTAAAGAACTAGACATAAGACCTGAAACCATAAAATATATAGAAGGAAATATAGGCGAAACACTACGTGATTTGCACATCAAAGACATCTTTACAGACACATCACCCAAAGCAGTGATAGTGAAGGCAAAGATAAACAGCTGGGACTATATCAAATTAAAGAGCTTTTGCACAGCAAAAGAGACAATAACAAAAACAAAGAGAAACCCCACCAACTGGGAGAACATTTTTGCACCCAACACTAATGATAAAGGACTGATCACAAAAATCTGCAAAGAGCTGATGAGACTCAACAACAACAAAGAAAATAATCCAGTCAAAAAATGGGCAGAAGAGCTAAAAAGAAACTTCTCTTAAGAGGAAATGCAAATGGCCAACAGGCATATGAAAAAATGTTCAACATCACTTGTCATCAGGGAAATGCAAATCAAAACTACCATGAGATACCATCTTACACCAGTGAGAATGGCACATATTAAAAAAACTAGCAACAACAAATGTTGGCGAGGGTGTGGAGAAAAAGGAACTCTTCTGCACTGTTGGTGGGAGTGCAAACTGGTCCAACCACTGTGGAGAGCTGTGTGGAGATTTCTGGACCTACTAAACATAGAGCTTCCATATGACCCAGCAATTCCACTCCTAGGTATTTACCCAAAGGACACAGAAACATCAATTCCAAAGAACACCTGCACCCCTATGTTTATAGCAGCACTGTTTACAATAGCTAAGCTTTGGAAACAACCCAAATGCCCAAAAATAGATGACTGGATCAAGAAGATGTGGTACATATATACCATGGAATATTACTCAGCATTCAAAAAAGATAAACACATGCAATTTGCTGCAACATGGATGGCGCTGGAAGGGATCATGCTCAGCGAAATAAGCCAAAAAGAAAAAGAAAAATACCGGATGGTCTCACTCATAGCAGGAATCTAGAAAACTTAAATAAGGGACCAGGAAAATGAATAACTATAAGAAAGTGAAAATCAAAATCAACAAAAAACTATGAACCAGAGACACTTTTAGGGGGGCGGGGGCTGGAGGGGAGGGATTGGGGTCAGAATGGGGGGCTGCAATTGTATGGGGAATATAACAATAAAATTTATAAAAAAAAAAAAAAAGGCTGAGTATAACAAAGAGCAATTAACAGCTTCATAAGTACAGACAATAATCAGTTGGAAGATATAACAGGAAAAGCAATCATGTTTACAATGGCAATAAAAATTTATAGAAATAAATTTAAGGGCCTCCCTGGTGGCACAAGGGGTTAAGATGCAACCTATGAAGCTAACCACAGCCACTGCAACACGAGTTCAATCCCTGGCCAGGGAGCAACCCACATGGCGCAGCAGACCTCTCCTGGCTCCCCCGCTGGTCCCCTCAGCAGTGTATTTCAGTCAATCTGCCTGTTTTGCTTCCCACTCTGTCTCTGGTGAGTCCTCCCCACCCCCACCACAGCTCTGGTCTATACCCCAGCTCTTGTATGCATAAAAATAAAATAAATCTTTAAAAAAAAAAAAGAAATTAAAGAACTTTGTAAAATTTGTAAAATAGGGAAAGCATATGTTTTCTTAAATAGGAAGATTCAATGTTATAATTATTCAGCTCTTCCTAATGCAATAAACTTAACTGCAACCTATAAATGCAATTACAGTATTTGTTCATGTACTTTTGGAACTGGAAAAGTTGATTCGCATAGAAAATAGGAGAAAATAGTTTTAAAATTCTGGACCATTCTATATTCCACCAACATGAGCAAGAGTTTCTCTTTCTCCATATCCTCCCCAATAATATTTGTTGAATGATACTGGCTTTTAGATTATAACTATTACTTTAAAATGTGGACACAGTGACCCTAACTTATGGGGTTTTATCAATACTTAATCAGTACAATTATGTTATTTCTCTTATTTATTCTACTCTAGGTAAGTGATATTAACAGAATTGCTAATGCTGAACTCTCTTTCCATTCCTGGAATAAGCCAGTTCTATTATTCATTGTCCAAAAGCATCCCAGGAAATATGGCCTTGGTATGAACACCATGGTAGATCTAAAGCAGTTGACAGACGGCATCTGCAATCAACTATGTGCTTTATAATGGACTTCTTGAAGGAGATTTGAGGAACTTCTTGAAGGATATATTTTTGCAGCCACAATATGAATCAATAAAGAACTAAACATCAGGGTCTCCCTGGTGGCACAAGGGGTTGTCTCAGCACTATGAAGAAATCGGCAGCCACTGCAGCACCAGTTTGATCCCCCGCCAGGGAGCTAACCCACATGGCGGCAGCAGACCTCTCCTGTCTCACCCACTGCTCCCCTCAGCAGTGTATTTCAGTCAATCTGCCTGTTCTGTTCCCCATTCTGTCTCTGGTGAATCCTCTTATCCCCCTGTACCTCTGGCTATACCCCAGCTCTTATACGCATAAATAAATAAATCATTAAAAAAAATTGAAAATCAGAAAAACTGAACTGCAGAACTGGTACTGCCAGCCAGTTGTCCATGTTACCTTGCACAGGCAATTATTCTTAGAATCTCATCATTTTCTTTACTTGATAAGATAGACACAGTAAAAGGGCTATGAATTAAAAGTGCTTGAAAGAGTTTCAGGTGCATAGTCAGTGTGCAATAAGTATCAACTGTGATGACGATGATGATGATGATGGTGATTATAAATCCCAGAATCCCCAAATTCAGAAAGCAGTAGTAATAATTGCCATTTATAAAGCACTCACTACATTCTAGGCAGTCTGTGTGGGCAAAAGAGAGGATCAGAAGGGAAGAAAGGAAGAAAAAGGAAAGAAGTGGCAATCAGTTGTTGTTAACACGTAAGTTATCTTTTTTTTTTTTTTTAAGATTCATTTATTTATACAGGAACTGGGGAACAGGCCAGAGGTGGGGGAGGGCAAGAGGATTCACCAGAGACAGAGCAGGGAGCAGAACAGGCAGATGGACCAAAGACACTGCTAAGGGGAGCAGTGGGTGAGACAGGAGAGGTCTGCCGTGCTATGTGGGCATCTCCCTGGCGAGCTGGGAATCAAACCCATGATGCAGCGCTGCATTCAACCACCTGCGCCACCAGGGAGGCCCAGGTTAACTTATCTTAAAGGAAAAACTCTCTAGAATTTAAAATTTATTAGAACGAGAGAAGAGACTCAAGAAAACTAAGTCAAAAAATTCTTTTCTAGATGCGTGACATTTACTTGGAAAGAAAAACAGCAAGGATGTAGGGTGGCTGAATATAGAGGCACTTGGCTGGCACTTCCATTTGTCTCTATCTGTTGTGTCCCCCGGTGGCAGATAAGTGAAGGAAGATGGTATAACAGGTACAAACAGTATGAAGATTAACACAAGTGGACAGGGCTTCTTATTCTCTACCTTTCACTTACTAAATTTAAGGTAAGTCCTTAATTTTCTGGTCCTCATCCTTTAAGTGGGTGGTTCCAAGGAATAAATGAGATCATTGTAATGTCTGTAAAGCAACTGACAAAGAATAGTTGCTTAATAAGGATAGTTGTTATTCTCACTAAAGCATAACCCATATGTCTTACAATGACCTAAATTTTATTTATAAAACTACTCTGAGAAATTATATTAATTTTTAATGAGTAGTGATAGTCACAAAAATATTTTTCATGAATTTTAATCTCAGGACTCTAGGGGGAAAATTATATATGCTATAATGATTGTTAGTACTTACACATATACTCTAATTGTAATTTTGATCTTGTACTGAAAAATAAAGGAACATTTTTAAATAAATTCATCTTTTATAGTCAAGCTAGCTGAAATAATCTTTAAAAAATAAATACCAACCAAAAGCTACTCCCTTTCTAACCTGTAGAAAGGGGGGTTATGAAAAAATGGAATGGAATAATGAAATAATGGAAATAATGGAATATATGAGAATATAAGTCACAAATACCTACTCATTATATTAACATGGTCTTTTATACAAACTTGAATCAACAACCAACAGCCTATAAGTCAATTTAGAGAAATGGAAATTCCTATTTCAGTAGATAAAATATGTATGTTTTGGGAAAATCCTGGGTAGCTGAGCTTTTTTTTTTTTTTTTTTTTAATCTAAGAGATTTCTTCTGAGATGGAAGGACAGATAACAAAGATCAGGTCAAAAGTTTGCAAGAGCATATACAGCAACTATTTAAAAAGGCAAAGCTCACAGTTGAAATACCATGGATACTAGAGAAAAAGCATTTATTTTACAGCATTGTAATTGTTTCCATTCACATGGAACAACTCCAGCTGCTTTCAAAAATCAACAAATGATAAGCAGAAGGAAGATGGGAAGAAATAACATCATTTTTGTTATGTTCAACTGATAAACACTGGGTTACATATATATTATGTAAAGCATAATTAAGCACAGAATTAACATCATTTGTAATGCAATAAAGCAGTTAAGACAAATGCAAAAAAGTCTCCAACACACAGCTTTGATGATCTAAAATTGACATTGCCTAGTCATATATTTATTTAAAAAAATGGACAAAGGGTCAAACAATTAATTGTTTCTCGATGCATGTGCACAGATTATGGCTAAAGGTCTAAAGCAATTTTCAACCTGATATTCATCAAGAGTGTTAAATCTTAACCTTCTGTGAACTATGCCTCTCAGAGTATATCTAATTGCCTATAATGAATGAATCCAAAATCAGCCCTACCCTGCATTTTGTAGCATGAGCATCATGGCCAAGAGATAAATACTATTCTTGATAATACTTTGGAGATATAAATTTACAAAGGCAGTCAAAAAGAACAAATTACTGGACATCCTCAATATTTTAAATACTGAGCAAGTATGCCATTCTCTTAAAATATGTCTTTCAGGGCCTCCCCGGTGGCGCAGCGGTTGAGCGCTGGGTTGCAAAGCTGCCCAAAGCTTCTGCACCGCCGGTTCAATCCCCGGCCGGCGGGCGAGGGTCCCACATGGCGCGCAGACCTCTCCTGCCGCCCGCTGCTCCCCTCAGCAGTGTACTTCTGTCCTGCCTGCTCTGCTCCCCGCTCTGGCTCTGGTGAATTCTCTCACCCTCCCGCGCTTCTGACTGTACCCAGTGCTTGTATAAATAAATAAAAATAAATCTTTTAAAAAAAAAAATGTCTTTCATTCACTCAATATTTACGGAGACCGTATTCTTTGATTAGCAGGTACCCTAGTAGGTGTAAAAGGTAAACAGGCTATAAGGTTATCACAGTTTAGAGGAAGTGACAGATATGTGTAGATGAAATTTTTTTTAAAGATTTATTACTTATGCATACAAGAGCTGGGGTGCAAGACAGAGGTGAGGGGGGATGAGAGGAATCACCAGAGACAGAGTGGAGAGCAGAACAAGTGGATCTACTGAAATACACTGCTGAGGGGAGCAGCGGGTGAGACAGGAGAGGTCTGCTGTGCCATGTGGGTTAGCTCCCTGGCTGGGGATTGAACTCATGCTGCAGTGGCTGCCAATGGCTTGATAGTGCTGAGACCTAACCCCTTGCGCCACCAAGGAGGCCCAGTAGATGCAATTTTAATACAATGAAAAATTCAGTGAGAGTACAGGGCCCTAGTGTAGAGAGGGAATAAACATAAGAGAGAGTGCTCAGAAACAAGTCATTTTATCTTATCTTGTGGAAGAAGGAAGTCAATAATAGCATGTCAGAGGTGATGACCACATTGGGAACTTAAGAATGAATAATGGTTGATTTTCATAATAACCTCTATCAAGCCTCATAACATAACAACTATTCCCATTTTATAGATGAGGAAATGATACACACTTTGACTCAGAGTTAACAACTGGCAGGACCAAATCTGACTGATCCATGTCAGACATTTCCTGTTGCTTCTGAAGAATTAGAAAAATGTTCTGTATGTATCTAAAAGTCACAAACCTTTTACTATTGTTTATCTTATGCAGCAATTCCAACACATTTCCTTCTTACAATTCTCACCGTATCAGCTAAGAGAATATAATTGCTGTTGTATATTTCTGTCACATGCACTCAGAAATTCTCATGAAAATCCAAGATAATTACAATTACAATTGAGAAGAATAAATACAAAAACCAAAAACTGTCACTGAGAAATGAAGCGCTACTGAGAACTTTATAGTCAAAAAAATATTTACTTTAACTGATCAAATAATCTCAGATTTAAACAGGAGAGGAAACAGTCAAAAAGGCCCTCTGGAATAAGGACTTTCTTTGCCTCTTCTCATGATGGGACACAACAGGATTTTCTCGATCTTTTGCCTACCTGCATTAAAGAATTAGGGAAGAGTTTTATTTTTTAGGTACTATGCTCTCCACTTGAAAGAGATTATGTAAAAACTGGTAAGAAAAACTCACTTCTTCTGTGTGTCTCTTTTACTACTTACACAGAACATTTCAGATCTATACTTCTGTTCCCCAAATGTGTAGGGTTTTTCCTTCACTAAGGAATTCTGTAATACCAGCCAGTTCCTAAAATTGAACTTAATTTTGACACTATGTCAAAATATACCTGGAGATAGCATCAGGTTCCACAGGTTAAAGGTTCAGTGCCACAAAACTGCTCCCCCAGCCCCATTTCAGATGCCAATCACAAATCTAGGTTATCATCTGTATCTCTGACTGTCAGCTATAAACTGGAGGTTCCCAAGACTCCCACCTCAAGGTCAATAAACTTGCTAGAGCAATGTAGAGAACTAAGGAAAACAGTTTACTTGCTGTTTGCTGCTTTCATTATAAAATAATATGATAAAAGCTACAGAAGTTCTGGTGGTAGAGATGTAAAGACAAGATATGGGAAAGAAGGCAGAGTTTCCACACTCTCTCCCACTGTACCACTCTCTCAATATCTCCAAGTGTCCACAAACCTAGGAGCTTTCTAAATCCCATGCTTTTAGGAATTTCATGGAAGTTCCATCATGTAGGGATGATCCTTATTAACTCCATTTCTAGTTTCTCTCCCCTCTCTGAAAAATGGAGGGATGAAGCTGAAAATTCCAAGCTGCTAATCATGGCTTGATTAGCATTTCTGGTGAATAGCCCCCATCCAGAAGTCCACCAAGAGGCAGAGAACCACATATATAGTATTACATACACATACACACACACACACACACACACATCACCCTGATCACCTATTGCCAGCAGCATGTGATTCTTAAATGTAAGCACACTAAGATGTCACTGACATCGTCATTAAATAGGAGATATGGAGATATCCTCAGTTTTATTCATTTAAACAGACTTTACTGATTATTTGCTATATGACAGGCAGTGTGCTACCCAGTAAGGAATCAGTGTTGAACCAGTCACAGAACCTGACGTTGCCATCAATAGTAAAAAGTAAGCTGGCAATTATAAATACATAGACTCCAGTCCATTCATTTTAAACATGTGGAAAAGAGGATAAGAAGAGTTTGGCAAACTTTCATTATGCATTTTTTGTTTGTTTTTTAGGTGGTTCCAGTCAGATTCCTGCTAAGTGCTGAAAACTTCTCACAGCTTCTGACATTTCAGTTAGAAATTAAGGTTAATACTCAAAAGATACTAGTTGGGGCACAGTATTCTGGCCCTTCTGTGCACCTGCACACCCCTCTCACACATGGATCAAGATACCTGCAGACATCTCCACAGCCGTCATCACTGACAGGAGGGAAATGCCAGATGGCTCCTGAACTGTAACCCTATTTGTAGGCCCCAAACGAAAACAGCTTCCTGAGGAGGGATGAGTGTTTTTCCTGTACCCTCTGGCAGTGCCAGGGTGCTTTACAGCAAAAGCCCCCAGGGTAAGGTCACTATGCATTGTTGATAGAAGCGTATAACTTTTTTTGGAAGACAATTTTGAAATGCCCTTTAAATTTAAAAATGTTCTTATTATGGGCCTCCCCGGTGGCGCAGCGGTTGAGCGCTGGGTTGCGAAGCTTCCCGCGGCCTCTGCGGCGCCGGTTCAATCCCCGGCTGCTCCCCGGCCACCAGAGGAGGGTCCCACATGGCGCGCAGACCTCTCCTGCCACCCGCTGCTCCCCTCAGCAGTGTACTTCGGTCCTTCTGCCTGCTCTGCTCCCCGCTCTGGCTCTGGTGAATTCTCTCACCCTCCCGCGCTTCTGACTGTACCCAGTGCATGTATAAACAAACAAACAAACAAACAAATAAATAAATAAAACATGCCTCTATAAAAAATTAAAAAAAAAAAGATTTAAAAATAAATAAATAAAGATGAAGTGGATTTGACAAAATGTGAACATGGGAAGATATTCGAGAGTTATTAATAGATTTTAAAAAAGCTGTAAAACAGCATGGATAGTATGGCTATAAATATATAGCTAATATCATACCCAATGATGAAAAACTGAAAGCTTTTTATCCAAAATTGGTACAAGACAAAGGGTATAAGACAAATATGTCCACTTTCACTATGACTATTCAACATAGTATTGGAGATCTAGCAAGAAAGAGAAGAAAGAGAAATCCAAATTGGAAAAGAAATAAAAGTATCTCTGGGCCTCTCTAGTGGCGCAGGCAGTTGAGCGCTGCACTGTGAGGCTGTCTGCAGCCTCTGCAATGTGGGTTTGATCCCGGCCGGCCGGCAAGAATCCCAAAAGGCAAGGCAGAACTCTCCTGTCTCTCCCACTGCTCCCCTCATCAGTGTGTTTCATCAGTCTGCCTGTTCTGTTCCCCGCTCTGTCTCCAGTGAATCCTCTCACCCTCCCGCGCATCTGGCCTGTGTCCCGGTTCTTGTATAAAAATAAATATTTTTTAAAAAAAGAAATAAAACTATCTCTATTTATAGATAGTATAATACACAGAGAAAATACTAAAGACTCCACCAAAAAAAAATGCTATTTGAAGCAATAAAACAATACAGTGAAGTGGCAGGCTACAAAATCTGTATACAAATATCTGTTGTTTTCCAACAAACTAAAAGAGAAATAAAACAACCCCATCAAAAGAGTTAAATACCTAAGAATAAACCTAAGACATTGTTAGAAGAAATACAAGACACAAAGAAACAGATATTCCTTGCTCACAGATTGCAAGAATCAACATTGTTAAAACGGCCATCTTATCTTACAGATTTAATGCAAACCCTACCTAAGTTTCAATGGCAATCTTCAAAGAAATACAGCAAACAATACTAAAATTTATATGGAACCAAAAAAGACCCCAAATAGCCAGAACAATTCTGATAAAAAAGAACAGCGGCATCTCACTCCCAGACTTTACACTTTACTACAAAGTTTACAGCTATCAAAATATAGTTTTGGGGCCTCCCCGGTGGCACAGCAGTTGAGCGCTGGGTTGTGAAGCTGCCCACAGCCTCTGCAGCACTGGTTCGATCCCCGGCTGCTCCCCAGCCACCAGAGGAGGGTCCCACATGGCGTGCAGACCTCTCCTGCCGCCCGCTGCTCCCCTCAGCAGTGTATTTCGTTAGTCTGCCTGTTCTGCTCCCTGCTCTGGCTCTGGTGAATTCTCTCACCCTCCCGCGCTTCTGACTGTACCCAATGCTTGTATAAATAAATAAATAAATCTTAAAAAAAATATATAGTTTTGAATAGATCAATAGAAGAGAATTGATGGCCCTCAAATGGATAATTGATCTACAGCAAAGGAGCCAACAGTATGCATTGGAGAAAGAAAGTCTATTCATCAACTGGGCCTCCCTTGTGGCACAGCAGTTGAGCGCTGGGTTGCAAAGCTGTCCGCAGCCTCTACAGCGCTGGTTCAATTCTCGGTTGCTCCCCTGCAGTGCTGGTTCAATTCCGGGCTGCTCCCTGGTCACTGGAGGAGGGTCCCACATGGCGTGCAGACCTCTCCTGCCGCCTGCTGCTCCCCTCAGCAGTGTACTTTGCTTCTTCTGCCTGTTCTGCTCCCCGCTCTGGCTCTGGTGAATTCTCTCACCTTCCCGTGCTTCTGACTGCACCCAGTGCTTGTATAAATAAATAAATCTTAAAAAAATAATAAAAAACTGGGCCTCCCCGGTGGCGCAGCGGTTGAGCGCTGGGTTGCGAAGCTGCCCGCAGCCTCTGCGGCGCTTGTTCGATCCCCGGCTGCTCCCCGGCCACCAAAGGAGGGTCCCACATGGCGCGCAGACCTCTCCTGCCGCCCGCTGCTCCCCTCAGCAGTGTACTTCGGTCCTTCTGCCTGCTCTGCTCCCCACTCTGGCTCTGGTGAATTCTCTCACCCTCCCGCGCTTCTGACTATACCCAGTGCATGTATAAACAAAACAAACAAACAAACAAATAAATAAATAAATAACATGCCTCTATAAAATAATAATAATAATAATAATAAAACAAATTTTAAAAAAGTGTTTAAAAAAAAAAACAAGTCTATTCATCAACTGGTGTTGAGAAAACCGGGACAGCTACATGCATAAGAACGAAACTAGACCACTATCTCGCACCACACATGCAAAAAATTAACTCAAAATAAATAAAAGACTTGTATGTAAGACCAGAAACCATAAAATATATAGAAGAAAATATAGGCAAACATTCCATGACATTGGATTCAGGAAACTCAACTACAACGGCAAGGGAAGCAAAAGCAAATATAAGCAAATGGGAGACTACAAAAAACTAAAAAGCTTCTGCACAGTGAAAAACTATCATTAAAAACAAAATGCACCCTTCTGAGTGGGAGAAAATATTTGAACATCATACATCTAAAAAGGAGCTAATGGCCAACAAGAGCAAAAAACCTCAAAAATTCCAATAAAAAAAATGGGCAGAAAAGCTAAACAGACAATTATCCAAGGAAGACATATAGTGGACAATAGGTACATGAAAAAATGCTCATCATCACTTAGAAATGTAAATGTTACTGGGAATAGGACTGGGTTCTGCTGCTTGTCACTACCAAAAGCCAAGACAGAAATCGAATCTACAAGCACTTTTATTTTTCAGATCGTTGCCCATTGGTCTGAAGAACAGGAGGGCCATTCTACCATCTCGTCTCGAACTGACCTTTACATATAATGAGTTAAACAAAAACAGTCATATGTGAATTGCTTTATCAGGACAGGCCATGATCATTGAATCAGTTTATCAGGACAGTCCATCATAGCTGATGTTCTTGGCACTCATCACATTTAGCCACCAGAGTTTGTTACCAGCTTCTTAGTTATCTTGACCCTGGTAAAACCAATAGCATCAGTGTTCAACACTCATTCAGGCATCACTGGGACAGGAATCTCAGTCTTTTTTAAAAAAGATTTATTATTTATTTATGCATGCATGCATGCATGCAAGAACTGGGGTAGAGGCCAGAGGTGCAGAAGAAGGTGAAAGGATTCACCAGAGACAGAGTAGGGAGCAGAACAGGCGGGTCTACTGAAATACACTGCTGAGGGGAGCAGCAGGCGAAACAGCAGGGATCTGCTGTGCCATGTGCATTAGCTTCCTGGCTGGGAACTGAACTAGTGCTTCAGTGGCTACCAATCGCTTCATAATGCTGAGACTTAACTCTTTGTGCCACCAGTGAGGCCCCAGGGATCTCAGTTTTAAAGCAAGAGTTTTAGTTTAAAGAAAAGAGATCATTACTCATATAGTGTGTATGTGCAGCCTATGCTAGGTATGTATACTAGTGATGGTGTCCTTCCTTTCCTCCTGAGCCCCCTATCACAAATGCATAGTTGTCAAACTAACTCACACAGGGGAAGGGTAGGGCACCATACCTAGTACAGGAATACATGTAGCATAGGCTGCACATATACACTATATAACTAATGATCTGTTTTCGTTAAACTAAAACCACTGCTTCTTTGAGCTGAGATTCCTGCCCCGATGATTCCCAAAGGAGTGCTGGACAATGACACCATCATATGTACCAGGGTCAAGATAATCAGGAGGCTGACGAGAACATCTCGGAGCTGAGCATGACAAATACCAGGAATATCAACTGTGACAACTGTTCTGATAGGCTGTCTGCTTATGACTTTTTCTATTGCATTTAACTCATTATAAAAAGGCCAGCTCAAGATGACAGGCAGAACAGTTTCTTCAGGGTGTTATGCCCACCGTTCTCTCAGATCCCCATAGAGGGATCTGAAAAAAAGGAAGTACTCATAGATTCAATTTCTGCCTCTGCTTATTGGCTTTTGAGTAATGACAGTCAGCACAGAGAACCTGGCCTGTTCCGGTAACATTATCAATGTTTAATACAATGGCTAAAGATAATTACTTTTATGTTAATATTTATGTAATATGGATTGAATTTTTTCTTAAAGAGGATGTTCAACTAAGTTGATGTGATTTATAAACATTTTTAAAGAAAGATTTGATATTTTTAAGTTTTTGTATTTATGAAAGTTCTTTGAAAAGTATAAAGTCTTAAATAAATTATAAGATTATCTGTAGTAATGATAAATAATATTACACATTATTCGAGGAACTCCAAAAAAGAGTTTGCAGGGAGGTCCTCCTTGGTGATGCAAAGGATTGGGATGCAACCTATGAAGCTTTCTGCAGCCACTGCAGCATGAGTTCCATCTCCGGCCGGCTAGGGAGCTACCCACATGGTGGAGCAGACCTCTCCTGACTCGCCCACTGCTCACCTCAGCAGTGTATCTCAGTCAGTCTGCCTGTTATGTTCTCTTCTCTGTCTCTGGTGAATCCTCTCACTTCCCACACCTCTGGCCTGTACCCCAGTTCTTATATGCATAAATAAATAAATCTTTAAAAAAAAAAAAGCCTACAGGGAAAAAATTAAATAACATTAGGAATTGGGAAAACAATACAGTTTCCTAGTTTCTTGTAAGCATTCCTGAACTTTAATCCAAATCCCCAGAGTGCTAGTCTGATTTCCTTTTTATGCCTTATGGGTAATCTGTTAGAACTTTTAGCTCAAAGGCAAAAGCTCTTCTAAGTAACACTAATTCTCATTACAGAAAATGCAAATAGTGCAGTGTTTCTATGAATGAAAAAGAAAGTTGCTAATACTGCTAATCAGCACTTAGGACAATCATGTGCAAACTATAAACTTTAAATCATTGGACTGTAAAGTTGAAACAAAAAATAGCTTGTTAATATGAAGACCTCTCAATTATCTAGAACTTATAATTACTGATGCATTTAGGAGGCATTTTTGTACAAAGTAATCATAATCTTCTTAAAAAAATTATTTCTATTTAGCTATAAGGTGAAAAACAGGAGTCACTTCTTAGCCAAATATAATATCAAACTGAGATCAGAGAGTCATTGTGTAAGGATGAAGTATAGGATTAGAAAATTGAAGTTCCCATACATCTGGGCAAATTGCAGCAGCTTCTGGCTCACTTGAAAGAGAAAATTTTGCTTGAATAACAAAATCAAGTGTTAACCTAATAGGGGCTTAAGGGGCTAAGTGCTCTCTTTGCAAAATCACAGAATTCACATTTTATAAACAGAAGAATATGAAATTTAAGGGAATGTAAAATTTGCCAATCTTTAGATTTGGTGACCTCAATGCACAGAAAAATTAAGATATTACTTCATTCAACTCAAGCAATGATGAATTGTCAATTGGATGGTTAAGAAGGTAAGAGGATATTAAAATGGAAATCTCTCCGCTGAAACTTAAGACAGATGATACGAGATGACACTAGTTGTGAAAACAGGTACGCCTCTAGAATTTGAAATAAAATGTGTGCAGGTATTCCTAAACCTTCTCACTTACATGAAAATTATAAATTGGTGCTCTCATATCAAGCTTGGCAAGAGGGCACCAAGAAACCTTGGAGAGCTTATATGAGACCCTGAAGCTTGAGGATCCTGAGAACTAGTGCCAGACTCTCATTTCAGAAACTGAAATAGGGATGGGGCCTCCCTGGTGGCACAGGGGTTTAAGTCTCAGCACTATCAAGCTATCAGCAGCCGCTGCGGCAATAGTCGATCCCCAGCCAGGGATCTAACCCACATGGTGCAGCAGATCTCTCCTGTAGCACCTTCTGCTCCCCTCAGCAATATATTTCAGTCAATCCTCCTGTTCTGCTCCCCATTCTGTCTCTGGTGAATCTTCTCACACACACCCCCACACCGCTGGTCTACATCCCAGTTCTTGTATGCATAAACAAATAAATCTTAAAAAAAAAAAAATGAAGACTTACAGAAGAACTTCAAGTTAATGTGTACAAATACTTGGTTTTTACGACAAACCAGAGACCATGTATTGTAAAGCCACAAGATACTACTGTAGGCAGAAATAAGTCCCAGAGAATGCAAAGCCTAAAACAGCATGTATGCACAGCAAACATGCAAGGAACTCAAAAGCAGAAACATAAAGGATACCCAGCACCCAACTAGGGAAGACTAGTGATAACGACAACAGTGATGCCAAACTTTTCCAAAGTTGCATTAAGGAAAATAAACTAATCTAAATAAATCAAGTTAAAAAAGGGATAAAGACATATGTGAACATAAATTTCAAAGCAAATTTAACATAGAAACAGCATTGAAATAAACTGAACATAGTTAAAGAATCTGGAGGAAAACTGACTATAAGACTTTTTAGCAGAGTTTGAAGGAAAAGAACCAAATGGAAAAAAAGACAATGGAACAAACGTCTTCATTCTGTGAATCCTGCGTCAGAGAACTAGAATACCACTCTGAAAAACTGGGAATGACAACTAAAACATTTCACTTTGGGTTCTTTGGGGTTTTTTTTAAACATTTATTTATACAAGAACTGGGGTACAGGTCAGAGACGCGGAAGGATGAGAGAATTCACCAGAGACAGAGTGGGGAGCAGAACAGATAGACGGAAGACACTGCTGAGGGGAGCAGCAGGCAAGGCAGGAGAGATCTGCCGCTCCCTGGCCAGCCAGGAATCGAACCCACCCCCCCACCCCCCACCCCCGCGCTGCAGAAGCTGTGGACAGCTTCATAGGGCAGCGCTCAATCCCCTGCGCCACCTGGGAGGCCCAAAACATTTCACTTTGAAGGTGAATGTTTCACTTTTGAACCACAGTGCCGGTTTGATCCCTGGCCGCCAGGGAAGGTCCCACATAGCATGCAGACCTCTCCTGCCATGCCCGATGCTCCCCTCAGCAGTGTATTTTGTCAGTCTGTTCTGCTCCCCACTCTGGCTCTGGTGAATTCTCTCACCCTCCTACACTTCTGACTGTACCAGTGCTTGTATAAATAAATAAATCTTTTTTAAAAAAAATTTCACTTTGGAATGAATAACTTGCAAGATGATCAAGGAACAAAGTGATAATTTCTGTGGAGCTCACTGTGACATCATGTTTGCAAATATTTGCCAACATCATTTTGATGTAATCAATTTGATTTACAGGGGAGACTCATCTTCCAAGTGATCTCAGTGTCTATGAGTTTTGGACACTTGCCAAGGTTACCCATATGCTCTATAGATAATTTAGTACATGCTCCAACAAAGGCAGTCTAGTACGTTCCTGGAGTCAGAAACACCATTACCTAAAGACAAAGCCAGAATAGGGCATTTAACATAGCAAAAGACATGGAGGGTACAGAAATTGATGCAGGTTGTTTTGATTCAAATGATCAAGGGTGGCTCATGGCATAGAGTGCATGAGATATAGAGCTCCAAACAAATTTTTGACTGAAGATGCTAAAGCATTCCAAAGGAAACTTGAAGAAACTACTAAATTGGTCAGAGAGCTTCGAGAGACCCAAAGTCTCTGAACACAAGGCCTCCTCTCAATATTGTCTATATTTGGGCCTCTGGTGGTGCAAGGCATTAAGTCTCGGAACTATCAAGCTATCAGTAGCCACTGTAGCATGAGTTTGATCCTCGGTTCGGGAGCTACCCACATGGCACAGCAGACCTTTCCTGCCTCGCCTGCTGCTCCCTTCAGCAGTGTATTTCAATAGATCTGCCTGTTGTGTTTGGCACTCTTCTCTGGTGAATCCTCTCACCACCCCCTCACATCTCTGGGCTATACCCCAGCTCTTATATGCATAAATAAATACAACAAATCTTTAAAAAAAAAATTATCTGTATTCAAGGATCCTATTACAAAAAGATCCATCCTTGAGGGAGTGGGAGGAAGTAAATATTGTTAAAAAATGAACAATGATGTAAAAACTTAAAATTTATTTTTAAAAAATCCGTCTTGGGCCTCCCCAGTGGCGCAGCGGTTGAGCGCTGGGTTGCGAAGCTGCCCGCAGCCTCTGCAGTGCTGGTTCGATCCCCAGCTGCTCCCCGGCCACCGGAGGAGGGTCCCACATGGCGCGCAGACCTCTCCTGCAGCCCGCTGCTCCCCTCAGCAGTGTACTTCGGTCCTTCTGCCTGCTCTGCTCCCCGCTCTGGCTCTGGCTCTGCTCCCCGCTCTGGCTCCCGTGCTTCTGACTGTACCCAGTGCTTGTATAAATTAAATAAATAAATAAATCTTAAAAAAAAAAAACCCATCTTGTGGAACATTTGACTTATAATCTTGAAGATTATGCAGCAATTCAAGGGGTTACTGTTGGAATATATGGTCTTAAAAAAAGTGATGGGAATTTATATTCTTTCATTATTTACAACCATGAATATTTAACAGAAGATTTTGAACCACTAAAAAGACTGAATTTGCTAACTAGAAATACATTTTTTTCATTCTCAGAAAAGACAGAGAGGAAATAAAAATTTTTAACTATCTTTTTAATTGATGTATAAAACAATAGATTTCAATGTTCCAGTGATTGAGCATGTAATAACGCTAAATCTTGGACTATGAAAAAAACTGTGTGTATGTGTATATGTTTCATACATTTGAAAAAGCCAAGAGGCTATGACATCCTTGTAACAACCAAAGCAAATATTTGTTTCTACATATATTCCTTATAAGGGAAAAAAACTAGTCACCTTGAAAATTGATAAATTTCAATTCTCAAGCAGGAAGCATGTAAAGTCAGCCTGTAATATCTTAAGCTAGAAGTAAAGGAGAATTCAAATATCAGTGGAGTCATTTCAAAAGTATGTAGTTTGAAAAGTGCTTTATATAGAAAATTTGGAGAAATTTTAGTTTATGATTTTTACAAATTATAATATGTGAAAGTAATTGTAGAAATAAAAACAAGAGAAAAGAGGGAAAAGTTCATTTTATAATAATCACTAGGGTGATTATTAAGTTAACTCCTTATTCTGAAAGGTGGTAGTAAAACAAAGAGAAAACTACTCTGGCTTTTTGGAAACAAGAAAAACTCTTCCTACAGAATACCAGTTAATAAATATAGGAAAACGATTAAAATGGAAAATCCTCAATCTGTAACATACCAAGAAAATAACTGACACAGAAAATAATTGTTAATAGATGCTAAAATCTGTAGTTTAAATGGTTTTATATAACAAGATACTTGTACTGACCCCTACAAATTGTTACTTGATTATTGGAAATGAAAAAATATCACTTTTATAATGGTGAGGTGTTATCATCACCAACTTAATCAAATGACAAGACTTAGCATCAATTAAACTCTTCCTTCCTCTTCAACCTAAGGAGTTGAGATATGAATTACTCAGCATCATGTAGGAACTATTTCTGCACCGAATGTTCATCCAGAACTAAATGGACTATATAGACCTAACCTCAGGTTTATAGCAAGTTCTGAAGGTCACAGTGATACCAGGAGTAAGCATTTCATAAGACAACTGGCTTATAAATCTCCTCAAAAAATCCAAGTCAAGGAAAATGAGAGAGGACTCCTCTCTGATTAAAAAAGACAAAAGTGATGTTAAAATCAAATATGATATGGGCCTCCCTGGTGGTGCAGCGGGTTAAGCACAGCTCTGTGAAGCTGTCCGTAGACTCTGCAGCATGGGTTCAATTCCCGGCCGGCCAGGGAGATACCCACATGGCACGGCAGACCTCTCCTGTCTTGCCTGTTGCTCCTCTCAGAGGTGTTCCTGGTCCGTCTGCCTGTTCTGCTCCCCGCTCTGTCTCTGGTGAACTCTCTCACCCTCCCGTACCTCTGGCCTGTACCCCACTTCTTGTTATCATAAATAGATAAATCTTTTAAAAAAATCAAATATGACATATAGAACTTCATTAGGGTCTAGCTCAGAATAAAGTAACTTTGAGGATAACTAAATGTTAAAGAGATTGAAATTTATATTGGAATTTAGATTTGTTTAGATTTGGTAACTGTATTAACATTGTGTAAGAAAACATTATTTTTAGAAGAGTGATGCTGAAGTCTTCAGGAGTGAAATGCCATGATCCCTGTACCTTTTATTTATTTATTTTTTTAAGGATTTATTTATTTATTTATACAAGCACTGGGTACAGTCAGAAGCACGGGAGTGTGAGAGAATTCACCAGAACCAGAGCGGGGAGCAGAACAGGCAGACCAACGAAATACACTGCTGAGGGGAGCAGTGGGCGCAGCAGGAGAGGTCTGCCCGCTGGGGATCAAACCAGCGCTACAGAAGCTATGGGCAGCTTCGCAGCCCAGCGCTCAACCGCTACACCACCAGGGGAGGCCCGGTATCTTATTTTTAAATTAGAAAAGAAAAGCAAGTCCTCCCTGGTGGTGCAAGGGGTTAAGGCTCAGCACCATGAAACTATCAGCAGTCACTGCAGCACGAGTTCGATCCCCAGACAGGGAGCTAACCCATATGGTGTAGACCTCTCCTGTCTTACCTGTTGCTACCCTCAGCAGTGTATTTCAGTAGATATGCCTGTTCTGCTCCCCCCTCTGTCTCTGGTGAATGCTCTCACACCCCATACCTCTGGCCTGCACCCCAGTTCTTGTATGCATAAATAGAAATAAATCTTTTAAAAAAAAAAAAGCATATGGTAGGGCCTCCCTGGTGGTGCAAGGGGTTAAGCACCGCACTATGAAGAAATTCACAGCCTCTGCAGCATGAGTTCGATCCCCAGCTGGCCAGAAAGCAACCCACATGGCGAAGCAGACCTCTCCTGTCTCACCCGCTGCTCCCCTCAGCAGTGTATTTCAGTCACTCTGCCTGTTCTGTTCCCCACTCTGTCTCTGATAAATCCTCTTACTCCCCACATCTCTGGCCTGTACCCCAGCTCTTGCATGCATAAATAAATAAATCTTTTTTTTTAAAAAAAGCATATGGTAAAATGTTAAGCATTCTGAATCTAAGTGGTGTGTATAAAGGTTCTCACTTTACTATTTTTTTCAATTCAACTGTCAAGTAGCCCAAAATACAATAGTCTTTGTTTAATAGTCTTTGAACTCTCTACTCTCTATTCAGCTCCTCCTCTGCTTCTGTTTCTGAACTAGTTTAGACAAATTCTTTAACAATAAAACATATACATATTGTAATGATGATGTATATTAATATATTTTTTAATATATAGAATGATCAGATGTTTAAAATACATCATTTGGGAACGAGAAAAAAAATTTGATATACATTTTCTCTATCAACTTCAAAAGCAGATGATTAAAAATGTAAAAAGTAATAATTATAATTGCATTAATCAAGCACTATAGAAAGAGAGGATGGTGCAGTGAGAAGAACATGGACTGTAGAGCAAGTCAGACTTGGTTTAAAACTCTGTTTCTGGAAAGTAGCTTTGGGCCCATTCTCAGTGTCTCTGACTCAGTTCTTATACCTATAACCACAACTCTCCTCTTTTAGCTCAGTCCTGTATGGTATTAGTTTGTTACAGAGTGCTTGTCTCTGAAATAGTTTCATATTTTTAAAAGAAGAATGCATTTTAAGAGAATGTATTTAATACTCCACTGATCAGTAAAATTAATATATATTTTTTCTCATGACCCATCAACCAGCACACAGAGTAAGCAGTATCATATGCTCTCAGCCAATTTATTTGCTTACTCTGACATGATCTTCTTTTTGTCATTATTTCTTGTTTTGTTGAACAGTGGCTGAAGAATGGCTAGCAACTTAATAGTGTTGGAGATACTGCAAGACAACAGGCAGAATTTTACGAGATGTTAAAATGCACATTTTATGTTAAGTAAGCACTTTCAAAAAACTAATGGAGGTAACTAATGGTAATGTTCAGCAGTAAATCAGGGGTTAGGGGATGTCTTTTGATCTATAAAGTCAACTTAAATAGCCTTGAAGAAAATGACCAACAATTGTTTGCATCATAATCTGCAAATTTTTTGCCTGGAGATATGCTACAATTTCTGATTTGAAAAGCAGCAAATGGTGATTGCCAGTATAGGATACTGGGGGAAAAAATAACATTCTTAGGGCCCTTTGTTGTACAGATACCACTTAGTTCAGAACCAGTTATCCTTTCCATGTCAAATGGAATCACCCTGTGCTAAATGGGAGCCATCTGTAATAATTCCTATAATGTTGTGTTGTGTGAATTAAATGAGATAGTCTAAAAATACCCAACCTGGGCTCCCTGGTGGCACAGGGGTTAAAGTCTCAGCACTATCAAGCAATCAGCAGCCACTGCAGCATGAGTTCAATCCCTGAAACCCTGCCAGGGAGCTAACCCACATGGCACAGTAGACCATCATATCTTACCTGCTGCTCCCCTCAGCAGTGTATTTCAGTAGATCCGTCTGTTCTGCTCTGTCTCTGGTGAATCGTCTCACCCCCTGCACCTCTGGCCCACACCCCAGTTCTAGCAAAATAAATAAAAATTAATCTTTTTTAAAAATCCAACCTAATATCTGACACATTGTAGATTCTCAACAAAACTCTCCTTTCTCTGTTATAATTTTGCTAAAAGTATGGCAGGAAACAAAGAGACCTAAATTAATGTAAAGGATTCAAATGATACAAGATAAATCTTAAAGAATTAATAGTTTACCAAATAAAGCTGGGTGACTGTGTTCATTACAGGGTTAGGGATGGAGTATAAGAGAGAGCACTACATATGCTGAGGTACCTGAGTCTCACAGCTGGACAAACCATAGAGTGGGAAATGAGACAGGGAAAACAGCTTTGGGTAATATCCTAAGAAGCAGTTTAATAACTTTTGTCAAGGTGGGAAAAGGCAAAACATTTTTATAGCACATAAATTTTTAGGAAGTATTGTCTGTTGACTGACTATAATCACTCCTAGCAAGACCTGTACAGGGGTCAAGAAGAGGGAGGGGTGGGTAGGGGTAATCAAACTGGGGCAACTATGTATTGGTTTCCTGTGGCTACAATAAGAAATGACTAAAGACTGGATTCTTTACACTAGAGAAACTTACATTCTCATAGTCTTGCAGAGCAAAATCTGAACCCAAAGCCCAGCAGGGTTACTTCTTTTTCAAGATTTTAGGGGAAAAGCAGTTTCCATCATCTCGTCTAGCCCCTAGAGGCTACTGGTAATCCCTGGTATCCCTTGCTTTGTATGTGAGCTACTCCAGCCATTGCCTCTGTCGTCACAGTAACTTCTCTTCTCCTTTTTTTACAAGGACAATTGTCATTGACTTTAGGATCCACCAAAATCTAGGATGATTTCATCCCAAGATTCTTTTTTCTTTTCTTTTTTTTTTTATTTATTTATGCCTACAAGAGCTGGGATGTAGGCCAGAGGTGTGGAGGGTGAGTGGATCCACCAGAGTCAGAGTGGGGAGCAGAACAGGCAGATCTGTTGAAATACACTGCTGAGGGGAGCAGCTGGTGAGACAACAGAGGTCTGACGCACCATGTAGGTTAGCTCCCTGGCCAGGGATTGAACTTGTGCTGCAGTGGCTGTGGATTGCTTCATAGTGCTGAGATTCCCTTGAGCCACCAGGGAGGCCCTCATCCAAAGATTTTTTTTTTTTTAAAGATTTATTTATTTATGTATACAAGAGCTGGGGTACAGGCCAGAGATGTGGGGGTGAGAGGATTCACCAGAGACAGTGGGGAACAGAACAGACAGATTGACCGAAGTATACTGCTGAGGGAAGCAGCTAGGGAGTCAGGAGAGGTCTGCTGCGCTATGTGGGTTGCTCCCTGGCCAGCCGGGGATCGAACTCATGCTGCAGAGGCTGCGGATCGCTTCATAGTGCGGTGCTTAACCCCATGTGCCACCAGGGAGGCCCCCTCATCCCAAGATTCTTAACTGACAAAGACCCTTTTCCCAAATAAGGTCACCTTCACAAGTTCTAGATTGACATATCTTTTGGGGAGACAGCATTCAATTCACTACAAATCTGTTGACGCTCTCCCTTCCCCCACTCCCAAAAGAATAGAGAAGATCAGCTGGAAAGTAAGGTTCTTTGCTCAAATAATCCTGTTAAGACTGTTTTAAAGTAATTAGAAGCCTCGTGGGATGCAACAAAAGGTGTGGAACCAGCCTGGTAATGGTATTAGGCCCTGTCCAGTCTCATCTCTGCAGGAACTCAACCAGGTAAGACTGTCTCCATAGAATGACTTTTCTCTCTCCAAATTCATTCAAAGCTAAATCCAGCAGATATAAACAGGCTACAGGAAAATTATCTGAAGATAATACATAAGGCTTCTAATGTCATTTATTTTTTAACTGAAAGAATTTTCTACACTAAAATTCTCATACCTGAAACTGGGGGCAGTTGTTTAAATGAGTATGCGGGTTATAGTCACGAGTCTGACTGTGACAGCATTTCTATGATAGCACCAGACATACTTTTCTAGATATAATTTTATTTAATAGGTCACCTCCGCTGGATGACTTTTTCTTATTTGAAATGAATTCTGTAACATAAGAGCCATGAAATTACAGAATTCCTCAGAGAAAGACTCATTTTCCTTAAAGGGTTTTTAGCAAAAGAAAACACATTTTCCTACAAGTTTGACTATATCTCACAACCCAAGTTTATTATGTACTAGATTGAATTAAGAAAGTGGGTTCTGAGTTTACCACCAAGAGACAATTACAAATGGCCCTGACAGCTATATAGAATATTCACCAGCTGCCATTTATTATGACATTGACCATATTCCCCTATTAAGTCTGCCTACGGTTACTTCATGCCTTCTGAGGTTACATCAAATACAGAGGATTACTTTCATAAAGATTAATGAAATACAAAGTTCCCCACCTTCCACCAATTCTTTTTAAGACCTTCCCACAATGAATAAAGAGTTTTGGCATCAACACCAAGAAAACCAGGGTTGAAGATTTATTTTAATGAAATTGTTTAACCTCTGTTCCACCTAACTTCATTCTTTTTTATGTATATTTTAAAGCCCAATACTTCTGTACTGTGTATTATGAAAGACAGTAATCACTTGACCCTGATGATCTCTTTAACAAAGCAACCATTTCCATCTATTTTGACTTTTTTCTCTTAGCATATAACTACCTCTAAATAATATATTTATAAGGCTACTTAATTTTTTTAGTTATAGACATTATTTATTCAACTTTCTCTGTAGAACATGAAAATTTAGTCCCTTTCATGCTCATTTGTCCCCTTTCTTTCATCCACTCAATAAAGGTAAAAATTTTAATCAATTAAGTGTTCAGTATTTGTATTGACTATATAAACACTATCTACACCTGAGTCATGATGTCTTTTCCTTTTTATGAAACTTTTCACTTTACCTATATTTCATAACCAGCCCTTTTTAATTATCTGGATTTCTATCTATCAGACTTAGTTTTGCTGGCAGAAGCACATTCTATCAGATTCATCTTCTTGAAGAGGAATCCGAATTCAATCTCTAAGTTTGCTGCCAACATCACCATCACATCTCCCTTATCAACTTTTCCCAATATTCCCTTATTCACCTTTCATCTGCATTGGATCTCCTGAATCTCATCTCTTCTTCTCAATTTACTTTCTCCATTGAAACAACATGCTCTCCCACAGCTTCCTGTGAATGGCCCCTGGTAAGAAAATTTTGTGGGAATATTCATTTTTGGAAATAAATGCCTTACTTGATAACTAGACAAATTTTGACTCCTCTTTCAAGACAGATCAATTTTTACTTTCTCCAGAAAAACTCTCCTGACCGCTGCAAAGTTAAACTTTATTCATCTGTACTTCCATAATACTTCATTAATTTTTTTAAAGATTTATTTATTTATGCATACAAGAACTGGGGTGTAGGCTAAAGGTGTGGAGGAGTGAGAGGATTCACCAGAGACAGAGTGGGGAACAGAACAGGCAGACTGACTGAAATACACTGATACACTGCTGAGGGGAGCAGCAGGAGAAGCAGGAGAGGTCTGCTATGCCATGTGGGTAGCTCTGGGGGCTGGGGGGATCAAACTTGTGCTAAGTGGCTGCTGATAGCTTCATAGTGCTGAAACTTAACCCCTTGAGCTACCAGAGAGGCCCAACATTTTATGAATTTTTTTCATTCATCTATTCATTTACTCCTTCATTCATACATCCAACAAACATTTATTGAGTACTCTCAGGGACAAGGCACTGGGGTTAGCACAAAGACGAAGAGAACAAACTTGATCTGATTTTGTTCCTACAGGAGAGGCCAAGATAAAGAAAACTGAGAAAAAGAAGTCAGTAAGAAAGGAGGCCAGTTGAGTATGATGTTTCTTTGTGAAGAAACGATAGTCACCTTTGTAGGTGATATTGAGAGACACAATAAGATAAGAATCAGAAACAGCCACTGAAGAAAACAAGGATGTTACTGATGACTTTGGTAAAGGTAATTTCTGCAGGATATCAGGGAGGAAATGTGACTGGAGTTAGATGAAAGAAGAAATGAAAGGGGCCTCCCCGGTGGCGCAGCGGTTGAGCGCTGGGTTGCGAAGCTGCCCGCAGCCTCTGCAGCGCCGGTTCGATTCCCGGCTGCTCCCGGGCCACCAGAGGAGGGTCCCACATGGCGCGCAGACCTCTCCTGCCGCCCGCTGCTTCCCTCAGCAGTGTACTTCGGTCCTTCTGCCTGCTCTGCTCCCCGCTCTGGTGAATTCTCTCACCCTCCCGCGCTTCTGACTGTACCCAGTGCATGTATAAACAAAAACAAAAAAAAACGAACAAACAAATAAATAAATAAATAAAACATGCCTCTATAAAAAAAAAAAAAAAAAAAAAAGAAGAAGAAATGAAGGAAGCAAAGAGAGCAAGCACAGGCAGTCTTGGGAGAATTTTTTCTGGTATGGAAGCAGAGAAATGGGGTAGTATTTGAAGAGGAATATGCAGCTGAGAGAGGGTTTTAAATCATGAAAGGAACTGTGGTGTGCTAGAAGCTGCTGGAACTGACCGAACAGAAGAGGGATCAGTGAAAAGCTGGAAAGAGGGGACCCCCACCCTCAACAAAGCTTCTAGCTCTTGGTCTCTGTCTCACTCCGTTCGTCTTACCTATTTTCCCTTGATGATTTTATTCTGCATATTGTTCCAAATTAATAATGAGTAAAATACTTAATAGATTTTTAAAAATTTAAATTAGGTTCATTTTTACTCATTTGACACTTGATTGGTTCTCTCTCTATCTCTCTCTCTCTCACCTCTTAACTTGAAAAAAAATTCCCAGTCCACTAAAACATTATTTATCCTTAGGATAAATTTCAACCCCTTCTTTAAAAATGTTGAAACTTGAGCAAGGTACATAAGTTGTTATTGTGAGAGTTACATAAAAATGAGTCTAATCATAATACTACCCACAAACAGATTTATGGATTAAATAAAATACTAGGAGAGCATACAGAATAATGCCCATTACCAAAATACTGGGCAGATGTTAGCTGTTGTGGTGGCTATTGTTGTCACCTTCATCTTGGTCATCACCATCATCATTTGAGGCTAAACGAGAAGAAAGGACTGCTCCATTTAGGTGCCATCTTACTTAAAACTTGGCCCCATTGGTGGAGGGGCATATACAATAAAAATTAACTTTTGAGTTTATTACTGCTAATATAGCTAAAGAAAATAGAAAATGATGGGCCTCCCCTGGTGGTGCAGCGGTTGAGGGCTGGGCTGCGAAGCTGCCCACAGCCTCTGCAGTGTTAGTTAGATGCCCGGCCAACGGTGAGGGTCCCACATAGCGTGCAGACCTCTCCTGCCACCCGTTGCTCCCCTCAGCAGTGTATTTTGTCGGTCTACCTGTTCTGTTTCCTGCTCTGGCTCTGGTGAATTCTCTCACCCTCCTGTGCTTCTGACTGTACCCAGTGCTTGTATAAATAAATAAATCTTTAAAAAAAATAGCAAATGATGAGGAAACTAAGATGGTCTCATCTTCATTTGTGGGTCTTGTGCTGACTTGTGGAAAACCTATTCGTCACATCTGTGCACTTTGCCTGCCTGTGCCTGTACAAGTTTATTTCTTTCAGGATGCTCTCTCTGAGTCCCAATCCTGTTCTATGGCTCACGGCAATTATATCTCCTGGCAGAGCATTTTGTTTTTCATAATAAACAAAAAAGATTAGTTAAGAAATGTTAATTAGCAACAACAGACAACTTTATGTTCTAGACCGTAAGGGAGGGAAAGTTTGAACAAAAAATAGATGTGGGATATTTCAGTTATTTATATTTAAATGTAACTCAAAGAAAAACTGAGGATGGAACTGTCATGCAGCCATAAACAAACAAACAAACAAATACGACAAAGACATAAGCTAAAGAATAGGTAACTGAAACCTGTATCCTAATACATTTGTTTCCCAAATGGTCAATGCATCACATTGGTAGTATTAGAAATTAAAATTAATTTAATCTCTTACTTGAAAAAGGTGTTTTTAAATCATCTTGGCTACCTTCAAACTACTGTGGAATGTTTAAGCACTCTTTAAGGAGGTCAAGTACAAAAATGGTTAGGTTCTACTACGACAGTGAAAATGACAGGGTTAGTGAGAATATTAGAATATCAAAGATTAATCATGAAAGGAATCTTAGAAATAATCTCACCTTAATTGCTTAAATTACACAGAGGAAAATTTGAGTGTTAAGAACTGTGAAAATTGGGCCTCCCCTGGTGGCGCAGGCAGTTGAGTGCCGCGCTGTGAAGCTGTCCACAGCCACTGAAGCACTGGTTCGATCCTAGCCAGCAGGCAAGGGTCCCACATGGTGCTGCAAACCTTTCCTGTCAGGACCGCTGCTCCCCTCAGCAGTGTATTCGTCAGTCTGCCTGTTCTGTTCCGGCTCTGTCTCTGGTGAATCCTCTCACCCACCTGCGCATCTGGCCTTTACCCCGATTCTTGTATAAATAAATAAATAAATAAATAAATAAATAAATAAATAAATAAATAAATAAATAAATAAATAAATCTGGGGGGAAAAAAACCTGAAAATCTGCAAATTTGCCTTATTTGCAAGTTAATACATTAGTCTTCCCAGTTTCATATATGGCAGTAGAAGACACAAGAGCCCTGGGTCAGAAACAAAAGACTTTAGTACTCAGGGCACAGCAGTCAACATGAGTTTCATGTTCAAGTTGATTTCCAATGCTTCTCAAGTCCCATAGGAGCGATGAGCGCTGGGGAAATGCTGCAGAGTACTTGTATCACAGCCGAAGAAACCTGAGCTTAGGAAACTCAATCTAATAGGGGGGAATGCTAAGAACCTGCCAAATATCTTCCAGGAAGGAAAAGTTATCTTAATGCCCTGATGAGGAAACAAATCTGCTATCTACCCTAGTGGGAGACATTAGTTACACAAGAATCTGTGCAAACAGAACGATGATGCCAATGCCTTTTACTCAGAAGATGTGCATGTATGTGAGAGACATATGAAGAATTGTTTCCCAATACTGAGATTAAGTGAGAAGAGATCATTTATAATCATCAGTTAAAGTGTTAAGTTCTTAGTATAATAAAATAGGGTAGAAATAAATTATTTAAGATTTAGCGAAGTGAACACACCCTAAGGTAACACCCAATGAGTTAATTTCCTCTCCTTGAATCCAAGAAGAATCCAAAAGAATATGCCAAAGGATGTCATTTCCTTAATAAGTTGCCTACCACTGCATTTCCTTAATAAGCTACCTACCACTCTCCTACACTCCCTTCTATGTATCTTAGAAAACCTACTCATAGATAGATGAGATAGAGTAGACAGATACACAACATAAACTCATATATATATATATGACCAATGCAAGACCTGCCGGCCTTGAAGACACAAACTGCTATTTCATAACTGCTTATAAAAAGGTTCATGCAGCAGGAAGTAATGGATGTCCTCTAGGACCTAAGAGCAGCCTCCAGTCAACAACCAATAAAAAAGCTGGACTCCTCAGTTACACAGCTGCAAGAATCAGAATTCTGCCAACAATGTAAATGAGTTTGGAAGCAGGCTCTTCTCTAATTGAACCTCCAGAAAAAAGTACAAGCTGGTCAGTATCTTGATTGTAGCCTCTCAAAACCCTCAGCAGAGGACCCAGCTAAGTTGTGCCCAGATTCCTGATCAGGGGAAACTACAAGTAATAAATATGCGCTGTTTTAAGTTGCCACATTTTGATTTATTATAGTAGAATAGAAAACTAATGCAATAGCTCATCACAGACAAGAATTTAATCAGCTGACTATCTTTTCTCCTTTATCTCAATGAAATAGAAATCAGATCTTGAAATTAATGCTGTGTCACTCTTGGTCTAAGCCTTGAAGATTTAAATGATGCCTTAGATTTTTTGACTCATTTCTACCAACAAATCTGATTGGTTGGTTGTTTCCTTGTTTTTGTTTTATAGTCATCCTATCAAGAATAGAACTAAAGTTAATATGTCCTCAGTTGAGTTCTCTTTTCCTTTGGTGAAACTTCATTAATTTTCCAGTGCAAAAGAAACTCTCTTTATTGAACCTATGATTAGTACACTACTACAAAGTTAGCATCTAATTGTTCTTAACAATTTTGCTTCTCCAGCATGACTGTACATTTGGTGCTTGTCTTTTATCTTTGTATTTCCCACAGTATTTTCACAGAGTCAAGTAAATAGGAAGCACTCACTAAATATCTATTGATTGACAAACATGATCTGATGTTTCCAGAAGTTTTTACTAACATTTGATCCACCTGCCTGTACACTGCAGAATTTACTTGGTATAAAATTGCCCATCTTCCCTGACTCTGAGCTGTTGTGACTCATCCCAAAAGCCCAGAACTAGGGGGGGAGGGGGGAGAGAAATCTGTGGAGAACAGTGAAACCTCGGGCCAAAATCACTTTCTGTGTTAGTTCTATTTTCATTCACTATGTGACATAAATTAGCCCCATGTGAGAGAGCAATCTATTAGAATATTCACGATCAGTCCTTACACATAAACTAAATCAAAATTTCAACATACACACTTGGAAAAAACACTGGAATGGATAACTGAAAGATCATAAAAATGAGCAGGAGAAAAATTTCAAAGGGACGTCTAAAACTACAGACTTTGATGTAAACAAACATGTCTATTATTATTAGATGCTGATGAAGCTATATTTTTATTAGCCATAATTTTAGACCAGTCACTTCTCATCCATAAAACTCTCTGTAGTGGCAAGTAGCCAGAATTCTTGGGATGATGTGTCATAAACCTTTTGTATCAAAAACCTTTTGGAATATATTTGACAAGATATAACAGTACATGGTGTCAGGTCTGGCTTCATGCCTTAAGAAAGAACAGATTAAGCCAAAAAGATTGATAGTGATTGCTATGACTATTATATGCTTGTTTATTCTCTACAGTGATGAAGAGGAGAAAAAAGGCAAACATTTCTAAAAATCCATTGATTAAAAACACAACACAACTTTCTTATCCTAGAAATAATGTGCTATACGGATATTTTCTGAGCCATCTAAATTTGAGGTGCAGTCTGTTTTCTTAGCATGCGCTCTCTCTCTCTCTCTCTCTCACACACACACACACATTCTCTCTCTCACACGCTTTAAAGTTTCTAATATCTTATTTACACAAAACTGAGCTTTTAATCGATGAAAACAATGAACCATCATCTCCCATTTTAGCTTTACATCAGCAGCTACAAGAATAGTGCTTACTGGGCCTCCCTGGTGGCCCAACGGGTTAAGCATCACACTGTGAAGCAATCCACAGCCTCTGCAACATGAGTTCAATCCCCAGCCGGCCAGGGAACAACCCACATGGCACAGCAGACCTTTCCCGTCTCGCCCACTGATCCCCTCAGCAGTGTATTTCAGTCAGTCTGCCTGTTCCCTACTCTGTCTCTGGTAAATCCTCTCACCCTCCCGCACATGCTGGCCTGTACCCCAGTTCTTGTATGCATAAATAAATAAATCTTTTTAAAAAATTTTTTTAATAAAATACAAGCAAATTAAAATCAGCAATATACAAAAATGATAACATACCATGGTCAAATTGGAGTTACCTGAACACTGTAAGGAAGATTTAACACTTAAAAATTAAAATAACAAAAAAGGAGAGCTGGGAACAGGTAAAAGTATGATCTCAACAAATACAGAAAAACAAGTGATAAAATTCAGCAAACATTCATGATTAAAAAAACAAAAAACTCCAAGCACAGTGTTGGTGGAAGGAAATACTCTGAATCTGGCATAAGGTTAGGGTGGCCTTAAAACGACATACACTGGGGGATCCCTGGTGGTGCAGGGTTTAAAGTCTCAGTACTATCAAGCTATTGCCAGCCACTGCAACATGAATTAGATCCCTGGCCAGGTAGCCAACCTACATGGTGCCTGCTCTGCTCCCCACTCTCTCTCTGGTGAATCCTCTGAGCCCCTCCCACACACACATCTCTGGCCTACACCCCAGTTCTTGTATGCATAAAGTAAATCTTTAAAAAAAAAATAGACATATTTGAGACACTTATTCTCTTACAGTTATGGAAGTCAGTAGTCTCAGATGGGCTCATTGAGCTAAAATCAGGGTGTCTAGACCTCAAGGGTCTAAAGAGAATCATTTACTTGCCTTTTCCAGATTCTAGAGACTGTGAGAGCATGTGCAGATCTCTTCCATCTTCACATTAACCATGACCAGTCAAGTTTTTCTCACATTGCATCACTGTGACTCTCAGTCTGTCATCTGCTTCCACATACTAGAATACTTGTGATTACCATGGGCCCACAAGGCTAATCCAGGATAATCTCATTTTAAGGTCAACTCATTTGCTGTCTTAATTCCATTTATTAACATATTTCCAGGGGATTAGGACATGGACATCTTTGGGAGGGGAGCACTATTCTGCCTGTCACAGTCCATACATATACAGATTTGTCAACACACCCCTGGATTATTTCAGAGCAAATCCCAGACATCCCAATATCTCACTCACAGCTATTTCAGCATACATTATTAAAAGAGAAGAATTCTTTAAAAAGAAAACAATCACACCTAAAAAAAAGTAATTTATTAAGATCATGAACTATCAAGAAAGTATTTAGACTTCATTTACTCTAAGATTTTTTAAATATTTTGCAGTTAGGAGGATAATTCTTATCCTTGAATAATGGCACTGAATAATTTTCTATTAAAAAACAGTATTTCTAAGGACTCCCTAATATTACTACAACCTTATGAATTATACTGTTGGCTACATACAAAAATGAAACCAAATATTAATTCCTCAAGTATGTGGCTCTCATATGTTTATAAAATAAGAAATTTTTTTTAAAGAAAACCCTAAGGTTTTACTTTTTTTTAAGATTTATTTTATTTTATGCATGTAAGAGCTGGGGTATAGGCCAGAGGTGTTGGGGGTGAGAGAATTCACCAGAGACAGAGTGGGGAGCAGAACAGGTAGATCCACTGAAATACACTGCTGAGGGGAGCAGTAGGTGAGACAGGAGAGGTCTGCTGTGCCATGCGAGTTAGTTCCCTGGCTGGGGATCGAATCTGTGCTGCAGTGGCTGTGGACAGCTTCATGGTGCTGAGACTTGACCCCTTGGGCCACCAGGGAGGTCCAACAAATATTCTTGGACCCAGTTTGATAAACCTATGGACCCAGTTTGATAAATACTTATTGTATCATTGAACTACATCTCTGTAGTTCATTTTGAAATTAGTTGTATCATATCCTGTAAAAGTTCTTGATTATTGCCTAAAACTGGTGCTGAATTTCACCACTTAATTCCCATTCATCAGTGCACATTTTGGTCACCTACTGTTTGCTAGTCCTTTCTCCTAGATGGGAAGCACAATAGTGAGTAAAACTTGGAGAACAGCTTATAGCAAATTTTCAAAAGGTTATATATTATCAGAACAACGGGATATAAGCTCTATGAAGATGGAAACCAGGTCTTTCCCATCTTTATACTCCCCAAGAAGTCTAACAGAATACTTAATAAAATGTATACTCAAATCAATGTTCAGTAATTAATTAGACTTAAAAGTCTATTTTAATCATTCAGTTAAATTTGGCAAACAGATTTGGAAAGAAAGAATCAAATCATCCTATTTGTTTTCTGCTGTAGAATGTAGACGCAAGTGAAGCATGCATGTTTATGTGTTAGCAATTATGGTGAAGGGGAGGATGTTGGTGATAGCGACAATGTGACAGCCACAGTGGTAATTTGGAGTCAAGCAATTCAGAAAGTTGACCTCGCTGGGTGCAGATCCTTAACAGCCAGCATAATAGATGGATTGCTATTATGGGTCAACGGTGATGGATGGAATTTGCTCAGAATAGCACACACATTCAGCTCTTTGGGGACCATGAACATTTATCACTGATGATTAATCCTTTTATGAGTCCATTTTGAAGTGAGCAGAGCTCTTTTCTTGCACTGTTTGTTCTTTATGTATCAGACCCACAGTCTGGCTCATTCAAGAAATGTTTACTTTGTGGAACTATGCTATGTATAGAACTTCTGAGAATTTAAAAATGGAATTCTGTGGTAGTTTTGCCACAGCACCTAGAACTATCTCATATTTTCTACCACGTATCCAGCCTTTATAGTTGTCTCCTACCAGTGATACTCTTTGGTTTGTGTTATAATAAATCCTTTCGGAAAATTCACCACAAGAAATTCACCAAGTTTTATTCAGCTGGTATAAATTTCAATATATTACCTGAAAGGTATCCTACATTAATAGACATTAAGATAACATTAATCCGGGCCTCCCCGGTGGCACAGCGGTTGAGTGCTGGGTCGCGAAGCTGCCCACAGCCTCTACAGCGCCAGTTCAATCCCCAGCTGCTCCCCGGCCACCGGAGGAGGGTCCCACATGGCCCGCAGACCTCTCCTGCCGCCCGCTGCTCCCCTCAGCAGTGTACTTCCGTCCCTCTGCCTGTTCTGCTCCCCGCTCTGCCTCTGGTGGAATTCCCTCACCCTCCCGCGCTTCTGACTGTACCCAGTGCTTGTATAAATAAATAAATAAATAAATCTTTAAAAAAAAAAAGAGATAACATTAATCCTTAGGAAGGATGTACTTAGGAGTCAGGTGAGTTTTGAAACATGACATGAGCTGCTGTTCAAGAGAATGGATAAAATTGGTGGCCTTAGGAGAATGGGACTAGAGCAACACCATAAAAGGAGTGTTATTATCATGATTACATAAATCTGGGTGTTTAGTTATTCATGTCCTTACTCATCGCTGACTATAGTATAAATCCCTTAAGGGTGGAGACCAGATTGTGCACATCTCTGTATCCCAGCAGTAGAATTCAAAGTGTACTTCATAGATCAACACTAATGCCATAGCCTGGAAGCTTATTAGAAATGCAGAAAAACAGGCGCCATCCCAGAAATACAGAATCAAAATCTGCATTTGAAAAAACCTGCAAATGATTTAAAATTTAAGACTGCTCTACAAGACTAGTGTAAAGCCTTATGCACCTTAAGATTCAACTCCTGTGCTAATTATCCTCCAAAAAGCCTTTTTTTGAAAGCATCCTTTCAAAAAAAAAAAAAAAAAGGCTTACTTTTTCCCCCTCTCAGAGTCGGGGCTTACTGCCTGTGCTCAGCTTTGCCTCCGCAGCCGAACAGCTTGGATATTGGCCAACACCATGAGTTTTGGAGACTTGAAAAGCCCCGCAGGCCTCCAGGTGCTCAAAGATTACCTACAGGACAAAAAGCTACATCCAAGGTATGTGCCCTCCCAAGCAGATGTGGCAGTATTTGAAGCAGTTTCCCACCCACGACCTGCCGACCTGTACCATGCCCTACATTGGTATAACCACATCAAGTCTCTCAAAAAAGAAAAGGCAAGTCTGCCAGGAGTGAAGAAAGCTTTGGGCAAGTATGGCCCTGCTAATGTGGAAGACACCACAGGAAATGGAGCTACAGATAGTAAAGATGATGATGACATCGATCTTTTTGGATCTAATGAGGAGGAGGAAAGTGAAGAAGCCAACAGGCTAAGAGAAGAATGTCTTGCACAGTATGAGTCAAAGAAACCTGAAAAACGTGCACTTGTTGCCAAGTCTTCCATCTTACTAGATGTGAAACCTTGGGATGATGAGGCAGATGTGGCAAAGCTAGAGGAGTGTGTCAGTAGCATTCAAGCGAACGGCTTGGTTTGGGCTATTCTAAACTAGTTCCAGTAGGGTATGGAATTAAGAAACTTCAAATAGGACCTCCCCGGTGGCGCAGCGGTTAAGCGCTGGGTTGCGAAGCTGCCCGCAGCCTCTGCAGCGCCGGTTTGATCCCCGGCTGCTCCCCGGCCACCAGAGGAGGGTCCCACATGGCGCGCAGACCTCTCCTGCCGCCCGCTGCTCCCCTCAGCAGTGTACTTCGGTCCTTCTGCCTGCTCTGCTCTGGTGAATTCTCTCACCCTCCCGTGCTTCTGACTGTACCCAGTGCTTGTATAAATAAATAAATATATCTTTAAAAAAAAAAAAAAAAAAAGAAACTTCAAATACAGTGTGTGGCTGAAGAAAATAAAGTTGGAACAGATAAGCTGGAGAAGCAGACCACTGCTTTTGAGGACTATGGACATGGTCCATGGACATGGCTGCTTTCAACAAGATCTAAAATCCATCATGGGTCATGATCCTTAAATAAAAAATTGAAAGACAGAAAAAAAAAAAAACTAAAAAGAAAGGCTTAATAAATTTAAATTGATCAGATATGTAAGACTGAGAGATAAAACATAGGATTAACAGTTTGAAAGAGGGCTTCCTGGGTGGCGCAGGAGTTGAGCGCTGGGTTGTGAAACTGCGCGCAGCCTCTGCAGCACCAGTTCGATTCCCAGCTGCTCCCCAGCCACCAGAGGAGGGTCCCACATGGCGTGCAGACCTCTCCTGCCGCCCACTGCTCCCCTCAGCAGTGTACTTCGGTCCTTCTGCCTGCTCTGCTCTCCGCTCTGGCTCTGGTGAATTCTCTCACCCTCCCGCGCTTCTGACTGTACCCAGTGCTTGTATAAACAAATAAATAAATCTAAAAAATAAATAAATAAAAGCAATGGAATGTTTAAGAAACCTTTAAAAAACAAAACAGTTTGAGGGCCTCCCCAGTGGCGCAGCGGTTGGGCGCTGGCTTGCTAAGCTGCCTGGAGCCTCTGCAGCGCCGGTTCAATCCCCAGCTGCTCCCCAGCCCGATCCCCAGCTGCTCCCCGGCCACCGGAGGAGGGTCCCATATGGCGCGCAGACCTCTCCTGCTGCCCGCTGCTCCCCTCAGCAGTGTACCTCGGTCCTTCTGCCTGTTCTGTTCCCTGCTCTGGTGAATTCTTTTTTTTTTTTTTTTAATTTATTTTTATTTATTTATACAAGCACTGGGTACAGACAGAAGCGTGGGAGGGTGAGAGAACTCACCAGAGCCAGAGCGGGGAGCAGAGCAGGCTGAAGGACCGAAGTACACTGCTGAGGGGAGCAGCGGGCGGCAGGAGAGGTCTGCGCGCCATGTGGGACCCTCCTCCGGTGGCCGGGGAGCAGCCGGGGATCGAACCGCCGCAGAGGCTGCCGGCAGCTCCGCAACCCAGCGTTCAACCGCTGCGCCACCAGGGAGGCCCTCTGGTGAATTCTTTCACCCTCCTGCGCTTCTGACTGTACGCAGTGCTTGTGCTTGTATAAATAAATAAATAAATAAATATATCTTTTAAAAAAAAAAAACAGTTTGAAAGAGAAAGAGCAAGCACTATAAAACATGCACACATTAGGAATACTGTACTTCATGTGATCCTACTATTATAATTATATGGCAAAAGAACTGGATATTGTAGAATATCTGTCCTCAAAGTGAGGTATTGGCCCTGGAGGTGAGCAAAATAATCCATTGGATTACAGGGAGAAACTATTAAAATATCTATTTGCATTTTAATTTCTAGCAGGAGCAATCCTAGTATTTAATATTCAGGCTGACATCAGTACCTATATTCAGTGATTATGTCAGACAGTACAAAAGGTTAGCAGTAGCACTATCAGTTTATTTATAGTTTCTGTAATTTATGTGTCTTAAGTAAATGTAACTAAATGGACAAATTACTTTTTTTTTTTAAATTTTTTTTTTTAATAGAGGCATGTTTTATTTATTTATTTGTTTGTTTGTTTTGTTTATACATGCACTGGGTACAGTCAGAAGCGTGGGAGGGTGAGAGAATTCACCAGAGCCAGAGCGGGGAGCAGAGCAGGCAGAAGGACCGAAGTACACTGCTGAGGGGAGCAGCGGGCGGCAGGAGAGGTCTGCGCGCCACGTGGGACCCTCCTCTGGTGGCCAGGGAGCAGCCGGGGATCGAACCGGCGCTGCAGAGGCCGCGGGCAGCCTCGCAACCCAGTGCCCAACCACTGCGCCACCGGGGAGGCCCCTGGACAAATTACTTTTAAAGATTCTTTCAAAGGGGGATGCAGATTTTAAAGATGGAAGGGGTAAGAAGATACAGAGAGAAGATAATCCAATGAACCGAAAGCAAAACAAAAGGCAGTGGAGCACTAAGAATCCATAGGCAGGCTCTTTGTCAATCAATTTGGGTTTGCCTCTGTTTACCTCTGTATTTACATTCACCTTGATCAAAGCTAAAATCAAAAGAGTCAAAGTATTAAAAGTGTTGGTCTTCAGGGCCTCCCTGGTGGTACAACCTATGAAGCTAGCCGCAGCCACTGCAGCACAAGTTCGATCCCCGGCCAGGGAGCTACCCATATGGCACAGCAGACCACTCCTGACTCACCTGCTACTCCCCTCAGCAGTGTATTTCAGTCAGTCTGCCTGTTCTTTTCCACACTCTGTTTCTGGTGAATCCTCTCACCCCCTACACATTTAACCTATACTCCAGTTCTTTTTTTTTTTTTTTTTTTTTTTTTTAGTGGGACCCTCGCCAGAGGCCGGGGAATGAACATGCGCTGCAGAGGCCGCAGGCAGCCTTGCAGCCCAGCGCCCAACTGCTTGCACCACCAGGGGAGGCCCCCTGTTTTTTTTTTTTTAAGATTCATTTATTTATGCATACAAGAACTGGAGTACAGGCCAGAGGTGTGGGCGGTGAGAGGATTCACCAGAGACAGAGTGTGGAACAGAACAGGCACACTGACTGAAACACACTGCTGAAGGGAGCAGTGGCCTAGACAGGAGAGGTCTGCTGCGCCATGTGGGTAGCTCCCTGGCTGAGGATCGAACTCAAGCTGCAGTGGCTGCGTATAGCTTCATAGGTTGCGTCTTAATCCCATGCGCCACCAGGGAGGCCCTGTACCACAGTTCTTGTATGTATGAATAAATAAATCTTTAAAAAAAAAATTGTTGTTCTTCAGATAAGGGTCTCAAAATGGAGTAGAAAGACCACAGACTTCTGTTTATCTTACCAAGTCTTTTAAAACTGGTTGATTCATTGTGTATATGAAGCTAAAGTATGCATATCTTCAAACTATACAGAGGCATAAAATAAAAATTACAAAAGAGAAAAAGATGAAGTATACATTTTAAAATGGAAATCACCCATATCTTTCAGTCCTGTGCTTGTCATTGAAGGAATTTAGGACATGCCACCCCAAAATATGCTGCTTTGGCATAATGATAATTTTAAGCTGAAGGCAGTTGACAAACAGCAGATGCTAGAAGAAATTTCTGCCCTACTCTTTTCTGCCTAAAAATAGGACATAAAATTTCCAGTAAGGTTACAGGCACACTCCCTATATCAGGAAGAGATGAATGTTCTTATCACCAGTGTGGGAACCAATGCTGAAATGTGTCTGTACAAACTTACTAAAATTACCCTCCACAATCTTGCCTCCCCAACATATCTCCTAATCACTTCCCCACAATTTAGTACCCTTAGCCTAAAATGCCCTGTCATGTCATTTCCTCACAAATTTAGCTTCTTTGTCTAAAACCTTTCTGCTCTAATCACTTGCTAAGGTGTCATTCTCTTACAGATGTCCCATATACATGTAAAAAATTATTAACACTTGCATGCTCTTCTCCTGTTAATCTGTCTTTTATTAGTTTAATTCTTAGGCCAGTAAAGCCTCAGAGAGCAGAGGAAAAAATCTTACTTTTCTATATCTCATAGTGGCATATGCTGGTTCAGTTCTTCAGGAAGAAGGAGCTGAGACTTAAATTAGGTATGCAAATAGTTAATGGAAAGGAACACCAATAACAGAAGAAGAGAGAAGAGGAGATTGGGCAGAGGAAGTTAACATGGCCAGGGAGACAAAGAGACAAAGTCTTCCTCAGCCTAGAGGGGTATTTGGAAGAAAGACTAGAACAGCCTGACCTTGAAGGGGGATGGGGCCAACCTTTGTTCCACCACCTCACTCAGTGTTAACAGAGAGCACTGGAAAAGAGAAGCCCCAGTGCAACTGTCCTCTCTCCTTGTAGCTGGCGAATAGTTCCCTTCTTTCCTCTTAAAAAAAAAAAAATTTTAATGACATGACATTATAACATTATATAGGTTTCTGATAGGCCACAGGATAACCACAGGTTACCACCAGAGATGAAGGAGAATGGGAGGTGGGTCGACTGGGTAAAGGTGGCCAATTGTATGGTAGTGGAAACTCTCAATAGACTTCTGGAAATGATCATAATGTACATATATATATCAACACTATATATATATATATCAATTGTAATGTTGAAGGAACAGTTGGCCTGTGGATCTGCTAATCCTAAGCGGCCTGTTCGGCCACTATTTTGTTACCTACAGTTCTAAATCCTAAGCAAGGTCAGAACAGCCTGGTCAATTAGGTATAGGAGGACAACCCCACAAGGTGCCCTCCAAACCAATCAAGAGCACAAAGCTGGATCACGCTGGGAAGGTTATGCGGGTAGTAGGGGGGGAGCTGAGGACCATGCATAAAATGTACTCCCACTTATACCTAGGGAGGATCACCCAGGAGGGTGGTGGGGAGAGGTGAGAACTGATGTATAATAAGGACCCCAGAAGCTGATGAGTGGAAACCCTTGTTGATAAGATTGAAACCCTGCCTGGGGAACTAGGACTTGATCTCAATGACAATACCAAGTCATCAAGCAGATAAGAAGTGCCTGGAGAGCAGACTCACAATCCCTGATTTCCTAGTTACATACTTCCCCTTTTCCTTTATACCTTCTTCCCCTTTTTTTGTCCTTCTTTCCCTTACAACCAATGCTGTATAATTCTTCTATCAATAAAATGGCCAGATCTTGGGCTTCCCTGGTGACACAAGGGGTCAAGACGCAACCTATGAAGCAATCCGCGCCACTGTAGCACGAGTTCGATCCCTGCCCAGGGAGCTGCCCAGATGGCACAGAACTCTCCTGACTTGCCCACTGCTCCCCTCAGCAGTGTATTTCAGTTGATCTGCTTGTTCTGTTCCACACCCTGTCTCTGGTGAATCTTCTCACCTCCCTGCCACACACACCTCTGGCCTGTATCCCAGCTCTTGTATGCATAAATAAATAAATCTTTTTTTAAAAAAAAAAAGCCAGATCTTGCTCTTCAGCAGCATCCTGCATTATGTAGCCTGCTCCACGACTCCTGTTTCTTTATCACTATGGTGTTACCCAATGCAACAGTGGCCATACTATATCTTTTTTTTTAATATTTACAGAAACTGTGCACATGCACCATTTGCTGTTATTTTCAACTTAACTATGTTCTGTTTTTACTTCCATATTATTTTATTATTAATGATGCTATTATTACATTTAAATTATTTTAATGTTAAATACAACATAATGTATATATTTAATATAAAACTAATGTAAAAGGATACAGTGAAAACTAAGTCTCTGGGCCAGATTCTTGGTGCCCTAGGCTCCCCTTCCAGAGGAACCACACCTACCAGTTTCTTGCATGTCCTTCCAGAGAGCACCTACAGATAAATGAGCTAATATATGCGAAGTGCTAAAACACTGCTGATAACTCAAACTAAATGCCATATAAGTGTTTGCTGCTAACACAACAGTAACAAAGGAGCTAGCTATATAGAAATGGAAGTTATAGTGCTCACAGGGTGCATGTCTGTCCATCTCAATCTTTTTTAGTGGCTGCATGGTATCACAATACAACCTTGTCTAATAATCATTTCAACATTCCCCTTAGGGAAAGGACAATAAAAGGTTATTAAAGTTACCATAATATCCTAAACTAATATAATAAACAAATGGGCCTCCCTGGTGGTGCAAGGGTTAAAGTCTCAGCACTATCAAGCTGCAGTCAGCCCTCCACTCCAGAGCAGAAGTTTGATCCCTGAACCCTGCCAGGAAGCTAACCCACATGGCACAACAGACCTTTCTTATCTTGCCGCTGCACCCCTCAGTAATGTATTTGAATAGATCTGTCTGCTCTGCTCCCCACTCTGTCTCTGGTGAATCCTCTCTCATACACACCTGTCTCTGGCTTACACCCAGTTCTGGTATGCAAAAATAAAGAAAAATAATTTTTTGGAAAAAAAAAAACAATAAACTAATAACAGAAGTTAGATGTGTGAAAAGACAAATTATCTATAAAACTGCATGTCCTAAAATCTGCAGGCCTTAAGAGCTTTAGAGTGAGAATTGGGAAAATGTGTGCTAATTCAATGTTGAAGTGTGGAGGAGAGAGGAGTCCTGTAATTATGCAACCTCACCTCTAGTTACACCGTAAGTATTAGAAACTTAACACCTAGCACTGTCAACTGGCATATCCAGCTGTGGGTCTGCTAAACTTCAATGGCCTGTTCCACTGCCATTATGGTTACCTGCAGTTCTGCATTCCTATACAAGATCAGAACTGCCCAGTCACAGCCAGAGAAGCCAAACCTTACAAGGTGCCTTTCATATCAATCAAGAGCAGAAAGCTTGATCACTCCGGGAAAAGCATGCATCAAGAGGTATGACCGGGAACACCCAAGTGGCTGAGGACGGATGCATAAACTAGCTCCCGAATCATACATCATGAGGTATGATCCGGAACGCCCAGGGGGCTGGGACCGATGTACAAGGGACCCCAGAAGCTGATCAGGGGAATGCCTTGTTGATAAGATTAGGACCATGGCCCCATGGCCGGGGGTTGGGTTCCAGTTTCGATTACAACACTTGGTCATCAAGCTGATAACATGGTCAACAGACTCATATTCCCCCAAGCCCTAGATGACATTGCTGAGTTTCACCATCCTTTTCTCCTTGTCCTCCTAGCCCACGTAACTGATGCTGTATGATTATTCTGTCAATAAAAACAGCCAGGATCTTGCTCTCAGCAGCATCCTGCATCATGTAGCCTGCTCCACATCTCCCGTGTCTTTGTCAGTGTGGTGTTGTCCAATGCAACATCCAGCTGTGCTTATGTGCAGAGAATTTACTGATAGGGCCATGAAGTAAAGAGATTTTCCATTAAATCAGTTCCGTTAGAAGAGAATATATTTAAAGTCTGCTCAAAAGTTGAGGTGGTGCAGATAGCCTCAACAGTATCTTTATTCAGCCCACACTAAAATTGCAGATATGCTCATTGCACTAATTTTTGTTAATTTCAATAACTTCACCAACAGATATGTTCTCTTCCAGCATATTTTTTTAAGAAAAGTAACTGAAGTTTGAGATATGGGTCTGCCATTTATAATTGGGTCTTAGTAAATTGGGATAATATAAAGGAATGCATGAATGTTTGCTGTAATTAACAATGTTGTACTGTATTTTCAGATTTAATCTAGTTCCAGCCATAGAACATTTTTATATTCTTATGAATAATTTTGTTGGAAAGAGAACAATATCCAGATGTTTGATGTCAAGTGATTTACGAAGTCATCATTCCATCAATAGGAAAATTTTAGCTTTAACATATTTGACAGCAGAGCTAAAGGATATGGCCCTTGAAAAGATTTTTGTAAACCTGATATGAGAAACAGTACATAGCATTTCCCAGAGGAAATCAGACCACTGGTACTTTTAAAATGATTAATAATGTTAATGAGCATTTAGCACCCTAGGAAGGACAGCTTAATTGACTGCACAGTCCTAGGAGACAAAGTGCAGTGCAAGAATGGAATCCTAGCTGTGCTAGAGTCAACTTCTGAAGCCAAGAAAATTAAACAAGGATAGGAATCCATGTGTTTCACAGACGTTATTTGAATTATGTTCTACTTAGAAAGTCATCAAGAAGCATCAGAGCATAGTGGGATTAGGAAGGAATAAAAATCACTGCTAATTTACAATGAGACTGCACCACTGCTTTAGGCATTCTATATTTGCTTGTAGAAATTAGGCTCTGCCTAAATTTCAGGTAGCACACATGTAACCTAACAGTCACTTGTCCAATAGGGGGCACTCCTGAAATAGAATTATTTATAGTGAAATACTACTTGGAGAAAATACTACTTTAAGCAGAAATAGCTGAGGGAACTGCAGACCCATGTGGTTTTCAATAAGAAAGGCCTAATTCCTTAGATGCATTATCAAAATTATCAGTAAAGGGGTAATTGGACTCACAGACTCCTTTTGTAGAATTCTCTAAGGATCATAAATTACAGATATTAGCATCTTGGTTGGACACCAAGAAATATAACAGTACAATCACTGCCTTGAAGAAACACTCTTACTGAAAAGACAAGTGGTACTTGTAATGCAAAGTTAAATTACAACAAAAGGCCATATATACAATAGGAATTCAGCAAACAAGAAGGGCAGCTCTCAGCTCCTACATGGAGAGGGCACTCTGTCCCTTCTTTTTACTGGAAAAGGTAGAGCACGAAAAGTTGCAAGGACAGTTGGAACTAATGTCTAGAAATGGACAAGAAAAAGTCCTTCCCCAGAGCCAACCAGCAGGAGCAGAATTTTGCACTGGAAGTTTTGAAAAAACAAATAGTGTCAGATTAGGAACAAAGTTTCTATTAAGATACTGATAGAGGGAGGCAAAGAGGTTTCAAATAGGAGGCATGATTGAGAGAAAAACAGTTATGATAATTTAGTTGACAATCAGAACATTTGCAAGTAGGTAGTTTCTAAAAGGTTCCAAAATATATACTGTTGTAGAGCAACCTACTGTAAGTCATTTATAATTTTCTACAGCTTCTGCCTGCTAAGAGGGTATGTTTTCCTCCCTTTCCACCATTTGTGCTGTCTATTGAGAACAGTAACAGCTACCATTTATTAAGGATCTGTTTTCTGCAAGTTTCACAGAAACAATTTTTCACAAAACAACCACCCAAGCTGGTAAGAAACATCACTATCCTTTTAGTTATGAGAAGAAACAGAGTATCTCTACTTTCTCCTAGCTGCAAAGTGGTAAAACTAAGATTTGATCATTGCTCTCTAAATCTAATATCAATATTCTTTTTGCTATTCCTTTAAAATGGAGAGAGAATGAGAAAGACAACCGTTAAGTGCTTTGTATTTCTGAAAATTTGCAACCTGTGGGAACTCAATGAATAGCTACATTTCATGTTGAAGCATCTTGATGATAGCTTCTTCCTTCACTGTTAGTCATATCTGGTGAGGAGAAAAATAAAGACTGGAAATCTGAATGTCTATGATCTGCTAGTATGATCTGATAGTAGATATTCTTGAAATGTCCTGATAAAACATATTTATGTGCAAAAAATAGGCGACTTTAACATTTCATTATTTCATAAGCTATTGTCTAGCTTGAAAGGCAAATTTAATTTAAGCAAAAATAAAAAATAAAGGAATAAACTTCAATAATGTAACATTTACTGCTTATATTTGGAGTTTCAGAAATTACATTTTGCTAATAGAAAAGTGTCTTCAGGATTCCCTAGAAAATCTCCTTTTTGTAAAAATCCAAAATCACTTTCAAGTTATATTAAACTATAATTTTGACCATATATCCACAAATTAGCCTTAATTTGATGTATGATAGCAGAAAATAAGGTGTGTTTTCATTGAGGCACTAATCTCTCTCCCAGACTAGTGAATTCTTATGTTATGGAAGAATAATATCTGATGCCACACGCGTGTCAGTAAAAAAATCTTTTTAAATCACCTATAAATTCACTTGTGACACTTTTCAGAAGACAGACCACAAGGCATTTTGCCTTCTTTCTCCTGACTTCCTGAGAGCCTGAGGGGGAAATAGATGGAGAAGTGTTCTAAATCATACCTGGGAACAAATGCACATAAATATCCACATGCATATGCACAAAACATCCCCAGAAGGCCATTGTTAAGAGACTCCAAACACTAAAAAAAAAAAAAAAAAAAAAAAAGAGACTCCAAACACTGACTCTCTGGAGAGCAAACCACTTGGAGACAACAGAGAGGGTAGGCATTTCACTCTTGAATTGGAAACTATATGCATGCATTCTCTACCCCCCCCCCAAAAAAAAAAAAACATGAAAAATCGCATTTGTTGTACCGATTCTCAATTTCACATTGAACTTCTGCTAAAAGAGCCTTTGACCCTGGACCACAGTAGCACTGAACTTCCTTTGCCCAGATTCAAAGAGTCTCATTTTAATAATACAAAGAACTGCACTTCACAAAGATGCCCTTACTTTTTTTAAAAGTTGCGAATTTAAACAACAGAAGAAAGAATCGGGTATTTTCAACTCAGCACTAGATAGAGAGCACGAGCTCTTTGTGGGCGATATTAGTGCTAAGAGCCCTAATCTGTTCATCTCTCTCCACACCCCTCCCGTAGAAAGTCCCCTCCTCATTGATTTTGTGCTTAATTGTGTAACAGGCTTTGGCCAAGTGGATGTGGGAAATGTGACTTATTAAGCATTCTGAAGTGTATACTTGAGACTTTTTTTCTCTTGCTGCAGGGAACATTTTAGTCACCATGGGAAAAACCGGGTTAATCTGGCAGATGAAGAAACTTCGCTGTCTTGCCTGAGAACCGACAAGATGGCTCAAGTGGAGCAGAAAAAGAAGCGTCCCTGGTTCAAGGTCACCTACCTCGGCAAGGACTAGCCCGCGGCGGCACCAGCAGAGGAAGGCGGAGGCCGAGGCCCGGCGCTCGGCAGCTGCTGGATCGACCACGCCTCGCGGCTGCAGCGCCTGCGCACGGCCAGGAAGGAGGTGCCCGCAAGGGAGAAGTTCCAGGTGGTGAGGACACAGGTGCGGGTCGTGATCCTCCTGCCTGAGGTCCGGGCAGAGTCTACAATCACAAGACCTTCAGCTGGGAAGAGCCAGACTGCGATGGTTGGCCACTGCCAGGTGACTTCTTCATCCCCTAAAATCTTCAAATGAAGCGTGGCTGGACGGACTAGGGCCCCCACTCTCTCTTGATTCCCCTCAACTAGCCTGGTCTGCAGGTAAAGACATAGAAATCTCCAAAACGAACAAAGGAGGGCCTCCCTGGTGGCGCAAGGGGTTGAGACGCAACGTATGAAGCAATCCGCAGCCACTGCAGCACAAGTTCGATCCCCGGGCCAGGGAGATAATGCACATGGCGCAGCAGACCTCTCCTGACTCGCCCACTGCTCCCCTCAGCAGTGTATGTCCGTCAATCTGCCTGTTCTGTTCCCCGCTCTGTCTCTGGTGGATCCTCTCACCACCACCATCCCCCCACACCTCTGCCCTGTACCCCAGTTATTGTATGCATAAATAAATAAATCTAAAAAAAAAAAAAAGAACAAAGAAAGATAATTCGTTTAATGAAACCATTGCCCAGTTGACCTGGAGCCAACTTTGTAACTGAGTGGAAGTCCTCCCTATACTAATCTATGGTTGCCCATGTGTAAGGAAGGCATTTTGGACCACTGAGCCCAAACACACCCATACTAAAAGAAATGCCTAGTAATGTTTGAAATGACTGTTTTGGGGTTGGGTTTTGTTTTGTTTTTTTTTTAAGATTTTTTTATTTATTTATGCATACAAGAACTGGGGTACAGGACAGGCCAGAGGTGTAGGCAGGTGAGAGGATTCACCAGAGACAGTCGGGAACAGAACAAGCAGCTTGGCTGGAATACACTGCTGAGGGGAGCAGTGGGCAAGTCAGGAGAAGTCTGCTGCTCCATGTGAGTTGCTCCATGGTGGGGAATCAAACTGGTACTTCAGTGGCTGCAGACAGCTTCATAGGTTGCATCTTAACCCCTTGTGCCACCAGGGAGACCCTGGAAACCTCAACTCAGTTACAAAGGTTGGCTCCAGGTCAACTGGTCAATGGTTTCATTAAACTAATTATCCTTCTTTGTTGTTTTTTTTTCTTAAGATTTATTTATTTATGCATACAATAACTGGCTCTAAAAACCATTTTAGATGGCAAAAGTTAACTAGTAAAGTCTATAGTATGTGCGAAGATTTAGAAAATACAGTTGCATAAAAACTTGGAGCTTTTTGGAAGTTTCTCTTTTCTCAATGTTCCAGCTTTCTTATGAGTAAAATTACCCCCTTTTTAATGGTCCCATTATATTCCATGGTGTAGCAGCAGGAGGGCACAGGTCAGGTTTTCTATGATCCCAGCAGATGGGTGAAGGAGGAGTCCTAGAGCCCTTGGTGGCTTTTTCAGGCTTTATTTGCCATTTTACCAGGTGAGGGGGGAGGGGAAGGTGGGGCACTGGGAGGCTGGCAGGCCTCCCAGCCCCCTGGGAACTCTTTCTGGACTCTCTGGCATTCTCTCCTAGTCTCTGCTTCTTTGCTGCTTCTCTTCCCATCTTGCTCGTTCTTCCTGGTCGTTCCCTGCTTGTTCTCTGGGACACCACCCTTATAAGACCAATCTCAGCCCAGGTGTATCCCACCTACATATGCCCACACCCTACTCCAGGTGCCCGCCATCAGGCATGCACCTAATCTAATGGCAGGAGGGCAGAAAAGTCTGACAATTATTTACCCTACACATTGGTAACATAACATTGACTGTAGGGTAAAGAAAATGTCAGACTTTTCTGCCCTCCCGCCATCAGAATAGATGATGGATCCTTGAGGTCCTGAATGCTTGCCTGATGGCAGGCACCTGGAATAGGGTGTGGGCATAGGTAGATGGGATTCACCTGGGCTAAGACTGTGCTTTTAAGGGCAGCGTCACAGGGATGCCAGCAGAAGCTGAGAAAGAAGCAGGAGAAGCTGAAGAGAAGCCAAGAGAGAAGCAAAGAAGCAGAAGCAGAGAACGCCAGATTGCCCAGAGAGTGTGCGGATTTGCTGGGGGCTGGGAGGACTGCCAGCCTCCTGGCCCCCCAGCACCCCTGCCTGCCCTTTACCTGGTAATCCCAATAAAAGCCTGCGAAACCACTGAGGACTCTGACTCCTTTACCCGGTCTGCTGGATCAGAAAACCCACACTGTGGTCATTCCTGCCCCTACAATTGACTACTTGTGTATTTGGGGTTTGTCATTAAGAATAATAGCATATGGGGCCTCCCTGGTAGCGCAAGTGTTAAGATGCAACCTATGAAGCTATCTGCAGCCTCTGCAGCACCAATTCAATCCCAGCTGGCCAGGGAGCAACCCACACGGCACAGCAGACCTCTCCTGACTCACCCACTGCTCCCCTCAGCAGTGTATTTCAGTCAATCTGCCTGTTCTGCTCCCCACTCTGTCTCTTGTGAATCCTCTCACCGCCCCCCCACCTCTGGCCTGTACCCCAGCTCTTGTATGCATAAATAAATAAATCTTTAAAAAAATAATAATAGCATATGAAATTCACCTTAACCCACAGAACCCTTAGTAATTTCTTTGCAAGATAACGTTAGAGCATTAATAATGATTAGTTCACTGGAAGTTATCCGGTAAACTGAATTGTCTGAGTTTCTGGATCACATTTGCAAGCAATATATCCCCCATAACTCCCAGCAAAGCCACTCTTCTCTTCAGTTTATTATGATTTGTTCGCTCTATAATTCCTACAATACGCTAGATTATTTTTCATCCGAGTTGCTCTCTACCTTTCTTGAAATAGACATCCATTCAAGATTCAACTTCAAGACTCAAGAATCCATCAAATAGCCCAATTCTAGCCACTGAGTATTGTGATAGCTTTAGAACTTTTAAAATTGGTGTTAAATTTTGTATTATAGTCCCTTCCTGGTGGCGTAGGGGTTAAAGTCTCAGTGCTAATATGCTATAGCTGCTGTGACCTGAGTTCAATCCTGGGCCAGGGAGTTTAACCCACATACAATGCAGCAAACCTCTCCTGTCTGACCTGCTGCTCCCCTCAGCAGTGTATTTCAGTAAATCCGCCTGTTCTGCTCCCCACTCTGTCTCTGGTGAATCCTCTCACCACCTACATCTCTGGCCTACACCCCAGATCTTGTATTCACACATAAATAAAATAAATCTTGAAAAATAATTCAGTATTATGTCTTGAACAAAATTAGATATTTTACTTATAAACATTATATCTAAAAAGTCAAGGATTTATAAATGCATTTAATTTTGTTAGGTCAGAATTTTTAAACTGATATATAGTAGATATAACCTCTCTTTAAACAGAATCTTATGTGAAATCCATCTAAAGTGTAGCTGTGTGCTTTAAAAGGACTGTTTCTTGGGCCTCCCTGGTCGCTCAGGGGTTAAGATGAAACCTATGAAGCAATCCGCAGCCACTGCAGCATGAGTTCAATTCCCGGCCAGCCAGGGAGAAACCCACATGGCAGGACAGACCTCTCCTGTCTCGCCTGCTGCTCCCCTCAGCAGTGTATTCAGTCAGTCTGCCTGTTCTGTTCCCCACTCTGTCTCTGGTGAATCCTCTCACCCCCAGCATCTCTGGCCTGTACTCCAAATCTTGTATAAAAATAAATAAATCTTTAAAATAAATAAAGGACTGTTTCTTGCCTAGAAATAGCTTAAACTTTGCTGAGTCAGATGGTACCAGAGTATTTGTAAATGCAGATTCAAAAATTGTTTTCTCTTTTAACAAATTCCTCTACTTCTGAAAATTCAACTTCATAATCATGAGGCCATGTGTGACTTTAAAAGGGACAGCTTCCAAGTTCATCACTTTCTGGGGGGAAAGGAACTGAGCCAGCAAAGAAAGAAGCTTCTATTTGCCCCCTTGTTACTCTCCCCTTATAGTCATTGCAAAAAAAAAAAAAAAAAACCTCCATTTTTTTTTTTTTTTTTTTAAGATTTGCTTATTTATACAAGAACTGGGGTACAAGCCAGAGGTGCAGGAGGATGAGAGGACTCACCAGAGACAGAGCAGGGAAGAGAACAGGCAGACAGACTGAAAGCACTGGTGAGGGAAACAGCAGGCGAGTCAGGAGAGGTCTGCCATGCCATGTGGGTAGCTCCCTGGCTGGGGATAGAACTCATGCTGCAGTGACTGCAGATAGCTTCATAGGTTGCATCTTAACCCCTTGCGCCAAGGGAGGCCCAAGACTCCATTTTTAAAAAGAGAAGACTCTTCAGTGTACTAGCTCTCAAAGTAGAAATCAATTTGGGTGGATGCTGAAGAATAAAATACTGAACAGATAACTTTTTTAGTGTGTGGTCTCTTTACAGTAGAACACTGTGCAGAGGAGCATGTGAAGACAAAGACACAGCTGTGACTAGAACCAAACTGTGGTCAACAGACCTAGAGTTTATTTAGTCAAAGATTCTACACTAGGGAATGCTCTTGGCTATTTATACTGATTTCATCTCATTCATCTGTATTGATTGAGGCTTTTCATTAACCTGAGAGGTCTAGGAAACAAATGATATAAGTTTGCTAAAAAAGAGTAGAGTTAGGAAGACCATTTTATACAGGTCTCTTTCTTTAAAGTGACCAGTACGTGTCAACTACCAGTACATGCTGGTGTCTCCCACAAGGGTCTCCAACTAATACTTCTTTCCTGAGTGCCAAACCAAGTCACTTCAAATAATCTGATCTTAAACTCATTGCCTTTTGTACCAAACCTAATTTTGTGCCTGTGTCCTCTCTCATAAGTAATAATAATAACCTTCCATATCAGTGAAGTCAGGAAACCTAGAGTAAGACCATCTCAGCCCTCAACTACACATCCGATAATTCAATAGCCTCTCTGGTAGCGCAAGGGGTTAACACACAACCTATGAAGCTATCTGCAGAGTCTGCTGCACCAGTTCGATCCCCAGCCGGCCATCGAGCAGCTCACATGGCGCAGCAGACCTCTCCTGACTCGCCTGCTGCTCGCCTCAGCAGTGCTTTTCAGTCAATCTGCCTGTTCTGCTCCCCACTCTGTCTCTGGTGAGTCCTCTCACCCGCCACAGCTCTGGTCTGTACCCCAGTTCTTGTATGCATAAATAAATCTTTTTTAAAAATTTTTTAAATTAAAAAAAAAAAAAGTAACAGGGATTATTTCTCCATCCAAAATTCTTTTGAGTGTGTCACAATTGTTTTTTTATCTATCATTTGCTTAACTTGGGCTCTAAATTTTTTGTTATATAAAGATTTTTATTTATTTTTATACAAGAGCTGGGGTATAGGCCAGAGGCGTGGGAGGGTGAGAGGATTCACCAGAGACAGAGTGGGGAGCAGAACAGGCAGACGATCGAAATACACTGCTGAGGGGAGGAGCAGGCATGAAAGGAGAGGTCTGCAACGCCATGTGGGAATCTCCCTGGCCACCCAGGAATTGAACCTGCAGCTTCACAGCACTGCACTCAACCCACTGCACCACCGGAGAGGCCTCTAAAAATTTTTTTTTAAAGATTTTTTTATTCATGCATACAAGAACTGGGATACAGGTCAGAGGTGCGGGGGCGTGAGAGTATTCACCAGAGACAGAGTGGGGAGCAGAACAGGCAGATCTACTGAAGCACACTGCTGAGGGGAGCAGCATGCAAGACAGGAGAGGTCTGTTGCACCAAGTGGGTTAGCTTCTTTGTCAGGGATGGAACTTGTGCTGCACTGACTGCTAATAGCTTCATAGTGTTGAGACTTAACCCCTTGTGCCACCAGGGAGGCCCAACACCCTTTTCTTTTCTGTTTTCTTTTTTCTCTTTTCTTCTTTCCTTTTCTGATTTATTTATTTATGCATACAAGAACTGGGTACAGACCAGAGGTGTGGGGGGTGAGAGGATTCGCCAGAGACAGAGTAGGGAGCAGAACAGGAGGATTGACTGAAATACTCTGCTGAGGGGAGCAGTGGGCGAGGTGAATTCAGGAGAGGTCTCCTCCACCATGTGGGTCACCTCTCTGGCTAGGGATCAAATTCATGCTGTAGTAGCTGTGATTGATTCATAGTGCTGTCGCTTAACCCCTTGCGCCACAAGGGAGGCCCTGGGTTCTAAATTATTCTCTTTTGATTCCCATTTCCTCAATAATCAGTTCGTCCTATTGATTTTCTTTTTTCCTCTCCTAGAATACAAGTCAAGTCAGTCACTTCCTTGTAATCATCTAATCCATCAGTACTTATAGCTTAATGTCCTATCAGGGATGCATAGAAGTTCCTTAGCAGCTAAAAATTTATACAAGAGTGTGCATTTAATTGCTCTGGTAAGAGGGTATATACATTTCATTAGATTATCTGAAGGAATTTAGGTCCCAGAAAAGAAGGACAAATCTTGTGACCTTCTTAGTTCTTCTACTGCTAATAGTCTAGGTTCTAGACTCAGGTTGTTAAAATGATTCCTTTCCTCCCACTTTCACACCTTGTGTGCACTAGTCCCTCTATCAAAATATCCTTCATTTTTCTTCCTGTTCAAAACATCACTTGATTGCAGGAACTTCCCTCCTGAAGATTTTCTTCCTTCCTCTGGTACAGTTAGGTAACTTCATAGCACCTGTGGAAGTCAGTAAATACATACAATGATATTATATATTTGAGTGCATATGTATATAAAATAGGCAATATAAGTACATTGTTTAATTATTTAATATATAAGTAATATAATCTTATAGCTGTTATTATAAATATAGGTACCTGTCCTCTGAGACTGACTTGTTTTTTTTTTAAAAGATTTATTTATTTATGCATACAAGAGCTGGGGTGCAGGCCAGACTTGCAGGGAGTGAGAGGATTCACCAGAGACAGAGTGGGAAGAGAACAGACAGACTGACTGAAATACACTGCTGAGGGGAGCAGTGGACAGGACAGGAGAGGTCTGCCTCGCCATATGGGTTGCTCCCTGGACGTCCTGGGATCGAACTCACACTGCCAAAGCTACTGATTGCTTCATAGTGCAGTGCTTTAACCCCTTGCACCACCAGGGAAGCCCGAGACTGATTTCTTTTAAGGTAAGGATTTTGTCTTGGTGTGATAGAATAATAGTCCCCCAAAAGATTCCCATGCCCCATTCCCTGGAACTGTTGAATTATGTATTATCTTACAAGGTGAAAAGGACTTTACAAATGTGATCAAGTTGAGGATCTTGAGATGGGAAAGTTATTTTGGATTATCCCAATGAGGCCAATGTAATAAATCAATGGCATATTGATTCATCTTGAGCTGTAGGTACTTGAAAGGAGATGCTTTCTCTGAATTCCCCTTATCTGCCTAAGATAAAGGGAACTCAATTATCATAGATCTCCTTCCCAGGAGTTTCATCAACCAAGAAGGGCTGACTCATCACAAGGAGACTAGAAGTCAACAATACACCCATATAAATTTGTAGCAAGTTGTCGTACCTTCCATCTATTCATCCAAAGACTTATTAATTTTTCCTATAACTCATTTATTCTCTCCTAACACATCTACATCTTCCCTCTCCTTTGCCAAATAAGATGGTAGATATTTAAGCCTGAATTCTAAGTCACTTCTTTGTTTCTCACTTTCCCAGTTGTATCTCCCCCCCCCCAGTATAAGTGAGGCTTATATGTTTTTTTCTTGTTAATCTGCCTTTTATTACAGGCATCTCAGCCAAGATCTCAGAAAAGTAAAGGAAAATTATGTTACCTCCCCTACAATATTGACATTAATTATAAATCTGCATTTAAAGAATGCCAACCTAAAAATAGCCATACAAATAATAGAATAGTATAGAAAACTCCATTATCGGCCCAAATTCACAGATGCATTTAGGATATTTGATAATGATAGCATTCCAGTTCAGAGTGGGAAAGGCAGATTATTTTAAATTGTGTTGGAACATCTGGAAAGCCATCTCAGAATTTAAAGAAACAATTGAAGTCATAGCACATACCTTATACTAGAAAAAATTCCAAGTGGATCAAAAACATTTTAATGAAAATATAAAAATAATCAGAACAAATTACAAATAATATATTTGGTATGTATATGTATAAAATCTAGAATGAGGGAAGCTTTTTTTTTTTTAAAGATTTGTTTATTTGTGTATACAAGAACTAGGGTACAGACCAGAGATGTGGGGGGTGAGAGGATTCACCAGAGACAGAGTGGGGAACAGAACAGGCAGATTGACCGAAGTACACTGCTGAGGGGAGCAGTGGGCGAGACAGAAGAGGTCTGTTGTGCCATGTGGGAATCTCCCTGGCTGGGCAGGAATCGAACCAGCGCCATGGAGCCTGCAAACAGCTTCACAGCACTGTGTTCAACCTGGTGCACCACCAGGGAGGCCCCAGGAAGCTTTATTTTTTTAAGATTTATTTATTTATACATATAAGAACTGGGAACAGGCCAGAGGTCCCGGGAGGGAGGTTTGAGAGGATTCACCAGAAACAGAGTAGGGAACAGAACAGGCAGATTGACTGAAATACACTGCTGAGGGGGAGCCTCCCTGGTGGCGCAAGGGGTTAAGCACAGGATTGTGAAGCTATCCACAGCCTCTGCAGCATGAGTTCGATCCCCAGCCGGCCAGGGAGCTACCCACATGGCATAGCAGACCTCTCCTGTCTCATCCACTGCTCCCCTCAGCAGTATATTCCAGTAGATCCTCCAGTTCTGTTTCATACTCTCTCTGGTGAATCCTCTCACGCCCCCTACCACCACACCTCTGGTCTGTACCCCAGTTCTTATATGCACACATAAATAAATCTTTAAAAAAAAGTCTCAATATTCAAATGCATACATTCAGTAATAATTCATTTAATGCCTACTATGTGCTAGAGTTAATATAGGGAAATACCTTGACAAAATTTACTTTCTGAGGACATATTGAATCATTAAATAACAATTATGATTGTATACTCAGGCCAACTTGAGTTAAATAGCAGGTCCTGAAAAAAATTAGTTGTTTCCTTAGAGCTATTATTAATCTCCCTAAATCTCAGTTTTCTGAACAACTCCTTTTCCTTCCTTGGGTCTAGATTTGACTTAAGAAATCTTTCCCTAACCAAATAATGGTGGAAGATCCTCTCTTATACTGACTCTTTTTGGCCCCTAATCTTTCTTCATTAAATTTAGATCTCCCGGCCTCCCAGGTGGCTCAAGGGGTTAAGATACAACCTATGAAGCTATCCCCAGCCACTGCAGCACGAGTTCGATCCCCAGCCAGGGAGCTACTCACATGGTGCAGAAGATCTCTCCTGATTCACCCGCTGCTCCCCTCAGTGGTGTATTTCAGTAGATCTGCCTGTTCTGCTCCCCACTCTGTCTCTGGTGAATCCTCTCACACCCCCACACACATACCTCTGGTCTGTACCCCAGTTCTTGTATGTATAAATAAATCTTAAAAAATATATAAAGTTAGATCTCCATTTGTACCTTGAATAATATGTCTTCCCTACTACACTCTGAGCTACCAAAGGGCCACATCTAAGTTTTTCACCAGGGTGCACCCCGCTCCTAACATGGCCCCTGGAAAACAGAAGCTACCAATACATGAAGACCATTCTTTTTCTTTTCACCCTGATCTCCACAATTAAGCTGGAACAGACCCACTCACTGTCCCTATAGTGCCGGAGTCAGGCACCTCCCTCATCTCTCCCATCTGCAATGCTGTCTTTCCCTTGTCTGTGCCCCAACCACTTGTCCGTGTAAGCACTGTTTTCAATCAGTTTGTACCATCAGAGAGGAACAGTCTGGTTCCTTGAAGGATCATTAAAATATGTTGAGTGAACAAACATAAGATTGATTACAATCACTTTACCTTAGTGGCTTTCAAGCCACTTTTCAAAATGGTCTCTTTGATTGGATTGTATCATTCAGGCAGCCACCTTCACTATGCAGTCCTAATCACTATGATTCTGCTTTGTAGGTCACAAAGATCTATTAATATGATCTCTTCTACTCCTTTCACCTCAGGTTACATGGTTTGAAAGTATATCCCTCTTTCTCTAGTACCTAGAGGCAAACCTGAAATTGCAAATACAAATCAAGAGCAGCTTCTAGCTATGCACATTGATTTTGAGGTCAAGAAAGATAAAATTTTTGTGCACTTCAATGTGAAAAAAAAAAGTGAATAGAACTTTTAACTTTTAAATGACAGACCAAAGTAGAAATAGTAAACAATATTATATAGTCAGACTTGCTTGTCTTCAGGTTATTGAATCCAATCCCTTCTTAGTTATTTCAAAGACTGATGATATGTTTTTTTCAATTCTGTGCCTGGTCTCCAGGCCAGTCTTTAAGTAAGAAATTTTTATACTTGTAGATAATTCATTCATGACACTTTCAAAAAGACAGACTTTAGGGCCTCTCCTGGTGGCGCAGGTAAGGTTGTGCGCCGTGCTGTGAAGCTGTCTGCAGCTTCTGCAGCGCAGGATCGATCCCGGCCGGCCCCACATGGCGTGACAGACCTCTTCTGTCTCGTCCGCTGCTCCCCTCAGCAGTGTGTTTCAGTCAGTCAGTCTGCCTGTTCTGTTCTCCACTCTGTCTCTGGTGAATCCTCTCACCCTCCCGTGCATCTGGCCTGTATCCCGGTTCTTGTATAAATCAATCAATCAATCAATCAATCAATCAATCTTTTAAAAAAAGAAGGGCTTTTCCCAAAAAAAAAAAAAAGACAGACTTCGTAACACTGTGCCTTAAGTCAGTTTTGCCATAAAAGTGCAACTAAACGGGACCTCCCTGGTGGTGCAAGTGGTTTAATACACATCACTATGAAGTTACCCGCAGCCACTGCAGCATAAGTTCGATCCCCAGCCAGGGAAGTCACCCACATGGCACAGCAGACCTCTCCTGCCTGGCCTGCTGCTCCCCTCAGCAGTGTGCTTCAGTCCGTCTGCCTGTTCTGCTCCCCGATCTGTCTCTGGTGAATCCTCTCACCCCCCACACCTCTGGCCTGTACCCCAGTTCTTGCATAAAAATAAATAAATAAATAAATACATCTTTGGGGAAAAAAAATAAAATAAACCACACTTACTATTGGGCAACTGTGCCACTAGCCATCAATACCCTTAGTTCAGGACAGCCTAACTTTAATTCTATAAAATATATTGCAGGTCATAAGCACTCACATTCTCAAGCTTATAGAGTTCTCAGTGTAAGCAATAAAAGTGTAAAGGGGAACATTAACTGCTTATATGGGACTAAAACACCTCCCTTCTCAGGCCTCCCCTGTGGTGCAAGGGGTTAAGCACAGTACCGTGAAGCTGTCCTCAACCACGGCCTTCCAGGGAGCCACATGACACCCACATGACACAGCAGGTCTCTCCTGTCTCGCCCGCTGCTCTCCTCAACAGTGTATTTCAGTCAATCTGCCTGTTCTGCTCCCCACTCTGTCTCTGGTGAATCCTCTCACCCCACCCCACCCCTGCACCTCTGACTTTTACCCCATCTCTTGTATGCATAAATCAATCTTAAAAAAAAACAAAAAACAAAAAACCTCCCTTCTCTACCCTCCACCTCTCCCTATTCAGAGCTAAGGACAAATATGAGAAATTACCAGCAGCTAGGTAGAAAAAAATAGAAGCATTTGGAGACAATACAAAAACTAAAAGCCTGTTCTGCTGGAAGGATTTATTCTGTTGAAGGATTCAATATAAATATTAATGGAAAGGAGAACAAAGCAGCTTGGAGAACATAGCTGAGACAAAAGTAACACTGATGAGAGTAGTCTTTTCTCGCCCATTAGGGGTTCTTCGAGGTGGTTCCTGCTGGCTTGTTGAGGAGCAGAACTATCTCCTTTCATGATAGCATAAATATATACTGGGCATTTACATGACTCATCCAATGTAAGAGAAAAAAGAATCTAGGAACTCCTTATTCAGGAGTACTTCCACCTGACATGATTTACCAGTTATCAACTTCCAGACAAAAAGGCAAGATAAAATTATGAAAAATAAAATCTATAAAGAAAGTATGTTAGTACTTCAGAAGAGCCTTGAAAAAAAAGAAAAGAACATAGAGGAGAATGCTTCAAAGAGACAATGACTGAGATCTTCCCAGACAGAATTAGAAAAAGCAGTTCTTCAGACATAACTTCCAGTCAGTGAAATAAATAAGAAAGAAAAATAATGGATGGTCTCACTCATAGCAGGAATTTAGAAGACTCAAATAAGGGATCAGGAAAAAGACTAATTATGATAAAGTAAAAATTAATATCAACAAGCAACTATAAACCAGAGACACTACAGGAGGGGAGAAGGGAATAGGATCAAAACAAGGGTGGTGGGAATTTTACGGGGACTATAACAAAGATGAAAATGCATACATTGTACAAAAATGAAAAATGATGTAAAAATATATAAAAGGAAAAAAAAGCAGAAAAGTTTTAGCCAAAGAGAAAAAAAAAATATATATAAATCATGGGGCCTCTTTGGTGGTGCAAGGGGTGAAGTGTCGGCACTATGAAGCTATCTGCAGCCACTGCAACATGAGTTCTATCCCTAGCCAGGCAGGGAACCCACATGGCACAGCAGACCTCACCTGCTTCTCCCCTCAGCTGAGTATTTCAGTGGATCCGCCTTTTCTGCTCCCCACTTTGTCTCTGGTGAATCTTCTCACCACACCTATGGCCTGCACCCCAGTTCTTGTACGCATAAATGAATCTTAAAATAAATATATTCATCAAAATTGGTTGCTTGATTTCCCCGGGAAAATGGCACTTTTCACTGATCCTTTCTGATCTTTGGTCATCAGCAGCAGATGTTTATTCGACCAAAATTCTAGCTGGAGTTGGCAGAGGTCCTGCCTCTGGAAGCCTGAGTCTTAGAAGTTACCAGTGTGGGTTCAAGAACTGTCCTCCTGTTTGCAAGCCCAGCTGTCAGCCTGCTGTCCTTACATAGTGGTCCTGAGAGTCATTTTCAGTGAAAAGGTGTGTCTATAGAAATGGATCAGATGGTGATCTGTCCAGCTTCCTCTGTGGTGGCTTCTATATACTCAGTGAACAGAAGGCAGTCCTGTCCAGAGTGATAGGGGAACCATTGTCCTGGAACCTTAGGAATGGAAAGCAGAATACTGAGATCTTTAGTCCTAGCCCTTAGCAAAGTGCAGATTATTGCTTCAGGGTCCCTGAAGGTATGTCCAGCAGGGATAGCACTAACTTGGGAGTTTCTGGAAGCCTGTTTGGCATGACCTATGCCCTGTTTGATCTCTTTCCAATGTTCCTGCTGCTTTGGCAGCCTCATCAATTGGTTGCTTCAGAAGACCCAGGCAAGGGGGCCCAGGCAGTGGGTTTCCTGACCGTAGCTGCACAGCTGTTAAATGTGTACTGTAACACCAACCAGAAGGAGCCTGTTTGGGATCAACACTATCACTACCGACAAAACTGCAAATTGTACCTTATTTTATTTTTTTTAATTTTTTTTAATAGAGGCATGTTTTATTTATTTATTCATTTATTCATTTATTTGCTTTCCGTTTTGTCTATACACGCACTGGGTATAGTCCGAAGCGCGGGAGGGTGAGAGAATTCACCAGAGCCAGAGCGGGGAGCAGAGCAGGCAGAAGGACCAAAGTACACTGCTGAGGGGAACAGCGGGCGGCAGGAGAGGTCTGCGCGCCATGTGGGACCCTCCTCCGGTGGCCGGGGAGCAGCCTGGGATCGAACCGGCACTGCGGAGGCTGCAGGCAGCTTCGCAACCCAGCGCTCAACCACTGCGCCAACCGGGGAGGCCCTCATGACTTTTATTCTATTGTGGAAATTCCCTTCTACTCCTTGCTTTTTAAAGGTTTTTATCATGCAAGAATGTTGGATTTTGTTAAATGCTGTTTCTGCATCAACTGAGATGGATTTTTTTCCATCATTCTATTAATGGTTATGTACATTTTCATGCTGATCCATTCTTGTTTTATTTACATAAGTAAATCCCACTTGATAATACAATATAATCCTTATAATATGCTGCTGAATTCAACTTGTTAATGTTTTGTTGAGTATTTCTTATCTGTGTTCATAAGATATATAGGTCTTTACTTTTCTTGTAGTGTCTTTGACTTTGATCTCCTAGAACGGACTACTTGAGAAAGACATATTAATTCACTACATGTTGAGTATAAATAAACAGCGATGCCACCTAATCCTGAGCTTTATTGTTGAGCAGATGTGATTACTGATTGAGTCTCTGATTGATTTATTCAGATTTCTTATTGCATTTTGTATCAGCTTTAATAGTTTGTAGGTTTCCATAATTTTCTTTCATTTCATCCATGTCTTGGCATAAAGCTACTCAGATTTTATTTATGTAGTGGCAATAATATCTTTTTCATATCTGCTCCAAGTTACTTGAATCTTAAAATCTAATTAGTCAATCTACTTAAATTTATAAATTAGTTCATATTTTCAAAGAACCAACTTCTAGTTTCATTAATTCTCTTGTATTTTCATTATTTCATTTTATCTGCTATAATCATTATTTCCTCCATTTCCTAACTCTGAATTTACATTTTCTAGTTTTCAAGGTGTAAATTAGAGTGTTGATTTGAGATCTATATTTCTTTTGAGATCTTTATTTTTTTAAAGGTTTATTTATTTATGCATAAATGAGCTGGGGTGTAGGCCAGAGGTAGAGGGGTGGGGAAGTGAGAGGATCCACTATAGACAGAATGGGGAGCAGAACTGGCAGAGCTACTGAATTACACTGCTGAGGGGAGCAGCGGGTGAGACAGGAGAGGTCTCCTGTACCACGTGGGTATCTCCCTGCCCAGGGATTGAACTCGTGCTGCAGAGGCTGTGGATAGCTTCCTAGTGCTGTGCTTAAAGCCTTGCGCCACCAGGTAGTCTCAAGTTTTTGTAGTTTTATTGTATGTTGTATTTTTTAAAATCTCAAGTGTTTTCTAACTTCTACCATTGCTTATTTAAAGTGTTTCTACACATCTGATTTTCTGACTACTACAACTCTATTGCTATCTTTCTATTAATTCTATTGATTTCTTCATTCCATTGTGGTCAGATACTTTGCATAATTTCAATCTTTTAAAATTTATTGAGACTTCTTTTATAACTTAGCAGGTTTTCTATCTTAGAGAAGTTCAGGTGCACCAGAGGAGAGGTATACGCTTGTTGGGTGTTCTGTTCATAGTTAAAGTTATCGATTTCCTATACCTTCTGTCTCTCTCTCAATTTTTGAAGATGGAATATCAAAGCTTAACTACTATGGAACTAGTTTTCCCTTCAATTCTTTATGTATTTGGGGGCCCTAATTTGATACATATATAATTGTTACTACAACTTGTTGGACCAATACTTGTTAGTATGTAATAATTTCATTTTCTTGGAATGGTTTAGGATATATACTTTTTTACTTCAGCATTTAATTTTTAATAAGCATATTTTAATTTTATAATTTTTATAATGGAAAAAAGGCCAGGAAAAAGAAAAATCTTCACTTTTTTTTTTTTTTAAAGATTTATTTATTTATTTATACAAGCACTGGGTACAGTCAGGAGTGCGGGAGGGTAAGGGAATTCACCAGAGCCAGGGCGGGGAGCAGAACAGGCAGAAGGACCAAAGTACACTGCTGAGGGGAGCATCGGGCGGCAGGAGAGGTCTGCGCGCCATGTGGGACCCCCACCAGCGGCCAGGGATAGAACCAGCGCTGCAGAGGCTGTGGGCAGCTTCACAACCCAGAGCTCAACCGCTGCACCACCGGGGAGGCCCAGAAAAATCTTCATTCTTATTTACAATGCAGGACCTTCTATGAGACATCCAGCTTAGACGCTTCAAATATATAATCATGGAGGGCCTCCCTGGTGGTACAAGGAGTTAAAAAGCAACCTATGAAGCTATCATGAGCCACTGCAGCACGAGTGCGATCCCCAGCCAGGGAGGTGACCCACATGGTGCAGCAGACCTCTTCTGTCTTCGCCTGCTACTTCCCTAAGCAGTGTATTTCAGTAGATCTGCCTGTTCTTCTTCCCACTCTGTCTTTGGTGAATCCTCTCACCTCCTACACCTCTAGTCTGCACCCCAGTTCTTGTATGCATAAATAAATAAATCTTAAAAAAAGAAAGTTTTAAGATAATTACGAAAATTTGAAAAAGTATGATTATAAACATGATATATCATTTTCTGAAAGTATGATGTTTATGTAAAGATGATGTCTTAGAAATATTTAGACTTTGATGTCTATAATTTACTTTTCAAATGATTCAGTGAAAAAATACCCCGATGGAGCAGCGGTTGAGCGCTGGGTTGTGAAGCTGCCCGCAGCCTCTGCAACGCCAGTTGGATCCCCGGCTGCTCCCGGGCCATCGGAGGAGGGTCCCACATGGCGCGCAGACCTCTCCTGCGGCCCGCTGCTTCCCTCAGCAGTGTACTTTGGTCCTTCTGCCTGCTCTGCTCCCCGTTCTGGCTCTGGTGAATTCTCTCACCCTCCCGTGCTTCGACTGTACCCAGTGCTTGTATAAATAAATAAATAAATCTTAAAAAAACAAACAAACAAACATGTAGTAATATGTATATCCAATATAGATATTTACACACTAAATTTAGATAGAAGGCATATAGTTATGTATTAGGTCTTCTGTATTTCAATATTTTCACAATGAAAAGTTTAGAAAATAAGGTATATATAATTTCTCTTTAGAAAATATGCAACCAAGAAGTTAGTAAAATATTTAAAGTGTCAACAGAAAATAAACAACATAGAAGTCTGTGTTTAGCAAAATTATGTCAAAAGTTTCTCAGGTAAAATCTGAGGGAAATGTTCACTAGATCTGCCTTGCTAGAAATGTTATAAGAAATTCTTCACCAATGAAAAATATAATGTAGATCAGCACTACATAATGAACTTTAAAGGAAAACAAAGGTAAAATGAATTTTTAAACCTTTATTCTAATTTGGTCTAACAGATAAATTTGCTCAAAATAAATATGACTATAGTTCATATCATTCATATTCAGTTAAAGGAATGACAGCAATGTTTTAAGGAACCAAAAGGAGGAATTGAAGCAGCTCCCCATTAGTACAGTGGTTAGTATCCCTGTGTCAAAAGGAGAAATTGGGAATACTATTATCACAAGGCAGCTACAATGCTTATGAAGTGCTACAGTGTTATTTGAAAGAGAAACTGGGTTATTTGTGACTATCTACTATAAACTCAAGAGCAATCATTATAAAATGTACTGACGGCATGTAACTTATATACAAAGTGAAAAAAAATCATATAAAATGTCCAATTAAAACCACAGAAGGGAAGAGGGAATGACCAAAAATGAGAAAACAGGGCAATGAAAATAGCCACAGATTTAGATATTACTTTATGATCTATGTCAATAATCAGTTTAAATATCAACAATCTAAATATACCAATTAATCAAGAAAATAAAGCAAACAAAATTGGGCAAAATATTTACAAGACATGTTTGATAACAGGCTATTATCCAAAATATAAAAAGAACTCTTAAAATTCAATAAGAAAATTAACGGCCTGAAAAAAAATGGACAATACCTAAACAAATACCTCACAAAAAATACACAGATAGCAAATAAACATCTGAAACAATGCTCCACATTATGCCATTGGGGAATTGCAAATTAAAGCAATAAGATAACACTGTAAACTTATAACAATGACCAAAATTCAAAGCACTGACAACCATGTACTGATGAAAGTGTAAAAAACAGAAACTTTTAGCCATTGCCGCTGGCAATGTAAAATGGTACCATCACTACAGAAGACAATTTGAAAAATTTTTACAAAACTAAATATACCTGTATTTCAAGAGAAATTATGCTTTCTTATATTGATCCAATGAGTTAAAATTAGTATGTCCACACAAAAGTTTGTGCATGTTTTTTTTTCGCAGCTATGTTCTTATTTCCAAAACTTGAAAGCAACAAAGAGAGCTTTTAATAGGTGAATAAATAAGTAAAATTGTGCCATATCCAGGCAATGGAATATTATCAGTGCTAAAAATGAGCTTTAAGCAATGAAAAGATACAGAGGAAACTTAAATGCATATTGTGAAAGAAACCAATCTGGACATGTTTCACACTATATGATTCCAACTAAATGACATTTGTAAAAGGCAAGGCTATGGGGACAATAAGAAGGTCAGTGGTTGACAAGGATTAGGGTAAAGGAAGAGTTGAATTGGTGGAGCACAGGAAATTTTGATTTTAAGGCTGTGAAACTCTTTTGTGTGATACTCTAATGGTGCTTATATATATAATGACACAGTTGTCAAAATCCATAGACTGTACAACACAAAGAATGAACATAACGTTAAAAACTACAGACTGTGGGGTCTCCCCTGGTGGCGCAGCGGTTGAGCACTGGGCTGTGAGGCTGCCCACAGCCTCTGCAGCACCGGTTAGTTCCCCGGCCGCCGGCGAGGATCCCACCAAAAAAACAAACAAACAAACAAACTACAGACTGTGGGTGATAATGAGTCAATTTAGGTTCAACAATATTCTGGTGCAGAATATTGATAGTAGGAGTAATAGTGGAGACAAGGAGGATATGAGAACTCTGTACCTCCCGCTAAATTTTTCTGAAAACCTAAAACTGCTAAAATTAATAAACTCCATTAATGAAAACAAAGCCAAATTGTATCCTAATAGCTTTATGCTTGAAGCAGTAGCTGCAGACACTTTGACAAACCTCAAGTAAAGAATCCAGGTATTCTTGTCCATAACCTAAGGCATCAGGAAACATTGAAGATGACTAGGACAAAGCACTGCTATCATTGGCCTTAGCTGTGGACTCTCCACCATGTAGTCTTTTTTTTTTTTATAGGTTTTTTTTTTTTTTATAGAGGCATGTTTTATTTATTTATTTGTTTGTTTGTTTGTTTTGTTTATGCATGCACTGGGTACAGTCAGAAGTGCAGGAGGGTGAGAGAATTCACCAGAGCCAGAGCGGGGAGCAGAGCAGGCAGAAGGACTGAAGTACACTGCTGAGGGGAGCAGTGGGCGGCAGGAGAGGTCTGCGCGCCATGTGGGACCCTCCTTCGGTGGCCAGGGAGCAGCTGGGGATCGAACCGGCACCGCAGAGGCCGTGGGCAGCTTCGCAACCCAGCGCTCAACCGCTGCGCCACCGGGGAGGCCCTCCACCATGTAGTCTTTATTAAGAAATGGCCCAATCAAAAGAATGATGTTGGTGTGTTCAAATCAACTTACTTCTTCTCCTTGCAAATAATCTTCTCATCATCTTCTTATTCCTATAAAGCAAGTTAGAAAAAAATTTTGAAAAATTGCTAGAATCAGATAAATCATTCCATACCAATGCCATGAAAAGGGCCCATAAATTAAGGAATCTACTTTTGGAGTTCCTGAGCATATAGGATAATGGATAAAAATTATTTTTGTGTAATAAACAAAAAGAGTAAGATTGTCCACTTATTCTCAAGGTTCTAAAAATTATGATTAACTTCATCTCCTTCATGTTTATACTCACCATTCTCTTCCCACAGCTTCTCCCCACAGCCTCTGTGTTTATATAAGCTCATGGTTTTCCCATTAAGAGAGAAAATGAGGGGCCTCCCTGGTAGTGCAAGGGATTAAGACACAACCTATGAAGCTATCTGCAGCCATGCAGCATGAGTTCGATGCCCTGGCCAGGGAGCTACCCACACTCTCCTGACTCTCCTCAGCAGTGTATTTCAGTCAGTCTGTCTGTTCTGCTCTTCACTCTGTCTCTGGTGAATCCTGTCACCCCCCCCCACACCTCTGGCCTGTACCCCAGTTCTTGTATGCATAAATAAATAAATCTTTAAAAAAGAGACAGACAGAGAAAGAACTCTCAGCCTTAGTGCCATTTTCTCAAGCTTCCATGCCATGGCAGCCAAGTGGAAGAAGCAAATGTGCAGGCTGAAGTGCAAAAGAAAGATGAGGCAGAGACAAGTGAACTGACAGCATCCAGGGAAGCCAAAGGAGCAGAAATTAGGAAAGCCAGAGGCCAGGGACACTGGTCCAAATTGTTGGACTGCATGCTTCTGTCTAGGACTTATTTCAGTGAATCCAGAACATCTATCACCACTGGATCGCCAGTCACCTTCATGAGACCCACCCTGCTGTACCAAAATCAGTCCCTTTTGGTCCTTTGCCCTGGAATTGCAACATTCTAGAGTAGTTCTGTTTTCATTTTGGCTGAATGTAACATGTTTACAATAAATCATCCCTTTTGTATCTTAGCTGAATTTAAAAAAATTTAAACAAGAAAAAATAAGAGAGGAATGAAGGTATCTTGACATTACTCTTTACTTAGCTGTTACTTTCTCCGTTCTAGCTCTAGTAATAAAGAATGTCATCACGTCCTATTCCTAGCAGTCCAGGAAGACTCCCTGGTGACATAGGGAGTTAAATCTCAGTGCTGTCACTGACACAGTGGCCCAAGTTTGATCCACAGCTAGGGAGACAGGCCACATATGGTGCAGCAGACCTCTCCTGTCTCAACTTCCCCTTAGCAGCGTATTTCGGTCAGTCCGCTTATTCTGCTCCCCACTGTGTCTCTGGTGAATCTTCTTACCCCTCATACCTCTGGCCTTACACTCTAGTTCTTGTATGCATAAATAAATTTAAAAAAAAATCTTTAAAAAAAAAAGAAGCAACAAATGTTGGCTAGGATGTGCAGAAAAGGGAAACTTCATACACTGTTGATGAGATTGCAAATGCTGACTATTATAAAAAACAGTAAGAGATTTCTCAAAAAATTAAGAATAGGGGGCCTCCCTGGTGGTGCAAGGGGTCAAGACGCAACCTATGAAGCAATCCGCGCCACTGTAGCATGAGTTCGATCCCTGCCCAGGGAGATACCCACATGGCACAGCAGACCTCTCTTGACTCACCCACTGCTCCCCTCAGCAGTGTATTTCAGTCAATCTGCCTGTTCTGTTCCCCGCTCTGTCTCTGGTGAATCCTCACACACACACACACATACCTCTGGCCTATACCCCAGTCTTTGTATGCATAAATAAACCTTTAAAAAAAAAAAAACTAGGACTCTTTTCTTCTTTGTGCCATGTTTAGAAATATACTTAATGATTACCTCTTAACACATTCAGGGCATAACATGTTGTCTTCTAGGTCCGGGGATGAGAAAGTGCAAGCTGGTAACAGGAAGAGAGAGATCATCCTCCTGGAACTGTTAGGCACCCATGTTTGACCTGCATGGAATTGAAGGCGAACCCAACCATTTGTGTCTGCAGAAAGTGGTCTTCCATGGACAACACACCACCTAACACCTAGGAAGGGAAAGAAGTCAATATATGAAGTGAATAAATAATAGTTCAAACTAAGTAAGTCACTCTTAATTTTGTTCCTATAGTCTGTTGATGAATTTACTGAATGAAAGGAACAAAAATGTAGCACAAAGGTACTATAACTTTACAAATTATATAGCATGAGGATAGAAACAATTGGCATTTTGGAAGGCTTGCTTTGTGCCCAGGATTTCACTAGGTTGTTTACATGTATTAATATACTTGTTCTTAAGAACATTATCATAATTTTCACAGAACCAAGATAGATATTCTAATTCACTGCCCATGCACCTAATTACTGCATTGTACTGCCTCAACTATAAAAACAAAATAAAACAGGCAAAAAAACAAAACAGGCAACAAGAGGGTTTAAGTATTAAGGAATAATCTAATTTTGAAGATGGGATATTTGCAAGAAAACAAGGTAAATTCAGGGCCTCTCTGGTGATGCAAGGGGTTAAGACACAACCTATGAAGCTATCCGCAGCCACTGCAGCACCAGTTCGATCCATGGCCAGGGAGCTACCCACATGGCCCACAGCAGACCTCTCCCGACTCTCTTGTTGCTCCCCTCAGTAATGTATTTCAGTCAATCTGCCTGTTCTGTTCCCCACTCTGTCTCTGGGGAATCCTCTCACCCCCTGCAGCTCTGGCCTGTACCCCAGTTCTTATATGCATAAATAAATCTTAAAAAAAAAGAAAACAAGGTAAATTCTACATATATCAAATGTTACAACTGAAAGGGAGCAGTTGAAATACCATATGATCTACCTATTCCAGTTCTGAGTATATATAGAGAGAATACAAAAATACTAATTTTAAATGAGTCAATGCAAAATTATTTACAATAATAAAGACATGGAAACTATCAAAACATCCATCAGGGGATGAATGGATAAAGATGTGATATATACACATACAATGGAATACTACTTAACCATAAAAAAAGAATAAAATCTTGATACTTGAGGCAACACAGATGAATCTTGAGGGCATTTATGCTAAAGTAAAATAAGCCAGATTTCACTGTGGAATATAAAGAAACAAAGCAGAGAAACAAACTAAGTTAACCTAAGGCAAAAATCTTAGATACAAATAACAGATTAGTGGTTAACAGAAGGGATGGGTGCAAACTATATCTTTTTTTAACTTTTTTTGTTATGTGGTTCTTGAGATACATTTTAATGTTCAATATCATGGATAGTCAATATATTTCTCATTATTTCTCCTAATGGACATTTAAAACTGTTTTTCACTAGTTTGCAAATATTTAAATGAAATAACTTGAGCTACTAATTATTAAAAAAAAAGCAGGAATCAGAGAAAGATGTGACTAAGTTATGATTCTTAAATTTCCTTAAAAGGATGGGAGCCCTAAATATTTTAATTACTATTATTTATTTTTATTGTGCCAAATTGTATAATTAATCTCATAAGCATTCTATAAAATAATTGTAATCTTCATTTTGTAGACCAAAGTATCAGGGCTTAAGTAATATAATAATGACATATGACCTAGAAGTATTAAGACAAGGATTTGAACCAAAGCTCCTCAGTCTGCCACTTACACTCCTGTTTACTATGTTATGAATGCTTTGAGGAAGGAGAGTAGAAAGGGGAAGACCTTGGGCTAACCCCGTATTATCAAAATATGCTTTCTCCCTCACCTTGAAAGTCAGCCTAGTGACCAGAAAGGTTCACCATTCAATTATCTGGATTAATGACCCATCCAGGTAAAAGTGGCTATCGAAAGATAATGAGACAGGGCAAGCTAGGGTTATTAGGCAGTTTTAGGGATAGTGCAGGAGGGGACCTCTGAAAAATTTAGGGAGGCTTCAGAGATAAGGACAAGCAAGGGAAAGTAACCCATTCCATTAGGAAAAACAAACATGCCAGGACCAAGGACAATATTGTTAATGCTGGTCCTGGTTTCCTTCAGGTGGTAAAGGGAGGCGGAGACTGGAGAAATGGAGAGTGGTTTAATTTATGGTCACATTAGAAGGGCAGCTGTTTAACTTCAATGCAGGGATGCCCATCCAGAAGACTGGGCCATAAATTTAAAGATGCAACAAATGGGGAAAGAGAAAACTGTTAGATAAGGAATGTGAAAATCCTGCACTCAGTAGCAAATTAAGTAAGACAGCCGAGAACTAACCAATCACAAAAAGACTGGTGAAGTTTTAGAATAATAAGGGAAAAAAAGGTATATATTCCCTAAGACACGACTCTACTTTGGCTTCCTTGTCCCTCCCAGGCCTGGTTCCCTGGCCTGGGAGTCCCACTTTATTTCTGCTCTTTTTCTTCTCAATAAACTTTTTCTTCTTCTAAACAAACCTGCCTTTGCTCGCTTGCTTGCCTGAGCGTCTGCGAAGTTCCTGCTGCGGCTTCGTGAGACACCAACCCGTGGGGGGTCTAGCGGCTGGGGCTCAGCGCTGCCCTGCAGCCTGGAATCTGTTCCTGGCTGGGAGACTAGGCCTGACAATTCCGGTATCAATAAGGCCCTATATGAACCTAATATCCAGTCTACAGATATTTTAACTAACTCCCTTTTATAACCTTTCAGTTTGGACTAATAAAAAGGCAAACTTCTTTCTCTGGAATGGTACTCACTCTTCAAGGTTGACCTTACCAGAAGCTTGAGGCAGAAAGGTCTCAGCGTAAGTAGTAATACGACATGAATTCTCAGTTTTAGATAGAGAGGCTTTTGCAGCAATTCTTGTCCATGATGCCAACATGGCTTCCTGGGCTGGAGTGATCACTTCAACTATATTTGTCTCTGGTTCTTCAACTATATTTGTCTCTGGTTCTTTTTCACTCATACTATGACTCTTCTGAGTATTTCCTCTCTTGGTCTTCTCTCTGCTTTTCCTTGGAGATAATCGCAATCTGGCCTCCCGTGGTGTTTCAGGAATATCCTGCAAATCACAGTGAACATTTTTGGAATATTTTTGTCAATTTGATCACTCTTTATACACTGACCCATGTGTGTCAGTGTGGAGAGGGTATAGGAATGTTCGTTCCCTTAGAGCAGTGGTTTTAACTGGAAGAAATTTTTGATGGTTGAAACTAGAGTTCGCACTTTTGTTCTCACAAGTGATGCTCATATCCATATCAAATATTTTCCCTCATATTACAAATAAAACAATAGATTCAGGAATTAAAGGACTTTCCCAAGTTCACACTGCCATTTAAAAGACAATCCTGGGGGCATAGGGGCAGGATTGCTATTTAACATCCTGATCTAGCAGGTGACCCCCAAAACAAAAAGAAATTTCTTACCCCCAAATGTCAACATTCTCATTTGAGAACCTGCCTTAGAGGTACAGCATCAGTAGAGGAAATGAGAAGTATGGGGGAAGGATAATTCAGTCAGAATTCTCTTCATACCATCACATTCCTCACTCACCTCTTTACTTTCACAGTAAACATGTTTCTGGAGCCTCTCATAAACCTTTATTTTCTAAGGAAATTAAGAGTAGAAATAAAAATTAGAAGCTGACAAAGTTTCCTATACTTGCTCCAAAAAGCAGAGACTCCCGCCAATGTGCTCACCTGGCCACTAGTACTCAAATGACATTGTTGGCACCAGTTCCGCAGAGTGTCCCGATGCACTTTATGAATCGGAGGCAAAATGGCAGGCATGGCAGGGACTACACAAGCTTTGAATTGTTCATTCATTTGAGGAAGATGAAGAGAAAAGAATGGAATTCAAGTTGCAGTAATATGATATTTGTAAGGTTCTCTATAATTACACAAAGTTCGCACTTCTTTCCTCAAAACCGATGAACATATACATATCAAATATTTTCCTTCATATTACAAATAAAACAATAGATTCAGCAATTAAAGAACTTTCCCAAGTTCACACTGCCATTTAAATGACAGACCTGGGGGCCCTCCCTGGTGGCACAAGGGGTTGAGACGCAGCCTATGGAGCTAACCACAGCCACTGCAACACAAGTTTGATCCTTGGCCAGGCAGCTACCCACATGGCGCAGCAGACCTCTTCTGTCTCACCTGCTGCTCCCCTCAGCAGTGTATTTCAGTCATTCCACCTATTTTGTTCCCCATTCTGTCTCTGGTGAATCCTCTCACCCCCCACACTTCTGGTCTATACCCCAGTTCTTGTATGCATAAATAAATTTAAAAATAAATAAATAAATAAATGACAGACCTGGGACTCAAACCCACCTTTTCAAATGCTAAATTTTTTTAATTAAAATTCTTTTTTCAGGGCCTGCCTTGTGGTGAAAGGGGTTAAGTCTCAGCACTATCAACCTATCTATCCCCAGCCACTGGCACAGAAGACCTCTCCTGTCTTGACTGCTACTCCCCTCAGCAATGTGTTTCTGCCTGTTCTGCTCCCCACTCTGTCTCTGGTGACTCCTCCCATCCCATCCCCCACCCAATCCCCGCATCTCAAGCCTACACCCCAGTTCTTGTATGCATAAAATAAATCTTTTTTTAAAAAAAGAATTGTTTTTCCATCACATATAGAATGCTGTTATATTTTTGTGGCCATCAACAAACACCTGGGTAAAACATTATGTTGAATTGTTCCTCTAAAACATCTAGATTATGGATCACAAAATTTAGCTATTTCTACAGAAATCGCCACACCCAACATCCCCACCCCATTTTCTCTTCAGCTCCTCATTTCTCTCTTCTTAGCTCTAACCTGTCAATATCTACTTTATTGGCCCCCAAATAAAATCATTTTGGCCCCCCAAATAAAATCATTTTGAAAATACTTATTTGATGGCTTTATATGAAGAACTGACAACAGATTCAAAGGGTCATGGTATCTGATCAATAATTACTCACCCAACAAAATGCTAGATTTTTTCAAAATTAGTCTTGCAACTACTGTATGTGGAATCTAAAAAGTCATAGAAACAGTAATGTGATGGCTGATAGGGGGTTGGGGTGGGGGAGATATGGAAAGGTATTGGTTGAAGGTCACACATTTTCTGTTGGAAGAGGAATTAAGTTCTGGGAATCTAATGTACAGCATGCTGTCTATAAATAATACTATTATTTATAAATTATAGCTTAAAAGTCACTAAGTAAATCTCAAATGCTCTCACCAGTGTGGGGGTGGGAGGATAACCACATGAGGTGATGGGTATGTGTTAACCTTATTGTATGTAACCATTTTGCAATATCTAAGTATAGCAAGTCATTACAACGTACCCCTTAAAATTACAGAGTTATATGTCAATTATACATCAATAAACCTGGGGGAAAGTATTTAGTCTTCACAAGACACATGTAAAGTGTGTGTTAACCTCATTTTATAGAAAGGGAGATGGAGATTGATGGGTTAGAAATTTGAACTCCTATTAACTCCACAAGCCTAATTTGTGTCTTCAAAGTAATATATGCTGGATGCTTAACAATTGAGAAGTATAGGAATGAGTAATCACTTATCTTATACCTGGCATGAGATTCAAGGGCAAGGTAAGATGTGAGCTAGGTGTTGCAGTCAGAGAATAGGGGGGAGGGCCTCCCTGGTGGCTTATGGGCTAAGGACAGCACTGTGAAGCTATCACCAGCCACTGTAACATGAGTTCAATCCCCCACCAGCCAGGGAGCAAACCACATGGCTCAGCAGACCTCTCCTGTCCCTCAGCTGCTCCCCTCATCTGTGTGTTTCAGTCAGTCTGCCTGTTCTGTTCCCCACTGTCTGTGGTGAATCCTCTCACCCTCCACACCTCTGGCCTGTACCCCAGTTCTTGTATGCATGAATAAATAAATCTTTAAAAAAAAAAAAAAGAGGGGAAATGTGCTACCTGGGCTTCCCCAGAGTTGGAGGAGTGGCAAAATAACTGAACAATCCCGATCCTCATACCTTTGTTTTTCCTAGGCTTGACATCTGTGGTTGAAGAAACACTTGGCTCCACTTGATTTTCTACAATAATTTCCTTCACAGGCTCCAGTGTGAGAATCACACTCTCCTCATCTAGTTCTTCATCCAAAAAATTCTGGAGAGGGAAGTGTCAATTACTGATTCTCATTTATCACCAAACAACCGAATTGCTCACTTTCAAGGTGCAACTAGTGAATAAAAATCCAAAAAGCCAAAAGGTGGATGGAGAGAAAATTTACTGAGATTGTTAATTTGATATTTTTAGACCCTTTAGTATGTAAGAGAAACAATGAAGGGATGGGCCAAAGTCGATTTACAAGTGTGTAATTAACAAAATATGAGTTCAGGGCTTGGATTTGGGGAGCCATTCCCTCATGGCCCTCCTTCTCCACTTCTCAAAAGCCAAACTCTTTCATTTTATCTCCTAAATCTGTATAGAATGTGTTGCTGCCTTCCCGTGTTCTATCAGTTACCCAGTTCAAGTTCTCATCAACTCACTGGCTGATACAGTAACCTCCTGTTATCTCAAAGACCTTTTTGACTATTTTTTTCAGGCAGATTGCTCTTTTGCTTGTTTAAACTCCAATAGTTCATCATTGTTATTCAAATTAAAGACAAAACTCCATGTAACCTTTAACTTGCTGAATAGGCTGAGCCTTGCCTGCCTCTCCAGCTCAAGATTCCTGAGCTATCTAAGATCAGCCCCAAGACCTGAAAGCAGCAAATATATGCATTCCTCTCCATTGCAATCACGGTAACTAACACAGTGCCCAGCATGGAGTTAATGCTCAATACTTTTCAATGATCTAATGACTAAAAGATTAAGTGGATCCATAGGAAGAAGTTAACATTTACTGATTTTGTACAAGACACTTGCATGCTGTACTAGGTAACTTCAGTAGTTCCCATTTAATGCTCTTAGCGTACTTGTAGTAATTTATTAGTTTTCATATTTTACAAAATAAGAAAGTGAGGGCCTCCCCTGGTGGCGCAGCGGTTGAGCACTGGCCTGCAAAGCTGCCCGCAGCCTCTGCAGTGCTGGTTCGTTCCCCGGCCACCGGCGAGGGTCCCACCAAAAAAAAAATAAATAAATAAGAAAGTGAGTTTCAGGAATTAAATGATCAATGGCTATGTAGGCATTGAGCAACATGTGCTTAAGTAAGTTTCTCATCTTAGCTTTTCCTCTCAAACCTACTGATAAATAAATCCATTCCTACCTCACAGTAATATTCGTTCCAGAAAAGTAGATTAGATGTAGCCAAGCCCTCCCCCCTTATTTAAATCTTTTCAATTACTTCCCTTTGCTCACAAACTCTTTTACCTTGTATATAGGGATTTTGCATTTGTATACCACCTTTTTCAAAGTACTGCCACACACATTCACTGGTCAGCTTCAAACAAAAGCATTTCCTTCAAGGGGAGGGAATTTTATTCTACTGTAGGCATAAGTAGGGCTCAAAATAGCTGTATGACTTACCCATAATCGTATACATAATATTGACCAGTTCAGGTCTCTAGCCTGATACAGCAGCCCCTGTAAATACTTATGAAAATTTCTCAATTTAGTTTTTTCTCCAGTCCAGGACTAACCAAACCTAATCTGGAATCCATTTGGTACCAAGCCTTTGGGAATAGGTTATTTCTTACTCCTGGAGAAAAGAAGGACATTGATCATTTGCTTTCTAACCTTAGGCACAGACCCTTTTCCACTATTCTTTTAGCCTGAATATTTTTACTGTTTTTATGTTGCATAGCTTGTCATTCTACAAAAAAAAAAAAAAAAAACTGCTTTGAACTAGGCACTGAAATCTTTCCTTCACCTTTATATTCCCACCTAAATATACACAGAACCACAATCACCTGGAGAAAAAATAGTAATTCATCTGCAAAGAGAATGCCATTCCAAAGACAGAATCAAGAAATTAAGATTCATGGCAAAAGGGAAACATAAAAAAAGACTTTGAAAAGTGAATCTGTGAGAAAATTAATTCCATTCAAATAAACTTACCTTCTCCATGCTTTTGTAATTTGAACATGCCATTTCCAGGAACACTCAAGAGAAAGGCAAAGCTTATGACCTTAAGGATATCTGCTGTTTACTCTTTTTAACCCGAGAGATCTAGCTTGATTTCTCCTTTTATAAGCAAATGCCTCCTTCTACTTCCTGTTTCCCAGAGGACTTGTTTTCCCCCCTCCTCTTTTCCCCTCCCTTATTATCTGTCAGGGTGATAATTTTGTCAGTTTTATGTTCTGTCTAGTCTGCTGAATGAGAATTTATTTATTGAATTAAAACTTCTAATAGTTTGGTTTTGTTTTTATTTTTCTATATAATTTATTATGAGATGATCAATGTCAATAAAATAATAATTTTCATTATTTTCTTTGTGTCTTTCTGACCAGTTCTTCATTTTTCCTTCAAAATGTTGCATGCAACACTCGACAAACTAAAGAATTTTTAAACCCACAAGTAAGGATTTGAGGGTTCATTGGCAGCTACTCATTTACATGCAATTATTCTCTTAGCATTTTTTTCACAGACATCCTCTTTAACAAGTTTTTGGAAAATACCCCCGTGACCGCTATAGTTTCAAAACTCATAGATTCTGTCACATTTCCTAGTAGCTGGTGACAGGCTGCAGGTACCACTGCCCAGTCCGCAAAGCCAAGGGTGACTTATGCATCTTCTACCCACTGTGGCAGCTCTGAAAAACCTATAACTTTTTTTTCTTAAGAAAGATAATTTTCTTCATATCATTAAGGTGAAACTTGGGATAAAATTGGAAGTAACAAGTTATTATTGGATAAACAATATTATTAAATAGATCTCGAACAATATTGGTGATGGGTTAAATGTTATGGATAGAATAAAAAAGAGATCAAATGTATTTTGTAATGTTTTATGCCAGAGTTCTGTCACTTACTGGGAAATTAGATTTATGTGTAGGGGTTGAATAATAAATTTCTCCTGGAGCTAGTTCTAAAGACAAATATTAAGCTTGTAATAGAAGGGAAGGAATGACTACTAAAAATAGGAGCAGCAAAAGCCAAACATTAAGGCAACTGATGGACTAATGAACACAGAAGGAACTGCAAGCACTTGGGAATTGCTGAGGCATAATTGAGGTCAGGTATGACCAGTGATGAAGTTAGATAAGTCATAGATGTTTTCCTAGCTCACTCCAAGGAACCCAGACGTTCTTAAGGAAAATGTCACAAACAACATGGCAGGACCTCCCTGGTGGTGCAAAGGGTTAAGTCTCAGCACTATCAAGCTATCAGCAGCCACTACGCACAAGCTTGATCCCTGGCCAGGGAGCTAACCCACATGGTGCAGCAGACCTCTCCTATCTCGCCTACTGCTCCCCTCAGCAGTGTGTTTCAGTAGATCGGCCTCTTCTGCTCCCCACTCTGTTTCTGGTGAATCCTCCTATTCCCCCGCACTTTGGCCTACACCACAGTTCTTGTATGCAAAAATAAATAAAAACAAATCCCTTTTTAATAAAATTTTAAAAATCAATATGGCAGTCCTGCCATCCAGCGCTCACAGTGGGCTTTCTCTGCCCTCAGAAAATGAATTGGGTCCATCAGCTTCAAGACTCAAGGATACTAGGGCAGTTTAATTAGTAATATAATATATTCAAACTGTGCTCTGCAAAAGCTCAGCTTCAGTTTATTGAAGTACTGGTCAGAAAATAAGCTGAGACCCTTCCTCGACTCTCCAGAATCAGACCCAACTGCTAGGAGTCTTACTTCACAAATCCTCAGGGTAATTCTTCAGCATCTGAGTGTAGAAGGGTGGACTAAATCCAAATCTGACCAAATGGCTCAGAGTAAGGCACATAGGGTTGGGATCTTAGCCCCTCCCTTCCAAGAGGATATTCAGCTCCAGGAAATTCAGTCAAGATGTATTCAGCCTGGGGAGATTCAGCCAAAAAAGGATATTACTGGGCGTGGCCCCAGTTTGTGAGCCTTCTCTGGATCTCCTGAGCCCTCTTTTGAAATTTCCTCCAGGTGGGTGCCTGACCTCACACAACAAATCTGTCTCAGGAAGTCCACTTTAATCAGCCTTTTTATTTCCTTCTCCCCCTTCTGCCAAGGCAGCTGGGGTATCCTGACTTTGCTCAGTGCTGTATGTTGCTTCCGCTGAGCCTCTAAGAATCATCCTAGAAGTGGAATTGTGGCATCTCCTGGGATTTTTGTTATGTTAAATCCTGTGCAAGGAGAAAATGTCCAAAACAATGACATTTTGCTTTTCCAGTGTGATATACCTGCCCTTTTGAACAATCACTCTCAAAATCTAATCAAAGGATCCCTCCCCTAACTTCTGCCAATACATGCTAGATAATGTCTGCAGTTCCTTTGGCTCTTTGGTGTATATTCAGTTTCCTTGCTTGCCAAGTATTAATTCCCCAGCTGGTTTATGATGCAATTTAAGTTACTGGCCTAACAGCTGGAGAGAGGTTTGAGGGCATTTTTGAGTGGTCACCTTTACCTTGGGAGGCGGGGATTGTACAGCAGCTTCCTACACAGACATGGTGCTAGCTCTTACTAAGAAACTGCCACACAAAAAAAAAGAAAGAAAGAAAAAGAAAAAGAAACTGCCACTATCTCTCTAAGTTCTGAATATTCAACGGAACGTACATAGCTAACACTTACAGGGCTATCCATTGTCATGTCCCCACCACATGTTTCAGGATCCTGGATTTCCCTGGCCAAGCTGCTGCCTTAGCATAACACACATCTTTGCTAAAACTTATCTCTGTAGTTCTGCAACTTTAGCTAGCAGAGCTTCCCTTTGCTGTTCAGTTATGTCCATTCTTCTAACATCAGGAGATATGGGCCCCTCTCATGCTTAGTCTATCTAAGCTTGTTAATGGTCCTTAGTTTCTCACTATCCCATTTGATGGATGTTAATATCAATAACCAGCCAACTCCACTATCATTGCACACCTTTCTACGCCTATGTTTTCCAAATGTGCAGAAGTACTGCATTTATAAGGGGACCTCCTTTTACTGTGACATATTTCCAGGTCACAGCCAGTGAAGTCTTAAGCAATTAGATCACCATTGTGTGGCAGGGACTATTCATCCCCCACACAGCACTCAGAATGGTATCCGTTTGTGTTCATCAACACAATGAACCAATTCCAGAATCTTCTTTTCCTTGATGTTGTTGAAGGTTTTTTTTTTTTTAAGAGTTTTATTTATTTATTTTAAGATTGATTTATTTATGCATACAAGAACTGGAGTGTAAGCCAGAGGTTTGGAGGGGAGTGAGAGGATTCACCAGAGACAGAGTTGGGAGCAGAACAGGTAGATGTACTGAAATACACTGCCCAGTAAGAACTGGAGTGTAAGCCAGAGGTTTGGAGGGGAGTGAGAGGATTCACCAGAGACAGAGTTGGGAGCAGAACAGGTAGATGTACTGAAATACACTGCTGAGGTGAGCAGCAGGCGAGACAGGAGAGATCTGCTGTCCCATGTGGGTTGCTCCCTGGTTGGGGGTGAAACTCATGCTGTACTGGCTGGCAGTAAAGTGATAGTGCTCTTTAACCACTGAGCCACCAGGGAGGCCCCCCTGACGATTTTTTAAAAATTTCTTATTTTCAGGCCTCCCCCTGGCGCAGCGTGTTGAGCACAGTGCTGTGAAGCTGTCCGCAGCCTCTGCAGCATGGGTTCGATTCCTGGCCAGCCAGGGAGATACCCACATGGCCCAGCAGACCTCTCCTGTCTCACCCACTCCTCCCTTCAGCAGTGCTTTCCTTCCATCTGGCTGTTCTGCTCCCCACTCTGTCTCTGGTAAATTCTCTCATCCTCCTGTGCCTCTGGCCTGTACCCCAGTTCTTGTATAAATAAATTTTAAAAATCTTTAAAAAAATAAAATTTCTTGTTTTCTTAAATTGAAGTAATATTGCATTGTTTCAGATGTGCATCATTAAAATCAATGTATGGATATACTACATTACGCTTATCACTAAAAGTCCAATTCTATCCTTCACCATACATTTTGATTCCTTTAACCTTATTTAATCACCTCCCCACCCAATTCCAAAATCCTACCATCTGATAGCTCTTGAAGGCACCAAATGAATTTGCTCATGGCAGCCAAGAAGCATACACCAAGATGGACTTAGCCATGCAAGAGATTTACTGAACAAAGCAATTGTGAAGGAGAATGAGAAGGGAGACTTTTCTCTATTCTTCAGCTTTCTCTGGTCTTTCTTCATACCCAAATTAGGCAAAATAAGTCAAGAATTATGAATTCAGGGTCTCCCTGGTGGTGCAGGGGTTAAAGTCTCAGCGTTATCAAGCTATCATCAGGCACTGCGGCATGTGCATGTATCAGTGCACAAATTCTAGAAGCAATCAAGTGACAGACACCCTTTCCTTTTTTTTTTTTTAAAGATTTATTTATTTATGCATACAAGAACTGGGGTAGAGGCCAGAGGTGCGGGGGTGTTGAGAGGGTTCACCAGAGACAGAGTGGGAAGCAGAACAGGCAGATCTACTGAAATACACTGGTGAGGGGAGCAGCAGGCAAGGCAGGAGAGGTCTGCTGAGCCATGTGGGTAGCTCCCTGGCTGGCTGGGGATCGAATTCGTGTTGCAGAGGCTGCAGATAGCCTCACAGTGCTGTGCTTAACCCCTTGTGCCACCAGGGAGGCCCCCACACTTTCTTTTTTGATCTTCAAAACTAAACCTTTTAAAAATTGAAATAAAATTTACAGTAAAATGTACAGATCTTAGATATAGATTGATCTGTCTTGAAAAATGGTAGTAAACTACCCAATCAGAATTGAGAATATTTTCATCACCAAAGAAAAGTCCTACTGTGTCTCTTCCAGTCAGTCCCCACCACTCCCACTCTTTGGAGGGAGTTGGATAAGGAGAAATGTCATTTTATTTCCTTTGGGCACATGGCTTATCCCTGGTAACTCATCTTGCTTCCTTTTCAGGTGACCTTTACTGTAAGAGATGGTGGAGAAAAATGGAAAAAATGTATAAGGAAAGTGGTAATTTGTTGATAGACATGAATGTTAGAATCACTTTCTTTTCTGAATGATCCTACGTGCTCCTTATCCAATCCACTGCTAAGTCCTGTCAAGCTGATCTCCATCTTTACCACCCATCAGAGTCTGTGCTGCCAAAATCTCTGCCTAGAAAATTCCTACCTGGTTTCCTCTAGTACTCACTCTCTACCTTCAGGATTTCTCCATCCTAGAGGCCAATTATTTATTCAGCAATGCAAATCAGGGCATCCCTGGTGTCACATAGGTTGGGTAAAGACCCAACCTATGAACCTATCTGCAGCTACTGCAGCACGAGTTTGATCCCTGGCCAGCCAGGGAACTACCCACATGGCACAGCAGACCTCTCCTGACTCACCCGCTGCTTCCCTTAGCAGTGTAGTTTAGTCGATCTGCCTGTTCTGTTCCCCAGTCTGTCTTTAGAGAATTTTCTCACTACCCCTTCACCTCTGGCCTGTACCCCAGTTCTTGTATGCATAAATAAATCTTAAAAAAAAAAAACAACAATGCAAATCAGACATTTCAGCCTAGCCCCTTGAAATCCTAAAAGAAGTGTCTTCTTTTTCTAAGATAAAGATAAAAGACTTTGTATTTCCTAAACCTCCATTCCTCTCTAGTATCCCGCAATATTATCTTTGTTCCCTGAGTTTGAACTCCCAATTTATTTTTTTTTTATTTTTTTTTAATTTTTAATTTATTTATACAAGCACTGGGTACAGTCAGAAGCGCAGGAGGGTGAGAGAATTCACCAGAGCCAGAGCGGGGAGCAGAGCAGGCAGAAGGACCGAAGTACACTGCTGAGGGGAGCAGCGGGCGGCAGGAGAGGTCTGTGCGCCATGTAGGACGCTCCTCCGGTGGCCGGGGAGCAGCCGGGGATAGAACCGGCGCAGCAGAGGCTGCGGGCAGCTTCCCAACCCAGCGCTCAACTGCTGAGCCACCAGGGGAGGCCCTAAACTCCCAATTTATTGACCTTTCAGGTTTTTACTACACTTATCAGGATTTTTAGAGTTCCTTCCCATTGGCAGCAAACCCCTTCTCCTTTTTCAATTTAATTCTTACTCTCCTTTCAATTTTGTGTCAGCTCAAAATTTTCTCAGGGAAATCTTTCTTGAAGGTAGTCCTTTCAGATGACAAAAATAACACATTTTGGATGATTTACTTCCTCCAGGTCATTCCAAATCCAGGTGTGGCTAGAAACAAATGTGAAGTCCAAGGTGATCTACATGAGAAGACTCAACTGGGTCTACTTCCTTTTTATAACCAGATAGATTTTGCTCCTACTCTTCAAGTTCTTTCTCTTTTATTAGGCTTCAAAAATATTAAGATTTCAGAGATTTTTTAATCCTTCATGTTTTTGGTAATTAAAATATTAAATTATTATTAAATGATATAAAATATAAATATAAAATATAAAATATTAAATGATTATTACCAACTTTGGACTTTGCAGTCTGAAACAGGAAGGTGGAACTTTCTGTGCTGATAGCACTCTAAAAGAATGGTGAACGTTTCTGCTAGAAATCTACCAGACTTTGTAAGAAGTTGGGAAGCATCCACCACATAAATGACACAGGACAAGGAAGACAAGGATTCTCTGTATGCCCAGGGACAGCAGTATTATGACAGGAAACAAAGTGGCAATAGTGGTCAGACTAACCAATATACTGGAGTAAATCTACAACTACAAAGAAGATTGTGCTATGGCTTGATGGGGACCTTGAGCCCAAATGCAGCTCTAAGATCATGCTGGCTGTTCAATGTTGCAAGCATTTTAGGGGAGATCAGAGAAGGGGCCAAGTGATCCAGTTCTCAGTTTTGCTTATTAAGCAGACAATAAAATCATGAAGTTGTACAATTCACTTCAACAATAGAAGAGTAGAGCATTGAAAAAAGCAATTTCTGCTAAGCATTTTATTTATTTATTTATTTATTTATAAGATTTATTTATTTATGCATACAAGAGCTGGGGTAGAGGCCAGAGGTGCAGGGGGTGAGAGGATTCACTAGAGACAGAGTGGGGAACAGAACAGGCAGACTGACGAAATATACTGCTGATGGGAGCAGCGAGCTGACAGAAGAGGTCTGCTGTGCCATGTGGGTAGCTCCCAGGCCAGTTGGGGATTGAACTGCTGCTCCAGAGACTAGATAGCTTCATAGTGCTGTTCTCAACCCCTTGTGGCATCAGGAAGGCCCTGCTAAGCATTTTCAAAGAATTTATTAGTGGGCCTCCCTGGTGGCACAGGGGGTAAAGACAGAACTATCAAGCTATCTGCAGCAGGAATTCAATCTCTGGCCAGCCAGGGAGCAACCCACATCACACAGCAGACCTCTCCTGCCTCGCCTGCTGCTCCCCTCAGCAGTGTATTTCATTACATCTGCCTGTTCTGCTCCCCACTCTCTGGTGAATCCTCTCACCCACTGCTGCTCTGGCTTAAAGGCCAGTTCTTGTATGCATAAATAAATAATCTTTTTTTTTTTCAAAAAGAATTTATTAAAGGGGCCTCCCTGGTGGCCTAGGTGATAAGTTTCAGTGTTATGGAGGCGGCCCTTCAGGGTAGCCTGAGTTTGATCCCCTAGAAGTAGGGCCAGGGATCTGACCTACATGGTGCAACAAACCGCTTCTGTCTTGCCTGCTGTTCCCCTTGGCAGTTTATTTCAGTAAATCCGCTTCTTCTGTTCCCCACTTTGTTTCTGGTGAATCCTCTCAACCCTTCTACCTTTGGCCTACACCCCAGTTCTTCTCAAAAATAAACAAAACAAAATTTATTAGAGACCGTCTATAACAGTATATTAGAGAGAAGTAGGAAATACATGGAGAGAATAGAAACAAAATTCTGGGTGTCATACACAAGAGGGCTTTTCTTTCTAAGGGGTGATTCATGAGAATTTACTTTTCCAGAGAATATGGAGCAAAGCAGATATGTAGCAATACATTAAACAGAGTGGACATAGATTTCTTAACATTGACCCCTCAATAACTTGCAATCCATTCCTTTTATAATTCACTCCAAACCTTTCATTCATCATTCATCACTGAACAAAGATTGAGCACCAATTATGTGTCAGGCTGTTCTAGATTTTGATTCCTAAGTGCATAAAACTGACAGAAATCTGCTCGTGTTATGAGGGGAACCCAAACAATAACAAATAGTATGTTAGAGGAGATAAGTGCTATGAGGAAATAGGAATAGGAGCATGGTGAGGGGGATGCATGGTGCTAGCCAAGGTTGAGAAACAGATTTCAAACAGAGGGTCCCAGTATTCCTTTTTGACAGTGACATTTGAAGATGTAAAATAATACAAATGTTTTCTATATTGCTATCTGGGGAAAGAGCATTGCAGCCAAAACCAAAGCCCTAAGGTGGTAGTGTTAGGTATGTCAGCAAAAGACCCCCTTAAAGGTGAGGGGATACAGATGGGAGGACCTGAAGTGTTCAAAAAGACTGGTTTTTTCTCTGAATGAAGCAGCATCTGGGGGAGGATTTTGAGCAGAGGAATGTCATGAACTAACTTGTATTTCAAAGGTTTTTAATATGTGCAATTATTTTATTTTAATATAAATTTTTTAAAATTTTCAAACATGGAAGTTAAACCACCTATTATTATTTCATTACACAATTAATGGCTAACGCAATACTATGCATATGTATATATACATATGTACAATTGTTGATCATAATATTGGCGATTATAAATTTATGTAGATATGAAACCCTGTATAACTATAAGTTATCACAAGACATTAGTAATTGCTATGGTGTCACCTAATATCAACTCCAAATTAAAATTTCTCCAATTATTCCAAGAACACCAGTTTAACTAGAGCAATTATAATTTATCATTCAAGTCAGGACACTTTAAAATTTGTACCTTTGATGTTCAAAACATACATTATCTTAAGTGAATAACTGTACTTACATATGGATAACTACCACACAAAACAATAAGCTCAATTATGATATAGCTCAATTATGTTGCTAAGGCAGATGTAATCACAAGTGATTGCTTCCTTGTGAGATTATTATTAAATCTCCTCAGTAAGAACATAATGATATATTGTATCCCACATATTTCCACTTGTACCATTCGTCATAAATTCGAATACTTAGTTAAGGTGGATAAAACAAATTTCATTTTTTGCTTTTTTTTTTTTTTTTATACCAGCACTGGGTATAGTCAGAAGCGCTGGAGGGAGAGAGAACTCACCAGAGCCAGAGGGGGGAGCAGAGCAGGCAGAAGGACCGAAGTATACTGCTGAGTGGAGCAGCGGGCGGCAGGAGAGGTCTGCGCGCCATGTGGGACCCTCCTCTGGTGGCCGGGGAGCAGCCGGGGATCAAACCAGCGCTGCACAGGCTGCGGGAAGCTTCGCAACCTAGCGCTCAACCGCTGCGCCACTGGGGAGGCCCCATTCTTTGCTATTAAGTTCCATCTTGCCAAATGTAGAAACTCAGGCACTTTCAGGTTAATTAATTCCAACTATGTATTTTAAAAAAAAATTGTATTATCAGTGTTCATTTTTAAACAATATTTGCTTCCCCCACCCCCTCAGGTGTAGTCCAACTATGTATTTTAAAACATTCCCCATCTCCTTCCTCCCCAGTTGTTCTTCAGGGATGGGATGCTTAGACAAGGAGCTGCTTCCACTTTTGTCAGAGCTCACATGCAAGTTTGCCTCTGCCAGCCATGCCTTGGCTGGCCCTAGACTCTAGAATGGTTCTACATTTCTCCTATCATCATTTTTATTGTACTTCACATCTTGCACGCACATCCCACCACATGTGCTTGTGGGCACAGACTTGCCTTCATGGCTGCTTAATTTCCAGATGAGAAATTGGAATGAAGATTTCTTCTTAGCTCCCTCAGAACATCATCATACCAGCAGCCTGTTGCCATGGGCTTCATTTAAGGCACAGGATTATATACAGCCCTCCCTCTTCATCATAATAGGGTTCTGGGAGCGTTAAGGGACTGTTGTGGGGGGAAAATGAAATAGTAAAATGTTACAGGAATTTGGGGGAAGACTTGGGGATTGTGACATCAGAGATTTCATCTTGCCAAGAGCAGGAAGGAGGGGTAAAGTTCTAACAGGAGAGTACAAATTATCTCAAAGTGGTTTTTTTTAAAAAAAATGAATCATGCGGGCCTCCCCAGTGGCGCAGTGGTTGAGCGCTGGGTTGCGAGGCTTCCCGCAGCCTCTACAGTGCCTGTTCAATCCCCTGGCGCCGGGTGAGGGTCCCACATGGCGCGCAGACCTCTCCGGCCGCCCGCTGCTCCCCTCAGCAGTGTATTTCGTCAGTCTGCCTGTTCTGTTCCCCGCTCTGGCTCTGGTGAGTTCTCTCACCCTCCTGTGCTTCTGACTGTATCCAGTGCTTGTATAAATAAATAAATACATCTTAAAAAAAAAAAAAAAGAATCATGCCAAGAGAATGTCATAATTTTTGGTTTAATACTAAGAACATAGTAACAGTCTCCTAAAATATAATAGATAATGAATATTTGCTATGTACATTTTTAAATGCAATATATTATGCATTTATGATTTGGAAGTAACTCTAGACACCTTTTTAAGCCATAGATTTATATACACATAACAGTTACAAAAGAAAATACAGGCAAAGTGCCTTTTTCCCCCCGATTCCAGAGACATTCCATAAGAAAACTTTTAAAAAGTTTGTTTAATATACATGTTTTGTTTCCCTTTCACTTGGTTTTAAAATACTTAAAAGTCTGAAATCATTTAATTCAGAATATACGAAGCGTGGAGGAGCCCGGAGTTCAGCTGTCAGTTGATTGTAGTTGTCTGTTTATCATTAAAATTAATCATAGCTGGTGACTTTTTCCTGGTAATATAATCTTATTGGAGGCTTTTCATCAATACCCTATTCCTATAAAGCAAATGAAATATATTTCAAAAACAAACCAAAAAGATAAAATTGCATACTTGAAAATAACCCAGAAAGTCACTGCTGAACCAATAAAACAATAGGCTCATAGGTGGGATAAGTGACCATGTCATCAAGGAATGGCTGTCATCTTACCCTAACTCTGCAATATATTCATGTTCCTGTCCTGTGCCAGGAGGGACCCCAGAGTGCATCTTCACCATGACCCAACAGCCCAGCTATGTTTTTGAAAGGCTATTCAAAGTGACTCTGGCTTTATTCAACTTGCCTGGCATAAAGAAATGCAGCAGCAAGGGGCTTCCCTGGTGGTGCAGGGGTTAAAGTCGCAGCACTATTAAGCTATGGCCAGCCACTGTGGCAGCAGACCCCTCCTGTCTCACCCTTTGCTACCCTCAGCAGTATATTCTAGTCAATCTGCCTGTTCTCTCTACTCTGACTCTGGTCAATCTTCAAACCAGCCCCGGGCACCTCTGGCCTACACCCCAGATCTTGTATGCCTAAATAAATAAAAATAAATCTTCAAAAAAAGAAAGAAATGCAGCAGAAAGCATCACAGCCAAAGGGTTAGAGAGCTGCAAACTCACTTCTGCCTGTGGGAGTCAGTAGTGGTGTCAGGGCCTAAGGTGCTGCCACTCCTGACTAGCAGGAAGGGACGCTGAGCTGCACCACTCCCCTTCCAGGTTTCTATCCTTTGTCAGGTGCCTGAGACCTCAGATGCTCAGTAATCATGGCACCAAAGGGGGACCCCACCCCAGCAGGTCAACAGAGCTTGGAATGAAGCCCAGGAACTTCCTGGGGTAAGGAGAGGTTCCCTGTCCTGCTATTCAGAAGCATTATTGTCTTCGCATCCTTCTCTCCCAAGTTAAGCCCAGAAGCATACTTGGGCTCACCTTCTGCAATACAAAAGAAATGAAAATTCCCTGTAAGCACCCTACTGCTTTACCTTTCCATTTTTACTGCAGAAAATACCTCAATTGCAATCAAGATTTTTTTCTTTTACTCAACACCACCAGTATCTGCACTCTTCACTATTTAAATCTTTTATTATCCCAGATGTTATTTGTTCCTTCTTCAACTTCATTTGATTAATTAAAAAATACCCTAAACGCAAATCCTTCCCATTAACTGCATATTTCCTATTTTCTCCTTGTTCCTTTTCTGTCCCCTTTATCATTTCCCTAATATTATGCTTGAAGCTCCAGTCTAAGCTGTGGCACAATCCCTACTATCTCTTAACAATGTTTATTTTCTTAAAAATATTTATTTATTTATGCATACAAGAGCTAGGGTGCAGGCCAGAGGTGTTGGGGCTGAGAGGATTCACCAGACAGAGAGGGCAACAGAAAAGGCAGATTGATTGAAATACACTGAGGGGAGCGGCGGGCGAGTCACGTGTGCCACGTGGGCAGCTCCCTGGTGGGGGACTGAACTCATGCTGCAGTGGTTGCGGATAGCTTCATGGGTTGTGTCTTAACCCCTTGTGCCACCAGGGAGGCCCTCTTAACAATAGTTAAATAATCACCAAATAATTATCTAGATGTTAGATTTCTCTTCTAGTTGCTACAAGATGCTAGCCCCTTTTAAACAAAGGAAAAACTGGTTTTCTTAGATTTCTGAATTGATCTATTTATTTACTTCCCTCCTATGCTATAGAAGTCTCAATCTATTCACTTGCTTAAAATCCTTCAATGGCCTATAATCCAGATAATGAGCTGCAGGATGTCACCGTTTCTCCCCCTACTCCTAGGAATCTGTTTGCAAAAATTTGCATATGTGCATTTTTCTAAACACACAGAGGTCACCACAGTTGGTACTCTACAAGCCTAAATACAGTGACCTTTTGGAAAATTTGTTTTATAGGCCATTTAAACTTCAGGTAACTTCTTAATTTAATGCTGTATTTGACCTTCAAACACCTTCTGGTACAACTTGCTCCTTAGAAACCGAGGCCCTGAGCCTCCCCAGTGGCACAGTGGTTGAGCACTGGGCTGCGATGTTGCCCGCAGCCTCTGCACCGCAGATTTGATCATGGCCTCCCACATGGCGCGACAGACCTCTCCTGTCTCGCCAGCTGCTCCCCTCAGCAGTGTATTTCCCCGCTCTGGCTCTGGTGAATTCTCTCAACCCTCCCAAGCTTCTGACTGTACCCAGTGCTTGTATAAATAAATGTGTAAATCTTAAAAAAAAAAAAAGAAAGAAAAAAGAAACCGAGGCCCAAAAAGGTGGCTTATGCAAAATTACTGAAATGGTCTCTGATAGAAACAGGACTAAATCTAGGACTGCTCCTCCTTGGCCTCATGCTTCTTTTAAAACAGTAATGCCCATTTCCTACCCATCATCAAGCCTGCCAGTTTCGATTGCTTATTTAATAAAAATATTTCCCACTGTCATTTAGAAATAAGAACCTGGGCCTCTCTGGTGTCACAGGAGTTTACTCTAAGTGCTATCGAGCTATCACTAGTCACTGAGGCATGAATTCGATCCCCAGCCAGGGAGATGACCCACATGGTGTAAGCAGACCTCTTGCCTGCTGCTCCCCTCAGCATTTTAGTAGACCTGCCTGTTCTGCTCCCTACTGTTTCTGGTGAATCCTCCTACCACCCCAGCTCCCCCAAATTCTGGCCTACATATCAGTTCTTGTATACATAAATAAATAAAATAAATTTTAGAAATAGGAACCTTAATTAGCTGGTAGGGTTTATTCAGAGAACAAATTTATCAGGTTCCTTCCCCCAGGTCAATTACTTTCTTTAATATGTTGATTTCAGTTTGATTTGGAATTTAAGTTATAGAAAAAATCATTTTTTGGTGACCTTGCTTCAGTTTTCTTCATAACTGTGCTTCTAAAGTTGGTTGTTTGGTGAATACAATGACACTTCATTTATCATCCTATAACTAATAAAATTTTTGAAAAGAACATCAGCTAGTAGGAAAACCCTAAATTTTCAACATTCAAAGTTTACTGTAATTTGACCCAAACGAATGGCATTGCTTGAAATCTGTAAAACTGAACTCGTATCTATCTTCATGACTTTGCGCAGACTAAATCCCACTAGCTGGAATAAGTGAATGTTTGCTGTGTGCCAAGCAGTGCTAAGTTCACCCACATTACTTGATTTTATTTTCACTGTCTCTTCAGGTACACATTAGTATGTCCATTGTATGAGTGAGGAAACCAATGCTTATTTTCAAATATAGTCTGTCACACTAAACTCCTTGCAATTTCTTCTTTGTCCTAAGTTCTTTCATAGACTTAGCACTGATCCCTATCTGAAAAATGTCCTTACTCATCCTTTCTACCCAGTCAATTCTTCCCTTAAGTTAGGAAGCTTCTTTGACACCAGCTGTCACCTTACATGGTTTTACTAACCTGTTGAGAACCCGTCCATGCCCAGACTGCAGGCTACTTAAGGGAAGGGCTCTTTTGCTAGCCATTATATCTGTATAGTGCGTCCACCAGCAACACAATAACTATACAATGTTTCTTCAGATTTATGGATCTCCAGGTATAAGCATTAAGCCCATATAAACACTCTTTTCTAGGAATGCATACAAGTACCTGAGTAGCGATTTTCTTTAAACTCTTTACTGACACTTGGATTTGATGTACAGGGCTAAAGCTTATTATGTATCTTCTCTTTTCCCCTAAATGAAAAACAGGTGTCCACTTTTAGTTTATGGAAAAGCCCGGGTAATTACCTTTGGACACATTTGGGGCACAACATATTGTCCTCCAGGTGTGGGGGTGTAAAATTGCAGGAGGGGAGCAGGAACAGGGCACACACTTGCCCTTGTTTCTCAGGTACCCAGGCTTGTCCCCCATGAAACTGAAGGCGGACCCAGCCTTCTCTGTCTGCAGGGAGACTTCTTCCATGAATAACACACCACCTAACATCTGGGAACAGAAAGAGAGTTAATTATAAACAGAGTGACGAAATCCTACTGTTTAAGACTGCACACCTTGACCTTTGATTCTTTTTTTTCTCAAGTGACAGCTCCAATATAGAAGCTCTGGAATCCTAACTATACCTATTCTATCCTGCTCCCCTTAGTAAATAATGCAAATTTGTTCCTGTTAAAACTTTAGAGCTGGAAGTGGCAAAGCTGCACTGCATGTGGGTATTTGATAGTGTAGAGGAGGCAAAACTATCCATTTCAGGTGTTCAGCCGGGGCTCAGTGACAAAATGAAAATCAGACTAGCTAGAGTTTATTAAATAGTGTAGCACTCACCAAAGAGAAGCTGCCAGGAAAACTAGTCCAAGATGATGGGTTAGAATTCTAAGTTATATAACATCTTCCACAAAGACCAAAGAATTGGTAGAGGAATCACAGGACAAACAAAGAAAAGCAGTTTTAGGTTCCCAAGCACAATAAACTATGGAAAAATATATGAAAGGACCTAATGGAATAAGCTTTATTTGCAGATTCTTCTGGTGCCATCTCTAGGTTGTTTAAGAGTCTGTCTCCAGCAAAGGGACAATTTATATCCTGCCTTTAGCCAATCGGGGCAACTTTTTCTGGGTTTGCTACTTTGTCTTTAGCGCAAATTTAATTTTCGTGTTAAAGAGGCATATTCTGGGTAGCCATATTTTGGTTTCCTCCAATAGAAATGCCAAACCAGACTAGTCTGGGAAGGGTTTTGTCAAATAGTCTCAACTCTTTAGTAGGCGCTGTGTTGTGTAAACCAGGCTATGATGTTCTGGAAATGTATCCCCTGTCATTCTTAAAATATTTGAGGTAGATAGAATTATTAACCTATTTTACAACAAAGAAACTGAAAACTGGCTTGAATAAATTTTTAAATTGAGGTGACACTGATTTATAATGTGGTCTAAGTTTCAGATTACAACTTTACACTTTGATATCTATATAAAATATATGCTGGTCACCACCAAAAGTAGTTTCTATCCACTGCCAATCAATTGACCCATTTACCCAATTCACTTACCCCTTAATTAACAACTTTCCACTTACTAATGAGTGTAATAGGTGCTAGAAGACCCAGGCTCAAGCTCAGTTGATTTTTACATAATCAGCCTTTTAATTCCTTAAAGGGGAAAAGAAATGATAACAAACAGATTTCTATCCCCTTCTGATGACAAAATAATTGCAATGGTATTCACTATTAACATTGCCTTGGAACCTAGCCCTACCTCAGTCCTAAATCAGAAACTAAGGGGGAATGGGATGGGGCCCCAGGACTCACCAGCTCTTCAAGATTTTGATATATCCTAAAAGCGATCCCAGGTTAACATTTAAACTCATGTCCTCATCTGGACCAGAACTAGCTCTTACTGTTGACTGGACTTACCACTTGACTCTGGTGGTGACTGTACTTCTTGTATTTCCTCCATCCTTCCAGCCATGGCTGTTATTCTGGTCCAGGAGGCAAACACAGCATCTGGGGCAGATGTTGTCACTACCACCGTGTCAACTGTCTCGAGAGTTGATTCTTGGAGGATAGGTGCAGGCACACTGTCCTCAGGAGAAGCATTTACTTTAGGAGGATTAGTTTCCTCAGAACTTTCCGGAGTTATTTTCCCACTGCTTAGCACTGCTTTTAGCTCTGATTTCTTCAGGATCCTGGCCTCCTTTGCAGTGTTGGGAATATCCTACAAATTGGTTTTAAAAGATTAAAGTGATAATTACAAGTGCAGTCTCAATATTTATTGCTCTCTTTGCAGTTGCTAAGTGAGGGGATATTGTTCCTTCTTAGAATGAGGCATATAGGGGGGAAAAGAGGGACTGAAACAATTCTCCACACTTTTTGATTCTAAAATAGGCAATCAGGTTGAGAACTAAGTCTTCCACTCTGCCAAATTTCCTATAAATTACTTACCTTTTGATTTGGATATGCATATTCACAGATTCTCTTATAAACTTCTAATTTCTAAGACAAGAGAAAAATGAGTTAATAATCATAGCAAGGGGTCCCCCCCTTCACCCAGCACCAGAGTATCTCACCCCAGCTCACACCTGGCCCTTGGTGCTCAGCTTTAGTTCCCGACCCCAGGCCCGCACAATGTCCCGGTGAAGCAGATTGATGGGTGGGATTTTCAAGGGCAGTGGAGGAATTGGTATCTTCTTCCGTTCAGGTTTTACTCTATCACTGTCTTGTGCTTTCTCGGTTTTGCAAGAAGCTTGAAGGAGAATGGGACAAAATTAGTGATAAATTTTTGTGTTACTTTTTAAAATAGCAAAAGTACAAACACTCTCAGTTTTTGTAATCCAATCCCCATTTTACAGCTAAATATTTTGCCAAGGGCCACATCATCTCAAGAGACAGAACCTAATAGCTGGGGTTGAATACTTCTGAAACTGAGTTTTTACTTCCTAAAATTCCCCACCACTCATACATACTTGCCCCTTTGTAGTTGTTCAACTCACTGGCTCTAGGATCCACTGGAGATTGTACTTCTAAGGGGTTGCTAGTTTTAGACCTTTGTTTATAAATGCTCAAAAGTTGCCTTATCCTTTCACTATAAAAAACCACCAACAACATTGCACACACAACCACCAATAATTCTGTCAACCCACCATCATGTCTGCACTGGGGTCTCCAGCTACTTACACCTCACCTCAGGAAAAGACATATCGGAAAGACAGATCATACTCCAGAACATTCACAACTACGCTATTTTAGTCCCTCTGGTTTAATGAGTACACACAATACCAATGAGGCATAGCATAGGTGTTTTTACCTAATTATTTTATTTAAGTTACAATTGATCCCTATCAGCCAATATAGGTATTATCCTTACTTTTTAAAACAGGAAACAGAGTTCTAACAATGGGATTTTAAATTTATAAGCCGCTTGTCCCCAAATTATTTTACACTGAGATCCCTAACTCCAAGCAGTCAGTTAAGGCAAAAATAATTACCAGAATTAAATATATTATGGGAGTTTAGAGACAGGAAGAGAAAAGTTTTAACAGAGGGGACTCAAGGAGAGCCTCAGGAAGGTGGGCTTTTTTTTTTTTTAAGCTGTTTTTTTTTTTTAATAGAAGCATGTTTTATTTATTTGTTTGTTTGTTTTGTTTATACATGCACTGGGTACAGTCAGAAGTGCGGGAGGGTGAGAGAATTCACCAGAGCCAGAGCGGGGAGCAGAACAGGCAGAAGGACCGAAGTACACTGCTGAGGGGAGCAGCGGGCGGCAGGAGAGGTCTGCGCGCCATGCGGGACCCTCCTCCAGTGGCCGGGGAGCAGCTGGGGATTGAACCGGCGCCGCAGAGGCCGCAGGCAGCTTCGCAACCCAGCGCTCAACTGCTGCGCCACCGGGGAGGCCCAGGAAGGTGGGCTTTAAACTAAACTTAAGGGCCTCCCTGGTGGCACTGGGGTTAAAGACAGAGCTATCAAGTAAGCTATTACTAGCCCCTGCAGAATGAGTTCAATCCCAGCCTGGCCAGGGAGCAACCCACACAGCATAGCAGACCTCTCCTGTCTAGCCTGCTGCTCTCCTCTCTCTCTGGTGAATCCTCTCACCTGCTTCCCCTCCCCCGCACCTCTGGCTTACACCCCAGTTCTTTTATGCATAAATAAATCTTTAAGAAAAAATAGACTAGACTTCAAAGAAATGTAGCACCTACAAAGTACAGGGTGGAAATTTGTTCCCAAATCCTTCAGAAAAATCCATCAGGGTTTCTTAGGCACTAGTGTAAGCACACGAGTGTATAGAACCTCTTACTTTTGTCCTCTTTCGTACTTCTTTTTCGTTTGGTCGTCTTTGTTGAGGTTATTCTTTTCATAGTTGATATACTTTCACCAGAAGTTCTCTGTTCCTCTATGGACACGGTTTTGAATTGGAAAGTAACATTTTCTTCCCCCAACTTCTTTGTGGAATTCCACTGCACACAGAAGAACCAGTCAGTCATTCCTATGATGTCCACCCGCCATAAACACCACTGACTATTAAGATCTTAAACCCACAGGCAAAGCACCAAGATAGTCATTGAACTCCACACTGGTGATATGGATTCTCCTCGGGACACAATCTTAACTCTAAGTTTCATTTATAAGATAGGGAAGCAAGGCCAATTTGAAAGTACAGGACAGGAAATATGGATCCAAACAAAAATATGATCACACAATTACATAAAGCAGAAAAACTGGTGGGTAGGGTATGATTGTATCGTTTGAGATAATTGGCTTAAAGATCTTGAATCTTTTAAATAAATATTTAAATACATTGAGAAAAATGTAAACCAAATTTTACAATAAAGTAGAATAAGCTGCTTTTGGGAAAACTTAAATCACCTATTTGTCCCCAAATTTCCCCATTCCTTCATTCTTTACCTCTTTCAAATAAATGTGTTTCCATATTATTGCCAAAGAGATGCTATACACCCATTCAAGGAATTGTTCTTGGCATGAAAATTGTCTTTATACAACCTACAAGGTTTCTTCTCTTAATTGCTCTCCATTGCCCCAAGTTCCAGTAGCAGAATTCCTTTCCAACTTATCTACTTTGGCCTGAAGGGTTATCACTTAGCTCCACCCTATATCCCACACCCACCCACATCTATTGATATTTAAAAATCTTAAATCTTATTCCTCTTTCAAAATCTCCTTTCATGTATTAGTTCATCTGAAAAATCTTTCTAGTCTAATAGACTGAGTCAAATTTACATTTCATTATTACTACCTCCTGCCAGTTGCAAATTTACCTTTGCTTATGTGATTTGATTAATACCTGTTACTCCATTTCACTGTAAACTTCGCAAAACTTTACCTTTCAACATGGACTCAATAAACATGGTGACCTTTTTTTTTTTAACTTTGTTTTTAAGATGCAGAAGTAGAGGCTAAAAGGTTACATAACTAAGGGAAGCAGGTAAGCATATTAGATAGAAATTAAATCCAAATAAACTTTTTTTGCTCCCAAACATAAATCCTTTCTACTTCCCCCAAGGTGGGAGCACCAACAAATTAACAATTGTATGACATTTTTACATTTCCAAAGCAGCTTTACATTAGTATTCAAATTTTACATTTGCCCTGACACAAAGTCCTCACTTAGGGTCTCAAAGTCTTACAATTAACAGGGCAAAAATGACAAATTCTTGTAACACTGCGGACACTCATATTTCACTTCTGGAACAAGTCTCAAAGCCTCTCCACCTTTAGATTCTGTATGCAGTACTTGTCCACATATCTGATTTCTGATTATTTTTTGCTCTTAATGACCCCAGGGAAAAGAAGACAAGTCCAGACCCAGCACCTGTGTTTTAGGACCTTCTTTCCCAACCTTAGCTCAATTTCCTATTCCCAAAGTCTTTCCTCATCTCCCCTTTACTCCTGTAAGCATTTCCCTACAGATGCTTTATTCTGCTTGTGGTGCAAGAAGGATAAATCATCTCTTTAAAACCATAACAAGAAACCTTATTTCTTACTGACTCCTCACTTCAAAATACCGGGCTGCATTCATTTTCAAGACTACCTTTTTCTAAATATAAAGGAAGAAATTCTAAGGCACATTCTTTTCTCCTCAATGTAAGGATTACAAGTGCTGAGGCAGAGAAACATGGGAAGACTCACAAAGACAGAGAACAAACATGCTAAAATTGCATTTTATGCTATTAAATCATACCCCAATATTTACCTCTTTGCCTTTTGAATTCTCCATACTCTAGAAGTTGAGGTTGATATAAACTTAGGAGTTCTGAAATGGCCCCTAGCCCAATACTGCTGTTAAAAGTCTCCTCCCACTTCCTGCCACCTAAAACACTTTTCTTTGTCTCCTCCCCCCCCATTCGTGAATGTAAAATTGTCTACTATCTTATTCAGGAGGTGACTTTTGTATTGATGGATATATTAGTGATACCATTTCTGCTTCTTTTTAACTTAATCATGTACAGTGTGGTTCACAAGACATTGGGAAATTGATAATGCCTTCGGAAAATTTCCAAGCGGGGGGGGGGGAAAAAATGTTGCTAGAGACATCTGAATGAGATGTGTGAAGGGATTTAATGATCGGATTTGTGGAAACAATAGAAACCTGGGGCCAAACCGGTGGCTCGAAAAAGGGAAACTTTTTGCATGTACTACCTTCAGTCCATTTCTTAAGCAAGTTACTCCGCCAATTCAAACTCCAGCTTTCCATCTCTACTAAAAAGCACCTTCTCAGCTGTCAACAACTAATAATACTTTTGTCAAGTTCTTTAAGTATCTCTTATGCGCCAAATTCTAGGTTCGAGAGTTCACAATCACTAATTTTATTATTCTCCATTTGTTTTTGCTCATATTATTTAGGAGTTCCATTTTCACTCAACAGATTTTACGTAGTTCGTATTTGCTTCTTCACTCATTAGCTCATCTAGTGCTAAAGGGTTACTCTTGATCAGACAATATCTTCATAACAAGATCTGTTGACAAGACCTGTATTTTCTGCAAGAGCTTCATTAATTTCAGTTACTTCAGCTAAAGAATAGAGTTCACTAGCAGAGTACCCATTTTCCAAAGCACCATACTCCTGTTGTTTGCTCAATTTTTTCCTAATTTCAAGCGGATGACAGTAAACATCTCCAAACTTCCAGTGAAAAATTGCTGATCCCCACTGTTCCAATAAGATCATAAGATCTTTTTTTGTTATCCACCCATGTTTGTGAATTTTCTGACTGAGAGCAGAGCTGAGTCCTGGCGCAGCTTGCAGACCCCGCCAGCCTTATTTGCAGAGTCCAGGGCCCTTGCAGGTAGGCACCGCAGGTGCACAGGCTGCGTGCGGAGAGCAAGCGGCTTCCTGCCGGCTGTGCGCCCCTGGCAGCGCCGCCTCAACGCGGTGAGGGAAGCTGCGTAGTGGAGCCGAGACTCGCACACACCCCATTCTCTATTTTAGAGATCACAAAGGTATGAATAAAATTGCGTTGATGACTTGCTTGGTGGCACAGTAAGTGAGAAAGCCAGAAATCAAGTCCTGAGCCCGGTTCTACTCCTGGAAACTCTTACCTACCGAATCCGGAGCAAAGTCAAGATTCTCTCCACGGATAGTTTGAAATCCACCTTCCCAGGTTAACTCCTTATGGTCAAGCTGTCCAGATGAGAGGAGTGACCCAAAGGCGTTTCCTATAATTAAATGGGAGCCACATCTTCATTTGTCAGATTACAAAATCTGTTTTGTTCCTTTTTTGTTTGTTTTGCCAGCATCTCATTGCCCTAAAATGATGTGATTCTTACCTAAAATGAAGGTAAATATCTGCTCACGAATTAGAAGTCCCTGGAGATAGGAAGTAAGTAAATGGGGACTTAGGAGTAATGACATGTGGACTGAACAAGCTGCAGAGAAGCAAAGGGGAGATCAGGTATTTAGAATGGTGATTGTCTGGGGCCTGGAATTGGGTATTGATGGACGGTATCTTTCCCCCTGGTTTACAGCCAACCAGTCAAGACTTACTAGTTAAGGAATGCGTAATGTACTTAATTGAATCTTCTTTTTTATCCCAGTGTAATTGGAAGTGACATTGCTGAATTCTAAATTAAGTACAAACCCAGATTTTGCAATATCTAATCCTGGGCAAGAAGCAATCTGTAATTTGTATATAAGTAGATAGAGTGTGTGTCGGAATAATGATTTTGAAATTCTTACACCTACCACCGTTTGGGGGACACAATTCTAAAAGAATTTCATGACCATTCAAAAAAATGAGTTAACTATGTATAATGCCCTATGTAAAAACAGAATTAAGGTGTCTCCCTGGTGGCCTAGGGGTTAAAGTCTCAGGGCTACTGTTATAGGACAGCCCTGATATTGAAAGGGTGGGATTTGGAGTTCCCAGTGTCTTTGGCTTTGGCCTGGGGTGGGGGTGGAGTCCACAAAGCCTGTATGGAATTACCTTTAGGACGTCCTTTTCCCCCTGACACTACCACTGTGAAGGCTCACCACAACGGCCTGAGTTTGATCCCCAGCCAGGGAGCTAACCCAAATACGGTGTAGCAGACCCCTCCTGTCTGTCCTGCTGCTCCCTTCAGCGGTGTATTTCAGTAGATATGCCTGTTTGGCTCCCCACGCTGTCTGGTGAATCCTTTCACGGCGCCCCATACCTCTACTTCACACCCCAGTTCTTCTATGCTAAAAAATAAATAAAGGAATCAGTACATTTTAATTTAACATATCTCAGCTTAATTGAAATAATACTGTGTTCTTGAATGAAACAAAAGCTATATCTTTTCTGTAGGACTGGTTGGAGTTATAATTTGTAAGCAACCTTGGGCAAAGTATGATATATTTGTGTTTTAGTTTCTCAAATATAAAATAGAAATAACTAAGTTTATTGTAGCTTTTAGAGAAATGATGAACACAGTTTTTTTTTTTTTTTTTTAATATTTATACAAGCACTGGGTACAGTCAGAAACGCAGGAGGGTGAGAGAATTCACCAGAGCCAGAGCGGGGAGCAGAGCAGGCAGAAGGACCGAAGTACACTGCTGAGGGGAGCAGCGGGCGGCAGGAGAGGTCTGCGCGCCATGTGGGACCCTCCTCCGGTGGGGAGCAGCCGGGGATCGAACCAGCACTGCAGAGGCTGCGGGCAGCTTCGCAACCCAGCGCTCACCCGCTGCGCCACCAGGGAGGCCCTGAACACAGGTTTATGTGTAAAATTTGTTACAAATGTTTAGTGATCAAAAGAAAACTATTTTTTTTAAAAAGATTTATTTATTTTATGCATATAAGAACTGGGGTACAGGCCAGTGGTGTGCAGGGTGAGAGGATTCACCAGAGACAGAGTGGGGAGCAGAACAGGCCGACTGAGGTAAGTACACTGCTGAGGGAAGCAGCGGGCGAGTCAGGAGAGGTCTGCTGCACCATGTGGGTAGCTTACCAGCCAGGGATCAAACTAATACTGCAGTAGCTGAGGACAGCTTCATAGGTTGTGTTGTTTTTTTTTTAAATTGCACCTTTTTTTTTTTTAAGATTTATTTATTTATTTATACAAGCACTGGGTACAGTCAGAAGCACTGGAGGGTGAGAGAATTCACCAGAGTCAGAGCGGGGAGCAGAACAGGCAGACAGAGGACACTGCTGAGGGGAGCAGTGGGCGGCAGGAGAGGTCTGCACACCATGTGGGACCCTCGCCGTTGGCGGGGGATCGAACCGGTGCTGTAGAGGCTGCGGGCAGCTTCGTAGCCCATTGCTCAACCACTGGGCCACCAGGGGAGGCCCTTCATAGGTTGTGTCTTAACCCCTTGGGCCACCAGGGAGGTCTAGAAAACTATTACTTTTTAAAGTGTTATGCCAGGGCCTCCCCGGTGGCGCAGCGGTTGAACACTGGGTTGCGAAGCTGCCCGCAGCCTCTGCAGCACCGGTTTGATGGTTTGATCCCCGGCCGGCCTGCAAGGGTCCCACAGGGCGTGCAGACCTCTTCTGCCCCCCTGCTTGCTCCCCTCAGCAGTGTATTTATTTAGTCAATCTGCCTGTTCTGTTCCCCACTCTGGCTCTGGTGAATTCTCTCACCCTCCCATGCTTCTGACTGTACCCAGTGCTTGTATAAATAAATAAATCTTAAAAAAATAAAATAAAGTGTTATGACAATGTCTAAGATTCCACCTATCATGAATCCAAAAAAATATTTATAATCAAATGTCATTCATTTGTGGGCAAAAGAGTATGGGTGTCTACTACATGCTTGGCATGGGAGTGACAGTGATGAAAAAAAAAAAAAAACAACAGATCAGGGACCAGCATTCATAGGTTTCTGGACTGTTCGGAAGAAGGCATTAAGCAAATAATACCAATAGCTAATAAGATAAGCAAATGCTTTTTTACATTTTAAAGTGCATTCTATTTATTTATTTGCATTACAAATGTAGCCTATTCAACCATGATACTTGAAAAGAAGGAGAACATATGATAGCCTGTAGTAGTGATTTTGAAGTCATTAGAAATGGGGGAAATTCGGGGCCCTTCCTGGTGGCGCAGGGGTTAAGACATAGCACTATAGCTATCAGCAGGCTCTGCAGCACAAATTCGATCCCTGGCCAGGGAGCTACCCACATGGCGTGGCAGACCTTTCCTGTCTTGCCCACTTCCTTTCAGCAGTGTGTTTCAGTCAATCCACCTGCTCTGTTCCCCACTTTGTCTCTGGTGAATCCTCTCATCCCCACACCTCTCGTCTGTACCCCAGTTCTTGTATGCATAAATAAATAAATCTTTAAAAAGAAAAAAAGAAATGGGGGAAATTAGTCAATCTGAAGAATCAGGTGAACTGAATTAACTGAATAGAGGAAGGGAAAGAGCTGCCTAGGACAAGGGCCACCCCCTGGTGGCAGTCCAGCTCCTTTAGAAAGTCTTGGCTGTGTGACTGGTGTTCAGAGAGAGAGGAGGAATGTGTAAGTGGAGTCTGGATAGATTGGCCTTTTGACCTTTAAGCTAAGAGTAATGGAAAGTTGTTGAAAAAATCAAGACAGGGATGGAGTGGGCACTCTGATGAGTATTTGTAAAGATCTTTAAACTTCAATGTGTAGAAAGAGGTGGAGATGAATCAGAATAGTCTCAGGCAAGTGAGTAAGGAAGTTACTGTGGCAGTTTTAGATAGGAGATACTGGCAACTACAGTGGTAATCCAGAATTGTAGTTAAAAGCAGACTCAAAGCCAGAATTTTTTTAACCCCCAGTCTCCCTATAAAAGACAAGATAATGGACCCCAAATTGAATTGCTTATGGTAAGCCTCACATCACCAAACTGATATTTACAATTTCAGCCTCTCCCAGAAATGAAATGTTAAACCAATCAGCCATCATCTAATATTTGTTAGTTAAGTAATCTGCCTCATAGACAGCTGCTATCCCCTAAAGGATAGTGACCTTGCTACAAGCAATCCTCTATTTTTGTCTAGTATGGTTTGTTCCCAGCTCCCTTCTATTTTCATTTTGTATGGTCCTCAGAGTTCCCTTCTATTTGCTAGATTGGATGTTGCCTTATTTGAGCAAATTTTTCCATTAATAAACTTAAATTTTAAAATACGCCTTAGTTTGTCTATTTAATACCCTCTTTTCCTTGCTGTGTATACTCTAGTCCTTTACTTGTCTATAAAATGGGGATCATGAAAATAGTAGCTCTTGCTACTATTGTAACCCCAAGTTTGTGGGGCTGGTGAAGTGGACCATCAGTTGTCTGGAATGAACATGTTTTAATTAGTAGAATGTTGAACAAGAATACAGATTGGAGAGAAGTATATATTCCTGCCAGGTTTGTTTTTTTCTTTGTTTTTGTGTACGTTTTCTGTTACCCAAAAAGTTTTCATTGAATAAAATGAGCAGAGTTAATGAGGCCTTTAGTTGTTTACCTGGAAGCAATAAATCTTCCAAAGTCATTAATCTGCATTTACAGCAACAAAACAGGATTGTAGTATACATAATCACCATTTCTCATATGATGATGTGATGGAATGGAGAGATTTGGTGGGAGGTATGATTGTGGAGGTTGATTGAAACACTTGTCTAAATCTCTCTGTACTTATTTAAGATTTATACATAGTCCAATTCATATCCAGAATGATTTTACCAACTTTATAACAGTATATGAGAATAATTCTTTCTCCAGATCCAGGAGACTGACAGTCTAGTATATTAGTACAAAATGATTTTAAGTATCTTAAGTATCATTTTAAGTTTCCCTCATGGGAAACAGGTGAGTCATTACAAGTAAATATAAAGGGTATGGTAGGTCATCAGATTTGTGAATAGCTGCTTAAAAAAGGAAAAATCTGGAAGAAGATACTAAAGCTGATAAGAAAAACCAACCACCCAACTAGCTTTATCTATAAACGCTCTCCCTTGCAACTCTCCTCCCTCCTCTGACAGGTTAGGCATTACTGATAAAAAGGTGTTGTGTTGTTTCTTTTTTTTAAACTATTGGGTCAGATAACATAATGGAGAAATACTAATAAAATTACTTCACAGTAAAGCATATGTTTAATGATATGTTGCGGAAAAACAACACAAGCATGACTGTTTATAATATACATTGTATTAAAAAAAAAAAAAAAACATTTTGGGCCTCCCCGGTGGCCGCAGCGGTTGAGCGCTGGGTTGCGAAGCTGCCCGCAGCCTCTACAGCGCCAGTTCGATCCCCAGCTACTCCCCAGACACCGGAGGAGGGTCCCACATGGGCCCAGACCTCTCCTGCCGCCCGCTGCTCCCCTCAGCAGTGTATTTCGGTCCTTCTGCCTGCTCTGCTCCCCGCTCTGGCTCTGGTGAATTCTCTCACCCTCCCGCGCTTCTGACTGTACCCACTGCTCGTATAAATAAATAAAAATAAATCTAATAAATAAATAAATCTTTAAAAAAACCATTTTTACCTAGTTTTAAGATCTTGGATTTTTTTTTTTTTTAAGATTTGTTTATTTATTTATACAAGCACTGGGTACAGTCAGAAGCGCGGGAGGGGGAGAGAATTCACCAGAGCCAGAGCGGGGAGCAGAGCAGGCAGAGGGACCGAGGTACACTGCTGAGGGGAGCAGCGGGCGGCAGGAGAGGTCTGCGTGCCATGTGGGACCCTCCTCCGATGGCCGGGGAGCAGCCGGGGATTGAATGGCGCACCGGAGGCTTCCGGCAGCTTCGCAACCCAGCGCTCAACTGCTGCGCCACGGGGGAGGCCCTATACATTGTATCTTTAAGAGCCAAGAAGCTAACTGATTTATATAGGTCACAAAACATGCTTGAAAAGATTTTCGAATCAGGCCTCCCCTGGTGGCGCAGTGGTTGAGCTCTGGGCTGTGAAGCTGCCTGCAGCCTCTGCTGCACCAGTTCGATCCCCGGTCGCCGGGCGAGTGTCCCATCTGCCTGTTCTACTCCCTCCTCTGGCTCTGGTGAATTCTCTCACCCTCCCGCGCTTCTGACTGTACCCAGTGCTTGTATAAATAAATAAATCTTTAAAAAAAAAAGATTTTCGAATAATAATTTTATTTTATTTTTTTTTAATAGAGGCATGTTTTTATTTATTTATTATATTTGTTTGTTTGTTTTGTTTATACATGCACTGGGTACAGTCAGAAGCGCGGGAGGGTGAGAGAATTCACCAGAGCCAGAGTGGGGAGCAGAGCAGGTAGAGGGACTGAAGTACACTGCTGAGGGGAGCAGCGGGTGGCAGGAGAGGTCTGCGCACCATGTGGGATCCTCCTCCGGTGGCCGGGGAGCAGCCGGGGATCGAACCGGCGCCGCAGAGGCCGCAGGCAGCTTCGCAACCCAGCGCTCAACCGCTGCGCCACCGGGGAGGCCCTCGAATAATAATTTTAAAAGGGATTTCTCACAGTAGGAGGAATGCTGAGAGCGCACAGTGTTTGAATTACATACCATGAATTACAGACTAGATTCCTTAGGCATCTACTTTATTTTTTTTTTTTCAGATTTATTTATTTATTTATACAAGCACTGGGTACAGTCAGAAACACGGGAGGGTGAGAAAATTCACCAGAGCCAGAGCAGGGAACAGACTGATGAAGTACACTGCTGAGGGGACCAGAGGGCGGCAAGAGAGGTCTGCGCACCATGTGGGACCCTCGCCCCGCAGCTGGGGATCGAACTGGAGCTGCGGAGCTGCGGAGCTGCAGAGGCTGTGGGCAGCTTCCCAACCCAGCGCTTAACCGCTGCACCACCAGGGGAGGCCCGTTATGCACCTGTTTTAAAGAACAGGACATTCTGCTTTGAGGTAGGTTTACTTTAAAGTTGTTGCAAAGAATGTCAGGTCCTGCTGCCTGTCACAGTTGAAAGCCAATAAACAGGGGCCTTGCTGGTGACCCAGCAGTTAAGTCTCAGCACTATCACCTCTCTGGCAGGAGAGCTACTCCATATGGCACAGCAGACCTCTTCTGACTCGCACGCTGCTCCCCTCAGCAGTATATTACGGTCGTCTGCCTGTTCTGTTCCCCACTCTGTCTCTGGTGAGTCCTCTCACCCCCCACATCTCTGGCCTGTACCCCAGCTCTTGTATGCATGAATAAATAAATATTTTTTTTAAAAAATAAAACATCATTAGTCATATAGAATGTACTTGCAGCCTGTGCTACGTATATGTCCAGATTCCTATACCAGGTAAGGTGCTCTTCCCTTTCTCCCTAGTCCCCTATCAAAGCTACTGAAACTTAAGCTTCAGTATCTTACTCACACTAGCTCCTTTTGGTTCTTGCGAAGACCCTAGAAATTTTGCATTCATAATTTTGACACTGGGCAAAAATAAGGAAGATTTGAGGACCCCAAACTGAGATGTGGGAATATGGGAAAAACCCATGTTTCCTGTTTTAAGGGTTTGTGCTCACTCATGAGCATTAAAGCAAAATAATCAAACTTTAGTGTGTGCAATGATTTTAATTAGTGTGTGAAGTTCAAAGGGAATAGAGAGAGAGGGAGAAGAGCAGGGGAGAGAAGCATTTCAAAATACTAACTCCCAGTCGAGCTCTGAAATCCTCTGTCCACTCATTGGCAAACAACCAGCCAAACAGGTAGGGCCCAAAGCAGAACAGCCAAGACCCAAGAGCAGAGTCACCAGGACTCCTGAATCCAAGGCACCTCCCAGCAGGAAACACAAACAAGAAATTGGATAGGGCCCGTAGGACTGGGAGAGAAGGTGAAAATCAAATTTCACAATGTATCACCCAAGCTGAATCCACCACAAGGTCAAAGTAGTGGCTGCCATAGTCTCTCAAGGAAGCAGGATTGTGCTGCCTGTCAAAATGCTGAAGCTGGAAAAGAGAGAAGACCAGGAAAAGCCTCTTTCCATGTGGCTTCTGCTCAACATGGCTACCCAGTTTCCTCCTCTTTCCCATCTCCTAACCCCTTCAGGAAGTCTGGTTTACTCCTGCCCAGAATTGTAATACTAAAGGCCTGAGATGTCAGAGGCCCATAGATGGGGCTGGGAGATGACATTTGCTCATTCCTATGACCTTAGCAAATATTCCTCCCAGCCACTGCAGCGATTCCTCTTACAATTTTATATTCTGTCTTTAAAAGAAGGGCCTCAAAATCTGTATAACTTTTAGGACTTAGAGATCTGCCCCAATGATAGCACATAAATCCTAAATGTTTGTATAAAACAATAATGTTCCTTGAAAATGCCACCTAATATGTTCTCTTTTTAACTCCTCCCTCTAACTCCCTGCTCTCCTCCCAATTAACAGTGCTCCAGGAAAACCATTAACTGGTTATTAGATTTCCATCTTTTTATCCTCCTGTAGTGCTAAGTGACAGGTAATTGTGTGTCATAGAGCCATCACCGGCATACATATAATTTAGTACACATTCAAAAAAGATAACACTTGGGACACACATATTGCAAAATAACATCCACTCAAGTGGACTGATTAGAAAAAACCTGCACTCTTTCTCTCAGGCCTGTGGTACTGGCGGGATGGGGAAGTGTCTCAGTCTTCATACTGCCAGGAAACTCCACAGCCCTGTCACTATCAGAAGTGGCCCAATAGCCAGCACAAGAAAGCCCATTTGGCAGCTGTTTTGGAGGTATTTCCCGTGCAAACAGAATTGTGCTGGTAAAAAAGGAGTTGAAGCCAGTCAAATTCTGCCATCAAGAAGTGTTTCCGAGTGCAACTGATCAAAAATAGGAAAACCAACCAGTGGTGGGTGGTTGAATTTTCTTGAGGAAAATGAGGATATTTTTATTGCTGGATATGATAGCAAAGGTCATGGTACTGGTGACACTCCTGTAGTCCTCTTTAAAGTTGTCAAAGTACATTGACAAAGGAGCAAAGACTATGCAATGGAATATGGACAGTTTGTTTAAAAAATGGTGCTGGAAAACTGGACCACCACATGCAAAAAAAATGAAACTAGACCACTACCTTTCACCGTGCACAAAAATCGACTCCAAATGGATGAAAGAACTGGACATAAGACCTGAAACCATAAAATATATAGAAGAAAATGTAGGTAAAACACTACAAGATATACATCGCAATAACATCTTTAAAGACTCATACCCAAAGCAAAGATAGTCAAGGAAAAGATAAATGCCTGGTATTACATCAAACTGAAAAGCTTTTGCACAGCAAAAGAGACATTAACTAAAACAGAGAGACAACCCACTGATTGGGAAAACATCTTTGCACCCCAGTCAACTGATAAGGGACTGATCACAAAGATATACAAAGAACTTACACAACTCAACAAAAACAAAATAAACAATCCAGTCCAGAAATGGGCAGAAGAACTTAAAAGACATTTCTCCAAAGAGGAAATGCAAATGGCCAACAGGCATATGAAAAAATGTTCAACATCCCTTATAATCAGGGAAATGCAAATTAAAAACACATTGAGATACCAACTTATACCAGTAAGAACGGCACATATCAAAAAAACAAGCAACAACAAATGTTGGCAAGGATGCATGCAATGAAAAAGAAAAACGCTCCTACATTGCTGGTGGGAGTGCAAACTGGTCCAACCACCATGGAAAGCTGTCTGGAGGTTCCTCGGTCTACTAAAAATGGAGCTACTATACGACCCGGCAATTCCACTCCTAGCTATCTACCCAAAGGATACAAAAACTTTGATTTAAAAGACCACCTGTACACCTATGTTTATTTACAATAGGTAAAACCTGGAAACAACCCAAATGCCCAAAAACAGATGACTGGATCAAGAAGATTTGGCATGTATACACAATAGAATATTATTCAGCAATGAATCATAAAAGATAAACTCATGCCATTCACAGCAACATGGATGGAACTAGAAGGTATTATGCTCAGTGAAATAAGCCAGAAGGAAAAAGAAAAATATCAGATGATTTCACTTATAGCTGGAATATAGGGGAACCCAGTAAGAAATCAGTGTAAAAAAATAGTAACAGTACAAAACACAACAAAGTAAAATGGGCAGTTATAAATCAGAGACATCCTGCAGGGGAGGAGGAGGGAGAGGGATCAGAGGGAGGGAGGGAGGAGCACAGGGGGCTGAGGTGATGGTGCACGGGTGCATTGGTGAAGGAAACTAACTCTATGGGGACTACACCTGAGTGGGTGGAGGGAAGCAAAAATTGTTTTAAAATGGGGCCTCCCGGGTGGCGCAGCGGTAGAGCGCTGGGTTGCGAAGCTGCCCGCGGCCTCTGCGGCGCCAGTTCAATCCCCGGCTGCTCCCCCGGCCACTAGAGGAGGGTCCCGCATGGCGCGCAGACCTCTCCTGCCGCCCGCTGCTCCCCTCAGCAGTGTACTTCGGTCCTTCTGCCTGCTCTGCTCCCCGCTCTGGCTCTGGTGAATTCTCTCACCCTCCCGCGCTTCTGACTGTGCCCAGTGCATGTATAAACAAAACAAACAAACAAGCAAACAAATAAATAAAGAAAAACATGCCTCTATTAAAAAAAAAAAATCTTTAAAAAAAATTGTTTTAAAATGAACAATGATGTAAAAAAATAAAAAATAATATTAAAAATAAATTAAAAAAAAGAAAAATAAAGTTGTCAAAGTGCAAATGTTTTTCTGTAGGCCTTATACAAAGGCCAGAAGGAAAAACCAAGATCATATGTTTTGATGGTGGAAACACAGTAGTAATAAATTTTCATGTCCCAAAAGAAAAGGTGGCACTTCCCACATACTCTGCAGCTCTGATGAGGCCACAGTGTTTAGCAAGTGGCTCTTGAGTTTAATTTCATTCTCAACTCGTTCCATTTCTCTGGTGTATCCACATAGAGACCACAAACTGTACAGCTACTATGGCAGCTCTGTGTCCCTAGTTCATGTCAAATAAATTACTGAGGCCTTTTGAGGCCAAAATAAATTCTATTTATCAGTACTTCAGGAGATTGAGCACTGCCATGAGAGGATATTGGTAAGCTTCCCGAAGTATGTTCTTCTCCAAGCCAGCTCTAGTGCCTGGAGACTGATCAGCATCGACTTCCTGTCAGTCATTTGCTGATATGTTGCCAGGGGAGAGGCAGCGCAAGTCTACAGGCTTTAATGAACCGATTTCAGTTGAAAACAGGAGGAAATACCTGGCACTGTACTAGTCTTTGTGATCAAGCAAACTCCCTGAGGTGCTTCAGAGGGAAGGAAAGCAAACAAAGATTTAGACAAGCAGTAGTGACTGAGACAGTTCCTTCAGTTTCCAGTGTGAGGGCAGAATTCCTCCTTCCTCCTCCCCGCCCTCATTACTCACATCATTAGTCCTCCTGAGTCCACCTTGGAGGTTTTGCAGTACTGAGAGTCCACATCTTCATTCTCACAGCTGCTCTCTGTATTTAGGATTTCATTTTTCTCACCTGCGTCACTATAATAGCCTCCTTATTGATTCAGTTGCTCTTCATTCAGTCTCCTTCCACATGAGGCCTGAAGACTGCTCTCGACCTCCAGGGGATGTGAATGGCCTCACTTGGAGCTTTCAACTTGAGCATCCCAATGGCTCAGAATAGAAAATTTGAGTACATAAGGCTTTTTTTTTTTTTTTTTACATAGATAACCATCTTAAGGAATTTAGGAATGAGAGTTTATAAAAGTAGGCTTAATTTAATTCTGCAGCATGTGTGCCTTTTTGCTAAGAAGACTTAACTCTTGTTAAATATAATTCACTTTTTGGTGGCTTTAAATTTTACCCGGCTCTGAAATTGGGTGGCTTTTATCATAAGAATTGCTTTCCTCCTGAGCTAGAAGCATAACCATGCATAGAACAGTAAGAGTAACTTAAATGAGAGTGATTACTAAATAACTGTGGTTTCAAAGAAGATAGGTAATAACAATTTGCATTCATACAAGCCTGCCTTTCATGTGAGTATCTCGAAGGCAAAACGTAGCTGATGCTGTGTTATGGTTAAAAATTACAACTGTGCAATTTCCTTATTCCTGAGTGTTTCCCTTCTCAAATATGATGCTGAGTTAAAATCATCTCTGGAATTCAATGTACATTGATTTTGAACACAAGCTGTGCTATTTTTTTTTTCCTATCCCTCTTACATCAACCCTAAGAGGCAAAGGCATCAATGGACCACCTGCTTTTGTGACTTTGAAGTATTTGCTATCGTTGGGGAAAAACATGACAAGGAATGGATGGACATCTTTCGGAGCTAATCTAAAGTGGAAAAACACACAGATGAAGATGGAGATTGAATATTTTTTAGTTTCCTCAGAATCAGTTCAATCTCAGAACTAACAAACACTTCAAGAATGCATCAGAGTGTCAAAAGGGAGGATGGGGGCGGGTGGAGGAAGGAAATTGGGCTTAGTATACTGTGATCGAAGATTATTGTTGCTTTGGTGGTTCGCATGGTTATTAGACATTTGTAAAGGTATAAACCTATACCCCTAAAATATATAGCGTTGTAAATCACTATTACCTCAATAAAATTAATTAATGGTACCTCAAGGAAATTAGTTCATTGACCAATGATTTAATCAATCTTGCGTATGTAATGAAGTCTCCATAAAAACCCAAACAGGGCCTCCCTGGTGGCACAGGAATTAGAGAGCGCTATCAAGCTATAGCCAGCCATTGCAGTATGAGTTCGATCCCCTGGCCAGCCATGGAGCCAACCCACATTGGGCAGCAGACCTATCCTGTCTTGCCCGCTGCTCCCCTCAGCAATGTATTTCAGTGGATCTGCCTGTTCTGCTCCCCACTCCCTGGTGAATCCTCTCACCCTGCTTCACCTCTGGCTTACGCCCCAGTTCTTGTATGCATGTCATCTCCTTGGATGTTCCTGAGTTAAATCTTTTTATAACAAACCAGTGACCTAGTAAGTAAACATCTTTCTCTGAGTTCTTTGAATCCCTCTAGCAAATGAATTGAACCCAAGGAGGAGGTGGTTGTGACCTCTGTCTAGGGCCGGTAGGTCAGAAGCACTGATAACCTGGACTTTCGAGTGGCATCTGAAGTTGGAGGAGTTTGTTGGACAGTCTCACAGAACTGACCTTTAACCTTGGGAATCTGATGCCTTCTCCAGGGACATAGTGTCAGAACTGAGTTAAGTTGTAGGTCACCCAGGTGGTGTCAGCGATTGCATGTTGATGTGGATGGAGACCTCCTCCTCCCTCCACAGTGGAAACGGCCACAGAACCCTTAATCTTTACTACAAAATACACTTCAAAATAATATGTTATCAGTGAAAGCACAAGGAAAGGGATAAAGCGGATGGGGAGAGTAAGAAAAACACAAAGACACAGGGCATCCCCGGTGGTGCAGCGGTTGAGCGCTGGGTTGTGAAGCTGCCTGCGGCCTCTGCGGCGCCGGCTCTATTCCTGGCTGCTCCCCGGCCACCGGAGGAGGGTCCCACATGGCGCGCAGACCTCTCCTGCCGCCCGCTGCTCCCCTCAGCAGTGTACTTCGGTCCTTCTGCCTGCTCTGCTGCCTGCTCTGGCTCTGGTGAATTCTCTCACCCTCCCGCGCTTCTGACTGTACCCAGTGCTTGTATAAATAAATAAATAAATAAATCTTAAAAAAAAAAAAGACATTATTAAAAAAAAAAAAAAACACAAAGACACAAAATAGGAAAAGAACCACAAGTGAAAAAGTTCCAGAGGGAACCCTTCTTTTTTTTTTTTTTTTTAAGATTTATTTATTTATATATACTTTATATAAGTATATATAAAGGGTGAGAGAGGGAGGTTGAGAGAATTCACCAGAGTCAGAGCAGAGAGCAGAGCAGGCAGAAGGACCTAAGTACACTGCTGAGGGGAGCAGCGGGCGGCAGGAGAGGTCTGTGCACCATGTGGGACCCTCCTCCGGTGGCCGGGGATTGAACCAGCACTGCAGAGGCTGCGAGCAGCTTCGCAACCCAGCGCTCAACCGCTGCACCACCGGGGAGGCCCTTTTTTTTTTTTTTTTTTACAATGGACACACGGAACATACAGCAGTGCAATTTCGTGGCTCCTGAGTAACTTGCTGCCCAGCAGTCTAACATGGTCCAGTCTGCCCAGGGCAACAGTGGCGTGGGTGTTGTCTACTGGTAGAACTTGATGAGAGGAGTCCTGGAGAACCTCTAAGACTCTTTTCTTAACTATCCCATTTACAAATTTGTGTGTATGAACATTTGATTAGAAAGAGAATGTTCTAATCAAATACCCAAAGGGGTATCTCACTCTTCTGGTCTTGGTAAATTAGCTTCATTCTGGTTTATGTCTCTATCTTCTGTAAGATTGTTCACTAAGAATTGTTAACTAGGGCCTCTTTGGTGGCACAAGGGGTTAAGAACCGCACTATGAAGCAATCCGCAGCCTCTGCAGCACGAGTTCCATGCCAGGCTGGCCAGGGAAAAACCCACATGGCTGAGCAGACCTCTCCTGTCTCACCCGCTGCTCCCCTCAGCAGTTTACTTTGGTCAGTCTGCCTGTTCTGTTGCCCACTCTGTCTCTGGTGAATCCTCTCTCCCCCCACTTCCCTGCACCTCAGGTCTGTACCCCAGCCCTTGTATGCATAAATAAATAAATCTTAAAAAAAAAGAAAAAGAAACCCACCTCTCTCTGGCTTAATTCTCCAGGTTTAAAAAAAATAAAAAGATTTGTTAACTTGTTGCTGAAGAACACAGACCTCCAGGCTTATAAACTGAGGTCGAAGGCCCTAGAATTTTGTGACAGGAGAGAAACTCCTGTGGCCAAAGCCAGCAGTCCTTACATCTCTCCTCCTGTGTTCTTCACACTTCACATGACTTTCTTCAGAATTATTATTATTATTTTTTTAATAGAGGCATGTTTTTTATTTATTTGTTTGTTTTTTGTTTATACATGCACTGGGTACAGTCAGAAGCACGGGAGGGTGAGAGAATTCACCAGAGCCAGAGCGGGGAGCAGAGCAGGCAGAAGGACCGAAGTACACTGCTGAGGGGAGCAGTGGGCGGCAGGAGAGGTCTGCGCGCCATGTGGGACCCTCCTCCGGTGGCCGGGGAGCAGCCGGGGATCGAACTGGCGCCGCAGAGGCCGCGGGCAGCTTCGCAAGCCAGCGCTCAACCGCTGCGCCACCGGGGAGGCCCTCTTCAGAATTATTGAATAAGTTCAGAGTAATCAAAAGAAGAGTCTAAAATACAGTCTTTCGAAGAAAAATAGTATATTTTTCAATACATGTATCACAAGGACATAAAATATAATAGTTCCAAAATATTAATTGACACAACATTGCATTATAATATTATATAAATTTAAAGTGTGCATCATTATAAATCACTGTCTGGGTATACTACTTGAAGTTCACCATTAAAAAGTCTTAATTCTAGCCTTGAAACATATAATAAATTTAAAAGTGGGAAAAAGTTTCACTGAAAGAAGTTGCAATATAGAAAAATATTCCAAAATATAAAAGTTCTTTAGAAAACATGAAATAGTTGCTGTTTAAAATAGTGAAAGAGGGCCTCCCTGGTGGCACAGGGGTTAAAGACAGCACTAACAAGCTACAGCTAGCCACTGCAGCAGTAGTTCAATCCTGGCAGGCCAGGGAGCTGACCCACAAGGCGCTAAAGACTTCTCCTGTCTCACCTGCTGCTCCCCTCAGCAGTGTATTTCAGAAGACCTGCCTGTTTTACTCCCCAACTCTATCTCTGGTGAATCCTCTCACGTGCCCCCACCCCCCGCCACCTCCTCTTCCGCCCCGCACCTCTGGCCTGTACCCCTGTTCTTGTATGCTTAAATAAATAAATCTTTAAAAAAAGTAGTGAAAGACAAAATAGCCCAGATGCACAGCATTCACAACATTATAGGCATATTTGTGATGCATTCATGCAATGCAATTCTCCCAGCCACTAAAAATAAAGAAGTAAAGCAATGTAATCTTTTTTTTTTTCCTCAAAGATTTTATTTATTTATTTATACAAGCACTGGGTACAGTCAGAAACGCGGGAGGGTGAGAGAATTCACCAGAGCCAGAGGAGAAAGCAGAACAGGCAGACAGACGAAGTACACTGCTGAGGGGAGCAGCGGGTGGCAGGAGAGGTCTGCGCGCCATGTGGGACCCTCGCCAGAGGCCGGGGATTGAACCGGCGCTGCAGAGGCTGCGGGCAGCTTCGCAACTCAGCGCTCAACCGCTGTGCCACTGGGGAGGCCCTAAAGCAATGTAATCTTAGCGTATTAAAGAAAATTTAGGTGTCTTTTAAAGTAAAAAATCTAATTTAAGAGCAATATGTATGCTATGACATATTTTTGTATAGTAAAAATGTGGACAGTGGGAGAAGGGATTATTGAACATTGTTATAATATATTTTAGGCATTTCTTTAATGTTTGAAAATTTTTCAACTCGCTTGCACAGCTTTTGTTGTTAGAAAAAAACACTAAGAAGAAGTAACCACTGTCTCTTGTGTTAGAAAACTGTATTTTAAAAGGGCGTATTTCTTTATCTAAAAGCATTTTTTAAAAAAGCACCTGACATTCAAACTCTAGTAAAAAGAGATTTAATCTGTGTATATATGACATTAATGATTTGCATAAGGATGAAAGATGTCTCTTTTTGGTTTGGAGCAAAGGCTCAGAACTACCAAAAGTATGAAAAATATAATTTTCCAATTCTCAGGCAAGGTCTTTATATGCAGTACTGATAGCCTAAATATTATTATGGGGAGGAGGGTTAGGATGTCCTTCAAAAGAAGTGAGACTGGTAAAGTTTGTGTTCGTTCTGTGTTGCCATCCTCCCTAACATGCTTGAGATCCTCTGACCATCTTTACATAGTGACAGAGGCAGCATCCCAAGAGCCCACAATCATACATGCTCTTGGGCTCTCCTTTTAGGAACCATTCTGCGACCCTAACTATCACTAATACTTGCTTCTCACAGATCCATCAAAGGCTAACTGCTTTTTTTTTTGGTAAAGATTTATTTATTTATGCATACAAGAACTGGGGCGAAGGCCAGAGGTGCGGGGTGGGATGTGTATGTGTGTGTGTGATAGGATTCACCAAAGACGGAGTGGGGAACAGAACAGGCAAACTGACTGAAATACACCGCTGAGGGGAGCAGCAGGAGAGACAGGAGAGCTCTGCTCTGCCATGTGAGTCACCTCCCTGGCCGGGGATCACTTTCACTTCTGCTGCAGTGGCTGCAGCTAGCTTCATAGTGCTGCAACTTATCCCCTGCGCCACCAGGGAGGCCCAAAAGCTATTTGTTTTTGACTAATTTTCTCTAGTTGTGTTCCTTCTGTGGGAATCCTTTAGGTAATAGGTAACCTCTAATATACCGGTTAACATTTATTAAGCATGTATGTGCTAAGCATCCTGTTTATAGTATCTCTAATTACCACTGTAATTATTCCTATTTTACAGATGAGAAAGCTGATAGTCAGAAGGTTACTGAGCATCATTCAATTAATGCGAGGTAGTGGTGGGAGGGTTAAGGTTCAAACTCAGATGTTCTGACTTAGTATCTGCAGATGTTTACCCCTAAGCCAGTGGTTATCAATATGTGAACCCTGACCACCAACATCTTTATCAGCTGGGATTTATTAGAAATGAAAATTTTTTTTAAGATTTATTTATTTATGCATACAAGAGCTGGGGTACATGTCAAAGGTGTGACAGGATTTACCAGAGACAGAGTGGGGAACAGAACAGGCAGACCGACGAAATACACTGCTGAGGGGAGCAGCGGGTGAGACAGGAGAGTTCTGCTGCGCCATGTGGGTTGCTCCCTGGCTGGCTGGGGATCGAACTCATGCTGCAGAGGCTGCAGTCTGCTTCATAGTGCGGTGCCTAACCCCTTACGCCACCAGGGAGGCCCAAAAATTCTTTTTTTAAAATAAGACTTATTTATTTATGCATACAAGAGATGGGGTACAGGCCAGAGATGCTGGGTTGCTTCCTGTGGGTTGCTTCCTGGGTGCCTGGGGATTGAACTCGTGCTGCAGAGGCTGCAGATTGCTTCATAGTGCAGTGCTTAACCCCTTGCACCACCAGAGAGGCCCAGAAATGAAAATTCTTCATCTCTACTCATATCTGTTGGATAATAAGCTCTGGGGCATAGAAAGCTATTTATGAAAATGCCCTGCAGGTGATTTAAAGCACACCATGTCCTAAATTATAGAACAGTGTTGTCTAATTAAACTTTCTGGGATGATGGAGATGTTTTTGTACTCTGCTGTCTAATAAAGTAAGCAGCAGCCATATTTGGCTATTGAATATTTGATATGCAGTTAGTGACTGAGAAAATATATTTTAAATTTTATTTACTCACATAAGGCTAAAAGTTATTATGTTGGATGGCACAAGTACTATGTCCTTGACTTTGGTTCTCTTTTAGAGAATCCCTCGACTTTAAGGTGTGCTACTAATATAGTCAATTAGCAAAAATTATAGCAGAATGGTGTGAGAAATACATTGAAATAAGTGCAGTCTTATGCAGAACACATTATCCAGGAAGCTACCCACATTGTCTATGTGTGTGTTTGTTTTTTAAAAGTATAGATGGGGGCCTCTCTGGTGGTGCAAGTGGTTAAGCACTGCACTATGAAGCAATCTGCAGCCTCTGCAGCATGTGTTTGCTCCCTAGCTGGCTAGGGAGCAACCCACATGGCACGGCAGACTTCTCCTGACTCTCCCGCTGCTCCCCTCAGCAGTGTAGTTTAGTCGATCTGCCTGTTCTGTTCCCCACTCTGTCTCTGGTGAATCCTTTCATTCCCTCATGTCTGGTCTGTACCCCAGCTCTTGTATGCATAAATAAATAAAATCTTAAAAACAAAATAAAAGTACAGATGGTAGGATTCAATCCACATGATCATTTTATTAGTCTACATTATACCATATGTAATGATTAGATCATATAAGATTGATGATCTTATATTGATGGTGAACAGTGGCTCTGATGCATGAGAGAAGAATCTTACAAATAGTGACCTAGATATGACTTTGGTAAAAGGTCATTAAAAATCCTTATTGAATATACCCCCTTTTTTTAATGCAGAGGGTTTTTTTAAATGCAAGAACTGGGGTACAGGTCAGAAGCACGGAAGGGTGAGAGAATCTAAAATAAACAAATAAATCTAAAATAAATAAATAAATCTTAAAAAAAACCAGTAGGGTGAATAAATAGAATATGTCAGTGCTTGAAGTTATTTACAACTGTTCAAAGGAGAAAGAAACTCCAACTAGTGGACAATAACATTTTATACTACAGTGAAGCAGATGTTAAGAATATTAAATCTCCTCAGCTCACCTTGGGAAGTTCATTAACAGGAGCCAGGGGTCAATTTCAACACACATTATTGACTCCTTAGGGGTCAGCTCTGAGGAGAATTTAATGATGAGCACAGCTGTGTTCCTGAGAGAGGCATGATGGGAGTTGCGCATTAGGAAAATTACTCTGGTGAGGGACTATAGCGGGACTTCCTCCCAGGGAACACAAAGACCAGAATAAAGTGGTTGTTGAAGGAACTGGAAAGGCAAAGAAATGTGTGAAACATTGCAGAGGTAGGTTCCCAAGGCAACTTATTAGATATGGAGGGTTGAACTTTGTCATTCATAAAAGCAAAGTTTAAATATGGGTACCAGGAAGATAGTGGTATTTTCTTTTTCTTTTTTCTTTTTTAAAGATTTATTTATTTATTTATTTATTTATTTATTTATTTATTTATTTATTTATTTATTTATACAAGCACGGGGTACAGTCAGAAGCACGGGAGGGCGAGAGGATTCACCAGAGCCAGAGCGGGGAGCAGAGCAGGCAGAAGGACCGAAGTACACTGCTGAGGGGAGCAGCGGGCGGCAGGAGAGGTCTGCGCGCCATGCGGGACCCTCCTCCGGTGGCTGGGGAGCAGCCGGGGATCAAACCGGCATCACGGAGGCATCGGGCGGCTTCACAACCCAGTGCTCAACCGCTGCGCCACCGGGGAGGCCCAATAGGGGTATTTTCAATTCACTTTGAAGCAAAAAGATGTGGAAGAGAGGCAATGTGTCATGGACTTGAGGGATGTAGCATTTAGCAGCTGTTGCTAGATTTTGATTCCTGCCATGATCCATGCTAACTGGCAGAAAATGATACCAAAGGCATACAATCAAGTATCTACCAGGGTTTGGCCAAGATTCTGGAGACAGCATAGAGAAGAGAGCCATAACATTTTTCTTTGTTCAAGAGCTTGGGATTGCAAATTTTCAAGTTCAATTAGTGATTCAATGTTTAACTAGCCTGATAAAATGTCCTACTTAATTATATGACAAACTGTTTCACCCCAGTTAATTCCTCCCTCCTTGGTTTTTGCAGAGTATGCATGACTCTTATTTTATATTATAATGAATTGCTAGGTTGGGAGTTCCTTGATTAAAAGGACTATGTCCTAGTTAACTTTATAGTGTCAGGTCTAGCCTAACGACCCAGCACACAAATATTGGGTAAGTACTGAGTAAAGGACTGACTGTATGAGCCAACAAGAGCACTAGGTTTAGTCTTCTTCACGTTCCAGAGGTTGTTTGGGTGTCTGGCCACAGGAATCTTGACATCGTCCAGGTGGGTGATATTGTTATTGGAGATGTGTGACAAGTAAGGACTTTGGAAGTGGTGGTGATGGCAGCACGTGGTGTGAGGGAAAGACATCATGGAGTGGGTGGGTATTGGGATAATTGAACAGAAGAGCTCTATATATACATTTATTTTTAGTGCCCTATACTTGCCTTCCCATGAACTCAGGAATTTTGATTTTCCTTTTGCTAATTCAAATTCTGGTGTTCCATTTCCTAATTCTCAGATACTTCTACCTGTGAGGTAGAGATAGAGGAATTGTGTTATCTACCAGGTCCTAGTGCTAAGTGCTGGGATACAAAATCCAAAGAACGAGTCCTAGAGTACAAAGCCTCAAGTGTTCTCTTTTAGCACCTTTTGGTATTTCTGAGAGCCTTTGATAACCTCATGCTTTTTGGTGCAAGATGATGTCCCATGTTTGTCCTAACTTGTATCATTTCTTTTTTGGAAAAATCCTCATTTTAAAAAATAGACAATAAAATCTTCACTATCTAAAAAGTCTTCCTTTTTTTGTTCTTCTCAACAATCTTCTGTTTTTGTTTTTTTTAAACAATTTTTTTTTAATAGAGGCATGTTTTATTTATTTATTTGTTTGTTTGCTTGTTTTGTTTATACATGCACTGGGTACAGTCAGAAGCACGGGAGGGTGAGAGAATTCACCAGAGCCAGAGCGGGGAGCAGAGCAGGCAGAAGGACCGAAGTACACTGCTGAGGGGAGCAGCGGGCGGCAGGAGAGGTCTGCGTGCCATGTGGGACCCTCCTCCGGTGGCCGGGGAGCAGCCGGGGATCGAACCGGCACCGCAGAGGCCGCGGGCAGCTTCACAACCCAGTGCTCAACCGCTGCGCCACCGGGGAGGCCCAACAATCTTCTGTTTTATTGGGACAATATTTCAGCCTTAAAAAAGTAACATTGGGGCTTTACTAATAAGATATATTTACTTTCCTTTTCAACTTAATGGCATCTTGACAATTGTGTATGAGATTCAGCAATGTTTCAACACTGCTATTGGATTTTTTAAAGCAAGTCTCTTCCTCAGTGATTCTAATATAGATCTGGTATCTGCTTTGGTTTGACAATGATATCAAATACTTCATTGATTAAATTGGTTATATTTAAATGTGTATATATTTTTGAAAGAGATGTGGGTAAGCGATCCATGGGGAGGCTGACAACGGCAGCCTTTAGATTTGCCTGGCTCCTTCTGCCCCTTTCCTATGAGTCCCCTCAAGTAGGTACCTGATGCTTGTGGCCAGCTATCAGGTGTTAGTGGCCCTGCTTTGCCTTGGCATTTACCCACAAGGGGATGGGTAACTTTGGGTGTTTCATGGGGAAGCTATATTCTTTGTTTCTATGCACAATCATTCTATTAAAATAATTTTCTATTGAGGGCCTCCCCGGTGGCGCAGCGGTTGAGCGCTGGGTTGGTTGCGAAGCTGCCCTCAGACTCTGCAGTGCTGGTTGGATCCTTGGCTGCCAGGCGAGGGTCCCACATGGCGCGCAGACCTCTCCTGCTGCCCGCTGCTCCCCTCAGCAGTGTACTTCGGTCCTTCTGCCTGTTCTGCAACCTGCTCTGGCTCTGGTGAATTCTCTCACCCTCCTGCACTTCTGAATGTACCCAGTGCTTGTATAAATAAATAAATCTTTAAAAATTTTTTTTCTATTGAAAAAAATAAATGTGTACATTTTTTAAAAAGCACCTACTTTGTTTTGGGAAGGGATGTTGTTTTTAGCCCAGTGTCAAAACAAAGTGTTAAAATAAACACTCTCCATCTTCCTTGTCCCTTACCATTGTATTGCTGCTTGAGAAACAAATGTATCATATTTTCTTTTTTTAAAAAAGATTTTTTATTTATTTATGCATACAAGAACTGGGGTGTAGGCTAGATGTTGGAGGGGGTGTGTGTGAGAGAATTCACCAGAGACACAGTGGAGAGCAGAACAGGTGGACTGACTGAAATACACTGCTGAGGGGAGCAGCGGGCGAGACAAGAGAGGTCTGCTGTGCCATGTGGGTCAGCTCCCTGCCTGGGGATGGAAGTCATGCTTCAGTGGCTGCCAATAGCTTGGTAGTGCTCAGACTTAACCCCTTGCCATACCAGGGAGGTCCTGTATCACATTTTCTTACACAAAAACTAGGTAATTATTTTTATGATTCTTATTAATAGGGCATTAATAATATTCTAACTTAACTTAGAAATTATGCCAGAAAAGTGAAAGAACTGAAACTAAGCCAGCCAAATTCTGGGAAGAGCTCACTGAGATTGAAGATGGTCAAAAATAACATAGCCAAATAACAAAAAAGATACAAAAAGGAAGACAATAGGCAATAAGGGATCCACCAGAAAAGGACACAAACCAGCATGTAATTCTAAAGTGAAGTAGAAGAGATTGACTGTGTGAGGCAAAGTCATGAGTGACAATAAATGAATGGCTATGATTCAGCTCTGGTTCTCAAACTTTGGTGGGTATCAGACCCTCTGTGTGTAGGGTTCACCCACAGAGTTTCTAATTTAGTAGATCTGGATTGTTAAGCTGGAATATTTTCATTTCTAGTAACCGAGGTAATGCAAGCACCACTAGTCCAGGGACCACATTTTGAGAACCATTAACCTAGTTAGATAATGATGCACTAGATGCCATTACAATGGATGATATAGATATAATACAGAATGATAAATTCATAATGGATCTAATGAGAAAAAGAGAGCAAGAGCGTCCCTTCCTGGTCCCCATCAACCTCACCCTCTCCAACTCAATGGACAGCTTTGGTACTTGATAGTACATATGCCTTTTATTCTAAATTCTAAACTTAAATGGAAAGAATTAAGTTTCTTTTGGACAGTATGTCAAATCAAGCAATAGCCACAGTAAATGTTGGAAAATTTTCCTCTACAGAAGAGTTACAGATAGAGAATGTGGAAGGAAAAAATAGATTTAGAAAGTCACTGTTTTGCAATCCCTGCTGCAATAATCGATCAGGCAATAGTGGTCAGCGGATGAAGCCAATAGGTGAAAGATCAATAGGGATCTTTATAAAGGAGTGACTCAACAGCTACTATACAAATCCACTGATCAATCTTAAGGTAAAGAGACATCACAGGCACTGGGGTGCATGATGTGACAAAACATAAAAAGCACCATACATTAAGTGTTCTTGCTAAAAGTGGTGAATCTAATCAAGATTCTGGGCCTCTCTGGTGGCACAAGGGTTAAATTTCAGCACTATCAAGCTATCACCTGACTCTGGGGCATGAGTTCAATTGGTTAGATCTCAGGCCAGGGAGCTAACCCACATATGGCACAGCAGACCTCTCCTGTATTGCCTGCTGCTCCCCTCAGCAGTGTATTTCAGTAGATCCTCCTGTTCTGCTCCCCACCCTGGCCTAACCCCAGTTCTTGTATGCATAAATAAATAAAAATAAATCTTTAACGCAAACAAGCAAAAAATGAGCTAATGATTGTAAATCTCTTTAATTGTAAATCTCTTTAATAATTGTAAATCTCTTCCTTTGGATTGTAAATCCAAAGGATCTGATATTTAGTAACCACTCAACAAATGCTAGTTATTATTATATAAATAATTGTTTTCTTTCCTATCCTTCTTATGAATCAGAAATTATTTTCTTTTGCTCTCAGTTTGAACATTTGTAAAGAAGATATAAACTAATAATAAAGATGTCTAAATTATTAATTTTAAAGAGATGAGTTCTAGTAGTATATTTGATTTATAAGCTTAAAAGATTTTTGAAATATGTAACATTAGTTAATGACATTAAAATACTTTCAATGGGTTTTGGGGCTTGGAAAATGATTTTAAAGCAAACATACTTTCATTATTCATCAATGCTAGTACAGCGTGACTTGCTCTCAGTTTGCATACATAATCTATGTGCATTCTTCATAAAAGGTAAACATCTTTGCAAAAGCTCTTCGTGGTGCCTAGCTGAATTTAGAAGTAGAGCTATAATCCCAGTTGATTTAGTCAGCTTCAGAACTATCTTACCATTACAGATGGGATGCCAATATTGCCACTGTGATTCTTTTAGTTACTTGGAAGGGGATCCAGTAAGTTAGTCCTGGGAGGCAAATGAATGACTCAATGTTCCTTGTAGACAAAGGAGTGAAAGCTAAGCAGAAATGGCACGTTTTTTGGGAAACATTTCGATATTGTTATTTATACAAGAAGGCAGAGAGCAATATAGCTGGAGAATTAAATGGTGAGATGAGCACACAGATGTGTAAGAAAGTACTGTTGTCAACATCTGGCACATTAGAGTCACGTTAAATACCTAACAAGCTAAGCAAAAGCCCAAATAGCAGATGATCTCTTCATCTTTCTGCAGGGATATGGCAGCCAAAAATAAGTCATGTTATAGAAAAACTACAGAAACATTTTAAAGAATAAAATCCTCCTTTAAACAGATGTGGAATGGCCAGCTAGAATTAAAGCAATCAGAAATGTGAGAAGGAAGTTTATAGAAAGCCTAAATAATACATTAACTCTGACAGTAGATTATAGTGTAAAATAGAGAAAATTTATCTTCCTCTGAAAATTACTATAGTTTATTAGATTATCAGCCATGCTTACAAAATAAAAAGAATATGCAAATATTTATTCAGGAATAAAACAAAAATATTGCTAACCGATTACAGATCTATGACTATAATAAAATTTCTGCGAGATAAACTTGTTAAATGTTCTATGAGTTACCAATATTATTGAGATACTTTCCCATGAAGATTTTTCTTCTTTTTTTTTTAAAAAAAGATTTATTGGGCCTCCCCAGTGGCGCAGTGGTTGAGTGCTGGGTTGCGAAGCTGCCCGCAGCCTCTGAAATGCCAGTTCGATCCCTGGCTGCTCCCTGGCCACCAGAGGAGGGTCCTACATGGCGTGCAGACCTCCCCTGCCGCCCGCTGCTCCCCTCAGCAGTGTACTTCAGTCCTTCTGCCTGGTCTGCTCCCCGCTCTGGCTCTGGTGAATTCTCTCATCCTCCCGTGCTTCTGACTGTCCCCAGTGCTTGTATGCATGCATGCATAAATAAATAAATAAATAAATAAATAAATCTTTAAAGAAAAAAAATAAAAAAAGATTTATTTATTTATGCATATAATAACTGGGGTACAGGCCAGAGGTGTGAGGGGTAAGAGGATTCACCAGAGACAGAGTGGGGAACAAAAGAGGCAGACTGATTGAAATACACTGCTGAGGGGAGCAGCAGGTGAGTCAGGAGAGGTCTGCTGCACCATGTTGGTAGCTCCTTGGCTGGCTGGGGATTGAACTCGTGCTGTAGCTAATCCCTTGTGCCACCAAGGAGGCCCAAGATTTTTCTTTTTGATCTTTTTTCTATATTTTATTTATTTATTTATTTATTTATTAAAGATTTATTTATTTATATAAGAACCGGGGTACAGGCCAGATGCTTGGGAGGGTGAGAGGATTCACCAGAGACAGAGCGGGGATTGACAGGCAGAGTGACAAAATATAGAACAGGCAGAACAGAACAGGCAGACTGACGAAATATACTGCTGAGGGGAGCAGTGGGTGAGACAGGAGAGGTCTGCCCTGCCTTGTGGGACCCTTGCCAGCCGGCTGGGATAGAACCAGCGCTGCAGAGGCCGTGGACAGCTTTACAGTGCGGCGCTCAACCGCCTGCGCCACCAGGGAAGGCCCTCTCTATATTTTATATCACCATGGTCTGATATATAGCCTTTGATAACTGAGACAGTGAATATAATCTGAGTTTTAGACACAGTGACAGAAATTGGGCCTCCCCGGTGGCGCAGCGGTAGAGCGCTGGGTTGCGAAGCTGCCCGCGGCCTCTGCGGCGCCGGTTCGTTCCCCGGTGCTCCCCGGCCACCGGAGGAGGGTCCCGCATGGCGCGCAGACCTCTCCTGCCGCCCACTGCTCCCCTCAGCAGTGTCCTTCGGTCCTTCTGCCTGCTCTGCTCCCCGCTCTGGCTCTGGTGAATTCTCTCACCCTCCCGCGCTTCTGACTGTACCCAGTGCATGTATAAACAAAAACAAACAAACAAACAAATAAAGAAAGAAAGAAAAACATGCCTCTCTAAAAAAAAAAAAAAATAAAAAAAAAAATAGACACAGTGACAGAAATTAAAATGACATCAAAGATCCAATCTCCTACCTCCCTGGTGGCACAAGGGGTTAAATCTCAGCATTATGAAACTATCAGCAGCCACTGGAGCATGAGTTCGATCCTTGGCCAAGGAGCTAACCAACATGGTGCAGCAGACCTTTCCTGTCTCGCCTGCTAATCCTCTCAGCAGTGTATTTCAATCAATCCACCTGTTCTGCACCCTACTCTATCTCTAGTGAATCCTCTCACCCCCCACCTCCCCTACACCCCAGTTCTTGTATGCATAAATAAATAAATAAATAAGATCCTATCTCTTTTTTGTTATTCTATGACTTTGGGGGGAAAATTCCTCAGGTGTGCAATTTGACCTCCATTATTTAAAGTTTGATTATTGAAGAACTGTAATTTTCAAGTATTTTGAGAATCAACATATACTTAAAATTTTCTGTTGCTTTTTTGATACGGTAAAGGTAAAAATTCATAATATTTTATTCCAATTACTAAAACTGGAAAAGAGGTTAACAGTAAATCCACAACATTTTTCTGAAAGGTAGATAGCAATAATATGAGCAGCTGCCATGTCCCAGATACAATTCTAGGTACCCAGGATATATCTGTTAGCAGATAGACAAGGACTTCAAGAATAGGAAGCTTCATTTCAATGGAGAAAGAGATAAGGACAACTATATCATTTCAAACACTGATGAGTGATAGGGGGAAATAACATATGGTGATATTACAGAGTCTAGGGGACTACTTTAGATAGGGAGGTCAGAGTCTCTCTGAGGCGGGAGTATATAAATTGAGAATTAAATAGAAAGAAGGAGCCAGGGAAGCAAGAGTTGATACAAGAACATTCTAAGCATAGGGCAGAGCTAGCACAAAGGCCCTAGGGCAGGAATAAACTTGATCAGGGACAACGCATGGAAAATATAATGCATATATAATGAACTTACTGATTACATTACATATGCTTAAGATGACAGTGCTAATCTTAAAAAAAATACAACTAGTCCTTAGGAGGGAATGAATTCAAAGGATCTAAGAGTGGTGCTGATGATTGCAACGTGAGTGCAAGAACAAGCAAGGCCAGTTGACAAAGGCCCAGATGTTACAGAATGAGTGAACCAAATTCCTGAGTTAATTCCAAGTACTCTTGGCTTAGACTCAAAGCCATCATAAGAACACCATCCAAATGGACTCAAAGAGTAGACTGTTTTGTCATGTTATGAACATTGATAAGAAGGCTGACTGTAATGTTACAATTAAAAGGCAGTGACTTATAATACTCCCTTCTTCTCTCTTTATAGTTCCAAAAAAACACTGTAAAAACATTTCATAAAACACCTCCTAGTTCTCTTACAGTATTGGTCAGCAAATATTAATACCTATTATTAGTAAGGGAATTAAGTTTTAAATTTCCACCCTCCCAATCTAATTATTTTCAGATTTATTTTGAATGTACTTGTATATATTAATAAAGTAATTTATCATCACTCTACTCTGATCCTTCACAGGGAGTTTCAACACTTTTGCCAACAAATTGTCTAGCTGCAAATTTAAAATAACTACTGTTGGGCCTCCCTGGTGGTGCAAGGGATTAAGATGCAACCTATGAAGCTCTTTGCAGCCATTGCAGCATGAGTTCCATCCCCGGCCAGGGAGATACGCACATGACACAGCAGACCTCTCCTGACTTGCCCGCTGCTCCCCTCAGCAGTGTATTTCAGTCAGTCTGCCTGTTCTGTTCCCTACTCTGTTTCTGGTGAATCCTCTCAACCCCCACACCTCTGGCCTGTACCCCACTTCTTTTATGTATAAATAAATAAATCTTTTAAAAAAATAACTACTTGTTAAGGCTTGAAATTTAGATTATCTAAAGAGAGTAAGATGCTGTCGCTATAGTTTTTTTTTAAATTTATGCATATAAGAACTGGGGTGTAGACCAGAGGTATAGGGAGAGGGGTGAGAGGATTCACCAGAGACAGAGTCAGGAGCAGAACAGGTGGATCTACTGGAATACACTGCTGAGGGGAGAGGCAGGCGAGACAGGAGAGGTCTGCTGTGCCATGTGGGTTAGCTCCCTGACTGGGCCTTTAACTCATGCCACAGTGGCTGGCTATAGCTTGATAATGTTGAGACTTTAACCCCTGTGCCGCCAGTGAGGACCTATCTCTACAATTATTGCGTTAAATAAGTAATGTTACTTTTTTTTTTTTAAAGATTTATTTATTTATGAATACAAGAACTGGGGTACAGGCCAGATGCTTGGGAAGGTGAGAGGATTCACTAGAGAAGAGCGGGGAACAGAACAAGACTGACGAAATACATTGCTGAGAGGAGCAGGGGAGGAGACAGGAGAGGTCTGCCGCACCATGTGGGACCCTCGCCGGCCGGCCAGGATCAAACCCGTGCTGCAGAGGCTGCGGACAGCTTCACAGCTAGGTGCTCAACCGCCTGTGCCACAAGGGGAGGCCCAATGTTACTTTTGAGATGTGATTTAAACTAAACTTTTTCCAGGACAGTTACCCCTTCTATTTAGAAAGCGTATACCCATTTGCTTTTATGAAAGAGCTACATTAGTATCTGTTTTTGCTAACCAAAAGAAATCTGCAAAGAATTTTTGCTTTTACGACAATAGGTAAAACCTGAAAATATTGTTCAGGAAGTATGGCAGATGGTGGTTGAGTGAAGACATTGGGCTTGCCTCCTCCACTTATTCACAACTAAAATGCAGTTCAGGGCCTCCCGGGTTGAGCGCTGGGTTGCGAGGCTGCCCGCGGCCTCTGCAGCGCGGGTTCGATCCCCGGCTGCTCCCCGGCCACCAGAGGAGGGTCCCACATGGCGCGCAGACCTCTCCTGCCGCCCGCTGCTCCCTTCAGTCCTTCTGCCTGCTCTGCTCCCCGCTGGCTCTGGTGAATTCTCTCACCCCCCAGCGCTTCTGACTGTACCCAGTGCTTGTATAAATAAATAAACAAACAAATAAATAAACAAATAAACAAAATTAATAACCCCTGAAAGACAAATGAGGACCATGACATGCATAAGGAACAATGGTATGGTGGGAATGGGTAGGAAAATTTTAATTGAATTGTGTTTGCAATGATACCAGGACAGCACAACTTATGAGAGGAAGGGGATACTGCTCCAGGGAGCCCCCCTACGGTTCTTGATTCAGGGGCACACACCAATATGGGGGACTCTAAAGATCTGCTGCTGCATTCGATAAGGGCATACACAAAGTTGGCATCCAGGACAGAGGGTGCACTATTTGGGAACTATAGGAGCAGGGGTGTAGAATGATGATCATGAACTCGAGCCTCAGGTTTCTAATAGAGAACAGCTAGAGCCATAGCCAGCTGGGAGAGCCAGAAAAGATTTTCTTTCCTTTTATTTTTTTTTTAAGATTTATTTATTTATTAATACAATAACTGGGTATAGTCAGAAGCGCAGGAGGGTGAGAGAATTCACCAGAGTCAGAGCAGGGAACAGAACAGGCAGAAGGACCAAAGTACACTGCCGTGGGGAGCAGCAGGCAGCAGGAGAGGTCTGCGCGCCATGTGGGACCCTTGCCAGCGGCCAGGGATCGAACCAGGGCTGCAGAGGCTGCGGGCAGCTTCGTAACCCAGAGCTCAACTGCTGTGCCACTGGGGAGGCCCAAGATTTTCTTTCTTTATGCATACAAGAAATGGGGTATAGGACAGAGGTGTGTGGGGGGGGGGCTGTGAGAGGATTCACCAGAGAGAGTGGGGAACGGAACAGGAGGATTGACTGAAATACACTGCCAAGGGGAGCAGTGGGACAGTCAAGAGAGGTCTGCTGTGCCATGTGGGTAGCTCCCCAGCCAGGGCTCGGACTCGTGGTGCAGTGGCTGCGGACTGCTTCATAGGTTGCGTTTTAACCCCTTGTGCCACCAGGGATGCCCAAGAAGCTATAATTTGAAAAACCTTATCCCAACGCAGGGCCAAAACTAAGATAACTGAGTGCTTTCACTAACCAGAGTTTAAGCACTTGAATCTTATCAGGAGGAAGCCCCTACGGGTAAGGCTCTGTACTGGAAATGCAAAGAGAACAACTCCCAACTGCTGTCCTTGTTTCAACTACAATCTGTGCTCAGGCTACAAGTGCTCAGACAGCTTAGGGGTAGGAGCTGCTATGAGATGATATAAGATGCTTAACCTGAGAAGCTGGCCTACAGAAGGGGATCAAGGTGAATCCCCACCACACTACACTGGTACCTGCAGCAAGTAGAAAGCTTGAATCCTTGACTCACTGGACTAGACTTTTCTGTTTCCTATTGCCCCAGTCCCTTTCTACCGATCACCCCATGCCAGTACCAGTGCTCCTATCACCCAGGCAGGTGCAAAGACAGAGGTCTGAAAGTATATCCTTGTTTGTAGGGTAAGGTAAAAAGTATCAGGCTTTTCTGCCCTCCTGCCATTAGGATAGATGATGGAACCCTGCAGTCCTGAATGCATGCCTGATGGCGGGCACCTGGAATAGGGTGTGGGCATATGTAGATGGGATTCACCTGGGCAAAGACTGGGCTTTTTAAGGGTGGCATCATGGGGACGCCAGCAGAAGAGAAGCAGAAGCAGCAAAACGCCGGAGAGCCTACAAGGAGTGAAGACTTGCTGGGGGTTAGGAGGCCTGCCAGCCTCCTGGCCCCCCAGCACCGCTACCTGCCATGTACCTGATAAATCCCAATAAAAGCCTGAAAACTTACTGTGGGCTCCAGGACTCTGACTCCTCCGTTACCTGGTCTGCTGGGATCATAGAAAACCTGCTCAGTGCCCATTCCTGCCCCTTACACTGTTACAACCTATAAAAAGTAAAAATAAAGACTTTAGAACAATTCACAAACGAAGTAAAAATAAACCCGAGAGGTCTCAATTCAGCACAACCACAGACTATACCTGAAGAGTCAAGGTAAGAATTATAACAATTGCTAAGTTAAAAAAAAAAGAAACGGATGATGTAAAATGGGAATAAAGAGAAAAATATGAGGTGGTTACAATTAGAGCTAATGGATCGGGCCTCCCTGGTGGCGCAGCGGTTGAGCGCTGGGTTGCGAAGCTGCCCGCGGCCTCTGCAGCGCCGGCTCGATCCCCGGCTGCTCCCCGGCCACCGGAGGAGGGTCCCACATGGCGCGCAGACCTCTCCTGCCGCCCGCTGCTCCCCTCAGCAGTGTACTTCGGTCCTTCTGCCTGTTCTGCTCCCCGCTCTGGCTCTGGTGAATTCTCTCACCCTCCTGTGTCTCTGACTGTACCCAGTGCTTGTATAAGTAAATAAATAAATCTTAAAAAAAAAAAAAAATTAAAAAAAAAATAAAACAACAAAATTAGTAAAACTGACTTTAAAAAAAAAAAATAGAGCTAATGGATCTAAAAAAATACTATAACTGAATTAAAAAAATACAATAGAGGTCTCAACAATAGACCAAATGCAAGCAATGAAGAGAATTAGCAAACTCAAAAGCAGTGTTGGTGAACACACAAATAGAACAACAAAGAAAAATTGGGGAAAAAAAGAAATGAAAGTAGTATAAGCAACCTTCGGGATAACCTAAAGAGAAATAACCTCCGTTATCATGGGGATCCAGGAAGAGAAGAAAAAAGAGAAAGGAATAGAAAATTTATTTAAAGAAATGATTGCTGAGAACCATGTCCACCTGGGGAACACGCTGTAAAAGCAGCCCTCGCGCTCTTGGTTCTCCAAGGCGCTGGGCCCCCCAGCTAAGCGGCATCAGCCTGGGCTGCACCATGGCTGCCAGGTTTGACTGGAGACCATAGCGCGGCTGGGGTTGGGTTTTAGGGGACAAAAAGAGGAAAAAAAAAAACACAAAAAAACCAAAACACCACCGGGTCAAGTTTATACCACGCCCCACCTTGCTCTGCTAAACCCCACCTCCAGGCCAGCACGCCTGCTCGAGAGGGCGCACGCAGGCCAAGTTGGCACCCTTCGTGGCCTTGGTTTTGCAGCAGAATTTGGTGTTGAAAACCGCTCAGGTCCAAAAGCCCAGTGGCGTCACTCTTCTTCCCGCTTGTACCAGCGCAAATCAAGTATTGGAAACAGCTGGTTTGGAGAATGGGCCAATCAGGTTTGAGAGGCGGTGCCCTCAAGGAGGCTATAAGGCAGGCTTCGGGCCTTGGAAGGGGCTGGATTCAACATGGCGGGAGCTTGGGGGGCCATGCACCGAGAGCTACTGGGCCTCTGCAGATCTTTGCTTCAGCATCATTTATCAGGAGTGTCCCTGGCCTATGCGCGGCATCTCTAAACAGCGTCAACACTGGCGCCACCGTCTCTTGAGAGCCTTTGGTTGGAACCTGGCACTACCCAGCCTGGCCTGGCCTGCCTGTTGCTACACCCACCGCCTAAACTGCCCACCTGTGACTTCCTTCTGTGACTAGATTACTTGGCTCCTGGTCTACCGCTTACCCGTGTGCCTCTGATTAGGGCTTTCATTGGAGGGCCAAAGCTCTCTCGAAGCAGCAACTTTTGGTTTGGACTGCTGGACACTGTGGACACTTTACGGTAGGCCAGCTGGTCATTTGTGGCCATAGAAACATTTTCCTTACCATTTTACCTCGTAGTAAATAAACCCTGTTGTTGCACCCATGTCTTGCAATTGTGAGTGTATGGATGAGAAGCTACAGACAGTGATCTCTCCCCCAAATATATAATTGGATGATGTTTTTATATATAACAATGAAAATGAAAATTATATACATCATCTATAACTGAATTTTATATATATATATATATAACCCCAAAGGATTGCTCGTTTATTTCAGTATCAGAGGCCCAGATCCAAGAGGCCCAAAAAATTCCAAACAACATAATATCAGACAGACACACTCCAAGATATATTATAATAAAATGGTTGAAAGCCAGTGACAAGCAGAGTATTGAAAATAGCACTCATCATTTTTTTTTTTTCTCCAGGCCATTAAACAAGCAGCCCACACCCTGCACATCAATAGTGGGACCGCCAAGCACCTTCCCTGGGAGCTGCTTCATGCAGACCAGGTATGTATCATATCATTCCTGCTTTTACTGTATGTCAGTTTTGTGTTATTTGGTAATGATTTGGTAGGTTATTTTTTGGAACCTATTTCCTATTTGGGATAATGGTACCTGATTTTTCACTTTGCATCATTTCGGTTTAGAAAAGTTTTCACAGGCACACTCTGCTTTTGGATAATGGGTGGCAGGGGAGGCCTGTACTGTGAAGATGGAGGTTAAATGATTGTGTGTAAATTTGCCATGGCTGTTTTCCTTTATACTTATTTTGCCCTAATTTTAGAAGCTTAGTGTGAAAAGAAGTCACTTTATTAAGTGAAGGAGAGCTATTGTATGTATTTCGCTGCTAGGTAGGGGTCTTAGTACCCTTATTGACAGCTCTTGAAATCAGTCAGAAATTGAAGGAATGACTTGTTGGAAAAGACCCATAGTTTATTCTTTTGTTCCTGTGTTGGGTAGAATTAGGGAGAAACCTTGTCTTCAAAAATGAAAACTAACTGCTGACTACCACCATCTATTTCTTGTTTTTGTTTGTTTCATACTAGTTTATTTAAGGGTTCCATTTTCACTGCTCAATAAACATTATATATTTTGCATTGCTTTTTCACTCCATTCATTCATCTAGGTCCAAAGGGTTGCTCAGTGCTGGCTTGATCAGCCAACCATCTTCATGACAAGACTTGTTGACAAACTCTGAATTTTCTGCAAGAGCTTCATTAATTTTCGTTATTAAACAAGGGTTCACGAGCAGCTTTCCTCTTTGCAAAGCACCAAACTCACATTGTTTGCTCAATTCTGTCCCAGCGGCAGACAGGCTATAGCAAATACCTCCAAAGCTTCTTGGGCAGAATTGCTGATCCCCACTCCCAATATGACATTCTGTTATCCGTATTTGCCTGAGTTTGTGCAGGGAGAATGGAGCAGAATGCATTCACAGGGTACTGATGGTGTGGTCTGTCACTCTCAGGGCCAAGTGAGGCAGGGCCTCATGGGCTGGAGGCAGCATGCGGCCAGCATCTAACACGGGGGAAGTCACTTCATAACACCCAAGAAACCTGGGTCAGTGGGAACAAGGGGCCAGTACCATTTATTTTCCTACTATAATAATTCCATTTGAATATCAGGTGTTTCCTAAGCTCTTGACAACTTGGAGCTCTTCATTCTAGGTTTTCCACGTGAAGGGAATTAGGAACTTCAGACTCAGGATCCCTTCAGTAAAAACATCTGTCTTGGGTTTTGCTCAGGGTTCTATTTGACAACCCTTGGCCTTCTGGAGAGAGCAGTTAATTCCTTAACATTAGAAGTCAGTATGTCTGTCTTTAAGGCCAATCAGACTGCTTTTCTCAGTGCATTCAGTTTTGAAAATCCCCAGAGACAGAAACACTTTTGTTAGTGACCAAAGAAGAAAAACAAGATGAGTCCCTGGGAACTACTGTGAGGGGAATGTAAAGAAAAGCAACTGAACATGAACAACAGCTGTGGCCACCCACTGCGACATGAGGGCAGTGGATTTCTTCCTCTGGAAGATGAGTGGCTTCCAAATGACTGATACAATAAGTACCTCCCAGGCCATTTACATCAGCCTCTGGGATGAACGTCCCACTGAATCCAGAATGCAGTCAAAATGGAGACCCAGCTACCCCTTAGAAAGTTTCCTGACTAGCTATTGAATCAACTGGTGAGCTAATTAAAATGTAAATTATGAGGCCTCCCTGGTGGCACCAGGGTTAAAGTTTCAGGGCTTTCAGGCTATCCCCAGCCACTGCTGCATGAATTCAATCCCCAGCCAGGGAGCTAACCTACATGGCACAGCAGATCTCTCTTGTCTCACCCCTGCTTCCCCTCAGTAGTGTATTTTTTTTTAAATTTATTTTTCATTATGTGTACAAGAACTGGGGTACAGGCCAGAGGTTTGTGTGTGTGTGTGTGTGTGTGTGTGTGGGGGTGAGAGGATTCACCAGAGTCAGAGTGGGGAACAGAACACGTGGATTTGACTGAAATACACTACTGAAGAGAGCAGCGGGCAAGTCAGGAGAGGTGTGCTGCGCCATGTGGGTAGTTCCCTGGCTGGGGATCGAACTCGTGCTGCAGTGGCTGCAGATAGTTTCATAGGTTGCGTCTTAACCCCTTGAGCCACCTGGGAGGCCCAGCAGTATATTTCAGTAGATCTGCCTGTTCTGTTCCCCACTCTGTCTCTGGTGAATCCTCTCACCTCCCACCCATACCTCTGGCTTAAACATGCATAAATAAAATAAATCTTTAAAAAACGTAAATTATGATGCAGCATAGAGGTGGGGAACTGTGTGGTGCTTTTGCATTTTCAAACAGTTCCTATGAGTTACCCAGCTGGGGGTGGGGGGAGTTTTGGGTGTGGGGTAGAGGTGTAGCTAAGCTGCACAAGCCACTGGATATGAACTCTGGGTATCAGCTGATTCTGTATAGTGATTTCACTGCCTACCTGTAAACTAGTGCTCAACCTCTGTAGACATTTTAAAATATAAATCTTAAAAATCCTGTTAAGCTTAGAGTAAAAATCTATATGGATAGTATGGCTTACAAATCTTTTTATGCAACACTAACTTTAGCTTAATCTGAACACTCTTTAACCCTCCACCCCTTCCCTAAGGCACCAGTACTCCTGCTTCTCAAATAGACCAGACCTACCTTCCATTCAAGATAGACCTATCCCTGCCTCTGTCTTGTCCTTGTGATACAGTCCTTGTCCACAGCCTCATGGACTGCCCTCTTCATTTGGCTCCAGAGTCATTTCCTTAGCCCTTTCCTGATCATCCATTCCAAATTGGCCACTTTCCTTCCACTTAGTACAATCCTCTCCCCTACAGGGTGCTGATTGCTGTTTGAAATTGGTCTATTTATGTGCTTATCACTTCTCCATCTACATCCATGAGAATATTAGCCATGAGAGAAAAGCTGCTGTCTGTCTAGGCCCATGCTACACCCCCAGATATTAGAAAAAAGCCTGACATATAGAGGCACACTCATTGCACTGTCACAGTGAGAATGAAGGAACACTATCATTTAGGTACATAGTATTTGGTGAGAAAAAGAGGGACTAAATTTTCAGTAAATAAAAGTGGAGAAGTATGGTTGAAACAACTTAGGCATAGTGAACCTGACCTTAACTCATATGGCATTTCTACTCTGTTTTTAGAAAAATCTTAATTTATACAATTTGTAGAAGCTGACCTCATTAAGGAATTCCTTTTTTTTTTTTATAGAGGCATGTTTTTATTTATTTGTTTGTTTGTTTGTTTTGTTTATACATGCACTGGGTACAGTCAGAAGCACGGGAGAGTGAGAGAATTCACCAGAGCCAGAGCAGGGAGCAGAGCAGGCAGAAGGACTGAAGCACACCGCTGATGGGAGCAGCGGGCGGCAGGAGAGGTCTGCGTGCCATGCGGGACCCTCCTCTGGTGGCCGGGGAGCAGCCGGGGATCGAACCGGTGCCCCAGAGGCCGCGGGCAGCTTCGCAACCCAGCGCTCAACCGCTGCGCCACCGGGGAGGCCATTAAGGAATTCCTTATATCAAGGAAGACCATTACCCAGTTTATGAAAAAATAAGACTGTAAGCATAACCTGAAGGAACATCATCTTACTTTATTCAGACCTATTGTCTTGGTGAAAACTATAATCCATGGAAGTGGTTGTAGAACTTGGTTCCTAGGTGTGAAGGCTTTGACCTATGGACTGGTTGAATATTGGCAAAACACAGTTGCTTTGGCAAACATATCTGTGATTACACTGAATGGAAATTCATCACTGTTTTTTGTTCTGATTTCTGGATGATCTCATTAATCTAAGTTGACCAGAATTCAATCTTTACAAAAAAGTCAACAATGAAAATCAATTTACAATTTATCCTTGACCTTTGTATAAAATGATTAAAAAAGGCAATTTAGGTAATGAAAGCAAACTTGATTAACACTTTATGAACAGGCCTTTTGTTCCTAAGTTTCAGAGAATTGCAAAAAAAATGGGACAGAACGTGGGAACTCTTCTAGAATAAGGAATGAAGAAGAAGGGACATGACTTAGAGTTCAGAGTTAGCTTGGTGTTTGGGGATTGGCTGATGTTTTCCTTGAAAAATGTCATCATGTTCAACATGTCTTTATAAAGTTGATGAGAATGAGACGATTTTGACTGATATGCAGTGAAACAATTTTATTCAGCTACCTGCTTTTAAGATGTTTCTCTTAAAGTTGCAGTTTCCAAGAACCTGTTGATGTTAAGTGAGGATTTAATTGTAATTTGTGGTTTTTTTTTTTATGCATACAGGAGCTGGGGTACAGGCCAGAGGTGCCCGGGGAGGGGTGGGGGTGAGAGGATTCACCAGAGACAGAGTGGGGAGCAGAACAGGCAGACTGACTGAAACACACTGCTGAGGGGAACAGTGGGCGAGTCAGGAGAGGTCTGCTGTGCCATGTGAGTCGTTCCCTGCCTGACCAGGGATCAAACTCATGCTGCAGAGGCTGTGGATAGCTTCATAGGTTGTGTCTTAACCCCTTGCGCCACCAGGGAGGCCCTAATTGTACTTTGTTTCTGGTCAAGTGGAGCATTTACTGGGACATGAAAATTATCAAAGTTTCAGATGCTGATGTGGCACTTGGAAAGTGGTGGCTCGATTTTGGGCCTAGAAATTTATTTCAGCACTTTAATAATCCCCAGTCATCCTTAAGTCAACACTACTGTCAGTTTTTGAGTACCTTTCAAAATGTCCTATGCAGTATCTGTGCTTCAGTTTATTAATCTCTAAAATGGGGGTGATAATAGTATCTGTCTCATCAGGTTTATGGGAGAATTAAATGCATTTACATGTGAAAGAATTCAGTAGTGCCAGGTGGGAACATAACATGAATTTTAGGATTTAAAAAATCATTACGTATGTATTGGTATGAAGATTGAATATTCAAATAGATATATGGAGCCATATCTGTAATTATTAATTATTAGATTTTCTGGTATCTACATTAAGAATTCAAAAGAAATAGGGGCCTCTCCAGTGGCGCAGCAGGTTGAGTCCAGCGCCGTGAAGCTGTCCACAGCCTCTGCAGTGCGGGTTCAATTTCCGGCTGGCCAGGGAGATTCCCACATGGCACAGCAGACCTCTCCTGCTGCCCTCGCTGCTCCCCTCAGCCTTCTGCCCTTCTGCCTGTTTTGCTTCCCACTCTGTCTCTGGTAAATCCTTTCACCCTCCTGTGCCTCTGACCTGTACCCCAGTTCCTGTATAAAAATAAATAAATCTTTAAAAAAAACAAAAACCTCCCAAAAAAAAAATTCGAAAGAAGTAGATGAAAGAGTTTTAGTGGTCTATTTGCCTCAATATATCCCAAATGTCACCACAACATATAATCAATGTAAACATATTTTAGTGAGATATTTTATGGTTTTTTTTTGGTATTAATATTTTAAAATTCAGTATGCTTTTCATGTTTATATAACATTTTAATTGGGACTAGCTAGCTTCAAGTGCTCACTAACTACCTGTGGCTGGTGGCTATTGTACTAGACAGAGCAGGTCTACATAACAACCTGTAGCTTGTCAATTTTTTTATTTGAGTAATGCTTTCCCTTGTTCACCTGGATATCATACAAAGTTAATATTTTGGATTGATTTGGAGAGAACCAAATTACATTTTTAAATAATGTGGTTTTAGAATTTTAAGTGCCTACAACAAAAATTGAGTTCTAAAATGCTTTATATGATAAAAGAACAAGGGCTTTCCATGGGTAAAGACTAAACTCTGTGAACCTCTTCAGGATGTAGTCCTCCTAGCCTGCCCCCTGCTGGTTCTGCACTGATTGTGCTCAGGGAATTCTTCAAAAGGACCCTCTCTCCTCTCTGCCAGGGAGGAATATCTAGATTTTCTGACTCCCGGGAATTGTCTGGTTGAGACAAATATGTAATCTGATGGTTTCAAACACAGTAGTAGCACAGGATGCTACAAAAAACTGGCAAAAGTCATTCATCTCAGTCTGAGTTTAGGAGTAATTGAAAGAAAAGATGAAACGTGGGCCTTCCTGGTGGCATAGGGGTTAAAGTTTCAGTCCTGTCAAGCTGTCACCAGCCACTGCTGCATGAGTTCGATCCCCAACCTGGGAGCTAACCCACATGGCACAGCAGACCTCTCCTGTCTCGCCTGCTGCTCCCCTCAGCAGTGTATTTCTGTAGATCCACCTGTTCTGCTTTCCACTCTGTCTGTCTCTGGTGAATCTTCTCACCCCATCCCCACCTCTGGCCTACACCCCATTGTTGTGTGCATAAATAAATAAAAATCAATCTTTGAAAAAAAGAAGAGATGAAACTTGAGATGATCATTGAAGCTTGGTGGGAATTAATCAAGAGAGGAAGGTATGAATAGGTCAGAAATGACAAATATGTAGAAGTCCAGGGACATGGGAAAACCTAGTTCACTACAATCGTATAAATGATTCCCAAAATTGTAGCACAGAGGTGGCAACAAAGTTTTGAAGTCTCTGGAGAGAAAGCTGCTCTCGCAACTTAGTGGCTGAAAGCAAGGGTTTTTGAGTCAGATATTTGGTTTAATTCCAGGTTCTATCTCTGTCTCTTCCTCTCTGACTCAAGAAAATTGACTTGTTCACATTCAGTTTCCTTATCTGTAAAATGGGGACAATAATCACTGTCTTGTAAGATTACTATAAAGATTAAATGATGCAATATATTATAGCATGTAACATAGTGCCTTGCAGATTATAACCAAAAAATGTGTCGAAGAAGGAAATTCACGGCACATACATATACACATACATACACAAAGTTCTTATGTCTATCCAAAGATGATAGAGTTCGTGGCTTCGTTATTTAACACACACTTAGATGAACTATCATTCAGATATTTTGCTTAGCTTTGTGATTATGTGTCCTTCCTGGGAAGGTACAGTGTGAGAGCTTCTATAATTTGAAGAAATAATTATGTTTACTGGTTTGCATATTAGTTATGGAACCTGCTGTGTTTAAAAAAAAAAAGGCAACATTTTCACTGCATTTCTTAATGATATTTTCTTTCTACCATTTATTTTCTTGGTAATTTGTTACTTTGCTTGGGTCAACCTATTCTGCCCTGTAAATCTCTGTACTGTCTCTTAATGAGGATGAAATCTTGTGTTTATCAAAAATGTGAAAAAGCCCAACTTGGAGTTAGTGAGGGAAAAGACAGAAAAGGACACCAGTTTATGTAGATAAAGAGGGTTCATCATTCTAACCATTTTGGGTAGTAGGAAGGTTAGAGGCTAATTAGAATCATCTAGCCTCATTGTCTTTTCCTATTTGTCTTTTTTCTCTCTGCCTCTTTCCACCACCTTGCCAAATGTCCCCATGGCTTTTCTTGGGTTCAAGCCAGGCAACCAATCACTGCAAAAATTCTTCAGAAAAAGTACTCCAGCCATCTCTTGAGTCTCTGCATTTGCCTTCAGATTTTTCTCCTCTATACCCATCTCTGTTACTTTCTTTGTATCTATTGACTGAGGTGTAGTTCTTCCTCAAATACAGAGTCTAATTTCCGCACAATTAAACTAGAAACAAAAAGGAGAAGCTGACTATGCTGAAAGTATTCCTTATTCATTCTGAATTCCCATAGACACATATGCTTATGTTCATAAAATTATGAATTATGTTCATAAAATTAGAAAAGGAGAAAGGGTCTGTCCTTCCTTTCCTCTAAAATCATTGCACACATGACCATGAGAGACTGAATATACAAATGGACAGTGACTGCATCATATGTGTAAATAGAACTGATTCACAATGTGAAATATTATGCTCAGGAATCTAACCCCCTTATTGATAATAACCTAGGAAGTCAGTCTCCTATAAATTGTGGGGACCCACGTGGAACCTCAGAGTTGATATGAAGATGATTTTAAGTTGAAGACATTTGATATTAGATTCAAAAAGAAGCCTTCCTTGAGTTTTCTTCATTGGACTAATAGTAGTAACATCTGGGAAGTGAGGTTAACACAGATCTTCTCTGGAGTGAATTTCAAGGTCCTGAAGGAAAAGCCTACTTGTGCACTTTACAGTGCAGCCCCAAGAGAAAACAGGATGACCTGGGTGTGAGTCCTCACCCACATAATTATGAAATCAGAACAAGACTCAACTGCCTCAACACAGGGAAAAATAAATAAAGGTTTATTTACAAGGAAATGAGAGAAGGGAGAACATGGATTAATTGGTCAATACATCTGACCTGCAGTGCTGTCTGACCTGAGGCCCCGGGTGCATGCTGAAAGCAGGAAAAGCCAAGAAAATGCAAGTCCACAGGATGATAGGTTTTATACCAAGAATGACTGCTCAACTCTATCCTAAGTTCCCAGTAACCCCCCCATCCCTCCACCTTCAGGAAGTCAAGGGTTCACAGCAGATTCATAGCATGCTGGGAGTTGTACTCTTGGACACCTGAGATATCTTTGGCATAGAAGTAGAAGTGGAGTCCATAAAACATCAGTGTGTGGAGTTCATTCGGCACATATTGTTTCTTCAACACACAAACATAAATGTTATAATGAACTTTCTTGCCTCTTATTTATTTTCCTGAAAATCCCATTTGTCCTAAGGAAACATATTTCTTCTTCCTATAAAGTCTTTTTCCTCCCCCTTCTCTACTAAATTAGGAGTTTTAGTCTCTAACCACTTAACTAGTCAGCTATTTTGTTAGCTCACATATGCACACAAATCATTTTTTTTCTGTTAACCTGTTTTTTTTTTTTTTTTCCAGTTCAATTTATAGGATCCCAGTCATTGAATTTAACAAGGTAGAGGAGGGCCTCCCCTGGTGGTGCAGGTGGTTGAATAAGCACTGTGAAGCTGTCTGCAGCCTGCAGCGCCTGTTTGATCCCGGCTGCCCATGGAGAGGCAGACCTCTCTGAGGCGCCCGCTGCTCCTCTCAGCAGTGTATTTCATCACTCTGCCTGTTCTGTTCCCCACTCTGTCTCTGGCGAATCCTCTCACTCTCCCGTGCATCTGGCCTGTACCCTGGTTCTTGTATAAGATAAATAAATCTTTTAAAAAAATAAAAGGGTAGAGGAAAAAATTTCTAAAGTTAGACTTGCTTGATATCTCTAGTGAGAATGTCTTGCCAGCTTGATATCTTTAGTGAGAATTTAGAAGCTAGCAATAACTTCTGTAACAGTTAATTCAAAATGGCCGGGTCTTGATTAATATCTGGCATCCCCCTACCCCTTCCAAATTAAGACCAACCACAGAAAACAAGTATGCAATTAAATACAATGCCCTGCTTCTAGCTGACCCACCTGTATCTTCCACATGTCAAGAGTCTCTAATCAGGGGATACATGAAAATTTTCCTTTTTCTATTATAAAGCTTTCCATTTCTCTGCCTGCCTTTGAGGCTCTCCGCAAATGCTACTGACTGATTGATTCCCTTGCTAGTAAGCTTGCATGAATAGTTTCTCCTTTTCTTATTTAGTTGATCTTGGTTTACTTCCACAACCATGTGTTTCATTCATACTATTTAGAAGTCTCTCAGGAATAACTTCCAAAGTAAAATAAAGATAAATATTTATTTGCTGTGATACTTTCTTTAAGTTCTCTACAGGGATTTTGAAATTCTCTCTGATGCAGTAGTACTGAAATCTTATTTGAGGCAAATTAATTAAACCTGAAGATGACAGAAAATCAATATGAGATCGTGGCAAATAAATCTATTCTTTAAGCTCTTAAAAAGCCTCAAACATCACAAGTCGTCTGCATTTTAATAAAAGTATTTACACACTGATTTTAGTTGTAAAGGAGATGAGACAATTCAGTATAAGAAAGCTGAGACTATAAAAATGAAGTGTTTTGTTTAAATAGCCTTTTTTAAAAAAAGATATATTTTGCATGCAGAACTGGGGTAGGGGTACAGGCCAGAGTTGGGGGGAGGTGGTGAGTGGATTCACCAAATACACAGTGGGGAACTGAACAGGCAGATTGACTGAAATACACTGCTGAGGAGAGCAGTGGGTGAGTCAGGAGAGGTCTGCTGCGTCATGTGGGTAATTCCCTGGCCAGGGATCGAACTTGTGCTGCAGTGGCTGTGGCCAGCTTCATAGGTTGCATCTTAACCCCTTGTGCCACCAGGGAGGTAAATGGCCATTTTGTTAAAGAAAAAAGGAGTTCTTCATAAATTTCATAAAGTTTTGCATTTGAAACTTTCTTTGTCAATAGCTCTTTTACACACACACGCACACCCCCCCCCACCACCTCCACTAAAAGGGAGTAGAGAGTAGAACTAAACTTCGTTAAGGCTGGAGCTATTAAAATATCATTATTCTAGATAGGTTAATGTTTATGCTAATATTCTACACAGTGAGATTTGAGAGCTGAGCCTTACCCTCAACTGCTCAAAAATAGGTTGATGCAAATGGACTTGGACTATAGAGCAGGAGGGGGGTGGGAGGAGTGTTTGACTGAAACATCGGAGATATATATTTGATCTTATAATTAAGTTTCTGATACAGTGGGGGGAACCAGAGGCATAATTTAGAAGTAACTGGTGTCATTTCTCCCTGGAATGCTGTAAAGGAAATTGATAACTTGGTAGACTGATCATTTTGTAGAGGCCCGTTGAGTGTCTGAGACTAATGCAAATCCAAAAGATTCCTCGTTTGCTTTCATTGTGGTCATATTTTCTGTGCTATTTGTACTTCTATAATTTTTAGAATTGAAACACATTTAAATATTACTAAATCTATTGAGAAACATTATTAATACAGGCTGTTTTTTTCCTTTCTTTCTAGAATAGTGCTTCAAAAAAAGGTACATTGACTATGCAGAGTAGAAAGCATAGACTTAGAAGCCAGACAGACTTAGGTTGTCTACATTCCATCTGCATATAAATGATTAGTACTTGGTTTGGGAGTTAGTTAACCTTATGTTGTGTGTAACCAAATTTGTGTCTTTACGTACCATGTTTCCCCCATCTCTTAAATGGACATAAAAATATTTATCTTAAATCCATAATAGTGTTCCCAGCTTTCAAGTTTCACACACACAACTGGTATGTGTGTTTATACATATGTATGTGTGTCTATGTGTATCTCCCAAAGGTTTAAGTGAGAATTAACTATAAAGCACATAGAGTTGCTTAAACAGTAGAAAAGAAACCTAGTTTCCTTATCGCTCTCCACTCCCATCTTTTGGTCCTAAAAATGCCAGGCAAACTTTCAAACCAGGCCTGATTAGTTCAAATTCCAACTATCAGTTGTCTCCATTATAATTAGACCCTCATAACCATTTATGCTTTGGGAAACTTAGTTTTTCAATCTCCTAGTTACTTATAGTGGTTCTTTTCTTCACTGTGACTATGTTGTCATTTATGCAGAATGGTGGAATCAGGAGGAGATGGTAGCCCCTGGTTATATGTTCTAGATGGGCAAATAAGCCACTGGTCAAAATATAGGCTGACTCATAATAGATTATACTGAGAAGTAAAGTAAACTTTGTGTCATATGACCCTTACCCCTTCATATCCTCAGACACTTTCTGTCACAGTTAGGAAACTTAGTGGGCTATGAGTTTCCAGTTTTCATCCATAATAAAGCTAATTAATCCAAGGTAATAGAGAAGGCAATAGCCCCCATTTCCATTTTCTAGTTAAATAAGAACCTGTTCATGAGAGATGAGCATGCACCTGCTTTTAAAAGCATTGGGAATTACCACCTTAAGCAGTTGTCACATTTCTTTGATGTTAAAGCATAGCTACTTCGTGCCCTATCACCACATAAGTTGAGTATACTCCAGCCATCACAGCACTTCTGGTGAAGAGTTTCAGCTTGAATCATGACTCCCCCAGGCTCAATTCTTTAGGTATTAACAGCTGAAATGTGCACAGTGCAGAGAGAGCTTTTGTTTGGGACTTAGAAAAGAGTAAATCATTTGGCATCTTTAAGATGTCCAGAATATTTGAATAAGTGCAACTGCACAGCAACTTGCTAATGTAAAATATTAGATGCACTCTCAGTAACAATAACAGCTTGGAGAGACTCTAATGGTCCCTCCTTAATTTTGTTGCTGACACCTGGCACCATTTGGAACTATAAATAGAGTAGTAGGGCTGGAGGAAGAAAACCTAAGAGATTTCCTGTTGCAGTCTCAATACATAGGATGAAATGTTCTTTAAAAGAACAAGAAAAAAGCCACATCTGGAAAAGAATTAGAGGCTTGTCCTGTTGAGACATGGGCTGCCACAAGGTTTAACAGAGTATATTGTAGTTAAAACCTTCTGAATTCTGGTTGGATATGTAGGACTCTTCATAATTATGAGCGAACTGTTTAATTCTCAAAAGAGAATTAATAGCCAGTTGTAAAGTCCCAGGACTCAAGGGACCAGGAGCAATGTTTCCTGGCTTAAATTTTTACATTCTCAGTTATCCAATATTAGGGAAGGCAGAGGGGTGTGAGGAGGAGGGGTGATGGTAGAGCAAAGTCGGTTGGGTATAGAAGGTTACTAGAGAGATTGAATTGGGTACTGGGTAGGGATATAATTAGCAGTGTCAGCTCAGCAAAATAATTGACAGCCAGAGAGCATTCTGGAAGACTGTTCAGTAAATAAACTGTTAAACATGTTACCAGGTAGATGAAAACTAAATCTGTCTCTGTCTCAAAGTGGATTCGCTTCTTTCTTAACTATTCCTTTTTGTGAAATCCAGGATTTTAAAGAGGCAGAAAGTATTATTTTGCGTAGACTAACAATCTGTTAGCAGGTGTGAGGATCTGAAGAGCATAAATGGAGAAGAGTTCCAGTCTTAGCCCTGCCCCCACTAGTTTCATGATATCATCTCAGATGCATTTCTTGGTTTCCTAAATTACTCACCTCATAAATATACTATGAACATCAAATGAGATGATCCCTGTCAAGGACTTAGCAGAATGCTGATGCTTAATCATCTTAACTTTCCTTCCTTCTAGAATGCAAAGAGGCACTTATTTGTTTATTGGATAAATTGATTTAACTATATATTTTTTGCTTCATTATTTTAACATTATTATTATGCTAGAAGGAAAATAATTGCAAAGCTCTCTTCCTCAGGGGAAGACTCTTAGAATCTTAAATTTAATAGTAAGTTTAACCATGCACAGGTCTGAAACTTACTGAATAGCTAGGTTTCTAATCCTCTTTTTGTACCAAAGGAGTCTAAGAGATTTGAGCATAATATACTGTCATTTTAATGGGTTTTCTAAGAGTGTGAATTGACTTACAATATAGACAGTCCCTTCTTTTCATGCCAGGGTTGAAAAAGCCAACATCTTTCCTGAGGATTATAGGATTACTTTTAATACTGTTTTCTATAACCTGTTATAAAACCTAAAGAACTCAATAAATGTTAAATTATATCTAATGTGAATTTTTTCTTTTTTGACAGAAACATACCAAACTGAGTTCCTAAGTTTCTCTAAGCCATTTATTCTTCTAACAGTCCAGTAGAAAAAATCTTGAGATTCACAGAATCTTATATTTGCAAGTGGTTAGGCAAAATGAAATTGACCCATGGCATCTCTCTTAACAGAATCTGTGACATTTTCTTTTATTTGGTCCAGCCTGAACAGGACTTCTGTTTCTATTGACCTTAGTTTTCTGCTATTAAGCTCAGTTTGCAACCTCCACACCAGTTTAAAAGTCTACTGCCTGAACAAAATTTCCATGCTATTTTTCTGTGCATCACAGCACACATTTGGGAGAGTTGTAGTGCACCCATAGCAAAACAAAACATGATTGCTACCTAACAAAAGCAAAGTGAAATATATAACCATATATAAGTTTTAAGTATAATTTTTGATTTTTTTTAAACTTTCAAAAATTGGGGTGTTTTACAATCTAAGGCTTCTTAACAGTAACCAGGGCTAGAGATGACCTGGTTACCATTGCTGAGACCTGAGAGTCTTGGGTTGTTATTCCTGGTGACTGATTGAACACTGTAAGGGGGTAGGGAAAATCTTCCTGTATCCCTCTGGGTTCTTCTAGGCTGATGTACAATCACAAACATTAGACATATTAACAAGAGGAAAAAAACAAAATGAAATGTAGTAATAACATATATACCTCCTATATACTTGGGGGTAAGACCCAGAATGACTGAGTACCTTGTCACACAGCCTTAGTTACAAGTAATCTTATTTTTTTTTAAAAAGATTTATTTATTATGCATATAAGAACTGGGGTACAGGCCAGAGATGTGGGGGGTGAGAGAATTCACCAGAGACAGGTTGGAGAACAGACCAGGCAGATTGACTGAAATACACTGCTGAGGGGAACAGCGGGTGAGTCAGGAGAGGTTTGCTACGCCATATGGGTAGCTCCCTGGCTGGGGATTGAACTCGTGCTGGAGTGGCTGTGGATAGCTTCATGGGTTGCATCTTAAATCCTTGCGCCACCAGGGAGGCCCGTTACAAGTAGTCTTAAATAACATAAAGGAGGTTGGGCATGGGGAAGCCACAGCCTTGTTTAGATTTAAGTTCTGCCTTTTATGTTGATGAGAGTTAGAGATGAGGTCTTCCCTGTACTAGAGATTTTCCTTTATACCAGACTTTCAAAAGGGCAACTTTCACCAAGCTTTCAAAGCCTCTCTTATAAAGTCTTTCTTTTGCCAGGGCCGTAGCTTTGGAGTGGCAGGTATTTGTTCCCCCGTAACTACAAATTTCAATCAGCAGCTTATTTCAGCAACATTTGAAAAAGACTTATGGAAGTGGAGAGCAAGTACATTAGACCCTGTTGGAGTACTGTGGATATTTGGTGGTGGGTGTGGTGTGGTGTCAACACCTGAAGGGGGAGATCCTATACTTCTAAATCATATATAGCTCTCTAAACCAATGTTACTTCAATTTAAAAAAAAAAATGACTGAATTTAACAAAAAGACCATATTCAGATTGGTGTTTGTTGGGGAGGAACCTAATCTTCCTCTATACTTACACCTAGAAAATAACTAAATTCATGCAAGACAGTTTTACAGGATTAAAAAAAAATTAATTTCCTGTGCATGGAGGTGTGATCATGAATATGGAAACTACTGAATGATTGAAACAGGCATTTTTATGTAGTTTTTAGGCAGAGAAGTAATCTGTGAAGAACAAAAAGGATAAATTCTTGAAATTTTGGTTTGGATAGCTAATTTAGTGAGTTAACAGCACTTTTTGCACAGCGGCCTAATCCCTGTGACATCAGGGTGTCTCATTATCTCTGTAGCTTTCACAGAAAGATCTGTTTCTTGTTTTCTGGGAGGACAGAGATGGAAGGTCAGAGAAAACTCTTGCTTTTAGGAGAGGGGAAGTTTAGGATATCTTTCTTTGATCATCTGTTTCTTTAATTCAAAATAATCAATATTCTGCTTCAGCACACCCTGGGGCAATTAGACAAGTGTCAAAATTATTTCCAGACACTCCTTGTGGAGTTAGGATTCAGTTGGACATTGTATTAGTGAACAAAGCAGGATGATTGGCTTTGTTTACACTCCCCATTTCCAGGGATTTACTGTTATCATTTCTTTTACAAATGACTTTTTTTTTTTTTTAAACTAAGCTATTTGAGAATAGCAGACCTATAAACTTCCAACTAATGGGTCAAAAACTTATTCCTTTGGTGTCTCCCTGGTGGCACAAGGAGTTAAGACGCAACCTATGAAGCTGTCCATAGCCATTGCTGCACAAGTTCGATCCCTGGCCGGCCAGGGAGCTACCCACATGGTGCAGCAGACCTGTTCTGACTCTCCTGCTGCTCCCCTTGGCAGTGAACTTCAGTCATTTGGCCTATTCTGTTCCCCTCTCTGTCTCTGGTGAATCCTCTCACCCCCACACCTCTGGCCTGTACCCCGGTTCTTATATGCATAAATAAATAAATCTTTAAAAAACAAAAACAAAAACATTTCTTTAAAGCTGTTACTGGGACAATATTTTGATGATATTTAGGAGCCATTCTAGCATCTGTTATTCTCATATTCCTTTACCACAGTCCTGAAGAAATTCTGGAAAGAATCAAATAGTGGACAAGCTGAGAAACAGAAACAGAGTACCTCTGTTAAAAACTAGAAGACTGGGAGAAGGCTAAGTACTGGGAAGACTGTCTCATGTGTAGAATGCCCAGTTCCCCTCAGGTACTTCATTTGGAATGTGGAGACCTTCCTTTTTTAATCTTCTTTTTTAAAACCAAGGTATTGCATCACTCGTCCTTGAAATCCTTAAGATCAATGGGGCATTGCTTCAGCTGCTCTCTTGACTTTAGATCTTGTTCCTTCACAAAATCATGTATGAATCTGCAGTACACAATTTCAGGTGCCTCATTTCCACTGGTTCCCCAGGGCTCTTGGCACTTGAGTTTTACTTTCTTTCACTGGGTATACAGTAATGTAGACAATATTACCTCAATAAAAAATAGTGCATGTTATATATAAAATATTGATTTATTGTCTTAAATTTAAGATCGTAACATACTTTTTTTTTTAGCTGTTTGCTGTATGTACTTTCTTAATGTGTCATAGTGTTATACTATTTAATCTGCTACTAGATTCATGGTTTTTATATAGATAGCTGAACAATAATCTTTAATAGTAAAACTTAGAAATCCATATTTTTTAGAAAGTCTTCAGGGAATACAAATATAAGGCTAAATTTGAAACACAAGCTATGATTAATTCCTCGAGAGCAGAGATTAGATTCACAATTGTTTTGAATGCAGGATTCCTTTGTAATTACCTCTATTAAGTAAATTTTAATGGTTCTGACTTCTCCATGTTGATTTCCTGGACCCAATTTTGAGTTTGACTTCTCCTCAGAAATGAAGAAGAAAATCTTGGTCAATGATAACTTCATTGATATCATTTAAAATACAAAAAAAAAAAAATTAAAAAACTAGCAACAACAAATGTTGGCGAGGATGTGGAGAAAAAGGAACTCTCCTGCACTGCTGGTGGGAGTGCAAACTGGTCCAACCACTATGGAAAGCTGTGTGGAGATTCCTCAACCTACTAAACATAGAGCTTCCTTATGATCCAGCAATTCCACTCCTAGGTATTTACCCAAAGGACACAGAAACATTAATTCCAAAAAGCACCTGCATTCCTATGTTTATAGTAGCACAATTTACAATAGCTAAGCTTTGGAAACAACCCAAATGCCCAAAAATAGATGACTGGATCAAGAAGATGTGGTACATATACACAGTGGAATATTACTCAGCAATCAAAAAAGATAAACTCATGCAATTTGCAGCAACATGGATGGAGCTGGAAGGGATCATGCTCAGCGAAATAAGCCAGAAAGAAAAAGAAAAATACCGGATGGTCTCACTCATAACAGGAATCTAGAAAACCTAAATAAGGGACCAGGAAAAAGAATAACTATAAGAAAGAAAAAATCAAAATCAACAAACAACTATGAACCAGAGACACACTTTGGGGTGGGGGTAGGGAAAGGAGGGATTGGCAAAAATCAGGGGGTTGTAATTGTATGGGGAATATAAAAATAAAAAAAAATATACAAAAATAACTTGGGAATCCATTGAATTCCCCCAGAACATGGGATTAAACTTTTTGCTTTCCTACTCTTTCTAGCAGACCATTTAGTTACTAGGTAATTGAAACTGGATTTACCAAAACAGAGAGGTTGGAGACTCTGTGAAGTCATTTTTCACTGTGAATGCAAAGAATGTGTCTACAAAATCTATTACCAGGAAGCTGGTAAAGCACTTAACGAAGAGAATTTTTGTAGTTCAGAGGAGTTTGGGAAAAAGTAATAAAGGCATAGGCACAGGGTTTCTTAACACTTCATTAGAAATGAAGTTGTTGGTGTAACTTTTTCTACTTGTAGTGATTGTCTCGTGGTTTATGTCTTTGTGAGTTTTTGTGATAGAAAGTCGTTGCTTCCTTTCATGGGTACGCTGCTGAATTTCCACTTCCCTCAGGATTAATGAGTCTGTGTTATCCTTGCCCCTATAACTTACGCTGTTATAGGGGAATTGACCTGGATGGCAGCATAGAAACATGTGGTCCTTCCATAGCAACATTTCCTACAGGCAATGTACAAAGTGGCATTAAGCATATCCTGTATACCCCTAAGTTTCTATTCAGTTGTCCTTTCATCCCTTCTCCCAACACAGATTCGTTAAGGAAAATCATAACCAAGGAATATGCCAAGCATTTGGGAGTTCCCCTCAGGCATATATGCTGGAGGCTCTAAAGGAGAATCTGTTCTATGCTACTTTTCTAGATTCTGGTTGTGGCAGTTTTTGGAGTCCCTTAGTTTATAGCTGCAGCACTGCAGTCTGTCATTGTCTTCATATGGCATTCTCCCTGTGTGTCTTTGTCCCCATATCTCTTTTTTTTTTTTTTAGAGGCATGTATTTTTATTTGTTTGTTTGTTTGTTTATACATGCACTGGGTACAGTCAGAAGCGCAGGAGGGCGAGAGAATTCACCAGAGCCAGAGCGGGGAGCAGAGCAGGCAGAAGGACCGAAGTACACTGCTGAGGGGAGCAGCGGGCGGCAGGAGAGGTCTGCGCGCCATGTGGGACCCTCCTCTGGTGGCCGGGGAGCAGCCGGGGATCGAACCAGCGCCGCTGAGGCCGCGGGGAGCTTCGCAACCCAGCGCTCAACCGCTGTGCCACCGGGGAGGCTCTCTGTCCCCATCTCTTTACATGGCATCCTTATGAGGATAACAGTCAATACGTACAGGGCCCACCCTCCAGTATGACTTCATCTTAACTGATTACATCTGATAAAACCCTTCTTCCAAATAAGGTCACTTTCTGAGTTTCCAGGCAGACATAAATTTTGCAGGGGGGGCACTATTCAACCCATTATATCACCTACTTCAGCACACAATCCTGTAGTTTGAACTAGACATCTTTGAGCTGATGTTTTTTAACAGAGGTAGAATTTATAAAGGAAAGGAAAATACTTTTAGTGCCTTTGCTTCTTTTCTTACAGAAATGAAGCATCTGGGCTTTGTTTTTTCTTTGTAATCTTTTTTTTTTTTAAAGATTTATTTATTTATGCATACAAGAGCTGGGGTACAGGCCAGAGATGCAGGGGTAGGAGGGTGAGAGGATCCACCAGAGACAGCATGGGGAACAGAACAGGCAGACTGACTGAAATACACTGCTGAGGGGAGCAGCGGGCAAGACAGGAGAGGTCTGCCTCACCATGTGGGTTGCTCCCTGGCAGGTGGGGGATTGAACTTGTGCTGCAGAGGCTGTGGATTGATTCATAGTGCGGTGCTTAACCCCTTGCGCCACCAGGGAGGCCTTTTCTTTGTAATCTTAAGGGAAGAGGAGGAGCAGTTGCTTGAGAGACAGCATTGCATGCAATTTTTTTTTTATAATAAATTTTATTTTTATTTTTAGCATCGCATGTAATTTAACTGACTAGTGAAATGCAGTAAGAAGGCCTGCATTTACCCCCTCCCCTTTCTAAAAACACAAAATAGTAAAACAAAAAGGAGACAAAAGACGTATAACTAGTTTTTAAGACAATGAGCATCAAGCAGTGAAAAACAGTAATCCTCAAAAAACAGGAAACAAATAAGGTGAATTCTTTGATTGATGCAGTTAATGACTTGAGAATGACTCCAGTCTATAGCCTGGAAGATTCTACATGGAGCAGACAGAGACCAAAACAACTCTGGATATATGCAAATAGTCTCTTTGAGGACCCCAGAGAAGATTGTCAGTATGTGCATGTGAGGAAATTACTCAAGGCTGGGGAAAGAACCACTTGAAAAGACTGGTGAGAATAATCTTTTCATAGGACCACAAAAAGCACCTGTCTTACTTGTTAGACTGGAAAAGTTCATACTGGGTCACTGTGTGCATGCTGAGGGACCTTGCTTCAATATTGGGACTGTGTGCAATGCTCAGGGACCTTGCTTAAATATTGGGGAGTAATTGACCCTAGATTAAACATGGTTCTGATCATTCATAATAAATCTTAAAAGAACACAAAGGATCCAAACATTTGCAAGAAACTTAAATGAATCTCAAAACAAACTCAACATTTATAGAAATGCAAAAATTGTCCAGGAAATTTGTGATTTCCCAGGCATGCAAAAAAAAATTCATATGTAGTGAGAAGAAAAATCAGTCAACTGAACCAGATCAATAAGTAATACATGTGTTAAAATTATGGTATTAAAAACAATCTTTATATTTTATATGCTTGTAAAGCAAAACAGATATGAAAGGTATACCTTTTTAAAGACTCAAGATATATAGGAATCTTTATTATAAAGATAAAAATGTCAATGTTATCATAACCACTTTATTTGCATAAATCAAAAATGGAAAGAACTTGCATATCCATCAACAGGTGACTAGATAAATCTTAGAATACCCATACAATGGAATACTACTCAGCAATAATAGGGATGAACTATTGAGTCATCCAACAATATGAATGAATGAATTATGCAAAATGAAAGAAAACAGAAAGAGTATCAACAGTCATCTACTGTGATAGAAAACAGATTAGTGGTTGTCTTTGGATGAGAGTAAACTGGAATTATCAAGGATCATGAGGAAGTTTTTGGTGAATGTAAATTTGTTCATTACCTTGATTGTGATGACAGTCTCATAGGTGTACACATTTATCAAAACTTACAAAGCTAGTTACTTTAAATTTATGATGTGTGGATTATGGCATGCCATTTATTCCTCAATTAAGCAGTTTTAAGAAAATGATGTCACTGTTAACAGGAGTATTTAAGAATATCAATACTAATATCTTTCTGATAATTGTTACACACTGTTATAATTCCAAACAGTGACATGTAATTGTCACATCTTTGTAGGAATGCTACATATACCCTAAGTAGAAACACGAACTAGTATTGGCCTTCAGCTTTGTCCCCAAGGGAATCTTCTGTCCTGACACAAACTTTTGCAGTTGTCATAGCCTCATGTGAAATTTAGAGAAGGAGGTATTTCATGAACTCATAGTGTCTCCCCAGCCAGATCAATAGAAAAAAGGATGGAGAAGGGAATAGAGTCTGGCTGAAATGAGTCTAACAGCTAAACAGACACAATTATAGATAAGGTGGTGCCTCCATGGTGATGGTATTTTCTCAGCTTTTAGCATTTGCAGTACCTTGTGCCTGCAAATCTTCCTATTCTATGAAATAAATGATTTTACACTATCTTTGTGAGAAAAAGATACAATACTCAAGGATTGATGATTCAGAATGAGGTCAACAATAGATATTTTTAACCTCTTTTTATCTCTCTATTTCTTCTTCCCCTTTATAAAATAACTCAAGAACTATCTTGTGTGCACTTATATGCCAGGCACACTTAGCTGTAATGTACCTCCAGAATCTTGTTATTCCAAGGGTGTGTAGTGGAACACAGCATCAGCATTAGCTGTTACCTGGGAGCTTATTAGAAACACAGAATCTTATCCTCCTCCAGACATATTGAGTCAGTACCTGCATTTTAACAAGATCCCTTAGTGACTTTCATGTACATTTAAAAGATACTGTTCTAGAGAAGTCTCTGTAGTTCTAGTCATGATATGTCTTTGAGAAAATAACTTCACTTTTCTAACCCATCTCATGTATTACTGGGAGGATTTAATTAGGAAAATCTTCTCAAGTCCTTAATATACTGGCTGGTACTTAGTGTTTTAGAAGAAAGTGAGCTATCATCATCATCATCATCATTTTATAGTTGAAAGAAAAAAAACTTTTCTTATAACATTTCCCTTGATGCCACTTCTGATTTATTTAATCATTTATGATGTTGACGGAGGGACTTTATACCAAGAGACACGACAACTAAATACAAGATTGAATTCTGGGTTGGATCCTGCACCAGACAGGGGAGGGAGGCAAGGGAATGTCTTAGTCAGGTTGAGCTGTCGTAACAAAATACCAGAGACTCTTAATCTATGGTTCCTTAGTTTTTCATGATCTTGACATTTTGAAGCGTAGAGCTCAGTTATTTTATAGTTTCCTTCAATTTTGGTTTGCCTAATATTTTTTCACAACTGTGTTCAGATTATCTTTTTCTCATCAAAATTATATCCAATTAGCTTAACATCTCCTACCTCTTCTTAAAACATTTATCACAATGAAGTGTATTATTTGATGTTGTCCAGTTGCTCACTGAATGCTATCTGTTCATTTTTTCCCATTTTTTTCCTCTGTTGCTATTTCTTCAAGCTCACTAAGATTTTTTTCTGCAGTGTCTGCTTTTAATTTCATCTAATGTATTTTGTCATCTCTTGAAGGCAGCGCCTGTTAAATTAATATTTTCTGTCTACCATGCTTATACTTTCTTTAATATATGGGGTATATTTATGATTGCTGTTTTATTTTTTTTAATTTTATTTTTTATTTTTGTGTAGAACTTAGGTATAGGTCAGAGGTGCAGAAGGTGAGAGGATTCACCAAAGACAGAGTGGGGAGAAGAACAGGTGGATTCACTGAAATACACTGCTAAGGGAAGCAGCGGGTGAGACAGGAGAGGTCTGCTGTGCCATATGCGGTTTAGCTCCCTGGCACGGGATTGAACTCAGGCCATAGGGTGGTAGTACTGAGACTTAACCCCTAGGCCACCAGAGAGGCCCTATGATTGCCATTTTAACAACCCTATCTGTTAATTCCACCTTCTGTGTAATTTTTGTATTTCTAGTGATTAGTCTCTATTTTGGGTAATATTTTTCTCTGTGTACACTTTGTAAGTTTTGATTGGATGCTAGATATTTTAACATTTATGTTGTTTTGCTAGAGTTATTTGCATTCAATTAAATACCTTTGTTTTTTTGGGGGGGGATGGCAGTTATGTGGAAATAATTGTTTTTGAAACCTATGCTTTTATCAGGTGGGTCTGGAATACCTTTAGTCTAAAGCCAATTTGTTCATAATGCTGAGGCTGCATCCTCCCGAGGGCCCTACTTGTTATTAAAAAGTCTTTCCACTCCTGCTGGTGGGAATACAAACTCTTCCTGACCCTGTGTGGGCTCTGGAGATTGTTCCCCCTGATTCTTGCCCCTTCCCCCGTTTTTATTGAGGTGTAACTAACATGTGGCATTTAGGTAACTTTAAGGTGTATATCATTGTGATATGTTGCGTAACAATATTTAACACTTTTATTACCTCATGTTTAACTTTTTGTGTGGTAAAAACATTCAAGATCTACTCTTTTAGTAACTTTCAGTTATGTAATGCAGTATTATTAACTATAATCACGGTGCTGTGCATTAGATCCCTAAAACATTTTCATCTTATAACTCAGAGTTTGTACCCTTTGACCAACATTTCCCCATTTTCCTTACTCTCCAGTTGCTATCAGCAATCATTCTACTCTGATTCTATGAGTTTGGCTATTTTAAAATCTCTTTAGAGTTCACATATAAATGCTTTATACAATGTATGTGTTTCTTTGTCTGACTTAATTCACTTGCCCCCATCCCTCAAAACCCATCTATCCTGTTGCAAATGGTAGGGTTTCCTTTCCCATGACTGAATACTTCTTTCTATTTACTCAGAAGTGGGATTGTTGGGTTATACAGTAGTTCTATTTTTAATATTTTCAGGCACCTCCACACTACTTTGAATAATGGCTCTACCAATTTGCACTCCCACTAATAGTGCACAAGTGCTCCCTTTTCTCTGCACTTTTATCATCACTTGTTACTAACTTTTTGAAGACAATTCAATCTCATTGTGGTTTTGACTTGTATTTCCCTGATGTTGAATGATGTTTAGTATCTCCTTATGTGTCTGTTTACCACTTGTAAGTTGTCTTTGGAAAAATGTTAGATTATTTCTCCATTTTGAAACCTCAAATAGTTTTTTTTTTTTTTTCTGTAGGATTGTAGATGATTCTTCATAATATTTTGAATATTAACCCTTCATCAGATAGAAAACATTTTCTCCTATTCCAGAAGTTGCCTTTTCATTTGCCAGTGGTTTCTTTTGTGGGGTAGAAGATTTTTAGTTTGACATATTCCAACTTGCTGATTTTTTGAACTTTTTACTTGTTTGCTTGTGCTTGTAATGTTGTATCCAGAAAATTTTGCCAAGATCAATGTCAAGAAAATCTTCCCTATATTTTCAATTAAAAAAAAATTATTTAGTATACAAGAGCTGGGGTACAAGCCAGAGATGCAGTGGGCAAAAGGATTCACCAGAGACAGAATGAGGAGCAGAACCGGCAGATCTACTGAGATATACTGCTGAGGGGAGCAGCGGGCGAGACAGGAGAGGTCTGCTGTGCCCATGTGAGTTAACTCCCTGTCCAGGGATTGAACTCATGTTGCAGTTGCTGTGGATAGCTTCATAGTGCTGCATCTTAACCCCTTGTGCCACCGGGGAGGCCCAATTTTCCCTATATTTTCTTGGAGTTTTATTATTTTAAGTTTTATATTTATTTTCTTTTTTTATATTTTCTTAATCCATTTTGAGTTAATCTTTGTGAATAGTGTAAGATAAACATTCAATGCCATTCTTTTGCATATGATTATCCAGTTTTTCCAGCATTATGTATTAAGAGACTATTCTATCCTCTTTGAGTATTCTTGGTTCTATTATCAAATAGTTGAATGTATATGCAAGGTTTTATTTCTGGGTTTTCTGTTTTGTTCCATGGGTCTTTATGTCTATTTTTTATGACAGTGCCATACTGTTTTGATTAATGTTATTTTGTAATACCTGGATCCAGGAAGTGGAAGCCTCCAGATTAATTCTTTTCTCAGTATTGCCTTGGCTATTAATTGTCTTTCATGATTTTATATAAATTTTAGTACTGATTTTCCCATTTCTGTGAAAAATGTCATTAAATTTATGAAGCAATGTCTTTGACTCTATTATGTTTTGGGTAGTATTTTTTCACCCGATTCATTCTGATGTTCTTTCCCTGGCAGTTTTCTTACACAAATGTTCTTATCAGTACACAATTGAAGAATGATTGGAAATCATTTACAGTTGCCTGGAACTCTAGTAGCCTGCTCTACTATAGTCTGCATTGTGAATTCTAGCTGCTTAGAGATCCTTTAACTCTGAACTTTGTCTATTTAATTTAGGTGATTGGTAGATTTTGTTTAGGGCCTTTCTTTCTGGGTTAGACCTTGCAAATATTTTATTTATAGGCAGTGAGCTAGGACTCATTTAAAGTTTTTATCGTTACCTTCCCTAAAGAATCATTGCCATCTGATGTTTTGCAATGTCTGAAAACCATTGTTTTATTTATTTTGTCATTTTTTGATATAGTAAACTTTATTGTTTTAAAACAATTTTAGGTTTACAGAAAAATGAGAAGATAGTTTAGAAAGTTCCCATATATCCTTTCCCCCTAATTAACATCTTACATTAGTAGAACACACTTGTCATAATTAAACAATGTGAATACATTATTATTAAATAATGTCCTTAGTTTATATTTTTTTAGTTTTTACCAATTCCCATTTTCTGTTTAGGATCTGTTTCAGGATTCTACATTTCATTTAGTTGTCATTCTTCGACAGAGATAAAGTGCCATTTTTATCTCATCATATCAAGGGTACATACTATAAACATGATTATGAATGTTGATCACTTGGTAGAGATATTTCTATGCTATACTTTTCCACTGTAAAGCTATTCTCACCACCCCCCTCAGTCCTCCCGTGGTATACTTCTTTGGAAGGTAGCCATTATTTGTAGTCCTCACCTAAGACATGGGAGGTATGTTCCTCTTCCCTTAAACTAGCCTCAAATATTGGAGTCCTAGATTCTCCACCCTCTCCCCCTCTACTTATGTTTAATGACTGGAAAGTATTATTTTCTATATTTTAACATATCTTTAGGGGAAAGTTCTTCCTTCTGCCTCTTGATAGAATGACAAAATTACATTTTTAGAAAATAAATTGCTAAAATTGCTTTTTGCTTTCACTAACTATATATTGGAGCTTCTTTCAATTATTTAAAGCATTTGGAGAAATCTTTGTAAAATAGTTAATTTATACTCTGAGGAGAGAACCTTAAATACAGATGAGGTTCCAAATAAATCTAAGTGACAGTTTGGTAGTAAGAGGAGACATTTCCCTCTGCCTAAGCTGCTCTTGACAATGGACACTTAACCAGGCTAATCAAATGTGACTTCTATCATCAAAATTAGTAAGGCATGAAAAACCTTTATCAAACCATTCATTATATTGCCATATGAAAATATGATCTCCAGTGCCTTAAGAGTGGCCACTTGGTGTCTCTCAGCAAAGAGGGGGTTTTAGGTGTCCGTGACAGTGTTTAAAAGTACAGCATTTGCTAATCCCCGTAGAAAGCCTTTAATGTTTATATTTGCAAAGGAACTAGTGACTCTTGCATAGAGTTCTTTGTCTTCTACTCTTTTTAAATTTGAGCAATTTGTAAATAATTTAGTACTACTTTCTTCAAAGGCTATATCCTTTCCCAAGTTTGTGTTATATTATACTCATGACACATATAGCAGTTGGTATGTTGTATCCCTTTTACATTAAGCTTTGTTTTGTTTTAAATCCCCAGGTGAGTTTTTAAAAAACCTCTAATTTTGTCATAAAGTCATTCATTTTTGTAATTAGTTATCATGCAGTGATGTTTGCCCTGTTTATGTCTCACTTTTTATCATTTAACAAGGGATTTTCAGCTAAATAAAACTGAGTCAGCTTTTTTTTTTGATTTAGCAAAATGCAGATTTCATTTAATTGGTGAATCAATCTCTATAGGGTAACCATGACACACAGAGTCTAGGGAATAATTTTATACTAGTGATGTGCCAGGTTGGGTAAAAATGCTTCTATAGGCATTTAGAAATAAAATGCAAATTTGACTTGGTAGCTTGACAGATGTGGTACTGAATTCCAGCACACAGTCAGTTCTGAAAGTAAATTGTCAATTAGTTAAAAGATTTTTAACTAGTGCCTATGCAAGGAATATGCAAGTCCACAAATGTCAGGCATCATTTGATGAGAGAATACTGTACTCTGAGATACTGGATAAAATTGAGAAACTGGTAATATCAAATAGTTCTGGGGTTTCCCACTGGTTGCTAGATCTGTGTATATTTAATTACAGCAAATTATCTGTACAAGGTAAGCAGAGAAAATATTTGGGAGGAAGTAAGATTGATGAGAAATAAAACTGATTTGCCTCCCCTTAATGCTGTGATATGAAGTAATTTATTTAACTCAGCATGTGTGCATGTAGGGGTATGTGTCTCTGTGTGTGCTGTGTCTTCTTTCTTATAAAATTCTGGCCACTTTCACAATTTAATGTAGCTTGGTGTGGAACAGAATTAGGTGATAGAATTTTCTATAATTAAAGCAATATTCTATATCTGCACTGTAAAATAGGGTAGCCAGTAGACTCATGTGACTGTTGAGCACTTGAAATGTGGGCAATGTAAATGAGCAATGGAATTTAAAATTTAATTTAATTTTTTTATAATAAATACTTTTTTATTTATTTATTTATTTTATACAAGAAATAGGGTACAGGTCAGAGGTGTGGGAGGGTGAGAGAACTCACCAGAGACAGAGCCGGGAGCAAAACAGGCAGACAGACCAAAGACACTGCTGAGGGAAGCAGTGGGCAAGGAAGGAGAGGTCTGCCCCACCGTGTGGGTTTCTCCCTGGTGGGCTGGGAATTGAACCCGTGCTGCAGAGGCTGCAGACAGCCTCACAGTGTGGCACTCAACCCACTGCGCTGCTGGGGAGGCCCTGATTTAATTTTTTAAAAAAAGATTTATTTATGCATACAAGAACTAGAGTACAGGCCAGAGGTGTGCAGGTGAGAGGATTCACCAGAGATAGAGTAGGGAACAGAACAGTTGGATTGACTGAAATACACTGCTGAAGGGAGCAATGGGTGAGACAGGAGAGCTCTGCTGTGCTGTTTGCGTCACTTCCCAGGCCGGGGATCAAACTCATGCTGCAGAGGCTGCAGAGAGCTTCCTAGTGCTGCGACTTAACCCCCCCCTTAATTTAATTTTCTTTTTTTTTTTTAAAGATTTATTTATTTATTTATAAAAGCACTGGGTACAGTCAGAAGCGTGGGAGGGTGAGAGAATTCACCAGAGCCAGAGGGGAGAGCAGAGCAGGTAGACTGACGAAGTACACTGCTGAGGGGAGCAGTGGGCGGCAGGAGAGGTCTGCGCGCCATGTGGGACCCCCGCTGGTGGCTGGGGATCGAACCTGCGCTGCAGAGGCTGCGGGCAGCTTCACAACCCAGCGCTCAACCGCTGCACCACCAGGGAGGCCCTTTCTTTCTTTCTTTTTTTTAAATTTTTTTTTTTTTTTTGTATAAGAGGTGGGGTACAGGCCAGAGGCATGGGAGGGTGGGAGGATTCACCAGAGACAGAGCGGAGAGCAGAACAGGCAGAAGGACCGAAGACACTGCAGAGGGCTGCTGTGCCATGTGGGAATTTCCCTGGCCAGCCGGGAATCGAACCCACGCTGCAGAGTCTGCGGACAGCCCCACAGTGCGCCACTGGGGAGGTCTGACAGTGCAGTTCTAAACACTGATAAAGCCTAGTACTAATACAAGTGAGAACCAACTGCTAGGTTAATATGCATTGTGGAGGAATGGCTACTGAACACTTTTATTTCAGATGTAAAAAAATTATCTCCAGGTAAATATCTTCTGTATCATTGGTTTGATTAGCATGAAATGTTTTATCAACTTGTGCTTTCGGTTGTCTTTTCTCCTTGAATGGTTGTCCTTGATCTCTTTGTATTTCTTCATCAATTAGCACATGTTTATTGAACAACTATTATGTGCCAGGCATTCTCTCAGTGACAAGACTGATTGGGTCCTTGCTCTTACTGAGGTTACATTAACACATAATTACACGACAATTTTATTTAATTATATTTTTTGAAAAGTTCTTTTCAATTTGCTGATTGAGAACTATTTTTACCCACATACTCCATTTCTATGAAGCATTAACCCTGATTACTTTAATAATATTCTCAGTTTAAATTAGGTGTGTGGAAGTTGGGAAAAGAGGCACCTGTAGAGAAAGGGAGAGAAAAAGGAATGGTAGTTTTCCACATTCCACTTGAATGTGAGCTCTTTTCAGGAAAGGGTTAGCCTTCCCATTCCCTGACACCAGCTTTCAACACATGGAGTCCTCAGCATTTATGCTAGCTTCAAGTGAATATTCCTAAACGAACAAATAAAAGAGTGTTTCTAGGTTTCATTTCTAGACTATATGAGAAAGTTAATTGATTTTTTTATGCTTCTACTGTCTGTTTAATGTTTACTTTGTTCTTTTATCCCCATCAGCTAATTAAGTACTTTAAGTAATTTTGTCCAAATTGGAGAGGCTGAAAATAATTACAGTTACATCTCTGCTATACTATTTTCTTCTTTTGGTCTTTTTTTCTTATTTCCCCTAGCAGGTTTGAGATAGAAGTTGGTGAAGAAGGTGTTGGTCAGGGTTGTGAGATACCCTTCCTCAGTCCTTTGTGCTCTAACACTATCTCTTCCCTTCAAGGCTCGAATCCACAGCTATTGATTCCCTTTGTTTTTCTTAGATTTGAAGCCTATTTCTAAACTTTCAATACTTGCTTCCTTCTCTCTAAAAATATTGGTTCACTTTTCTTTGAAGAGCAGATCAACACAAAAAAACCCCTAAAAGTAAAGTTTGAGGTTGTAAATTTCATATCCTTGGTTCACATCACTAATACTCTTTTAGTCAACTTCATAATTTAATCAACTTAGCATTAAAATAAATGCCCTTATAGGAATTTATTCTGTAATTTATTCTGTAATAATTTATGGTGATTGTCAATGTAATATTTAGCAAGTTCCACAGAAAATCTCTATTTGTTCCGTTAAGTACTTCTTTATTTTGTTTGGACGAGTAATTGTTTTTTAGTAGTTAAAAAACATCACACTATTAAAAGTTAATACTTGTTTTATTTTTAAATCAAATCTGAAACTGGATGCGTGTTTCAAAAACTTTACTCTGGTATAAACCTAGATCAAGAAGATGTGGTACATATATACCATGGAATATTACTCAGCATTCAAAAAAGATAAACACATGCAATTTGCAGCAACATGGATGGCGCTGGAAGGGATCATGCTCAGCGAAATAAACCAAAAAGAAAAAGAAAAATACCGGATGGTCTCACTCATAGCAGGAATCTAGAAAACTTAAATAAGGGATCAGGAAAATGAATAACTATAAGAAAGTGAAAATCAAAATCAACAAAAAACTATGAACCAGAGACACTTTTTGGGGGGTGGGGGCCGGGAGGAGAGGGATTGGGGTCAGAATGGGGCATGTGCAGTTGTATGGGGGAATATAAAAATAAAATTTATTATTTAAAAAAAAAATAAACAAATGAAAAATGTCATGACATTTTTCAAAAGAAGTATGGGTGAAGTAGAAGTGGACCTATAGAGTATAAAAAATGACTAATGAATCTGTACTAACTAAAACAAGCTAAAAATTGAAGTAGGTTATTGAAAAATGTCTCTAATTTGCCAAATCAGAGGTGATGATGACATTCGAATCATTGGGAAAAGAGCTTAGTACTAAATAATAATGGGACAGGAGATAAATTGTATGAAAAAATAAAAACTGATTTCATTAATAATAAAAAAAAAAGACAAAAACTTTAATCTGGAGACTCTGAATTTTTTAGCAAGCGTGGGGGACCATCCAGGAGATTGTGCTACTTACTGCATAACGGGTTTTGTTCATAGGATTAAAATGTTTTCAGTTGTGTGTCAGAAAACCAACTGCTGTCTTTCCTACAGTTTCTGTAAATAATTATCACAAGTTTAGTGATTTAAGTCAGCCTACATTTATTCTCTCACATTTCTGGAGGTCAAAACTGCAATAACTGGGCCACCCTAGTGGAGCAAGGGGTTAAGATGCAGCCTATGAAGCTGTCTGCAGCCACTGTAGCACGAGTTCCATTTCTGGGCAGGGAGGTGACCCACATGGCACAGCAGACCTCTCCTGTCTTGCCTGCTGCTCCCCTCAGCAGTGTATTTCAGTCAATCTGCCTGTTCTGTTCCCTACTCTGTTGCTGGTGAATCCTCTCACCTCCCACACATCTGGCCTGTACCCCAGTTCTTGAATGCATAAATAAATAAAAAAAAAAAACCCAACAAAAACTGTTGGGCAAAAATCAAGGTATCAGGAAAGTTGTGTTCCTTTTGGTTTTATTATCTTTTCTAGTTTCTATAGACTTCTTCCATTGCTTTACTTGTGGCCCTGAGTTACTCTTATCTCTGCTTTCATTGTCTTGTCTTCGCTCTCTGATTCTACCCCTCCTTTTATAAGCACCCCTGTGATTATATCAGGCCACCTGCATAAGCCTGGGTGATTGCCCCCTTACAGATGCTTAGATTAATCCCATCTTCAGAGTTTCTTTTACTATGTGAGGCAATATGCTCACAGCTTCCAGGGAATTGGATGTAGGCATCTTTGGGACCAATACTCTTCTGACTGTGTCAACTCACTTAAGAGGAAAGGATGCATTTGGTTCATATGATGCCATTCAATCTCTTCCAGGAAAGATCTTTCTACAAAGTGGAAAAAAAAACTCTGGCAAACATGATTTAAAATTCTATCAGTGTCCTATACCCAATAGTTCTGGCCATGACTCGTTGGGCCATAGTCAAGCCACAAGCAAGCTCTATCAAACATGGGTCACCTAAGCTGAGGGTGGGGATATCAAGTTGACCATGACTCAGACCTCAGGGATTTAATTGTGAAGAAGGAGTGGTTTGACAAATGAAAATTGAGCTGTTTTTATTAGAAGGGAGGATGGTTACTGGATCAAAAAAGCTAAAATTTATCACATACCCTTTAGGATATAGGAGTCTGTGTTTCTTTAAATGGTTTACAACCCATAGAGCATTTTCAGAGTCTAGGGCGGCTATCTGTTTATTGTCAGGCTCACAAAGTCAGTCTAGACCCTCTGGAAGGGCTCAGTATGGCTTGGGCCACTGTAACTTATCATAAGGTTAATGATGCCTCTAGGCAAAAGGCACTAATCCATTATCAATCATCATTATCAGGGTGTACACTTGATTTAGACATTCAGTCATTCCCCTGGTAGGTAGTAATGAGAGTGGCTAAACTTGGGAATATCTCTAAAGTAAGGTTCTATGCTTTGTCTAGAAAGCATTGCTCAAAAAAAGAAGGTGACTTTAAAAAATTTCTTTTTTTTTCACAGTAACAAAAATAAATTAAACAACTGCCTCCACAAAATGTAGCAAGTAAATAATAAAAATAAATCAGGATGTTTATTAGTGATAACTCCTTTCTACTTTATCTCATCCTCCTCCCCGGGTGCTCAGATAACAGCTGGGTTTATTTCTAACATGGTATGAACATTTATATTATGTTATATGTAGTTTGCTTTGAAAGCCATGAGACATAACACAGAAGTTATAGTCTGTTATGTCACATATTCTGTTTTCTGTTCTGTTCTTTTCTGTTCCATTCCATTCTGTTGTTACTACACAGGTACTTCAGCAAGGAAGAAAACCTCTACTCTTCAGTTACTTAGGAATGGAAAAGTTTATTATACAAATATTCCAGATCTTGATAAATTGAATTTCACTTTTATCCGGGCAAAGCTGACACTAATTCCTGTACTCTCTTCCTTTATATCATTTTTTGTTGTTATTGGAGGGAACACGTGTACAAACATATATTTAGATGAGTAGATAATTAAATGGAATGAAACATTTTATTTAACATATAAAATTTCACACAAACAGGATGTCTCACATCTATCTCCCAACTTCAACAATTATGAACTCATGACCATCATGATTTATCTTATGTCATTGACAGATAAAAATTTCATTCATTGAGATAAGCATTAAAAATTATTACCACTAATAAACAGTTGAAATGTTTTATTAAGTAATTTGTTATTAAGCACAAAAATGATATACTTAGTATTTAGAATCTCCCTATTATCACTCACTTTTTAAAAAAAATTTGAACAAATACAGTTGAGAGGCATTAGCAGATCTGTTTCTTCTCTTTTAATAAATAGACTCATTTTTTAAAAAAGATGTATTTATACAAGAACTGGGGTACAGATCAAAGGCATGGGAGGGTGAAAGAATTCACCAGAGACAGAGTGGGGAGCAGACAGACCAAAGATGCTGCTGAGGGGATCAGCGGGCGGGGCAGGAGAGGTCTGCTGCACCATGTGGGTTTCTCCCTGGCTGGCCAGGGATCGAACCCGCGTTGCAGAGGCTGCAGACAGCTTCACAGCGTGGTGCTCAACCCTCTGAGCCACTGAGGAGCCCCTAGACTCTTCATCTTTTATTTCTCCATTTATTTCATTGTAAATTATATGTGATCATAACTGGTTACTTGTCCTGTAGACATTCCTACAGATAGCAAAATTCTAACTATATCATACATTTGACATTTTCTTTCATCCCTTATATTTCATCTATATTGATTATTAGTACTATATTTAGTTTCACTTTTTTTTAAGACCAAATTATAGGACATGTTACCATAGAACTCTGGGAATCTATCAATACAGTCACAATACTGTCAAAAAAACTATAATCTAATTTACCTTGTCACAAGTGGAAAACATTTTTAAGTAAAAATATATGGAAGCGTATAAGCAATCATTCTACTTGCAAGGTATGTATGTTATTTCTAAGTGGATATAGTCTGCTCAAGTAGATATGGAAATGCTCCTTACCTTTAATTATTCTATATTCTAGAGCCCTACTGTTGATAATATCATCTTCTAAAGAACTGTAATAAAAATACAAAACAATACATGTAACATATAATATATTCTGTGGAAGAATACAATATGCAGCCATGTGCCTATTTTCCAACTAAAGAACTAGAATGTTGTCAGTATCTTTGCTCCTGTGCATCCCTCCCTAATCTCATCCTTTCATTTTCCTCAGGTATTTATTATTCCCTTGCTTTTCTATACTTTCTACACTGTAATTTTACCACATTGATAGGAGTTTCTAAATAATATATTTTATTTCTGCCTACTTACTACCTTTATGTAAATGATATAACATTGAATGTAAAAGATAATGTATTTTTTTCTGGATTTGCTTTTTTTTGCTCAGTATGTTTTGCTCAGTCATCAATCTGAGTTTCTCAATCTTAGAGATACTGACATTTTGGGCTGGACAACTATTAGTTATGAGGGTCTGTCCTATATATTCTAGGGTGCTGAGTAATAACCCTGGTCTCTGCCCATGCTCTCCAGTAATGACAATCACAGATACCTATGGATGCTGTCAAATGTCCCCTGGAGGACAAAATTGCCCCCTTTGAGAATTATGGGTCTGTGTTACTGTATATAGCTGCATTTTATTCAATTTTCCACAACAATTAATGAGACAGCTAAACATTTCCTTTACCCAGAAAAATAATCAACAAGGCAGTTAGTGATCCTTGCAAAAGTCAGATCATGTTAAAGCTTTACTCAGGAATCTCTAATGGCATCTCACCTCACACTGACTAAAAGATGGTCATTATGATAACCTGTGAGGATCTGTTTTAATGGGCTCCGGTTACCTTTCTGATCTCATCTATTGTTCTTCTCACCAGATCACTGCCCTTCAGCCACAGTTACCCCCTTGTTGGTCATAGAGCTCTTGCTGCTTCTTCCTTAGGGCCTTTGCTCTCCTTCGTAAATGGATGTATGCCTCCTTTACTTATGATAGGTTAACCTTTGCAGTGAAATCATACCTGACTACACTGTTTAAAATCTTCTCCTTGTACCCTGTCAATAATGATGTCCCCTGTCTACTTATCACCTTCTGCTATATGATGTTAAAATTTATGAAATTAACACTATTCAACCATTTTTAATATACTGATAGGACAGTTTCATATGGTTCAATGATTAGCTTATTTACTTGCCGTATTTCCCATTAAAATGTAAACACTGCTTACTGATAAGTGAATGGCATCCACTACATAATGACGATAAATGGATGAATAAATGAATAAATGATAGATCAGAATGGACAGTTACATTATATAGAAAAGAAAGTAAATTCAATAGTGAAGGTGGGGATATATTGAGAATTTTGGATAAATGATTTGAATGTTGTGCAAAGAGGAGATTTTGATCCTTAAATCATCCTTTATTTCCTTTAAGGACTGTGATATTTTTATATACATACATATATCATTGGACTGTCTTTCCTTTAATATTAGCATTTTGTAAAAATTTTTTTTACATCATTGCTCATTTTTGTACAATAATTGGTTTCTCTCCTTAGGAGAGATTATTAGTTAATTCATCAAAGATTATCTAGAATAGAGGGTCTGAACCCCACGTACTGAGGCACACTACTGGTTAGCTAACTATATCCATTCATCCCTTCTTCCTTACTAACAGAATCCAGGTATTGCTCAGTGAAGCAGTGTCCTGCTAAGGGATATTTCTTTATAGCCTTTCTTACAGTCAGATAGGGACATAAGTGGAAGATCATTAGAAGAGCTCTTTTTTTTTTTTAAATTTTCTAGAGGCATGTCTTATTTATTTATTTGTTTGTATGTTTGTTTGTTTTATACATGCACTGGGTACAGTCAGAAGCGTGGGAGGGTGAGAGAATTCACCAGAGCGGGGAGCAGAACAGGCAGAAGGACCGAAGTACACTGCTGAGGGGAGCAGCGGGCGGCAGGAGAGGTCTGCTGCACCATGTGGGACCCTCCTCCGGTGGCCGGGGAGCAGCCGGGGATTGAACTGGTGCTGCAGAGGCCACGGGCAGCTTCGCAACCCAGCGCTCAACCGCTGCGCCACCGGGGAGGCCCTAGAAGAGCTCTTTTAATGAAGCTACCTTAGTTGAGATAATTCTATCTTTGCTTTTCTCTTTATCTTTTTTTCTTGGCTAAAATTTAAATGATAGTGGGAGTTGCAGTAATTCCATTAATTATGAGATAACAAAAGGATGGAATCCTTTTGTTATGGCAAAATACGAAATACTTGGCATAATGTATTTTGGGTTTATCCACATGGCCTGTATCAGTACTTTATTATTTTTCATGGCTGAATAATACTCCATTGTAAGGATACACCACATTTTGTTCATTCATTAGTTGAGAGACATTTAGCTTCCTTTAATACATCAACAATTATGATAATGCTGCTATGATTGTTCATGTATTAGTCTCTGTGTGCACAAATATTTTCATTTCTTTCAGTTATATATGTAAGATTAGAATTGCTGGTCCTGTGGTAACTATGCTTATTATTTAGAGGAGCTGCCAAACTGTTTCTAAAATTACCACATCATTTTTCAATCACATCAGCAATGTATGAGGATTCCAGTTTCTCCACATCCTTTATAACACTTCTTATCTGTTTTTGATTATAGTCTTCCTAGTGAGGTTGAGGTACAAGGTCACTTTGCTCTGCTTAGCATTTACCTAATGACCAATGATATTGAGGTTCTTTTAAAGTATTTATTAGCTATTTATGAGTCTTCTATGAAGAAATAGCTATTCCAATTCTTTTTCTATTTTTAATTGGGTTATTTATCATTTTATAATCATATCGTTTTCAAATTTTTGAATACAAGTCCCTTATCAGATATGATTTACAAATATTTTCTCCCAAATGTTTTCACTTTATAGTGCACTGAGGTTTGTATTTTGATAAAGGCCAATTTATTTTCCTTTTGTTCCTTGTGCTTTTGGTGGTGTTTCTAAGAAAGCAATCATTGCCTGACCAAATATCCTAAAGGTTTTCCTCTAGGTGTTTCAAATATTAGCTCTTACATTTTGATTTTTTTATCCATTTCAAGTTAATATTCATGTATATTGAGACCTAAGGGTATCTAAACACATCCTTTTGCATTGTGAATATTCAGTTGAAGCAGCACCATTTGTTGGAAATACTATTCTTTTCTCATTTTATTGTTTTGGCATTTTTGTAAAAAATCAATTGATGAAAAGTGTTAGGGTTTATGTCCAGACTCTCAATTCTATACTGTTATTTATATGTCTATCTTTTTGTCAGTATCACATTATCTTGATTACTGTATTTTAGTAGGAGGTTTTGAAGTAAGGTATAAGTCCTTCAGCTTTGTTACTTTGAAGATTGTTTTGACTGTTCTGGGCCCTTTGAATTCCCATCTGAATTTTTATATATCAATTTTGGGGGAAAAAAGCAGGAGTTTTGATGGTGATTTTGTTGAATTTGTGGGTTAGTTTGGGAAGCAGTGTTAACATTCTGACTCGTGAATATGGAATATTGTCCTATTTATTAGTCCTTTAATTTTTTTCAGCCATATTTTATTGCATGCCTCGTCAGGTCTTAAGCTTTTGTATGTTTATCTTGTATCCTGCAAAACTGAATTTGTTAATGAGTTCTAATAGTTTAGTGAATTCCTTAGGATACAATATCATGAACTTTACCAAGAGAAAACTTTATATCTGTCCAATATTTTCCCTTGCCTTCTTGCCTTGACTTCCAGTATAGTGTCAGTAATAGTGATGAGTGTTCACAGTACTTTTTAGTTAAATATTAAATACCATAACTTGTTCACTTTCATAGAAAACAAAACAAGGAGTATGAGTATGTTTGCAATTAAGATAATACTAAAAGTAGCATTAAAGACTAAAATTTGAGGGGCCTTCCCAGTGGCGCAGCGGTTGAGCGCTGGTTGCGAAGCTGCCCGTGGCCTCTGCAGCACCAGTTCGATCCCCGGCTGCTCCCTGGCCACAGGAGGAGGGTCCCACATGGCGTGCAGACCTCTCCTGCTGCCTGCTGCTCCCCTCAGCAGTGTACTTCGGTCCTTCTGCCTGCTCTGCTCCCTGCTCTGGCTCTGGTGAATTCTCTCACCCTCCCGCGCTTCTGACTGTACCCAGTGCGTGTATAAATAAATAAATCTTAAAAAAAAAAAGATTAAAATTTGAATTTGGGATCTCATGTATATTTAGGATCAAATGATATTCAAATTATAAGGAAATCAAACAAAGCGAATAAACACTATGAGCAAAACAAACAAGAGAAATAAAGCACAACCAAAAGTCCTTTCTTAATACAGGATGGTGGCAGGGGTATCTCCTGTTTCTGAAATAGTTGTCTACTGCAAGAAAAGCATGTTTATTAGGATTTTTCAGGGGTTATAGTAAGGATTAGATAATACTGAGAAAGAATAGCAAATGTATTTTTTATTGGCCTGATTATTATAGTAGGAGTGATTTTTGGGATAAGTTGTCTTCCAGGAGGCATAAGAAGCCTGGGTGCCACTGGTTTATAGTGGAAACAGTTCGTTACATACAGAGGGAGAATGTTTCTTCACGGTAGCTTAACGTTAACCTAGAGGTGGAGTATAGACTGAAAAGTCAAGTTTATAAAGCCAAAATACTGACTGTGGTGGAATAATCACTGACCTTCTGACAAGAAGTTATCTTAGGAGAGAAATATAGGGAACACTGAATTTATTTTTTTAATAAATGTGAAACATATAAAGTATATAAAATTGTTTAATATAATTCAAAATGTTATTTTGCAGTTCAAAGACTAATATTTTTGTGTGTTTCTTCATGAAGTGGTACAGTTATTAGCTAAACATCCTGAAATTCTTAAAGTGTATATTTCTTACTAATTAATAAGGTATGAGTCCATTCATTGTATCATATGGGCTCTCAGTTTTAATTTAACTATTTTTAATATGTTTGCATTAACAACAGCAAAATGAAGGTCAAGGAAATGAATAACTCTCAATCACTAGAGAAAGAGGCAACAAATTCAATATTCCAATTTCTTCTGCATGGTGATTTTTCTCTGTCTTTATTTTCTAAAGACAAAGTGTTAAGGAGCTGCATTCTAATTTTGGGGAATTACTTTTCCCACTAAGGGCTGCTTAGCCTTAAAGTGCTTAAGTTCAAGATTAAATAAACCCGGGGTCATTTTGCTGCCAGAGGGAGTGGCATAGAGTGAAAAGTGTGGGTGCAGAGGAGGCTGTTTAGAGGGGACAGTGACAACCTTAAAAAAATGTGCTCAGACTAGAGAAAGATCAGTGTTTAAGTTCAGACCAAGAGGCTGAACTATCCCCTCCTAATTATGGGAAGATTAGCTATTTGAATGAAGAAGAGAAATAAATAGTTAAGAATTTAAAAGATGACTTATAGGACATCCTTTGAAGTGACTGCTGTGATTTTCAAATAATCTTAAAATCTAACAAAGAATGATCCCCCTCCCATGTTTTTATAGATTTAAACTTGCCATAACCTTAGGTAAGTGAAAGTAAGCTATGCATGAAAGTTGCAGTTTGAGATGGGATATGGAATTCTTATTTATTATATTTGACTGAGAACACAACCTATTGCCATTACATATAAAACTTGTAATGAACCTAAACCCCAGATCTTTTTTGCACTAGTTGAGGAATCTTGGACAAATCACTTTACCTATCTTGTCTGCAAATTCCTCATAAAATATGAAATGGAGTAATGGGGTAGGAGGGACAAACAAACAAATTTTGATCTGGAGAATAAGTTAATCCTTTAAGAGCTCAAAAACGCTGTGACTTAGAATTCTTTGTTGCATCAATTCTTATTTAGTTGGAGTAATTATTAGACAAGCTAACAGTTCCCACTTGTAAAATCAGGCAATACCTATTGCACCATAGATATTAACTGTACGTAATAGACATTTAAGTCTTAATACAGCATGTAGCATATAGTAAATGCTTGCCCATTGTGACTGTGATTATATTCATGGTATATATATTCATGGTATATTAAAAATACCAATGTGGGGAACCTTTGTATTTTCAGAGGACTATGAAACATTAGTATTTGGGAAATTATGTGGGAATAATGGAAGAAATTTTTCTCAGTGAAAAATATCCATTATATATAGAATACTCAGACATTATTTCTCCAAGGTTCATCTGGGTGAGTATTCACAAAGTTCTTTGGCACAAGCAACAAGCCTGCCAAATTCTCCCCGAAGTGAACTTTAGAAAAATCTTGTCTACTCTGTCCATCCATCCATGTACACACATATATACAGTATATGTAGCATGTCCACATATTATCTAGACTGTGGTTTGCGAATTATTGGTCAGATCTTCCCCTGATTTTATAAATGGAGTTTTATTGAAACACAACCAAATTACCAGTCAAATAAATCTCTACCTATTTTTGTAAATTAAATTTTTTTGAAACACAACTAACCTCTTTGTTTATATTGTCTATAGTTGTTTTTGTTCCACAATAGCAGAGTTGATCAGATGTGTTAGAGACTGCGCAGCCCTCAAATCTTAACCTGTTTGCTACCCTGTTCTTTACAAAAAAGTTTGCTAATCATTGATATACTACAAATATACATGACTATACAGTTTGTAATATATCTGTAGCATTTTAAGGGTGGTTAGCTTTATGGATACATTTAAAAATATGATAGGTGTAGATATATTAGATATATTGATATATAGATATAAGTATATTATAGATTAAGGTATAGGCATATAAGTTACAAACTGTAACAGTATATCATTTTATAGATACATTTAAATACATTTTATACATATTTTAGCAACAGCTTATGTATTTACATGCATGTAGGTAATACCATTTATCATTTGGTCAGGATGAAGCATTTGGCATGTAGAAGCTTAGATAATTATCATAACACAGTTATAAGGTAGTTAAAAATGTTATATCCTTTTGTAGAAAGGAGTAAACTAAGGCTCAGAGAGATTTGTTGGCATATCCAGGATTGCACAACAGATATGTAACAGAGTAGTATCTTAAACTTATGCAATTTGATGTAAAGGTCCAGCTTGCTTAGGCCTAAGGGTGCAACTTAATACAGAGTCCTGTGGGAAGGGAGCCATGGAGACTTGGAACTTCTCAGGCATGAATCTAGGGCTCATGGAAGAGCGAGTGTTGATGTCTAAGTCATTCAGAAAGGGTGTGCTTGTGTGTATGTGTTCTGAGGAGTGTGTTGTGATCAAACCCTACAGGCTGCCTTTTGTTCGCTCTAACAGGATGGTACATTTCAAGCTTCCCTGTGTGGTTGAAATGAGTTAGTTCCTGTGTGAACATGCAGGCATCTGTGATCACAGGAAATCTACCTGTTAGTTTATTAATGTGACACTGTAACTCTTAGGGAGTTAGTGACTTAAAAAAAAGAGAATTCTGAGCAATTCTGAGCAGTTAATATTTTGAAAATAGTTTTTAGAACTTTTGCCAGGATTAACTAGATAGGGTCTTTTTGGTACTTGACACAGTGAGTAGACGTTTACCAAACACTTTATTGAGTCTATCCCAAGGGTAAACTTTTGATAGAATCTGCTTTTCTATTTCAAAATTTTTAGTTAGCCATGGACAACTGTGTGTGCTCTTTAAAATTTCTATCACTAGATTAATAAGCATTATATCTGAGAAGAATAGAATGAATATTAATATTACAATGAGATATGTAAGCAGGTGTTTAAAATGAGCTTAATTTTGTTATAGCGCTAGGAGATACTAGATTTGTGCATACCATTCTGTGTGGAGCTAGTTAATTTCCATAAGTCTCTTATAGTGGCCCTACTTATGGAGCACATATTTGTACATCTGGTGTCTTTTTTGCAATCTATTGCATAAACTACTTTAAAAAATTCTATACCAGGGCCTCCCCGGTGGTGCAGCGGTTGAGCACTGGGTTGCGAAGCTGCCCGGAGCCTCTGCAGCACTGGTTCAATCCCGGGCCAGCCAGCAAGGGTCCCACATGGCGCGAGATCTCTCCTGCCGTGCCTGCTGCTCCCCTCAGCAGTGTGCTTCGTCATTCTGCCTGCTCTGCTCTCCCCTCTGGCTCTGGTGAATTCTCTCACCCTCCTGCGCTTCTGACTGTACCCAGTGCTTATGTAAATAAATAAATGAATCTTAAAAAAAAAAATTCAAACATTTAAAAAAAATCTATACCAATCAATGAGTATATATTTTATAGCAATAGTTATAACTTTAAAGGAAAGTAACAGTTTTATTATCAATGCAATTCAAAAATTGAGGAGATCGGTGCTTAAAAGCATTTTTCAGGGATCTTGAAGTTTGAGTTAATTCCTAGTATAAAGTCACACTCAATGTGGATGTTTAAGCCATCATATTATATATGTCATTACTTGGACTGACTTTTTCAGGGTTTAGATGGGACCCTGTATAAGTGAAGATGGCATCAAACCCAAGGCAACATGGCTTTGGGAGCTGAAGTTGGAAATCTTCATTGCTAAATTTATTGCTTTCTAAGGCATAAATTTTTATGTAGATGTACTGTCTGTTAAGAAACCTTATTTGATATTCACAAATTTACTTTATATCTTCTACTTACCCCAGGACTCATATGAAGATGGCCTTTCTCTGTGGTTTTGTTTTGGATTTTAAGCCATTAATGGCAGTTAACCCTTTAGTGGTGGTAATTCATCATCTCTATGGGAGTTATTTATGGTTCTAGAAACATAATAATTTTAAAATGTTTTTGAAGGGTATAACCAAACGTTGGTATGTCTCAAGCTTCAATTTCAAAAAGGAGAAAGTAAAATCAAGGAAACAAAAGTAGAGAGCTATTCAACATTTGGGTGATACAAAGTTGTGTGAATCTCAAATGTATGAGGAAAAAAAATCTCCCTATTCTCCATGGTTGAACAAACAAGGTGGGAACTTTCTCTTCCCAAACTGTATTTAAATCTTTTTCAATTTTCTGCTGTCTTTTCACATAATTAGTGGCCAATAGTTATTAATTTATTTGGCATTTATCATGTCAATGTTAATTCATGCATATCTAATACCCCTTAATTAGAATTGGGAGGAATTTTCTGATATGATGGGCTAATTCTAGTGTAGTATTCATTGAGAGAAAATAAATATTTTTATATGACTCCCACTGCAGCTTACTAATTAATGTGCTCTTACTCTAGGATATAGACATTGGAATCTATACTAAATGAAATAACAGCAGCTTGAAAATTGATCAATATTTATGCTGGCGCATAATGCATCTCTCTTAGAAGCCATATGTAAAAGCAATTACATAGTAACCAGATTTCTTTATGAACTGTATTTCTGTTTTGTGCTTTTTAGATTGGAAATAGTACCAGACAAGTTGGACTTCTGTTTTTGGGAAGATGTTGGCTAAAATGCATACGCGTATTCTTGGTCATTGTTACCTGAAATCTGCTGATTCTTGAGCCCATTTTCCCTCGCTTGCTCCCTGCCTTTGGCTTCTGTCCCATGTTTGAATCTCAATATTTGGCTTTTCGTCGTTTGAAATTTAATGTAGGGCCTAATGCTAAGCTCTGGGGATCCAGGTTATGAGAATTGAGTACCAAAGGAATGAGAACTCTCATTTTTCTGTAATTGTCAAATAAAACACAGCAAAATAAGTATCTTTTACTGTGATTGGTACAAATAATCACTTTTTCCTATGTGATGTCTTTGAGTTTAGTTTTTTTTTTTTTTTTTTTTTTTTTTTGTGGGCCCCTTGCTGGTGGCCGGGGATCGAACCGGCGCTGCAGAGAGTTTAGTTCATTTTTAATGCTTGGCAAGAATTATTTAAACTCATGTTTCTAAGCCTGTGTTATGTATTTCCACCTCTAAAATTATTGATGAACTCTGTTACCCTGTTTGCTCTTTTATAGAAAGTATTCTCATCACTTGAGTAGACTTTGGGTGTAAGAGCACAGAATCTATTTAAAAGTAGGAGTTGTACTCTGAATATTGTAGGCAAGTTTCAGATAATAAGACATACCTACAGTTTTAAATTCAGTACTTAATTACTGAAGAAAAAGAAAAAATTACCAGCTGACTACCTGAATTTTTAAAAACAAATTTATAAACCATCACAGAATTGTGCAAATATAAATTTACTGCTAAACAGACTGTCAAATTATTATTTTTTTAAAGATTTATTTATTTATTTATTTATTTATTTATTTATTTATTTATTTATGCAAGCACTGGGTACAGTCAGAAGTATGGGAGGGTGAGAGGATGAGAGGATTCACCAGAGCTAGAGCGGGGAGCAGAGCAGGCAGAAGGACCGAAGTACACTGCTGAGGGGAGCAGCGGGTGGCAGGAGAGGTCTGCGTGCCATGTGGGACCCTCCTCCAGTGGCCGGGGAGCAGCCGGAGATCGAACTGGCTCTGCAGAGGCTGCAGGTAGCTTTGCAACCCAGTGCTCAACCACTGTGTCACCGGGGAGGCCCCCCAGACTGTCAAATTATAAACATTTGAGAACTGAAATGTTTGGCCAGACCTACTACATATCATGCACTTATTAACATTATTTAAAAGGAATGAATACTTTTTTATGTATTCATTCATTTTTGGTCAGAGTAACCCATAAATATATGATGAGTTTTCAACACATTTCCTAATTTTCTCATTTGAAGACTTTAGATTTTCTCTGATTTCAGAGTTTTTAAAATTATAGCAAATCTACCTTCAAAATACTTAGATAATACTATTCGTTATTAACCGCATCTTTAATTAAAAGTAGGTGGAACAGCAGGCAAAACTATTATTTTAACAATCAGAATTGTTCAGTAGCATCATAAGTAGTTTTTTCTGGGTATTAGTATAAAAATCAAATATCACATAGGAAGTTTAGTAGCTGTCGTGTTTTTCTTCAGACAATTAAACAGTGACTCCATAGTACTAAGTGCCCCCAAACTATAGTTAAGTAGGAAATGCATAATTAGTATCTAGATTTTAAAATTTTAATCAAGGCTCTTATCACAAAGATTACACTAATATTTATATAACAAGGTCCTTTTTATTACACAGAAATATTACTCTCAATTTTTGCAATTCCTTTAGAGTGAAAGACTAAATTCAAAGACTGAGACTGAATCAGATTGCCCTTCCTAAAGGGGAGCAAACTGCTTGCAAAATTTCCCCTTTCCCCACAACCCAACATGGCAGACTTAATCAGGTCCATTGTTGACCTCTGAATTAATTGTTTTCCTAAAGAAATGTAATTGATGGTAATAGCAACTACCATTTATTGAGCAGTTATCAATGCTGGAAACTTCCTAAGTATTTTCATAGATGATCTTTCCTTTCTGCCCCTCTCGCCGCCTCCCTAGTTTCACATAGAATAAATCTGAAAGATACACTGACAGTGTGCTCTTTTCTGAAATATCCTGACAGCCAGGAGGTTTGATGATATTGGAAGGTGGAAAAAAAACACAACAAACCAAGTTGAGCTATCAGTATAAGGCTGCCTGTCAGACTTATAATCAAAATGCAAATGTCAATATTTAAATACTTTCTGCTACAGCACAGCAAAAGAGAAGAACAGCTCAATAATATACCCTGCAGGAAACTGGGGTGACAAATGCGTTTTCAATTTTCTGAAAGTTGCATGAGAGTAAAACATACTTCAGTAAATTAAGCTTTTACTATAACAGGCTTGGTTTTTCATTTAGGAAGGAAAAAAGCAGATCAGACTCTAACTCTTTTCCCGTTTAAATGAAGTAAAGTAGCTTCCATCATAATAATATTTTTCTCATACTTCTCTGGCATATATGACATATGCTTTGCTATTGTCAATGTGTCATAGCATTTCCCCCATATTTAACTTGCTTTATTCTAAACCAACTGTATCAGGTAGATACAATTTTGTGATGTTGCTTTTCTTTTTTTTTTTTAAATTTAAATTTTATTTTTATATCCCCCATACAATTACAACCCCCTTATTTTGACCCCAATCTCTCCTTTCCCCGCCCCCCACCCCCCATAGAGTGTCTCTGGTTCATAGTTGTTTGTTGATTTTGATTTTTTTCTTTCTTATAGTTATTCTTTTTTTTTTTAAGATTTATTTATTTATTTATTTATACAAGCTCTGGGTACAGTCAGAAGCGCAGAAGGGTGTGAGAATTCACCAGAGACAGAGCGGGGAACAGAACAGGCAGAGTGACGAAATACACTGCTGAGGGGAGCAGTGGGTGCGGCAGGAGAGGTCTGTAGTGCCATGTGGGACCCTTACTAGTGGCCGGGGATCGAACTGGCGCTGCAGAGGCTGCGGGCAGCTTCGCAGCCCAGTGCTCAACTGCTGCGCCACCAGGGGAGGCCCTCTTATAGTTATTCTTTTTCCTGGTCCCTTATTTAAGTTTTCTAGATTCCTGCTTTGAGTGAGACCATCCGGTATTTTTCTTTTTCTTTCTTGCTTATTTCGCTGAGCATGATCCCTTCCAGCTCCATCCATGTTGCTGCAAATTGCATGTGTTTATCTTTTTTGAATGCTGAGTAATAGTCCATGGTGTATATGTACCACATCTTCTTGATCCAGTCATCTATTTTTGGGCATTTGGGTTGTTTCCAAAGCTTAACTACAAATATGGAATGCTTCACGAATTTGCGTGTCATCCTTGTGCAGGGGCCATGCTAATCTTCTCTGTATCGTTCCAATTTTAGTGTATGTGCTGCTGAAGCAAACACTGATGTTGCTTTTCTATCACCACAACCTGCCAATGAGTGTAAATGCCTTGTAAACAGAATTTAATTTTCTGAAGTGTTTTTGCTTAGACTTTGTAGAAATTCAGGTTTGCATTTTTTTTTTTTTTCATTTTCCACTGAGTTCTGTGCTCAGAAGATAAGTGATTCTTCCTGGGAACTGAAGTTTATCTAGAACACAGAAATGCCCTGGCTTATGAAAACTGATATAAGAAGATCTCCACATGAAAAAATTGAAGTATCTTTTTCAAAAGTGATCTGTAATTTACGGAATGTATTTGCCAGAGGGTTGCTTCCAAAAAGCCAGTTCTAAAAGTACATCTGCACATTTTATACATCATTAACTATTTATCAAAGAAAACAGGGCATAGAAAATTAAAGAATTGGGAATCTACTTCCAACTATAGAGCAATTAAAAATGAGGGCACATTTATTTGAAATGATTGTGGAAATCAATGTGAAAACATGAGTTCCTTGCCTAATGACAAAAAAGTCAGCTTGATATCATAACATTTTTGACATCCTTGGAGTCACTGCTCTCTGGTATGGATGTGTTCTGCCTTGAAGACCACATAAATTGTTATAGTTTTAAGAAGATCTTTGTTCTCAAGGGATTTATAGTCTAGTGAGAAGGATCTAATTCATACATGCTGAATCTTTCACATAGCAAATAAAGTAGTGTGGAATGGGATTCAATAATGTACTTTGTGATTTTTGGTTAATTAGAAAAATCTTCCAGGAAACAGCTTTTTATTTGTGGCCTAACTGCTGATGGGGCATATTCCCAATCCTTTGGAGCAGACTGATGATTTAATGAGGTGGGAAAAACATGCAGTTTGGCATATGGAAATCTGATTTGTCTCTTAACTAGCTATGTGACTTGGGAGAAGATACCTCTCTGAGAGTCAGTTTCCCCCATTTTCAACAAGACTAATATCCTCCATCTACTTCATAGCACTATTGATGAAAGTAAATGAGATATAGCTGGGAAGTGCTTACCATAGTCTTTGACACAATTTCCTTGGCTATGAGGGTTTGGCTGTATTATCAATCTGTATCCATAAAGGTGTCAGGTCTCCTAGATTTACATCCGCCTGTGAGTTGAAACATCTGGTCACGGTTAGTAAAAAATCAGCCTAAAAGTGGAAAGGTGGACACTGGGGGAACCTGAGAGGAGCACTTCTGAGACCATAATATACACTAATAAACATCCTGGGAGTGGGGTGTGCAAGGTTTGGAGGCATTAAATCTGCAAGTCTGGAGGAAAATGGATGAAAGCGCAGTCAAAGGAGCTACAGAGGCAAGAGGGTAGAGAACTCCTTTGGTGAATGATAATTTTCCTAAGAATACAGATTAATGTTCTACCACTTAAAAATTGGCTTGTAATTAGTTATTGAAGGTAGGAATGGGAATTCCTTGTTTATCTTGAAAGAGCTGTGGGATTTTCTGCACAGATGAGTCCCAGCATGGAAATGCTGGTAATATGTGTGATGTGTGACTTTCCAATACTTACTGGCCTGGATAAAAAGAAGAAAATGATAGCCTTTTTGAAATCAAGATTACAAATGCCTACAACTCAGTATTCTTTGATTCAATCAGAGAGGACTAGAAAATGAGAGGGTCAGTGGTTAGTGTGTTTATAGAGGGCTTAGGAAAGACAATCCTAGAATGTGATTCTTTTGCTTGTAGCTAGAAGGCATTCATGGGATAATATGGGAGTGGGAAAACTCAGCAGCTTGGAGAATATAACCCTTCCTAATCACTGGCAATAACACCCAAAAGTAAAATGGTTAATCAAATGATTTGCACTTCCAAATTTGTATCAAGAAACAGGATTATCAAAGAGTTTTACTCCTTTAAAAGTTATTCCTCCTGTCTGGCTAGACTCTTGGCTAAAGTAGCCAACTAACAAAGGTAGGTCTAAGATAGCTAACCTTCCCTTGGTTATGACAAGGCTTCTTTTTCTTTTTTTAAAGATTTGTTTATGCATACAAGGACTGGGGTACAGCCCAGAGGTGCAGGGGTGAGAGGATTCACCAGAGACAGATTGGGGAACAGGACAGGCAGATGGACTGAGGGGAGTAGCATGTGAGACAGGAGAGGTCTGCTGCGCCATGTGGGTAGCTCCCTGGCCGGGGATGGAACTCGTGCTGCAGTGGCTGTGAGTAGCTTCATAGGTTGCATCTTAACCCCTTGTGCCACCAGCGAGGCACAGAGATCAGTTTTTAATGCATCATGAGCTTTATCTCTCAGAAGCCTCCTGTTCCATTAATCAGAAAAAGGTAAAATTGAAATTCTACAGTTTCATATTCACAAGGTACTGAAAGGTCACCTACTTTTAACCTTCTGCCTCTATCTAGTACATGAGATGATCCAAATATAATGCTCATGTTAATTATGCTTATTCTGCTGAGGTTGGTTGTATGCCACTTCCTGCCGCTGTCCCTCAGCTGCAAATTCTATAGTGCAACATTTGTTTCACTGATAACTGCTATCTAATATCATCTAATAAAACATGATCTGATTGTGTAATTGAAATGGCAGATGCTACTATTATCTGATTTCTTTCTAAAGACACATTGGGCTTTTGCCTAATCCCTCTACTTTGGTTTTCCTAACATCCTGAGGTCAACTTGTTACTCAAGGATCAGTGTATCCTGTCACTATAGAAACAATTCTCAGAGCCTGGGGAGGAAAGAGAGACCTTTGACTTGACAACCTTGTAGCCTCTATTTTTTTGTTCCTTTCAATTCAATGTTTGTTTGATAATATTTTTTCTGTAGGAGAACAACAGAAGTGCAGTTGGGAGTAAACTTCAGTTTTTCATTCTAAGTGTCAGCTCACCCGGAATAAAGTTTTCTGGGTTATATTGAAAGTGAGATGATGACTTAGACCTCTCCAGCATCTCTGCAGTCTCCACTGAGAACCAGAAAAGACCAGCTGAGCTCTCTTTCCTCCAATGCTTACACAACTTTCCCAGTGTTAACGTGATACAATCAAGATGCAAATAAACAGCAGATGGAAGTGGTTTTATTGCTGCTCAAAACAAAACAAATTCTAAATCCATGTATTTATCTGTACACACACACACATATAGACACATAAATATACATGGAGGTACATATATACATACACACAGACATACATATCGTTATTGTTTGGTCAGTGGATTGACTGCAAATAGCATGGTTATTGAGATTCTCCTCTATCTGATCTTTCCAGAGTTTGGGATTTGCCAGTATATATCTGTATTTATAGAAGGGATTCTTTATACGTTACCTCATAATTTAATTATTAGTTAGCATCGTCTCCAGTGATGGAAGAGATAAATTGCTCATTAAATCTGCTGTTGGGACTATGCTGGGCAAACTAACAAGATAGAAAGTTATTGATAATTTCAGAGCTACACAAAGCAATAGAGGAGTAGATGAGACTGTCACTAAGTGTGGGAATCAGGATAAGTTATGAATGTGAAATAAGGAGGAGATTAGGAATATTTGAGACAAAGTGAGATAAATTTTTTTTTTCCAGTTTTTTTTTTTTTTTATAGAGGCATGTTTTATTTATTTATTTGTTTGTTTGTTTTTGTTTATACATGCACTGGGTACAGTCAGAAGCGCGGGAGGGTGAGAGAATTCACCAGAGCCAGAGCGGGGAGCAGAGCAGGCAGAAGGACCAAAGTACACTGCTGAGGGGAGCAGCGGGCGGCAGGAGAGGTCTGCGCCATGTGGGACCCTCCTCCGGTGGCCGGGGAGCAGCCGGGGATCGAACCGGCGCCGCAGAGGCCGCGGGCAGCGTCGCAACCCAGCGCTCAACCGCTGCGCCACCGGGGAGGCCCGAGATAAATTTTTAAAAGTAGATGTTTTAGGAAAATACTCTAGTGAAAATTGATGAGGGAGCAAGAACAACATTTATTTATATAAAAGACTGGAATAAAATTGCTCAGCATTATTAAGAATGAATAATCAAAAGTCAACTGAAAATAGATGACTAGATAAAATTTTTTAGCAAGAAGATAGCAACTAAATGAAGTGATAATATGCTTGATTTGCATGAAAATCAGATTATTTATCCAAATGCTTTGTTGCCTACTATGATACCCTCTAAAAATAAATTGTAGACAATCTTTTTTGTGAAGTTTTCATTTCAAAATAATCTTGGATTTACAGAAAAGTGTCAAAAAAAGAAGTTCTATATAACTTCACCTAGATTTCCCAAAATGTTAGCATTTTGACACATCTATCATTTTCTCTTTTCTTTCTTTCATCCCTTGTTGTCTCCCTTCTTTCCTTCTTTCTATCTCTTTTCACCTTGGAAAGAAATGTTTGAAAATAGGGCCTCCCCGGTGGCGCAGCGGTTGAGCGCTGGGTTGCGAAGCTGCCCGCGGCCTCTGCGGCGCTGGTTCGATCCCCAGCTGCTCCCCGGCCACCAGAGGAGGGTCCCACATGGCGCGCAGACCTCTCCTGCCGCCCGCTGCTCCCCTCAGCAGTGTACTTCGTACCTCCTGCCTGCTCTGATCCCCGCTCTGGCTCTGGTGAATTCTCTCACCCTCCCGCGCTTCTGACTGTACCCAGTGCATGTATAAACAAAACAAACAAACAAACCAGCAAACAAATAAATAAAGCATGCCTCTATAAAAAAAAAAAAAAAAGAAATGTTTGAAAATAAATGCAGACATGACACAGTTTTATCTCTGAACACCTCTGTGTATTTCTTAAAAATCAGAAATTATTTTACTTATGACTTATGACGTAGACCTCTATGTTAATTAATCTAAAAACTTTGATCAAATTTTCCAGTTTTTCCACTAATATCTGTAGAGTAAATATTCTTTTTTTCAGGTTCAGAATCTAATCCATGATCATGAATTGCATTTACTTGTCATGAGAATAATTACTTTAAAAACCAAATCTGTTAGTATCACTCTCTGGCTAAGCATCCCATGATTTCTTAAAATAAAAATGAAATATCTATGATGGAGGCCCTGGATATTCAACTAATATGTAACACTAAAACCAGTTTATTTAAATTGATTCTTCTGATTCTCTTAAGTATGTTCAGATTGGCCAATGCCCATGCCAGACTATTGTCAAATATTTGTGTTATTCCCCCTGACCATGTCTCCCAAGATCTTGTTTTCCTTTCCAGATTCATATTTGCCATCCTCTCCCAAGCTATTTTGGCTTTTAGTTTTCCTTGTCATGGCTGTGGTTTTATGCTACCTGAAAACCAGCAATGTAGTTTTCCCATTTCATAGATGCTGGCTAAGGACATAAGATTCTTGGGTCAGCGACTAAGGATCATACTGTGTAGGGCAGGTAGCAGGTAGATTCATGCTCCCCTCATCTGCTTGACTCCCAAGTCCCATGAGGTTGATGTGGACTTAGACCCAAATGGATGCCATGCTAAGCAACTTGGAGCTTTTGGAAACTTTCTATCTTCTAAGTCGGCTGCTAGCAAATGTTCAGCCTTTTTGACCTCCCCGCTTTCAAAGGTGTGTTCCTATATATAGCCTCTGCTCTCTCCCTCACCAGGTTCCCTGGCTGGGCAGTGTCCTCTGCTCCAGACTAAACGCCCCAGGTAACTAACTGTTCGATGTAGCATGAAATTCTTTGAACCTGTTGACGTCTGCACTGGTGTCTGCTGTCCAAAGGATAATCAGACCTACTCCTATCCACAGGACTATCCCTTGGACCTGTGTCCCTCTGTTTTACTGTTCCAAGAGCCATGGTCACTGGGACCAAGGCCCTATTGTTGGCTTCCCTGAGTGCTGGCTGGGCTTCCAGGACTGGTGAGTAGAGGCCAGAAATGGCAGGTTTCTCCAAACTGGAGGTTGGGCTTCAGAAGCTGGTAGCTGAAGGTAGGGAGGAGCTCAGTTCTTGGATTTGGCGGCTGATTTTAGGAGTAGCTTGGCTCCTGCTCACAAAGCTGGTAACTAGAGGCTGAGCTCTCCTGGCTGGTGGCAGGAGGCCAGAATGGCCTGGCTTCTGTGGCTAGTGACTAGAGTATGGATTCTTATGGTTGGTACTATATTTCAGGGACAGTTTGACTCTCCCTGCTGGAGGCTAGAGGTTAGTTTCAGACGCTGGTGCTGGATTCTGGGAGCTGCCTGGCTCTTGGTCTGATAGCCGCTGGTAGTTGGCAGCTGGGAGGGGCCAGGCTGGTGGTGAGTCTCCCTGGGTGGCTGAAGGCTGGTCTAGGACCACCCTCCTATGGATGTTGGTCCCAGTGGACATGCAGTCTCTGTCTTACCTTCAGGAGTGATTAGCTTTTTTTCTGCTGCACTGGAGCTCGGAGTACAAGCAGGAGGCGAGCCTTGCATCTTTACTCTGCAGCCATCTTGCCACTCTGTACACAGTCTTATTTTTTTATATTTTATTTGATGCAGTTTAACCTGTAAAGAACTTAAAGTAGGCATTCATATGTTCAGTGAGAAGTTTGTTGAAAACGACAGGTTAGGGGGTTTGTCTTAGCATTAAATTAGCCATTCAACCACCTAGATCTCTTGATTTCTACAGTGACATCATTTTTCGTTGTATCATCTGACTTTATAAAATGTTATCAGATAGCCAAAACTTAATGATTCAACAGTTTTTAATGGAATTATATATTCAAAAGAATAAAACTTGAAATGTAAGATTAGTTTAAATGATTATATACTGTAGAAGAAAAGTATATATAAAATATAAAGATAACCAATCCAATAGTTGGTGATCTTATGTAACAATGTCCATAATAGTGAAGATTAATTTTACACATAACATAACTCAATTACATTTTTAACACTATTATAGAATCTGTGTATCTTTAAATCACTAATTAAAAAAAATCTAAATTTTATCTTTAAAGATGTATATAATACTATAACCCTATAATCTAGACATCTTAAATATAATGTGATGCATGGCATAATTATTTAGAAATCCTAGATAAATTTTGCTTCTCTGTATTCCTTAGACACATATAGAGATGTAGATTAATATTTATAGTTTGATGTTATAGCCATTGGAATTTGATGTGCTTGAATTTATAACATACAAAGAAGCTTTTATGATTAGATACATATATCACAACATTAGTGCTGTATTTTGAACAGCTAATCTATAATTTATCAACTTTTATAAATATTGTACTTGAAATAGGTTTTATTTTTTCTACATTGAATAGAATGCTATTTTGAATTACAAATTTAACATATCTCTTAGGATACTATCCAAAAACTATGTTGGAAATACTTGTCTTTTTCAGAAGTATACTTAAACCAATTCTATTTGAATATTTTAGATATGGCTTATTTAGAAAATATATTATCACTTGGACGGTAAAAGGCAGCACTTTATTATGAATCTGTGTCAAAAAGTGACACTTTCTGCAAATAAAATTAAGAAATAAAGCATTAAGGGATCTGTGAGCATAATAAAAATCTAAAGTGCAAATTACAAAAATTATTTATTCAAAGATTTGACTGAAGATGAAAAAATGCTAGTGAGGGCCTCCCCGGTGGCGCAGCGGTTGCGCGCTGGGTTGCGAAGCTGCCCGCAGCCTCTGCAGCGCGGTTCGATCCCCAGCTGCTCCTCGGCCACCGGAGGAGGGTCCCACATGGTGCAGCAGACCTCTCCTGCCGCCCGCTGCTCCCCTCAGCAGTGTACTTCAGTCCTTCTGCCTGTTCTGCTCCCTGCTCTGGCTCTGGTGAATCCTCTCACTCTCCCGCACATCTGGACTGTACCCCAGTTCTTGTATAAATAAATAAATAAATCTTTAAAAAAAAAAAGACTTTTTTAAAAAAAATGCTAGTGAGTATCCCCTGAAACATAAATAAAATTAAATTCAATATTAAGTTTTTTGGCCTTATGAAACCTGGTATTTTTCCTCTGGTTGCATGAATGATTAGATAATATTACTTTTATTTTACAGTGAAGTATTTGTTAGATGAACACAAATGTTTGTTTGACTTGAAAATGAAATATCTTAGAAATAATTTCTGGGCCTCCCAGGTGGCGCAGGTGGTTGAGCACAGCACTGTGAAGTGTCCGCAGCCTCTGCAGCGCCAGTTTGATCCTGGCCGGCCGGCCAGTGAGAGTCCCACATGGCGCAGCAGACCTCTCCTGCCTTGCCCGCTGCTCCCCTCAGCAGTGTATTTCGTCAGTCTGCCTGTTCTGTTCCCCGCTCTATCTCTGGTGAATCCTCTCACCCTCCCGCACATCTGGACTGTACCCCGGTTCTTGTATAAATAAATTAATAAATCTTTAAAAAAAAAATCAGTGGACTGGAAGATGGAGCTGAAGAAATGACACAACAATATACTGAGAGACAAGCAAATAGAAAATATGAAAGACTAAAGATATTGAAGATAGAATTAGTAGGTCTATCATAACTGAGGGAGAGGACAATGTAAAAGGCTATCAAAGAAATCATAGCTAACTGTTTTCTAGAAATAAAAAAATGAGTTTGCAAATACACAAAGTTCAAAGCATGCGGAGGAAGATAAGTAAAAATAATCCACACCTGGAGTTTTTTTTTTTTTTTTTTTTAACCAGTTCAGAGCACCACAGATAAAATATGTTCTACAGTGGAGGAAAAGATGGATTATCTATTGAGGAATGATAATTAAACTAATACCAGATGATTTTTTAAGCATTAATGGAAGTTAGTATACAAAATAAAAAGGAATACTAACTTAGAAATCCAGAGAGAAAATAATTACTGACTTTTTTTGTCTTTAAGTTTGAGTTTCAAGAATAGGGGTGAAGACATTAAAGGGAAAAAAAATTGAGAATTCACCACTATAGAGATTCACTGATGGGACTTTTTTTTTAAAAAGAGCTTCAAGTTTTTCCCTCTCCCTCCCATGCTGCTTCCCTTACTGCTGCTTCTGTTTGTAGCTCCTGCTAAGTTAGAGCCTCCATTCTCTCCCTCTAGTCTCCATGGTGATTATCAATCTGACCTCTTTAGCCATGATGAGAGGTTCTCCAAAATCTAGAAGATCTGGGAGACCGCAGACCGGGTATGCCCAGAGATGCTGGGGAAGATGGTCAGTGGCACAGAGGGTAGTATTCATGATTCCTTGCACTCAGGCCCCCTGGGCTAAGGTACAGAAAACACAGTAGTCATTGCTGTTCACATTTTCACAAGCCAACTGTAGGAAACCAGCTTTACTAAAAAAAGCTACAAGAACATCAAATATTATATAAAATCAATTAAAGGCAGACTCGAAAACAGACCAGAAAGAATACTTCTTATAACCGGGCTGTGGAATAATTCAAACACTTTCTTGCTAATTAAAAGAACAACAAACCTACTAGTTCTTTTCTGGTGACAACATGAATCCAGATGGTATGGTTGCTGTGCTGAGCAAATACTGGGTGTCCTTTTTTTTTTTTTAAGGAAGTGTCAATATATATCTCTTGGAGTAGAGCTTGTTGTTGCTGTGAATCATTTAATTTGGTTGGTCAAAATGATATCTTCTTGTTATTTTTATTTACATTTATGTGATTATGACATTGTTCTCTCATCAGTACCCACTGACCTATATGCCCAGTCTTACATAATTAATACACTTTGTTAATTCCTATAACTTCATAATAAATTTTTATATCAGTAGAAATCTGCTTTTCTATCATGAACATTACTTGACTGCCTGTTTTCTATTTACTTACCTTTTTGCAATATCTTATCTTTGTAAAATCTAGTAAACTTCTGGAGATCAAGGATTGTTTTATTATGTACCATCTGTATCCTAAATACAGGTTAATTTCTATTGCAGCTTTCTTAGTATCAACTACAGTGTGATACATATATAGCAGGTAAATTAATGAATAAATGCGGTAACATACCATTGCCCCAATTTGTCAGTGGATGAGTGAAAGATCTCTTTAGGCTATGGCCTTGCCTGGTGCATTAATTCAGACCATCTTGATACTCCCTCATCTGGCACCTGCCTGCAGTAATATCTCCTCCCATAACTTTATCAGACTCCTGGAGGGATGTTATTAAAACTACCTGAGTTTCTGCTTTATTTCTGAAACATCATTACACTGGATCTTCCCTACCTCAAATCAAGAGGGTATCACTGAGGGACTAGGACAGGATGGAACAATATTTGGGTAATGCATGGCCCTTGGCATGTGCTCTTGTACCTTTCATGATGTATACTATTGAAAGTGCTGAATAGGGCCTCCCTGGTGGTGTAGGGGGTTGAGACACAGCCTATGAGGCTATCCGCAGCCACTGCAGCATGAGTTCGATCCCCGGCCAGGGAGCTGCCCACATGGCGCAGCAGACCTTCTCCTGACTCGCCCGTTGCTCCCTTCAGCAGTATATTTCAGTCAATCTGACTGTTCTGTTCCACACTCTGTCTCTGGTGAATCCTCTCATCCCCCACACCTCTGGCCTGTATACCAGTTCTTGTATGAATGAATAAATGAATCTTTTTTTTAAAAGAAGTGCTGAATAGTAATAGCAACAGGAGCTTAAAGAAATCTAGAAACAACAATAATAGCAATAAATGATAATTATAGTTGTATTATCATTTTATATTTACCTTGCTTCTTTTAACTAGGGAATTTAATCATTTAATGATGAGCATAAGTTTTTCCTAACTGCCAATGTAATTTGCCCAAGGATATACAATTAAACAATATTTCAGTTTTAATGAAATGCAGAAGATCTGCCTTTGAGTCCTGAACCCCACAATTTCTCCAGTGTAAATCCCACTTGGAAAGGTGTAGCATACTTTCAGTAGCTAATTTAAATAATGTTAAATAGCCCTGAGTTTGACACATTGAATTTTTGCATCATCTTATTAATCATGACAGCCATCTGGTATCACCAAGACTTTCAAAAGGCGACAGGGACTTACGAATTAAAGCAAGGAAATTCTAAAAGGTTATAGCTTGGCAGCTTGGTTCTGTGTTTTTTTCCTCCCACCAAGTCTGCTTTGTGGGAAAAGGAATTGTTGATGGATTCATTTCCTACCTTAGTATCTATGTTTGGTGAGCCAGAGACACTGAGTTGTTCTCACCTGATCAAATAGTTGTAATCTAAAGGATATTTTAGCTTTTAGTAAAAATAAGGTTTTTTTTTTTTTAAATAGAAGGTAGATACTGCAAATTTATTTTTCCTTTTTGCTCTATGTAGAAGTGTCTTGGTATATAGAAAATTTTGTATCAATGAACAAAACAGAGAAATGCCACCACTATCTAGTGGGATCCTTGGGAGTGGAGGAGTGACTTTAGTCCAGAACAGAGGGAAAAAGGTAGGATCCAAGGAGAGCTGGAAGAAATCTTACTCTGGATTTCTGGACTGCAGCTGAAGTGTTTAGATAATTTCCACAGGTACCCCTGGAGCTCCTGTCTAAGATGTTTTTATAGAGAAGTGCCCTTCTTTATTGGATAAACAAAATATGTATAATTGGATACAGGAATTATTTTAAACAGATGCCAGCTAGCAATAAGTCATCCTCAGGAATAATGCCCAGAGGATGGAACAATCTTCTCACCATGTTTTCATATCCAAAGAGCAGTGAAAGGTTTGAATCATCACTTTGCCTGATAACCATCTCAGACTCACTGGTGACATACCTGTCGGGATAGAAATGATTTTGGATTCCCATTAAGCTCTGGTTCAAAAGAAGTTAAAACATAAAAAGAAAGGAAAAGAAAAAATTATCCCCCTGTAGCAAGATTCATTCTTATACAAATAACCTTAATTATACTAATAACTCAAGACTCCTAGGCCAATAACAATTAACTTAATAATTACTTTAATTTACTAAACAAGTTAAATGTGTCCCTACACATAAATTTTACAATGTACACAAGTACCATAATTTATGAGGTGAATTTTATTTAAGAGGCTGATTAGTGTAATTTGTTTTCCAGTATCAACATTCCAATAGAACCCATTTCACAATGCAATCCAAACATCATTTACACCAGTAGTTCATCGTTCCTAAAAGGTTTCCATTCTGGGCTTGCTGGTGTCTGTAATACACTGTTTTGAGGAGGAAAAAAATCTTAAATATTATCCTACATTTTAATTTAAGCTAGTATTTTAGAATTTATAGATCACTTAACATAAATCATTTTCACTGAATACTTTCACTGATTCTGAGAAAAAGGAACTATCCTGCATTGCAGGTGGGAGTGCAAACTGGTCCAACTAGTTTTCCGCTATGGAGAGCTGTGTGGAGATTCCTCAACCTACTAAAGATAGAGCTTCCACATGATCCAGCAATTCCTCTCCTAGGTATTTACCCAAAGTGTTATAGGGTAGCCCCGATACAAAACGGGGTGCCTGACTGTGGGTCCTCACCCGCACGCTTAAAAGGACTTATCAATGCTCTACTGCAGGCACACGCGAAAGGTTAATAAAAGGTTTATTTACAAGGGAAGGGGAAATGAGGAAATGGTCAGCTCAGGGAGAAAAATGGGAGACAAAGTTTCAAATGCGTCCTACCCGATCCGCGGATCAGGAATCCCAAATGGCACTCTGAGAGCTGGCCACAAGCCAGGAGCCTGGAAGCCAGGAGGCGAGCGACAGAGCAAGAGACCCCAAAGCCCACATGTTTGGTTTTTATACCCAACCTGGCTGCTTAACTCCACCCTCAAGTCCCAGTCACCTTCCCTTTGGTGGTGCTGGGATTTGTCTTTCCCAATGTCTTGAGGACTTTGGTCTGGAGTGGGGGTGGGGTCTACAAAGCCTGTATGGGTTTAGCTCAGGACATCCTTTCCCCCTAACAATTGGACACAGAAATTAATTCCAAAGAGCACCTGTACCCCCATGTTTATAGCAGCACTGTTTACAATAGCTAAGCTATGGAAACAACCCAAATGCCCAAAAATAGATGACTGGATCAAGAAGATGTGGTACATATATACCATGGAATATTACTCAGCATTCAAAAAAGATAAACACATGCAATTTGCAGCAACATGGATGGCGCTGGAAGGGATCATGCTCAGTGAAATAAGCCAACAAGAAAAAGAAAAATACCGGATGGTCTCACTCATAGCAGGAATCTAGAAAACCTAAATAAGAGACCAGGAAAAAGAATAACTATAAGAAAAAAAAAATCAAAATCAACAAACAACTATGAACCAGAGACACACTATGGGGGGGGGGCAGAGAAAGGAGGAATTGGGGTCAAAATAAGGAGAATTATTGCAATTGTATGGAGAATACAAAAATAAAATAAAAAAATACGTTTACCGATTCTATGTGTAATAGTTCAATTTTTTATAAAGAACTTTTTCTATGGCCACATGTATAGGCAGTGGTGGATGAAGCAAGGAAACAAACACATTTTCTGGCTTCTAGTTCTAAAACGCCTTATGCTGGTGAAGAATCTAGAATCTTTTTTAAAGGTGTTATTTATTTTTACATAGAAGAACTGGGGTACAGGCTGGAGGTGTGGAGGGTGAGAGGATTCACAAGAGACTGAGTGGTAATTCAGTAGGGAAAAATCTTTTTGAAGCATTTTCTGTATTCCTTCCATCTCTCTTAAGTGTTAAAGATTCTCGAGATATCTGCTAATTCAGAACTAAGAAGGAATGGCTCAATTTGTTAATTAAATTTTATTGATTTTGGAATTCATTTACAGAAGTGTATAATTTCAAGAGGGTAACTTTATACCTCAACATGTGCATATGCTTCATTTCCTTCCACCAAAGCCCCAGTGTTAATATGTTGTCACATTACTCCCTCTCTTCCTTTCTTCTCTCTGGTAACTACCATATTTTTCATAGAGTTGAAGAGTTACTTTGTTGTATTTTGCCAGTTTTTCATGATTATTTATAATCCACAAATGAGTTAAACCATTGGTCATTGTCTTTTACTTTCTGGCTTCTTTCACTCAGTATGATCACCTCAAGAACTATTCACATTGTGCTCAAAGGCACTATTTCATCTTTTTTAAATAGTTGAATAGTATTCCACTGAGTATACATACCACAATTTCCTTATGCAGTCATTTGTTGAAGGGCATTTAGCTTGGTTTCATGACTTAGCTATTGTGAATAGTGCTGCAATGAACATAGGGTGCGTAATCATTTCTTATTAGTGCTTTGTGTTCATGTTCTTCAAATCAATACCTAGAAGTGTTATTTCTGGATCATAGGGCAGTTCTTCTTTTGGTTTTCCTTAGAGGCTGCACCCATTCACTTGCCCACCAAGAGTGAATGAGTGTCCCTTTTCCCCTACAATTCCCCAACACTTGTTTCCAGTCTTTCTTATATAGGCCACTCTCATAGGAGAAAGGTGGTATCCCATTGTGAATTTGACTGCATTTCCTTATAATAAGTTGTGCTGAGCATTTTAATTTTTGCTTTTCAGTGAATATCCTTATTCTTCTGCTTTGATTGTTAATTTTGCTGGGTAAAGGATTCTTAGCTGGAAGTCTTTAAGTATTTTAAATATCCCTTTCCAGTCCCTTTGTGCTTGTAATATTTTTGCTGAACAGTCTGCTGACAATCTGATTGGTGTTCCATTACAGTTTATCCTTCTTTCTCTTGATATTTTTAATAATTTTCCTTGTTAGTTCTTGATAGCTTTATTATGTGTCTCAATGTACATCTGATATTATTTTGCTTGCAACACAACTTCATAGCTTGAGATGGTTTTCAGTGATTATTTCTTTAAGTTTTCTATGCCTTTTTCTTCTTCTGGGATCCTCATGATACAGCTATCATTTCTCTTTGAGTTGTCCCAGAGAGCTCTTACCCTGTCTTCATTTTCTAAATCCTTTTTTTTTTCTCTAATTAGTTCTGTTTTTGTGTTCTCCAATATTGTGTGTTTAAGTTCACTTCTCTCCATTGCTTCTGTTTGTCTTCTATTGAGGTCCTCAATTCTAGTTTTTCAATTAGCTGTAGTATTTATGACTCGATTACTTCTGAATGTAGCAGCCTCATATTTTCATTATCCTCTTTCTTTTTTAAATGTTCCATTAGTGTTGCCAGGACTGCTGCCCTGAATTCCCTCTGTCTTGTCCCACAACTCCATTGATTTGGGGATCCTTTGTTGTTGTTGTAGTTCTGGCATTTATACTATGTTCTTCTTTCTCTTTATTTTTGATTTTGTATGGAATTCAGTAAGGATAGATTTTCAACTATTGTTTTTATATCTGTTGGAGTAGTTAGGGGCTTGGTGAATGTGAGGCTTAATTAGTAGGTCTAAAGGAGGGCTGGAGCATTAGACATCAAAAGGATCACCTCCTGTAGACTCAGGAATTTAGAATTTCTTTCGTGATGTGTTCCTTTGTGGAAATTGTTGTTCTGTGTTAGGAGTCTCAGAGTCAAGCCAACAATCTTTGCTCTGTGTCCCCACCTCTGCAACTCTCCAGCAATGTGCTCTCTGGCCTTGGTGCCTGCTCGTGCAAGCGCTTACCCAGTGTAGTGCCAGTCTTAGGCACTCCAATGATGGTGCGTGCCAGAGTCAATAGCTGTAGGAAGTTCTGCACAGCAACCACTCCTCCTTGTGAGTTGTTCTGCCATTATCAGTCTATACTCTAAGCAGAGTTCACATCAAGTTTTTCCTGCCTATTTGCTTTGGGCTGATGCTCCTGTTGTGTATGGAGGTAGTTTTTCTGAGGTATTTTTTGGCTTTGTTTTATATCAGTTATGTTGTGTATGTTTGGAGGAGGTGAGCCCAGCATCTTCACTGAGCTACCATCTTGCTGAGTACTCAATTTTTCTGTTGTGGCAAAGTGTACTAACATAAAATTGACATTTTGGGGGCCATTTTAAGTTGTATATTTAAGACGTGTGTATATTTACATTGCAACCATCACCGTTATTCATCTCCAGAACACTTTTTATCTCAGGAAATTCTATACTCATTAAACAATAAATTTCCCTTTCTCCCTCCCTCTAGTTTGCAGAAACCATTGTTTTACTTTCGTCTTGATAAACATATTAGATTCCTTACATAAGTAGAATTATGCAATAATTGTTCTTTTTCTGTATGGTTTATTTCACTTAGTTTCATGTCTACTAGGTTCTTCTATGATGTAGTATGTGTCTAAGAGCCATTCCTTATTATGACTGAATAATATTCTGTTGTCTATATTTGACACATTTTGTTTATTCATCCATCAATAAATATTTATGGTGCTTTCACCTTTGGCAACTTGAATAATCCTGCTTTCAATTCTTTTGTTTATATGCATATGTGAACTTGTTGGTTCATATAATAATCTCTGTTTAATTTTCTTTCAGGAAATGCCATATTGTTTTCTGCAATAGCCGTACCTTGTTATCTTCCCATCATCAATGCACATAGGTTCTGATTTCTCTGCATCCTTTCAACACTTGCTATTTTCTTTGATAATAGCTATTCTAATGGGTGTGAAGCAGCACCATATTTATTTTATTTACTGAGTAATATGAAAAATTTTGTAATAGCTTGTCATTAAGTATTTTTTTTTGTTTTTGTTCTAGAATCTGTAATGGCTTCAGTTTTTTTTATTTTTTTGAATTTTTTAAAAAGATTTATTTATTTAGGGCCTCCCTGGTGGTGCAAGGGGTTGAGACGCAACCTATGAACCTAGCCACAACCACTACAGCACGAGTTTGATCTCCGGCCAGGGAGCTACCTACATGGTGTGGCAGACCTCTCCTGTCTCGCCCTCTGCTCCCCTCAGGAGTGTATTTCAGTTGATCTGCCTGTTCTGTTCCTCACTCTGTCTCTGGTGAATCCTCTCACTCCCCATATCTCTGGCCAGTACCCCAGTTCCTGTATGTATAAATAAATAAAATCTTTAAAAAAAAGATTTATTTATACAAGAACTGGGGTGTACAGTAAGAGGTGTGGGAGGGTGAGAGAATTAACCAGAGACAGAACAGGGAGCAGAACAGGCAGACGGATGGAAGACACTGCTGAGGAGAGCAGTGGGCGAGGCAGGAGAGGTCTGCCGCGCCATGTGGGTTTCTTCCTGGCCGGCTGGGAATCGAACCCATGCTGCAGAGGCTGTGGACAGCTTCACAGCACGGTGCTCAACCCACTGCGCCACTGGGAAGGCCCATTAAGTATTTCTATATGAGACAGTTTTTGTGGCAAATATTCTGTCATATAAGTACACATAATGTTTTCAACTAACCATTTATTGCCTGATATGTATATTATGCACATTCTTTATTCTGATTTTTTTCATTCCCAAATCTGATTTGTAAGAAAGTTATTGCTCTTCTCTTTTTTGTTCCAAAGAATGAGTGGCATATATGTGTGGGTATGTCTGTGAGTTTGTGTCTGCATGCTTGCATGGTTGGCAGGCAAGTGTAGGGTGGGTGGTGATAACAATTTGAGCCACTTGGTTCAGTCTTCTTTAAAATGTTCATATTCAGGGACTTAAAATTCACAGTTTATGATGAAAGCTTTACTTATCTTTCAGGTAAAATTTCCTTGATCTCTAATTTTAAATTACAAATATTTGATTTTGTCCTTTCTTGGATTGGGTTTCTTGAGAAATAGTCAGAAATTCTCACACAGGTGATTTATAGGGTAGTATTCTCAGCAACAATATCTGTGATTGATTGTTAGAGCAGGACTGTTCTTTGCATCTGAACAGGTCAGTACCCAAGAATACTGCATCATCTGGGTTCCAGATGACACGGTGGCTTACACCCGCATTCACTTGTCATATAAAAATTTCCCCACATTGTTTCCATTTCTATTTATTCACATGCCTCTATCTCAGACTCCTTTGTCCAATATCTCTTTCCAGGCCCTGTTCAGTCAGCCACATCTTTGTCATTGCTTGTGAAACCATAGATAATATTAGTTTGGCCACTTTCCACACACAGCAGATAACTGAGTACACTACCTAAGCTCTGCCCATAGGAGGAATTTACTTTTCTATTGCTTTTAAGGTTATCTTTGAGTGAAATCAGAGAGCACTGGCAGTGCTTGAGTTAAAGAAATTACCTTAAAATTTAATTAGGGGTCTAGTCTTCAGTTACCAGGGATGTAAGAAAGAAGGTATTAGCCTTGAATTGTGGTTATATAATGCTTGATTGAGTATGGGTCAGTAGAGATAAGCCAGTGACTTGTTCGATAAAGAAAATTGTGGCATTATCATTACTGTTGTTTATTCTGATACATGATGCTTTTACACAGGCTGGTGTTTTGTTATTTTTCTGGTAGAACTATGTTGCAACAGTTCAGAGATCTCCATCTGACGGACCTTCCTGTTGGGCAACAGAGACCCTTAAATGCTACTCTCCAAGGTTAGAGGCTGCTTTCAAGCCCCTTAGAGGTCAATTTCAGATAGTCCCTCTCTGTCCTCCATCATGTCTCTTCTAACTGCTGAAGATTCAACCCAGGTCACTTGGTCTGATACTCATTCTCTCATTTATTTCACATCATATCTTCCTCCTTCATGTTTTGTCTCCCTCCCCAAATGGCAATTAATTCAGGCAGAAGAAATTCTTGCATGCTAGCACTCAAAATCTTGGTTCTTTTCTTGAAGAAGGAAAGAGAAAAATGGACAAATAGCTCTTAGTCTTTTGAATTTTCTGTATCAATGAGAGGAAAACAATAAAACACAGGTTAGTATCTTAAACGATCTTGCCACAATTGCAATACCTTGAAATTTGGTAATAATCATATTATCTGACAGCTTTTGGGGACATTGAATGTACCAGGCACTGTTCTAAAGTTCTTTCTTCATCTTTAGAACAACTCATGAAGTGATACTTCTATTACATTATTTTTATGGATGATAATGCTGAGATGTGAAAGTTTAAATAACTTGTGCTAAATGTTATATCACTCAGTTGCTGAGTGGTAGAGTGCTGGAGTCCAGGCAGTTGACTCAAGCTTTTGTACTCATAAACATTATGGTTTATCACATCTCACATTAGTCAAAAACCAAGCAACTAAAATCAGAAGTAGTTTGCTGATTTGGCAAGAAGCATCTTCAGATGTTCATGTGAAGCATTTTAGATGTGGCTTGGAAATTAGCAGTTTAGTCCATTCGCACTTAAGTTTACACTGGACACTTGGAAAAGTGTTCCCATTGCTTTATTGTGCTACAAAAATGGATCTTAATTTAAAATTTTAAGCTTCCACTGATAACTTGCAAGAGAAAACTTGTGCCTCACTATAGTGTTTGCTACATGATGAGGGGGAACTAAATTGGAAATATATATCTCTATCTTCTGTGGCCATAGCTGTTGATCTGTCATTATAAGTTATTTCGATGACATTGTTCTTCCTGCTGGCAAGCTAGCTGTTTCTCTGTTATTGAAGTCACCACGAACTAAATAATAATGCTTGATGAATCAGACTTTTAGTCTCATAATTCTTTCCAGAATTGAAAAAACTACTGTGTGAAAAAGAAAAATGTCAGAATTAGGAGCAACTTGTACTGCTTTCTCTTTCTCGTTACATTTTTGCAATGACTCCTTCTCTGCTCCGAGGATGGAAAGGTAGATTCTGAAGGAAGAAAAATTTTGAAGTGTTTTTGATAAACACATGTTTTATACATATGTATGGATGTACAGATTATGTGTGTACACATATGTACACACACATGTACACATGACTTGCTTGGTACAATGCAAAAGCTCAATAAACATTAGTTAACTTCTGTGCTTCCTTAGAAATGTGGAGGAAGAAATGTAAATAGGTGGTAAAAGCAAGATTTCAGTTCACTGATTTTTATTTTCTAATTTTTAAAATTTTTTTTAAGATTTATTTATGCATACAAGAACTGGGGTACAGTCCTGAAGTGCGACAGGGGGGCCATGTGAGGATTCACCAGAGACAGAGTGGGGAGCAGAACAGTCAGATCGACTGAAATACAGTGGGCAAGTCAGAAGAGGTCTGCTGCGCCATGTGGGTCACCTCCCTTGGCTGGGGATCGAACTCGTGCTGCAGAGGCTGCGGGTAGCTTCAGAATGCTGATGCTTAACCCCTTGTGCCACCAGGGAGGCCCCTCCATTCACTGATTTTTAAACTTTTCCAAAAATATATATTTAGCAATGAAATAAGAAGTCCAAGCGCCCCCACCTGATAGCAACATTGGAGAAGTAGCAATAACAACAAAAACAACAAAAGATTCTTGGGATTCCAGGATTGAGATTTTGACCTTTTGGTTAGGTCTTGCCATTTATGTTCTTCCTTGCTATTTCATTGACTAACTTGCGCTTTGCTCTCACCTTTGTAGAGAATGTATAAGGACAAGGTCATGTCTATAAAACAATCTTTAGGCCTATTGGGTTTTTTTCTGTGATTTACTGCTTCCACAGGTGATTGAAATCTGTGGCTGGTCATAGGGATTCTTCAAGGTTACTGAGATGTCATTCACTCAGCTGGGGAGGTCTTTGTGAACCTCTGTCTTCCTCTTTATGTCACTGAATTGCTGGAAGCATGTCTTACTCTATCTATTAGCATAAAGGTATTCAGAGTTAATGATGAGTAAACAATATACATTTTATGCGTTTTACAGGTAATTACCTTTCTTTTGCATCTTAGGTGGAACAATCTGACTGTGCTCACAACTGTTATTTGAACACATTTTAAAAATTGCTTTGGTCATTATTTCAGGCACTTATAAAGTTGCCCCCTAAGAATCCTACTAAAAGGTCTATGCATTTAGATTCATGGCAGTACTTCCAGGTATTCTACCATTTGAGAAAAACAAAAATACCTGCCAAGGTGCAATGGCCAGTTTGGGAAAAGTAATGATTACTCTGTTCCTATCACTCTTATGGAAGTCCACTGTTTAATTCCCTGGTTAGAAACAATTACACACAGAAGATATAGATAATCCCTTAAACATAAGAGGTTCCTTCCTAAATAAATTCTCCATTGAGTAGATTCCATTTTCAAGATGTAGGTCTTTGCCTTTCTCTGTGTGGTTTATAATGCTGTAATTAGGAAAGCCCTATAGACATGCAGTTAAGAACATTATATTTTGACCTTATACAATCTAGATCAAATGCTGACTTTGTAACATTTCAATTGTGTGATATTGATACTGGAAAAATGTGCAGTGAACTAAGGAGTAAATAGGGCTCCCAAACTGAAAGGGGAAAAACCCATATTACCTGTTTTAAGGGTTTGTGCCACCTGTGCACATGAAAGCAAATTAATGAAACCCTCATGTGTTCAAAGATTTTTAACTGGTGAGAGATTCAAAGGGAATAAAGAGAAGAGGAACAGAGAATGATTTCAAAATAGAGATTCTCAAACAAATCTGAAATCAGCCATTCCCAGTTCATTCTAACAGGTAAGGCCCAAAGCAGAACAGTCATGGTCCAGGAGCGGGGCCACCAGGAAGATGAATCCAATGCACCTACTGCAGGAAGTACAAGCAAGTGGTTAGGCAGGGTCCAGGGGACTGGGGGAGAATGAAAGAATCAAAGATCAAAATGTACCACTTAACCCGAATCCACCAACAGGTCAAGATGATGACTACCATAGTGTTTCAAGAGAATAGGATTGATTGTCCTGCCTGCCAAAGTACTAAAGCTGAAGAAGAGAGAAAACTAGAAGCCTCTGCCCATGCAGCTTACAGTTGTCTTCCTGTTCAGCTTGTCTTGTTTTTCTTTTGTCTTTCCCAGCAGCCCCTCATCCAGGAAGTGTGGTTCAAGACCTGCCAGGAGTTGTAGTGGAGGCATAAGATAGGGGTGGGGTCCATTCAGGGGGTAGAGTCTGAAGCATCACTCACTGGCTTGGAGATTGCAGCAATAGCATACCTGCTGACATCGACTCAGCTGTACCAGCTTATGTCTCTCCTGCTAATATGCAACTGAAGGTTACCCAGAATGTTCAGAGGTTTGTGCTCTAAATGACATCCACACTCAGAAAGGCAAAGCATACTCTTAGTGTGATAGATTTTTAATAGCATTGGCCTGGAGAGAGTGAGAGAGTAAGAAAGAGGAGAGAAAAGAAAAGATTTCAAACAGCAGTCACTTAACACAACTACAAAGTGGGGCTGCTGAGGCACAAAAGCTTGCCATAAATCTAAGGTAACTTCTGGCAAAGAACCACAGGAAAGGGGCTAAGCAGATTACAGAGAGCTGGGATAGAAGGAAAAACTCAAAATTCAAAATATACCTCATCGATACGATACCTGCCATTGTCTCTTCACGGACCAGAAACAGTCTCCCCACCTATCTTGCACCCATGTGTCTCTTCCAAGTGCCAGCATGCAAGTCAAAGCTGGAAAAGCAAGACAGTTAGAACATGCATGTGTTCAGATACAAGCCAATTATGGCTGCTTATCTCCACCCCTAGTTTCTGGTGGTTCCGTGTTCAGGAAGTCACATTCATGGTTTGTTGTAATCCTTGGTTCTTGAGATCTCATCGACATGGAGATGGTGGGGATGGGGCATGGAATCCATCAAGACATTAGGGGATGGATTCATTCAGGATGTTATTCATGGACTCAGAATTTGCTCCTCATCATTCCTCTAAAACTGTGATTTTCAACTTCCTCAAATATACAATCCTTAATATAGTGTCAGTCAAATGACCAGCCCTTAGATACAAATGCTTTCACAGTAAACTCTTACTGACCTGATTAAAACTAATGTTTAATTTTCCTCTATAAAATTGTTCACATGTATTAAAAATTCTATACCAAAATGTAATTCCTATAGCTTCAAGTTGATGGTCAGTACAATCTATGCACTTCAGAGAGGAAAGCTTATGCAAAGCATGCATGAGGTAAAGCATTGTCCCTGTGCTTCAATTGCTCCTTCTCATCATTGAGATGGCTTTCGTGGAGACAACCATATTTGATTATCTGGTTGTTCCTGTAATGGAGGTCATGTATTTGGAAGAGTGCTGGTTTGTGATAGAATTGCTGATAGTAGTTACGGAATTAGATTTTTCTTTTCATGAAGTCAATCTGTCCATGAGGCCAGTGGATCGAATGTATGGTCTTATTCTCATAAGTTTCACTTTCTGGTTACTGAGTGAATGATTACTTTCTGAGAGCTGTCACTTTTGTTGCACAAAAAAGACCAGAGCCAGAAAAATGATTAGAGTTCAGGAGTTCAGGGAGGACACAAAATTGTCATGACAAGCTGCTGAATTTCAGAGACTTAGGATATTATGTGGTTTTTCAAGCTGAGTAAAACTGGATGAATTACAACTTTAAATATCCAGATGACAGGGTCAATATTTTCTTTTTTAGCATTTTGTTTTCCATTTTTCTATTTCTAGGTGCAATTCTTTAATCATATGGAAGTTCTTGAATTTTCCTTCTCTTCTGTCAAATAAAAGATAGAAGTGTCTTTCAGGTCCTTGTTAGGGCATCCTGTACCTCTCTGCATTCTTCTAGTTTTGCAAATACTCAAGCATCAGACAGATAAGAGAAAATAGTAAAAAAAAGATGTTTAATAACATATATATACCTGCTGGATACATGGGAGAGATCATGCATGGCTGAGGCACCCACCCACATGACTTTAAATAGCTTAACTCAGACAGGGGATGTTGGGGGAAGAAAAAAAAATTCAGTGGTAGAGTGTACTGGAAAACAGGAAAATAGATTTTATATAGATTTTTATCTTTTTTCTCCAAGGGAAAGAGATAAGGAGATTAGGTTTTGTGGGAGAGTCCTTACAGACAGAAAGTTCCATATAAATACTGCAATCAACTTCTACCTATCCTTCAGAGTGCCTCCCTAAAATAAAGCTTTTGCCAAAAAGTCAAAATTTAGTATGGTAGAGTTTACTCCTCTTCTGGTTCAAAACCAAAAACCATAGAGATATTTTTATACCTTGACTGTGACCAAAAAAAGAGAAAAATCCCAACAGCCAATAAACACAAGTATTTATTGAATTACTACTCTTTATGATTAAAAGGCAATGGGTTCTCTACAAGACAGACTTCGGTTATTGTCTCTTACTCTGTACAGAAGCTTTTTAGTTTGATGTAGTTCCCATTGTTTATATTCACCTTTGTTTTCCTTGCTGGTTGAGAAAAGTCCTCAAAAATGTTTCTGAAGTTTGTCATGGAATGTTTTTCCTATAATTCCTTCTATATATTTTATGGTTTCTGGCTTTACATTCAAGTTTTTTATTTTTTTTATTTATTTTTTTTTATAGAGGCATGCTTTATTTATTTGTTTGCTGGTTTGTTTGTTTTGTTTTGTTTATACATGCACTGGGTACAGTCAGAAGCGCGGGAGGGTGAGAGAATTCACCAGAGCCAGAGCGGGGAGCAGAACAGGCAGAAGGACCGAAGTACACTGCTGAGGGGAGCAGCGGGCGGCAGGAGAGGTCTGCGCGCCATGTGGGACCCTCCTCCGGTGGTCGGGGAGCAGCCGGGGATCGAACCGGCGCCGCAGAGGCCGCGAGCAGCTTCGCAACCCAGCGCTCAACCGCCGCGCCACTGGGGAGGCCCTACATTCAAGTTTTTAAAATCCATTTTGAGTTAATTTTTGTATATGTTGTGAGATAGTCTTCTAGTTTCATTTTTTGCATGTGGCAGTCCAGCTTCCCAACACCATTTTTTTTTTTAAAGATTTATTTATTTATTTATTTATTTATTTATTTATTTATACAAACACTGGGTACAGTCAGAAGCACGGGAGAGTGAGAGAATTCACCAGAGCCAGAGCAGGGAGCAGAGCAGGCAGAAGGACCAAAGTACACTGCTGATGGGAGCAGCGGGTGGCAGGAGAGGTCTGCGCGCCATGTGGGACCCTCCTCTGGCAGCTGGGGAGCAGCCAGGGATCGAACTGGTGCTGCAGAGGCTGTGGGCAGCTTCATAACCCAGCGCTCAACTGCTGCGCCACTGGGGAGGCCTCCCAACACCATTTTTTTGAAGAGGCTTCCTTGTTCCAGCATATACATTTCACTCCATTATCATAGAATAGTTGTCCATAAATGTGTGGTTTTATTTCTGGGCTCTCAATTCTATTCCACTGGTTTGTGTGTCTGTTTTTGTTCAAGTACTATGCTGTTTTAATTATTGTGGCTTTGTAGTATAGTTTGAAGTCTGAAAGTATAATACCCCCATTCTTTCCCCTTTATGACAGAAGAGCTTTGGCTATTTAAGTTCTTTTGTAGTTCTGTTGTAGAGCAACTCCGATACAAAATGGGGTGCCTGACTGTGGGTCCTCACCCGTGCGCTTAAAAGGACTTATCAATGCTCAACTGCAGGCACACGCGAAAGGTTAATAAAAGGTTTATTTACAAGGGAAGGGGAAATGAGGAAATGTACAGCTCAGGGAGAAAAGTGGGAGACAAAGTTTTAAATGAGTCCTACCCGATCTGCCAATCAGGAATCCCAAATGGCGCTCTGAGAGCTGGCTGCAAGCCAGGAGCTGTGAAGCCAGGAGGCGAGCGACAGCCAGCAGCCCCCCCCAAGGCTCATGTGTTTGGTTTTTATATCCAACCTGGCCTCCCAACTCCACCCTCAGGTCCCAGCCACCCTCCCTTTGGTGTTGATGGGATTTGTCTTTCCCAATGTCTTGATGGCTTTAGTCTGGAGTGGGGGTGGGGTCCACAAAGCCTGTATGGGATTAGCTCAGGATGTCATTTCCCCCTAACAGTTCCATATGGATTTCACTAATATTTGTTCCATTTCTTTGAAGAATGTCATGGGGATTGCTTGAATCTTGTAAATTGCTATGGGTAAGATGGTCATTTTGACAATGTTTATTCTTACTCTGCGTGAGCAGAGGCTATCTCTCCATCTCTTTTGTATCTTTTTCTGTTTAAGAATGCTTTTTAGTTTTCCCTGTATATGTCCTTTACCTCCTCTGGCAATTTTCATCCCAGGTATCTAATTTTTTTTGGTCACATTGTAAATGAGATTGATTTCTTAATTTCTTCTTCTTCTAGATCATTGTATATAAAAAGACAACTGATTTTTTTTGTGTTGATTTTGTATTCTGCCTCTTTGAACTAGTTTTTTGTTTAAATTACTTTTTTTCCATGGAGTCTTAGTGGAGTTCTCTGTGTATTTTATCATGTCATCTGCAAATAATGATAACTCCTTTCCCAATTTGCATTCATTTTATAGCTTTTTCTTGTGTATTTGCTGTAGCTACGACTTCTAGTACTATGTTGAATTGTAGTGGTGAGAGTGAACATCCTTATCTTGTATCAGTTCTTAATGGAAACTCTTTCAGCTTTTCACCATGGAGAATAATACTATTGATAGTTTGTTATATGTGACTTTTATTATGTTAAGATCTGTTTCATTTATCCCCAATTCTTTAAGGGTTTTTATCATAAATGGATGCTGAATCTTATGAAATGCTTCCTCAGCACCTATTAATATGATCATATGCTTTTTAATTTCTTTTCATTAATGTCACCACATTAATCAGTTGCACTGATTGATTTTTTAAAAGATTTATTTATTTATGCATATAAGAACTGGGGTACCAGTCAGAGGTGTAGGAGGTGAGAGGATTCACCAAAGACAGAGTGGGGAACACAGTAGGCAGATTAACTGAAATACACTGCTGAGGGGAGCAGTGGGCGAGTCAGGAGAGGTCTGCTGTGCCATGTGGGTATCTTCCTGGCCGGGGATAGAACTCGTGCTGCATTGGCTGCAAATAGCTTCATAGGTTGCGTCTTAACCCCTTGTTCTACCAGGGGGGCCCTGTCTGTTTAACATTCTTGACTTGAAATTTTAGGGTTTTTTTTTGATACGTGCAATATCAAATTTATCTTAAGCAAATATGTATTTCAAACTCTTAACTGGCAATGGTCATTACATTCATACAGAAAAAGAGTTCAAAATTCTTTGGTATTTTATTTTCCCCTAGTATTCTTCCTTGCTTGTTCTTGCTTTTTTATTAGGCAAAACAGTGCTTGCAGGGAAATCCTCTGTCTGTTACTTTGGAGACAGAATGCATTTACATTTGCAGAACAAGGATCTTTGTTTGCATATTTATATTTAGTCAGTTATTACTTAGGTATTTGCAAAACTTGAATTAAAATTAATATAAATGAAAAATTAACTGACTAACCTAAGGCAAAATATTAGTTACAGTAGCAGATATGCATATCCAACTTGGTTCTGCTGATTTCCACAATCATTTAAAAGTTTAAAATAGTGTCTGTTTGTGTTTGGGAATAAAGGTAGGGAGTTTATCAGAAAAGACAGGAGAGGTCATAGAGAATGTATAACCATGAAAGATGAGCAGGTCAAGCCTTAAAAAGTGTGGGAATGAATAAGTGTGAATTTGTCAAATAGTATCCACTGATATCCAGGGCAAATGATTGTTTTTTTGAAGAGTTAGAATTAAGAGGTACTTGATATTATCCTTCATTTTCTGTTTCTAGAAGGTGGCAGGTGCTTCCCTCATTATTCATATGGCTGAGTAATGAAACCTCTTTTCAACTAGGAGAGAACCACCAGGATACTTTACCATGGTCCTTTCACTCGACATTGTGGAAACTTACTCTACTCCTCTAAAAGGGGAAAGTGTTGGAGATAATACATTTATTACTTTTTGAGCATGTTTGTTTATGTATCTGATATAATTGAAATTGAAACTAAAAGTGGACTCTTTCAATGCCTTTAGATTCCACTTTGACTTGTTCTGCCTTGCATAGCAGAAACCATTTCTTGAAGCAGAAAACTTGCAGAAAAATGACAATGTTGTTGAATTATCATTACGTCATCATCATCACTACTACTACCACCACCAAAATATGGGTATATGAGTCTAGTTCACATAGTATTACTGGACAAAATATGAAGTTTTTTTGAGGAGAATTTGTTTAGAGGGAGTGGTTGACTGGACAGATTAAAAGAAGCAATTTGTCTTGCAAAAGGGTCGGAATATCACTTGGATATTGCTTTTTTTCCCCCCCTTCATAGCCGGGGCGGGGTGGTTGGGGGTTGGGGAGCAAACTAAGGAAATTAAGGAAATAGCTACCTTTTCATCATAGTATACTGGCTTTGGAGCTTTGGTGGAGGGTGAATGAAGTATGTGCACATGTTATGGTGTGAAGTTATATAGTTGTATGAATGAATGACAAATTCCTAAACTTTGATTGAAATAAGTGAATAGTTCTCTAAATTTCTGATCAATTTTTGAGGTAGTTTGATAGCCATCTGGTCATTTCTCTTTCAGTTAGATTTGCAACTATTTCAGAACTAGTTTTGAAAAACTTAAGAATTTTGTAAGATGATATATTCCCTTTTAGTAGTGTGGCAGCTAAGCAGGAGAGCTCTTCAGATTCCCTTTGAGAGAGAGGCTGTCTTTTATAAAATGTTGACAGCCTTCCTCTGCAGTGCCTTCAGGATCCTCCTTTGGTTTTGTTGATTTGAGGGCACACTTTTTTGAAGCAGTCCACATACAAGGGCCAAGCATGGCGGAACTACCAGGTCCTGGTCATATCTACTCAATTTGAGATGAGACTTCTCTAAAGGAGAGTCTTTGCTTCAGAGATCCCCATTGTATTGACTGATAATTTGGCTGGTCTGTTTGACAGCCTGAGGCCATCTCTTAATCCCATGCTGTGTGATCTTGCTTCTTTGTTTCATGTTTCACAGCTGTTACTTCTCAATAATTCTCTCACCTTTCTAAGTTGTCATTTTAATATCTGCTTTTAGAAGGACCAAATAACAGGACTGATTATTACAAAAATTCAAACAAGATTATAGTATTTACATTAAAGAATAAAATTCCTTTTTACCAGCAACTTTTCCATATTTCACTCTCCAACCATATGCTAAATACATCTATCCTTACCGGCTCTGGTAATTTACACATGTAGGACCTTGTAATCAAGTGTGGTGGTGATGAACACAGACTAAGATGCCACTGCTAGATTATTATCCTTTTTTAACAAGTTATTAATTGTGATTGGGGGTCCTCATCTCTCTCATATGAAAAAGTATAAAGTAATAGTGCCATCTGACATGAATATTAGCCAGAGTAAATGAATTATTAGAAATAAAGCATTTAGAAAAAAATTTGCCACAAGTGCATGCTTTATAAATTTGCTTTTATCAGTAGTAGTCTGGTTCTCAACTTTGCTTTTAACACTTAGCAATATGCTATGGACATCTTTTCATCTTTCTCAGCATACTTCCTTTTGTAAGAAAATAGATAATTAGAGAAATGATTTTTGTTTACTTTAAAATATTAAGTATAATTGCTCTATAATAAGCTGCACTTATTTAGAGTGCACACAATTTGAATTTGATTTATGTAAACACTGGTGAAATTAGCACCACAATGATGACAGTGAACATATATCCTTCACCTCCAAAATTTCCTCATCCCCCTTTGTAATATTTTGTTCCCCTCTTTCCCATTACCTCCTCTCTAAACAATGACTGATTTACTTTTAGTTATTATTACTTAGTTTGCATTTCCTTCATTTTGTATAAAAGGAATCATACAGTATCTACCTGTATACCTATATTTTGCCTGTATATGATACAACGTAGTCTCCTGTGTTTATCAACCATTCCACCACTATTTGTTGACTTGAGTTTTTCCCCACTAAGTTGCTTTTTTTCCCTATGTATATACCTTTATGCCAGTACCACTTGATAACTTTATTGCTATTGTTTTAAGTAAGTTTTGAAATCAGAATGTGTTCACTCTCTATTTTCCCTTTTCATGGCTGTTTTGGCTTAGTGAAATAACATATATTGGTGGTAAAGGAAAAATTGGCCTTACTGAATTGTTTCTTAAAGAGAATTATTTCAATTAAAACATCAATTTTATAACTTAGACCTAGCCAAAGAAGATATAAAATGGCAAATAAACATATTAAAAGATCTCCATGTTGTATGACATCAGGGAAAGCAAATTTAAACAACAATGAAATGCTACTACACATTGATCAGAATTGTCCAAAATTCAGGACATTGGCAACATCAAATACTAGCAAGGATGTAAAAGAGTAGGAACTATTCTTCATTGCTGGTGGGAAGGCAAAATTGTATGGTTGTATCGTGCCTCCGTGACCAAAGCTCCCATCATCCTCTACCACAGCCCATTGTGCTTGTTGAATTTGTTGATACCATGATGTAGTCAATAGTCTGACTCAGATCTTCTCAGCATGACCTGAGACCTCAAACCTCTGAAATACCTCCTAATGGTGGAGTGATGAGTAACTCTCAGATATTGCTTGACACCACCTACAGCACCTTTAACAACAACAACAACAAAAATACACCCCTAAATCTTTAATACTTAGAATTGCAGTGTTACTGGTCAGACTGTGCCCTGTGGGCCATTGCTGCCTCTATTACTGATGACTGCTGCTGCTCAAAAGCCAAACTGTGGAGATAAAGAAACCCAACCCCAAGCTGATTCCCAGGCAGAGTGTGGAGGATATAAAGTTCTTCCAGAGCTTTGGTAGTTGGTAGGTGGAAGTGGAACATGTGAGAGTTTCTTGATTGTGCAGTTCATACAAAAAACAAAAACAACTAGAGTAGGCAGTGACTGGGGAAAGGGATCAAGCCTAATAGGATAATATTCTTAGGCTCATTTTCTTGTAGAATTTAGGAAAAGGGAAGCAAAGATAACCATAGAGCCTGCCCACAGGAATGCCCTAGGCAAGGTTGGAACTAATCAAGGTGATCTGGACTGGCAAGGAATTCTAAGAGTGGATGATTGATTCAATAGGGGAAGAAGAAGGTGAGAAGCAATATAGATGACAACAAATGCATACATAGCTGGTGGAAGAGGCTCATGGATCAACATGATTTAACACAGTGACCAGAGTTGATACAGAGTGGTCAGGGAGAGCATATGTTTTATAAATAAGACATGTAATAGATCTTTTATCTAACATCCTCAAGGATACAATCATATTCAAATTGATTTTAAAAATAGGTAATCCTGGCTGGGAGCTGGGAATACAGCAATGAGTAGTAAGTCTTGGATCTTGCTTTTAAAGATCTGTGTAAAAGTCCAGGAAGTCTTCTGATCTCTCTGGTCCTTATGCAGCTGTGTGAAGCAGCATGTGGATTAGGAATCTCAAACTCCCCAGGGGCCCATTTACTGGAGCTGGCCTTTGGAGACTGAGACAGGAAGCTCATTATGGAAAACCAGCCAAGGGCTTTGAGGTCTCTTTTGCCTTCTTTCTCCTCCCTCTTTGTCTAATGGCTTGTCCGGAAGTTGACAGAGCATAAAAGCTATCAAAGTATGCTACTTAATATAGCTCTCAAAGCAAACTTTTTTTTTTTTTTTTTCCTGTGGGTAATTGTTCCTTTTTTGTTGGTGGTGCATTTAGAGCCTCTGATTTCCCAGCTTTAATGAAGCTGCCAGTTTTCCTTCTTAGGTAGGAAGAAAATGCAATAAATGTGTAAACAAGGAGATAAATAATTAAATACAAGTGAAAGAGTAAAATGCTCAACATGTAGTTTAGAAATGCTAGCTGATCAATATGGTTATGGTTCAGAATTATATATGCATTCTTTCTCAGATTTTGAAATAAAAATTACTGTTTTTTTCACAGGGAATTATACCTCTCAATGGACTGTTTGAATGTGTTGGGTATATTGGCAAAGGACTGCCACAGCCCACTGAAAATGGGTAATTGTATAGCTCTGGGTACTTACTAAATGTCACTTAGTAAGTAACACTCCTTCCCATACCCCAGGTCCATCCATTGCAAAACTGCAAATCCCATGGAACTCTAATTTCTAACCAAACTCCTGTAGGAGAAACTTTTAATTGTGTTTTAAAATTATAAAAAATAATAAAAGTAAATATTGCAATATTCAATAGAAATCTTTTTCTATAAAGTTATTATCTAAGGAGTTTTCTTATTTATGACAGAAATGATATGAATCCATGGAAAAAATGGACCATTTACTAAAAAAAAAAAAACAAAACTCTGAAACCATGTCATGTGAAAAATTAAGCTGTGGTCAGATGTGGTATGTACATACCAGGGAATATTGCACAGTTTCAAGAAAGGATGAAAGGCAGCCATTTTCCATAAAATGGAGAGAATTTGAAAAAAATTATATGCAGCAAAACAGGTCAGAACTGTAAAAACAAATATTGGACATTCACATAACAGATAATTTGACAAAGTAAAAAACACTTTTTAAAAACTATTGGACATCAGCAAACATCCTGAGGATTCTGAGGTTAAGAGGGAGAGAGGAGGGAAAGAGACAAAGGGATTAAATGGGTGTCTTGTGAAAACAAAAAGTATTTAAAAAATTATACTGTAGTCCACTCTTATTCGGAAGGCTTAGTTGTAGAATGCATGCAATCAGCATGTCTTTCAACCTAACTCTTTTTTCTCATAACTCTTTAAGTTTGCTATTATTAGCCTCATTTTACCAATGAGGCAATTATTGAGGCTTTGTGCAATAAAATAACTTGCCTAGGGTTCCAATGTAATAAGTGTAGGATAACTTAGAATTCATGACTGACTTCCTGAACACCCTCTTTCTGCCTGAATTCCTGGCTGTCCTCTAAATCTCATGAACTCTGCGTGGGTCAGATTTTATTTTAAGCCCTTGTTACTTTCAATGAAGAACTCTGCTGTGTATTTCTGTAACATTTTTAAATATCCATCATTCGTGTTGACATGGCCATGACAGTGAATCTTTCAAATAAGCAAGGTCAAATTTCCAAGAGAATGTCTATATCCTCTTCATTCTTATTTCTGAGGGCTAGTATATTCATATTATTTAATTTATTAATGTCATTTCAACCTCCACAAATAATGCAGAGGGAATTAAAGTAGATACCATTGATGCATGTATTTTCTTCCTCAATTTTAGGCAAATAAATTTCTAATATAGTTAATTTAATATTATGTTTAACATTTGATTTGTCTCTGTTTAGATTTAATATAACTCCTTTAAAATTGCTGAGAAATAGAATGTACACATAATTTATTTTATATTTGAAATATTTATTATGTATCTAATATGTAATTGTCAGTTCAGTCATGATGGTGCATTAAAAATAAGAGTAGTCAATAACATTTATTATTTTAGTTTTAGGATCCACATCCTGGTTGTTGAAGCAAGTTGTTTCTGTTGTCTTATGTTTATGTTTTCCTCATTTTAATTCAGGATATTGGTCAGTTACAAATTTTCCCTATTGTGAGTTCTTTGTCACCAAAATGAAAATACCAATAATGATTTGCCACCAATTAAAGCCATTCTTAGAATTAATATAATTTAGCAGGAATATAGGGCAATATATGTATAACAATAGCAAAAAGAAGGAGGTAAGCATTCAAATTTGTTTCCAGTGAAAGAATTATCAATAAAGCAAGTTGTAGGAACAACCTGAGGGCAGGTGAGTGAATTAGAAACATGTGGTATGTGTAGCAATGGAATGCTACTCAGCTATAAAAACAGATGAACTCTTGCTATTTGCAGCAACATAGATCAAACTGGAGGGGATAAAACTAAGTGAAGTAAGTCAGAAGGAGAAAGACAAATACTGGATCAATGGTTTCATGTTTATGTGGAATAAAGAGAAACAAAATAAAGGGACACAAAACCAAAGCTAAAACGAACCCTGATTCTGGGATTGAAACTACAAGGGGAAGAAGGGAAAAAACAACGGGAAGAGGGTACAATGAACTGTGGTGAAGGACTCTGGGTATTTTAGTGTTGGGTGTGGTGTGGTGACCTTCATCTGAGGAGGTGTGATCCTGTGCCTTAGAATCACATGCCATGTTGTACACCAATGTTACCTTAAAAAAAAAAACAAAACAAGCCGGAGTATAATTAGCACTATTAGCAATAGGAACCAAATGTTAGCTGTGCTCATATCCACTTTTTCTCTTTCTTTTAATAGTCTTTTTTTCAAGTGTCCCTCTCTCCTCCTCACCCTCCTCCTCTTCTTTCTCTCTCTAATATATATTATATATGCCACAATTAAAAATTAATTCAAATGGAAATCCAATTATATTGTTTGTTATTGTGTATGCTATGGTAGTAATTATTAATATTTTTGAAATCTTACTTTTCCTATTCAAAGCATCTTAAATTATGTGTGTGCAAATCTACAATAATGGAAGGTCAAGGCACTGCATTTTAAATGACTCAGTTATGCATACAAACGATGCATTTGTATATTCTATGTGCTTGCAATTTAGAATAATCTTTCAAAAGCCCAGTTTAAAGACATTCAAATTATAAAAAACAAAGTCAATTTTTAATACGTTATATTTAATGCAGAATCATCAGATTTCTTTTACCAGGTGAGGGACAGATCCGCATAGAAAATGTGATTAGCTACCATTTATTAGCTTTTTGACCTGATTTTCTCACATGTAAAATAGAGCTAATAAAACCTATGGGCAGGAATTTTGTGAAGATTAAAAGTAAGATGTTGAATCCACCAATACTATTAAAAGCCTGCAATGTGCTAATCATAGTGCAAAGCAATTAACACAGTATCTGGCATAGAGTAGGCACATAGTAAATGGGAACCTATTAGTAACTTAGTGTGTTTCCCTTATAGTTAATTTCTTTATGGCTTCTGATTTTTGTTTGTTTTAAGCAATGCACTATAAAGTGAAGTCTGTCTAGTAAACTGTTTCTTTAGGGATTCAACTCTATAGACTTAGGAAAATTTACATCTTAGTTTCAATTCTTGGCTAAACCTACTTCTAGACAAAAGCGTAAAATTATGTCCTTGGTTAAATGTCTATAACTGAAAATAAATCACAAACACTTAATGAAAGCCAAGCAGCCAAAATCTGCCTTTGCCCTTCTGTGTCTTTTATTTTTATTTATTTATTTTTTTATAATAAATTTTATTTTTATATTCCCCCATACAATTGCAAATGCCCCATTCTGACCCCAATCCCTCCCCTCCCGGCCCCCACCCCCCAAAAAGTGTCTCTGGTTCATAGTTTTTTGTTGATTTTGATTTTCACTTTCTTATAGTTATTCATTTTCCTGGTCCCTTATTTAAGTTTTCTAGATTCCTGCTATGAGTGAGACCATCCGGTATTTTTCTTTTTCTTTTTGGCTTATTTGCTTCTGTGTCTTTTAAATTTTGATTTTTCCCCCCTTATTTGCAAGGGAAGCTGTAAGTATATTTCCAGTGTATGATATCTGTTTTGCCTATCAAATGTTGCAATTATATTTAAGGACTAGAAAAAGGGAGTGAGTTAGAGAAATTAAGATGTATAGGGTTGATAAAAATGAATTGTGATGTTACATCACTGGCTTGAATGATTTAAAAATAATTATAAAATTGATGTAAGCTTAAAATGTTCTTTATCTATGGCGATTTCAAAACTTAAAAAAAGGAAGGAAAATGATATCTTGGCATGACGTTAGAGTTGTTTACTGGGAAGCTAAGATGCCTACTCAGCTTAGTGTGTTCAACAACAATTACTAGGCAAGGCAGGTGTATATGCATGAAGAATGATATTAGGTCCTGGGGGATTAAATAGATTCACAAAACTTATCAGATTGTTATGTCTTTGCACTATGCGGTTCATTACATTGTGCTATATGTTTTCTCCCTAGCTATAAACTTCTTGAGGACAGACTATGTATTTTTAAATTCTTCACAGCCCTTATCCATCCTCCCCAAGAGCAAGCTCTCCTTTAATATTTATTAACCAATAGTCTTCCCGTCTGACTGAAGACATTAAACAAACCTAGTGTTCAGACGTCTTCCAACTTTCATTTTCTGCTTTCTAACTTTGCTTTATTCATGGTTCAAGAGAAAGCATCTTGATTTAAAAGCTACTTGTGATACTGCATTAGTACAAGTCTTGTGAGCTTTGCAGCTCTGCCCTCTTCATGCTGCCCATGTCACAGCCCATCCTCACAACAGGGTATTCTATAACTTTAAGCAGTTGAATCTCATTTCTTTCCAAAACCCTAACTATTTTTCTGTCCTATGTGCTTGCTCCTAATTAACCAAAGGTGAAGGACTGTGGCAATGCTACCTCCTGTGTCAAATCCATTTATCTATTAACTTGTAAACTGGAGGATCAGGGACAATTCCTAGTGGGTATCTGTAGCATAGGGGAAAAATGTATTTCTGAGTTAGTAATTCAGCCCCATTAAATTTAAAGACCACATTCAATTAAGTGATCTTGTATTGTCAAGAAGCATGTGAGCTGGGTTTGAATTCTGCCTCTGCTGTTTGCCTTCTGTGTGACGAGTAAATTAAGAATCTGCTCCTCCTTCCTTTAATTATTTTTTTATTTTGATTTAAATAACTCACACTCAATACCTAAACTCCTTGAGTCTGATTTCTTGCTCCCCCCCCAAGCATATACATTAAAATCCACATAATTTACCCCCTGTCTGGTGTATAATTTGCCCTAAATGCTTCTTATTTTTGCTGTTCCTATTTTTTTTCTGTCACTTTTGTATTATTACCCTTTGTGTGACTCCTTGTATGTCAGCAGTTTATAGACCATTTTACAGCTCAGTGTCAACTTTTCTGCCTCATTCACTGCAATATAATCTGAAATATCTCATGTTGAGTTCTTTGAGTTTTAAGTTTAAGGTAATTAGAAATTCCATTTCCTTATTCTTTTGTCTTTTTGTTCACTACTCGTAGTGCTCCCTCCATGTTTTTGTCTTTCTGAATTGGAAATTGTATCCTTGAAGTTGATGGAAAGTAAATCTGATACAGTTCAGAAGCTGACATCTGTGTGAAGCTCCATCAGTAATTACAGAAATGGTATAATCTTATAAATTGAGATTCTTTGTTTTAATTTAGTCTTCAACTATTAGCTATGTGATGTTTTGAATTGTTAAAGAGACCATGCCCACATCTCCATTGAAACAGGTGCTGATGCCAGCATTCTTTTTTTTTTTTTTAAAGATTTATTTATGCATACAAGAACTGGGGTGTAAGCCAGAGGTGTGTGTGTTGTGGGAGGAGGGATAAGAGGATTCGCTAGCGAGAGCAGGGAACATAACAGGCAGACCAACTGAAATTCGCTGCTGAGGGGAGCAGCGGGCAAGACAGGAGAGGTCTGCTGCACCATGTGGGTTGACTCCCTTGCCATCCGGGGATCGAACCCATGCTGCAGTGGCTGGTGATAGCTTGATAGCTCTTTCTCTAACCCCTGTGCCGCCAGGGAGGCCCCTGATGCCAACATTCTACACTCATAACATCCTGCTCAGAGGCACATTTGAGTCTGGGGCCGCTGTGTGCACTGACATTGCTTTGTAGAAGAGTGTGCCTACCTCATGTTGCTTTCTTTTTATAGAGCAACTAAGAAAATGACCCTCTCTGGGGAAGAGTCTGAGTTTGGGCACCAAATCACTTGAGCTTAACTGAGACTCCTTTGATAGATCGTGGGAATGCCTTTGGTAAAACACCTGTGAAGCTTGGGGTAAAGATGTTGGGCTGCCTTTTTTACTGGAAATAGGGATCCCTGATCCTCCTTGCTCATTGCCACAGAACTCAGAGAATTACCCATGATCATTTGTTGGACAGTGCTTCATAGTACCCACAATTAATTAATGAGGAGATAAAAGATTAATAACAAATTATTAAGATTAATAATTAGAAGTTCATTAATTATCAGATTTAACAATGATGGACTAGAGCTATGGACAATTTATAAGATATTAATAAAACTGAAATTAAATTGAATAGCTGATAGCAATCAGGTTAATAATGTGAAGAAATGAGATGCCCGGAAAGCCAGATATAAAGATTTAGACTTGCTATGACATGGCTCTGTGGAAGGTTTTTGAGTTGGATAATTGTGTGATGAAGGCAGTGTTTGGGATTACAGGTTCAGTGGTGATAATCTTTTGTCAGGAGAAGGTGAGAGTATAGGGAAACTGCTGTTCTAAAAACTGGACTAAAAGTATCAATGAAAGAAATAAAATAAGCATCAAAACAAAATGATGAACAGAAATTGTGATTAATTGGAATCCAGGGATAAAGAGAAATCCCAAGATGGTTCTTTTGTAAGCTCCAAGTTTGAATTTGGCCATCTTGTGAGGTCTGACAGAAGAACATATCAAATGAACTTCTTTGGGATGAGAGGAACTAAATTATAGACACGAGGTGGGTCACTACAGTGGAGGGAATTTTCTGAGGGAATACTTGGGAGAAAAGAAGGCTGGCTATCTGTGTGCCCTCAGTGCATTTCGTTAGGCAGGACCACTCTGGAGGGATGAAGGAGCGGGAATGTGGTATAGTCACCTCCTCCTTTCACTGTACTCCCCAGCCTTTGTGGAACACCCCAGCTGAGGAGCTTACTCAGTGGCATATGCCTCCACACTGTTTTTTACTCTCCCTTCCCCCAGCTCTCAAGTCCGCAGCACCACTGCCCCAGACAGTAGCTTCCAGGCATTCCTCTATCCATCTGTTCAGTGAAGCAGATGTATCTTCTCTGTGCAGTCTGTGTTGGTCCTTTATGTCCAAGATGTGTTTCAGTTTCACCCCAACCCATAAGACATTCACAGCAGTATTCCTCTGGTTAACTGTTAGATGTTCCACTCAGAAGCAGAGGTGACAAGGAACCTCCTCTGTCACCTCCTGGTCTTTAATTTTATTATCCCTAACTGTGGAGGGGATAAACACCAGCTGGTAGTCAATTTGTGTGTGTGTTATAGTATATGAAGATATTTAGTGAAGTGTTAGGTATGGGAAGCACTAAATTAGGGATAAAAATATTACATGTTCAGTCTTTTGTGGTTAGATTTGAATAGTGGATAATGTTGAAGTGTGGAATTAGAAAGGGGGAGTGTCATAAATTTTCTGTTTATCTCCAAGGCCTAGAACTTAAAAAATACTACTATCTGTTCTTTTGAGTATGACATGTGAGTTATAGTTTAGGTGAAATGATTCTAGCTTTTCACCCTGGACATGGGGACTTTAAAATCCTTTGGAGATTATTAGTGGACCTGCAAGGGAAAGTAGGCCATAATGATGAGCTGGTAATAAAATGCATCATTAATTTGTCCACTTTGATAGAGGTTATTTATTGAGATCAGTGCAAGTTTCACTGTCTTTGAGTCACTACCCACAACCCTGATATTCCTCTTTTCTTTAAAGGGAAGCTGCAAGCTTAATCATGCACCAAAGGATTTTAAAATTACAACTCCTAAGACCTGGAAAAATACTTTTCTGCTCCACTGACTGACATAAAATGCAAATAATAATTCTGCATTACTTCCCCAGGACAGCATATGAAATAAGTAGTTAATGAATGTCAAGAGCATAAAAAATAATGATTAAACATGAAATAAGTACTAAACATTATTGTTATTTATCCTTTGCCATCATGGCTCTATCTCATTCAGTGGCTTAGACTTTCTTTTTCTACAGCTGCAAAAATGCATTTGGTAATTATGAGAATTAATCAAGCCCAAACTGGATTATGGTGGTGGCAGACAACCTTAATTACAAGCAATGGAAAGCGAAGGTCATTGCTGGTTTAAATCCAGTGTAGGTCAGTGCAGCGAAAAAGCTATTAACAGCTGAATGTGATTTCGTGCTCTGAACAGAATAAATTGCCACCTCAGCCCAATTTTTTAGTAAATAGGTATCCCACATCCAAGCTAACAGTCACAGAAAGGACCAACTGGCCCCTTCGCCGGCAGCATTATAAGCAGGGTTCTCCACCCTGGCTGCATAATGGACTCATTCCAAGAGCTCTGGAATATTGAGGCCTGGACATCAGCTATACCTATTAAATCAGGATCTGTAGGAGTAGAACCCAGGCACCAGGTATTTTTTTTTTTAAATGACCCTCCAGGCTATTCCAGTGTGCACTTTTATTTACACACCACTGCTCCACAGGAAGGAAGAGCCAAAAGGCTTCCTGCTCCCCCTTAACATGTTTCCTAGCAATAGCTTTGCAGATACTCTATGGCAGAAATGTTTAGTTCTATGATGTCAGTAAAAAATAGGCTTCAGTTTATTTGGATACCTAGCTGATAACTTTGAGGTCTGTTGTGTTACTTTAAAAAATGATTTGTAATCCCTACTCCAGCTACCACCTGGATATTTGATGTTATAACCTGCCTGCAGACATGGACATTTGAGGCCTATAAAAGGTTTCTGAGATCTCTAGACTTGTGTCTATTTATCACACTGTTGATGCATAGTTTAGGTCTTTGCCTGAGGACAGAAAAGCTTTTGTACTTACTAACTTTATATGAGAAACACAAATGCTTGATTTTTCATCTGCCATCTTCAATTCAGGTCAATAAGTAAGTGGCAGTTTTGCTACTGCTGCAGCCCAACCTTTCTGATTGGTGAGTGACGAGAGTACAAGCTTGAAACAAGTTATACATGCACTTGGAAAGGAAAGTAGAAAACCCAGGGAGAATACTTAGTATCACAAGGATTCTAGAGGTCACAGAAACTTTGCCAGGTTAGCAGTGCCTTCTTTCTTCATGAAGCAGCAGGAAGGGTAGACATGGTCCCAGAGCAGGATCTCTAGGACCCGAGCAGATGGGTGAAGGAGAGTCCTGGAGCTCTCCATGGCCTTTTCAGGATTTTATTGATCTTCTACCAGGTACACGGCAGGCAGGGGTGCCAGGGGGCTGGGAGGCTGGCTGTCCTCCTGGGCCCCCGGCGAGTCTTCACTCTTTCTGGGCTCTCTGGCATTTTCTTGTGGCCTCTGCTTCTCTCCTAGTGCTGCTCTTGTTCTGGTGCTCTTTTGCTCTGCTCTCGCTGGCGTCCCTGTGACGCCACCCTTATAAGCCCAGTCTCTCAGCCCAAGTGTACCCACCTAAGTATGCGCAGACCCCACTCCAGGTGTCTGCCATCAGGCATGCATTTAACCTAATGGCAGGAGGGCGGAAATGCCTGATACTTACCCTGCACTTCATTTTGTCTGCAATATTATTTTTTATTCAGGAGTCAGGCAGACAGGCCACTGGCAAAGATAAAGGAAACATGACAGTGCTCTTTCTGCCTGCGTCCCAGAAGATTTCTCTGTTTGATCACCATGATTGCACCCAGTGACTGAAGTTCAAGGACCTCTGAGTTACCAAACCCAGAGAAGGATATTCTGAACAGCTAGTTCTAATTCTTTGGCCAGGAACAACTTTGGTGCGACTATTTTTAAAACAAACATCTCACCTACTCTTCAGACTGTGAAAAACTTACAGACGTCCAGAATAAGAAGGGATTCAACTACCCTACATTTTTTTGGACGAGAAAACTGAGGCCATGATCACAACAGCTAGCAGGTTGAAGAGCCAGAATTCCAATTAAGATCTCCTAAACCCTGCCAAGAACTCTTTCCACCACAGTAGCTGCTCCTCTCAGAAAAACTTTGAAGTCAAAATATAGCATCTCCACACCTTCTTTTACCTACTCTGTTTCAAAGCACTTACCTGGCAGCAGCAATAGGTTTGTGATTATGACCCTTGTAGAACCTTGCTGTGGATTTGAAGTGAGACCATGTCAACCTTGTCTGAGCTTTCCTGTAATTACATTATAAATTTTGCTCTTTAAAATTCCCATAGTTTAGGTCTTTGCCTGAAGACAGGAAAGCTTTTGTACTTACTAACTTTATATGAGAAGATGCTTGATTTTTCATCTGTCATCTTCTATTCAGTTCAATGAGTAAGTGGCAGTTTTGCTACTGCTGCCACCCACCCTTTCTGATTGGTGAGTGACTAGAGTGTTCTTAAGAAAAAACATAAGGGGGTGCTACAGTTATGCAAAACACCACCCTAATTTAGGAGATTACATTGAATAGAATCTTTACCTTTCTAGAAGTATTGGTTCACTACCATCATCTTTTAACATGTAAAATAGCCTAAAAACCTTTAACACAAGATGCTAAGAGTGATGTTTTGGTTTAGTAATTCAGCTTAATAGTACTTTGAATTAGGTACATATATTAAATGTGACACTAGAATAATGGAGGGGAAAGGCAATCATTTATGTGTCCTTTATAAAAACATATATTAAGTCCATATGCGAACATTAAGTATTCCAGCAGTGCATTATCATTAAATTTTCTGATTCTATGATTATGTCAAATTGCTTCCATAATGCTTAACTTCCCATATTACATCTAATGTTGGTTTTTAAAGAAATTACAAATTATAACAGCTACTTGAGTGCCTGATACAAATAGATGGCCATATAGTATGCTATATCGTTGCCCTTCCCACTAGCCCTGATTGTGAAGTATCAGAAAAAAAAAAATCTGTTGTGAAAGCCTTGATAGAAAACTGTATTTTGTACCTACTCTATTCTCTCTTGGGGAATATGATAATACTCATATTCTCTTGGAAAATATGATAATAACATGATAAAAAGTAAAATAATGAGGTCAGATAAGTGATAGCAAGAAAAATCCAGTAGGACTTTAAGAGGTAGAATTGAAGTGCTTTTCAGATAGACTGGTCAGAAAAGATCTGATAAGGCTTTTGGCAGAGATCTTAATCGAGAGACCAGGAAAGCTAAGTTGCTTTATAGAAGAATATATCCAGCTTAAAAGATAATAATAGTTTATCTTTTTAAAAACATTGAGAAGTTTCCTAACTGGCTAGTTTATTAATCAGTGTTCTTTGTTGCAAGTGACAGAAAAGGAATTTAGTAAGAAACTATTGGATAATTCACAGATTTTCAGAGTTGGAAACTGGGACAGAGTTACACAGCCAGGAAAAAGCAATTAGATAAAAAGTATGTAGCTGCTATTACCAAGAAATGGAATACCAGTAGCTGGAACCCCTATCAGTGCTGAGCATGGGACTTGAACTTGCTGCAGCTATTTTAGACATAAGAGAACATTCTCCAGTCTCTGCTTCTTTGTATCTTCTTGTTAATGGAAATTCAGTACCACCAAGTCTGATTAACACAGTTTAGGTCACATACACAGGATTTAGGAAATGCTGAATGGTGAATTGTTGGCATTTTTAGCTTTTATGGTTGGGGAATTCAATAAATAAAGGAAGAACTTTATGGGGTGGCCATAAATAGTTACAAAATCTGTTAAAGCAGGAATCTCCTACATCAAACATTCTTTAACACTGATCATCTTTCTCACACTGGTTAATGTCATATTGATATTTATTAAGATGACCTGCTAATATAAAATATTAAATTCTATAATAGCTATGATATTTGCATTAAGTTCCATACTTGGGTGACCTAAGTAGGGTCTTGAGACAGAAAAATTTACTTCACTGAAAATTAGATTACATATAAGGATGCATAGATATAGTTTATCCTTGAGATGGCTTGCTGGCTGGACAAAATGAGAAGATACATTGGAATTAATGCAGTTTGGCTGTGTAAAAGTTGGGTATATATAACTGGTTTCACTATGCTGTGAAAACATGCAATACCATTGACAATGGCAGCTAAATCTTTTTTTTTTTTTAAGATTTATTTATTTTTATACAAGAACTGGGTTACAGGCTAGAGGTGCCGGAGGGTGAGAGGATTCGCCAGAGACAGAGCGGGGAGCAGAACAGGCAGACTGACCAAAGTACACTGCTGAGGGGAGTAGCGGGTGAGACAGGAGAGGTCTGCCCTGCCACGTGGGTATCTCCCTGGCCAGCTGGGAATCGAACCAGCGCTGCAGAGGCTGCAGACAGCTTCACAGCACTGCACTCAACCCGCTGTGCCACTGGGGAGGCCTGGCATCTAAATCTTAATTGCTGCAATACCCCAGGGCCTCAGTCTCCTCCCAAATATCTTGGTAGTATCTGTGGATATTTCCCCTCCCCCAGCTCCAGCAAGGCTACTTCAGCCATGGCACCCTGGAGTCAATAGGCCTATTAGACTGCTGTGAACAGAGTGCAGCCTGGACTGGGTTTTTTCCCTCTTTATATCTGGTGCTAGGATTCTAAAATGGACCAATCAGGTGTGAGCTAAATGGAGCAAGCAGGTACAAGCCCACTTCATTAATTATTCAGATTGAAAAATAGAAAATGAACTGGTTGGTACTAAATGGTCCAATCAGATGCTTAGGAACGAAAATGGCCCAGTCAGGCTTGTAAGGTGGATAACCCTGAAGAGGAGGGTAGATATAAGGTAGAGCAAGAGCCAACTTGAGGCAGTGTTCTGCCAGCTTCTGGAAAGAGAAATCATTGGACAACCTTCAAAGAAGAGCTGCCTTTCAAATAGGAAGCATTCATTGGACCACCTTGGAAGAAGTCAGCAGCTGACCTTCTAAGAGGAAGCGTGCATACAGACACCAAAAATCATCTGCAAGTCATACTGCACAGAAAGCATACTAGCTTAGATTTAGCTAAGATAGTCTGACATCCCCACGGTGATGAATACTGAAGAATGGATTCTGTGATGATTAGCAGTAGAAGTTGTATGTGTTTGGTTCATACAATTATTTAGTAGTTGTCTGCTCTAGCTAATGCCTCCAAACTACCCAAGATCCCTGTTCCAGCAGTTATTTGCAAATTTACATTGGGAAATAATTGACTCTTGGTTTTGTTAGTTAAATAAAATCTGTTAGAATGTGCCATTAACAACCAGAATATATCAGCCTGTTTCATTTCGGGTCTGAAACAAGTCAATAAAGCAGAAAAGTTTGCCATTTCCTTGACTAAGCAACTTTGCTTAGCTGTTTGAGCAATTAGTAGCTTGGGGGGAAATTGGAATAACAAATTCAGTCACTTATAGTTGAACACCTTGTGTTTATATGTGAAGGTTCTTCAAAGAGATCAAATATACTTAACAACACTTTGATTTTTTCCTTCATGGCAACCTGTTAAGGGAAAGATGAATAGGTATTTCCTACCACTATTTTATAGAAAAGGAGGTTGGGTTTTTAAGAGAGAGTTACAAAGTCAAAAGTAACTAAATTACTTCCTGACTATAAATATCTAGTTTAAAATTCCTCTTACAGTCTATATGATAATGCTATTTGAAATATGGATTGGGCCTTCCTGGTGTCACAGGGGTAAATTCTCAGCACTATGAAGCTATCAGCAGCCACAGTGGAATGAGTTTGACCCCTGCCAGGGAGGTAACCTACATGGCGCAGCAGACTTCTCCTGACTCTCCTGCTGCTCCCCTCAGCAGTGTATTTCAGTCTGACTGCCTGTTCTGTTTCCTACTCTGTCTCTGATGAATCCACTCACCACCCCGACCCCTGCATCTCTGGCCTATACCCCAGCTCTTGTATGCATAAATAAATAAATCTTTAAAAAAATAAAATATGGATCTCTGGTTATATACATGAATATACTGTACGTGTGTGTATATATAAAATTATATATCAGTATTTTGATGACACCTTGTGTATTCATCTTTCATTTTCATTTCTAATTATTTAAGTCCTTTGAAAACCAATCTTTTCCTTATCAGAATTCCTTACTTGTAAGAATCTTGAATTTAGCATTTGTTCCATATGAAGGCATTTTGGGTTTACAGAACATGGGTTTTGTGTAGTATGGAATTTACTGTAAAAATTTTGGACTGGGAGTAGATATTTTCCTTTATAATCTATACAGGGTCATCAATGTATATTTCAAACTCCACTTGTAAAATTGACATGGTCATGATGCCTCCCAGTTTTTTTAGCTGGTAAATATTACTTTGTCTTTCCCTACTTTGTCTTTCCCTACTTTGTCTACTTGTATAAATAATTATACAAGTCATGCAGATTTAATATTTTATTTATTTTTAATTTTTTTTAATAGAGGCATGTTTTATTTATTTTATTTGTTTGTTTGTTTTTGTTTATACATGCACTGGGTACAGTTCAGAAGCGTGGGAGGGTGAGAGAATTCACCAGAGCCAGAGCGGGGAGCAGAGCAGGCAGAGAGACCGAAGTATACTGCTGAGGGGAGCAGCGGGCAGCAGGGGAGGTCTGCGTGCAACGTGGGACCCTCCTCCGGTGGCTGGTGAGCAGCTGGGTATCGAACTGGCACTGCAGAGGCCGCGGGCAGCTTCGCAACCCAGCGCTCAACCACTGCGCCACCGGGAAGGCCCGATTTAATAGGTTTTTTTTTTTTTTTTTTTTTTTTTTTTTTTTAGAGGCATGTTTTTATTTATTTATTTTATTTGTTTGTTTGTTTTGTTTATACATGCACTGGGTACAGTCAGAAGCGCGGGAGGGTGAGGGAATTCACCAGAGCCAGAGCGGGGAGCAGAGCAGGCAGAAGGACCAAAGTACACTGCTGAGGGGAGCAGCGGGCGGCAGGAGAGGTCTGCGCGCCATGTGGGACCCTCCTCCGGTGGCCGGGGAGCAGCCGGGGATCGAACCGGCGCTGCAGAGGCTGCGGGTAGCTTCGCAACCCAGCGCTCAACCGCTGCGCCACCAGGGAGGCCCTCCCCGATTTAATAGGTTTTAAAGCCACAAAAATTTGCTTTTGAGACATGGCAGGTTTGTATTACTATCTTTACTTATGAGACTCTAATACTTCCAAAAAAAGTATTTATGTATATTTTTATTTCCTCCAGTATCAATTGAATGTTCATGATGCTTGAAAGATAACAAAATTTTCACAAAAATATTCCTATGATGTAAGGGGGGGGAAATACGTCAACATATTTTTTATTATTAACAAATATTGAGTGAGATTATACTCATGAGGTAAGAAGCAAAAATACTTAAGGTTGTAAAATTACCTTTATGCCAGATAAAGCAGAGAAGACTTATTTACTAGATGATAAATAATCATGCAAATTATATAGTATATGGAGTGAAGTTCATGTTACAGAAGTACTTCCACTTACAAACTTTCCTGGAAGGAAATACTGGAGGGAACTATGCCATGGGCCAGAGCAAAAGAATGTCAACAACAGATGGTGTTGATGGCCTCCTGTGTATGTCAGTTTGGCTTTACAAATGGATGGGAATTCAATCAGCCTTTTAGATTCTAATGATTGTTAGTTTCAATAAATCCCAAAATAATTCAGCAGTGAATACCAGGGACTGAAGTAGTTGGAGAACATGAGGCTTAAGACACACTTTTTAAGGAAGAGTTAGATATTGATACATTAGTAGATAGCAGGAAAATTGAATAGATGCAAATATCAAGGATCACTTGGGATTACTAAGTAGACTCAATAAATTTAAGTGTTCTGCTCTACAGATGTTTATTTTATTACAAATTGGGAGAGGTAGATAGAGGGTAAATTGAAAGTAAGCTTAATGTACTTTATACATATGTTGATTGTAAATGATACGCACCTGAAACTCATGTTATAATGCAGTGTTATCTCAATTTAAAGATAGTAAGATTGAAAGTAGGACAAGAAGTATGTAAAAAAATGTTTTAAATGTATACGATGTTTCTAAGAGCTGGTTGAAATCAAGGAAACCAGTTTTGATAAAGTATTCTATGAGGAGAAAAGAGTCTACTGTGTGCTGGTTATTGTGGTTTGTGTTTCACATCTGGCTCATCATTTTATTTCAGAAACTATAGTTAGAATGTAAACAAGATGTCATAGTTCATAGATAAGGGTAATATTAATGGGAATGGAAAGAAAGGCCTGGTGTCTGTTTCATGGCTTGAAGATGGTTGTCATCTGATTGTATCCTCATATAGCAGAGAGCAAAGTGAGAAAGCTCTTTAGCAGGTACTAATCCTATTATGAGGGATCCACCCTCATGACCTAATTATCTTCCAAAGGTTTTGTCTCCAAAAACTATTATGTTGGGCATGATGGTTTCCGCATACGAATTTTGGGATTACACAAACATGCAGCCCATTAACAGAGCACTTTAAATATATGGAGTCTGTATTCTGTCTTAAAATTGATTGTGGATATTTTTGAGAAAATGAGTAATTTTCTCAATAATGTGGGGAGTAGGTGGGGAGTAATATGATGACAGCAGGGCTGTAGCAGGGTTCATGTGTTGTTACATATAAATTAGTAAAGAGATTGAATAGACCCTGAGCTAAGGAAATGTATTAAGAACTAACTGTAATAATTTGGGAACGAATTAATGAATACCTAAACTGGAATCATGGTAATGAAATAAAAATTAGGTGGGATAACTAAATTCAGTTGCTCATTGTATATTTCTGCTGAATATTTTCTGGGATACAAAAACAACTTTGCAATGTTGTGGTGAAATATGGGACTGCTGGTTCCAGATTGTTCATCTTGTTGCAGCTATAAATCTCTATATAAATACCTTACAACAGGAAGCTCTCTTGTGTCAGACACAAATGTGTAAATATACCTGGTATTCTCAAAAAATAAGTATAAATGATTTAATAGTAAGAGAATTTGGCACGAAAATATTAATTGGAAGTCAAACAATTCACCAGCATCAGTCACCTGCTATGCCTATAACTATGGAATTACATATTAACGCTCACTTTGAAAACCTGACTATAACATTTTGCATGTGTCACAAATACTAAAATCTCTTAAATTGTGTGGATTTTATACATGAGATAATTTTAAATGTTAGTGGCAAATTGCTGTAAACAGAAAATGATATTACCTCTACAAATCCAGGAAAGAGACCTCAGAGGAAAGCATCTTTGTTTTCACCTTGATTTTGAACTTCCAGCCTTCAGAACTATGAGAAAGTAAATTTATGTTGCTTAAGGCACCTGATCTGTGGTATTTCATTATGGTGACCCTAACAAATTAATATACCTATGTTATTTTTTAAAATAATTTTTGAGTTAATGTCAGTTTACATCATTGATTCCATAACAGAAGTACAGGGCCGCTGCCACCCCCCCCACCTTTCAGGCTATTGTATTGCACTATTGATACCATAGTGCACCTACCTCCAAGGAACCCATAGTCTAGCCCCATAGACCCTTGTGCTCCCCTCCCTTCTTTGTTCTCATCCCTCTTCTATTTCCTCTCCCTACCCCCTGGTTGCCTCTATTCCGCAGTCAGTTTTCAAGGGTTAGTTTTTTTATTTGGCTTTATCGGGCCCTTTGTTTTTTTATCTTCCACCTATAAGTAAAACCATTCAGTTTGTGTCTTTCTCCTTCTGACAGATTTGTTTGGTATTATCCCTTCTGGCTCTATCTATGTTGCTGTGAATGGCAAAAGTTTATATTTTTATAGCCACATCTTCTTAATCTATTCATCTGTTTTTGGACTGTTTCCATATCCTGGCTATTGTAAACAGTGCTGTAATGAACATGGGAGTGCAAGTTGTCTTTTGAGTTAGTGTTTTTGTGTTCTTTAGGTAGATACATAGGAGTGGAATTGCTGGGTCATAGGGCAAATCCAGTTGTAGTCTTCTGAGAAATGTCCCTACTGTTTTCCACAGGGTTGGACCAGTCTACTCATGAAGCTCAAGTTCCCCCTTTGGGTTGCTTCAATTCAGCTACTGTTATCCTCCCAATTGCTAATAATTCATTTCTGCTGCATTTAGAGAGTTATTTCATTAAGTTAATTCATAGAAAAAATGGCAAAATCATGGAATTTTGTCATGACCACATTGCCCAATAACATATACCTTGTAAATGGCAGACGTAGGATGATCACCTGGAATTTTTGAAGAATCTGATGAATTGCATTTTGGGATCTCTGACTTTTTCTTCTGACTTTCTTTTCCTAAATATATTCTTGCTAAACTTATATGTAATTAATTTTTAATTTATTATATAATTAAAGTAACATGTAGTTAATTTATAAATATCAATTTATTTGGTTCATGTTTATGAGGTTTGGTCAAACTACTCACATGCATCTTTGACATCACTGTCTATAATCAACAGGCAGTATTTCAGAGAATATCCACAGAGCATGAGCATGAATTATGATCCCAAATTTAGTTCTTAACCACAGCAAGCTGTCATTTTCAACACATGGATGTGGAAACATTCAGTGAGGGATACCACATGCAAGTTATGGGGAGATTAGTGGGGGAAGCAGAGCTAAAATATGCAGCAATAATATCTGAAATCACCATATGAAAATTCACTAAGTATAAAAACCCAGAACTTACACAGTTTAATGCCACTGGTTACTCTTCTGGCAGGAGTATATTCTGTCCTTCCACGCTCCTAAATGTTTGGAAAAAAGCTGTATCAGATCCCACCTATAGTCATGACCTAGCAACATCATGGAAAAGCAAAATCAGTTATAAACACCAGTTGAATAATGGGCTATCACAGACACCCACCTATATCCCTATTCCAAGAAATATGTGTGGGTTTAGTATATAAAGATTGATGAATTATATTTCTATTGTTATTGAAGAACCATTATTTTACATTCTTGCTAGTGTTTTGATAGTATAGGGCTCCTTCCCTCTTCCCCTCTGTAGTCACCTTAAATGGTTATTTTAAATAGAATATGTTTTCTTGTAAAGTATTGTAATATAAGTAATTTGGAAAAGACTATCTAGGATCAATTCCCACATGTTGTTTCAAAGCAGTGGAGTGTAATGGCATTCACTTTAGGTCTTAGGCTGCTGAAGACAATGCCATTCTCACTTGCATATATATTTTTTGAGATGTGAACTTGCCAATCCCATGTAGGATGTCATTGAAAAACGTCATCCTTTTACAGATATGCATATCACATGAGGAAGGTGGTTCTCAACCAGATTTTGTTGGTATATATTTGTAATCTTCATAAGCAACAAATTGCTATATTGTTTTTCTTCTTAATTTTTATCAACCTTATATATACCCCAAATTTAAAGAAAGGTTTGTTGTACAAACTAACAGTTTCCTTTACTGTCATTTCTGGCAGATTACTTTGGGGCATTTTTTTTTTAAATATTATTTATACAAGCACTGGGTATAGTCAGAAGCACGGGAGGGTGAGGGAATTTACCAGAGCCAGAGCGGGAAACAGTACAGGCAGACTGATGATACACTGCTGAGGGGAGCTGTGGATCGAACTGGCACTGCAGAGGCTTGTGGGCAGCTTCTCAGCCCAGCACTCAACCACTGCGCCACCTTACGCGACTAAATGATGTACAGTTTTGCTACTTTTTGGTTTGTGAAATTTAGGCATGACCTGCTGACTCCCCACCATGGAATCTATAGATTTAACTCTCTTTCATCACTCTTACTCTACACTGTGTAATTTTTCCCATCCCCTGTCCTCTTGATAGTTAAATACAATTGAATGTTGAGCTATGTAGTGAATCTTAATAATTTTGCTTTCCTTGCACAATTTTATGTTTTCCCTGGCAGTGATAATTTTCTGAATTTCCTCTCAAGAAGTTGAGATACATCAGGCGCTCTGTCAGTTTCATCTTCCTCAAGAACTTTCTGCCTGATTCCAACCTAGATTGTTTTCCCTAGTTGTGGGAATACAGCTATTTTTATAAAATTTCCTTCCTGTTTTTATAATCATTTACAGTACGAGCTGGTGCTATTAGTTACTGAGGTTTTCAGGGTATAGGTTGAATAACAAGATTCATTATTGGCATTTCCCCTATTGCTTTATTATTCTGTTTTTCAGGTAGTAATATTATTACCACTAGCCCATCTCCTTGAAAATTTTGCTATTACCTCCTGTTTTTCCAATTTTTGTCTTTAAGCCTTCTTTTAGTGGGTTTGTGGAGAGAAAAATTAGATTTGTGTGCTGAATTCTCCAATTGAATACCTTGATGTGTCAAAATTTGTTATCCATTACCCTTTTAACATATTATGTATATTTCTGCATGTTACTTTAATTTTTTTGAAGAAAGAAAAAAGAATATACTACCATATCTAGAATTATATTTGTCTAATCTGAAGCTTCCCTGGTGGTGCAGAGGATTAAAGTCTCAGTGCTTTGAAGCTATTGGCAGCCATTGCGGCACGAGTTCGACCCCTGGCAAGAGAGCTACCCACATGGTGCAGCAGACCTCTTCTGTCTCGCCTGCTGCTCCCCTCAGTAGTGTATTTCAGTAGATCCGCCTATTCTGCTCCCCACTCTGTCTCTGGTGAATCCTCTTACCCACCCCCTCACCCCCAACACCTCTGGCCTGGACTCCAGCTCTTGTATGCATAAATAAATAAATCTTTAAAAAAATCTATCTAATCTGTCTTCATCATATAATAATCATTTGGTTTACTGTTATACACAGTATAACTTGCTATTAGTTTAATTCTTTGAAGCGCGCCTTATTTCCATGTTCTTGAAACATGCTCCAACACCTCCCTCTATGCATTCCCAGTGGTGGCTATTCCTATTTCACCATCCATATTAAAACTGACTTTCCTAAAGAATATGCCCCAAAATAGATACTGGATCAAGCAGATGTGGTACATATACACAATGGGATATTACTCAGTAATCAAAAAAGATAAACTAATGCAATTTGCAGCAACATAGATGGAACTGGAAGGGATCATGTTCAGTGAAATAAGCCAGAAAGAAAAAGAAAAATACCGGATGGTCTTACTCATAGCAGGAATTTAGAAAACCTAAATAAGGGACCAGGAAAAAGACTAATTATAATAAAGTAAAAATCAAAATCAACAGGCAACTATAAACCAGAGACACACTACAGGGCGGCGGGAGGGGGAAGGGAATAGGATCAAAATGAGGGTGGTGGTAATTGTATGGGGACTATAACCAAAGTGAAAATGCATACATTGTGCAAAAATGAAAAATGATGTAAAAAATATATAAAATTTAAAAAAAAAAGAAAAAAAGGAAAGAAAAAAGAAAAGAATGTGTTTCTGTGCCCAGCAACAACATCTCATCAGTTTTAGTCAGGCAAATTGACTTCCTCCTGGAAGAAATACAGGTTGTGGAGCCTGAAATTGTACTCCAAATTTGGCTATGCCAGAAGTGTTTCACTTTGAGATATTAACTGTTCTGAAACAGTAGGAACTTGGTTAGATTAGGAAATGACATGAGTTTAATTGATTTTTAAAAAGCCCTTTTTGAGTGTTTTCTCACTAACAACCAGAGAGGTCTGGTTCTTCTCCTTGCATTCCTTGTGGTTAAGTGATGAGCGAGGGTTTTAAATGAAGGACTGTGTCATCTGTGCAGTGAGGGGTGTCAGTCCTGAGCTGACTCCAGGCTGGTCATATGCTAGGGAACTTCTTAGAAATGATGTTCGTTTGAAGGCAAAAAGATATCTCTGGGCCTCCCCTGGTGGCGCAGCAGTTGAGCGCTGGGCTGCGAGGCTGCCTGCAGCCTCTGCAGCGCCGGTTAGTTCCCTGGCCGCTGGCGAGGGTCCCACAAAAAAAAAAAGATATTTCTGAGAAGTTAATCTTAAGCCATGGCTGACTGTATAGTGGTTTGGTTTGATCTGAAATAATGTGTAATAAAAAAGTCATTTTTCAGCAGAAGGAGCCCCATAATTCTTTTGTGTTTTCTTACATTTGTTATTTTCTGTGCTAAACTTTCAAACATGGTCTCTTTTATCCTTATTACTTTAAAAAGATACATTTGGAAAAGGGAATGAAAAACTTAGGATTATGTTTCAATCATTTCTCTAAAAACCAGCTTTTAAGATCTGTGCTGGTCCAGACTCCTGTTGACATCCACATAAATCTGTATGTGGATGAGTTAGATACAGAAAACGAGCATCTGGCCTTTCAGATTACCCGTCTTCTGAAATGTGAGTTTTTGCATCAAAAGAATTTAGCAGACAAATTTTTACACACATGTGGCTCAAGATGAATTGTAAACATTTAAGATTTTGCTGTGTTTATCTGGGACAGTGGCCAGTTGAAAAAACAATCACCACCAGTGAATGGCCTGAAGGGATGAAATGACTTAAAAATTCTCTACATGGAAATCACCATGTCCATCCACCCACATTTGCTGATTAAGTGCCAGCAGTGCAAGAACAGCATTTCACATTTATGGAATGTAGTGTCTGTGATTAGATGAAATCCTGTGTATTTCAAAGCAAAGGAACTTCACCAAAAATACTTGTTATGTAATTTATGTGATTATAAAATGGACTAGAGACAATAAATGGGAAAGCAATTACTTTGGTAAAAATTATAGATGAATGAAGTTGCAAAAATAATCTTAGGTTTACAACTCTGTATGACAAATGGCCTGCATTATGATTGACGAAAGTGTATTTTTCTGATGATTTTTGGAGTCAGCTTTATTGAGGTGTAATTTGAATAAATTAAGATTCATTTTAGTGTACAATTCAAAGATTTCAAAAGTATGTACAGTTCTGAGTCACCATAATTATCAGATAAAATATTTCCTTTCTCCCAAAGTGTTTCTTCATGACACTTTGCTGTCACCCCTTTCCATCACCTTTTGGGTATCACTCATCTGTTTTCCATATATAATCTGGGTATTTAAGAATTCTGTTTAATGGAACTATAGAATTTGGAGACTTGTGCTTGCTTCTTTCATTTAACATATTTTTGAGAGTCATCTATGTTCTTCTGTATGTCAGTGTTTTTATTGCTTAGTAGTATTCCTTTGTATGAATGTACTACAATTTATCCATTCACAAGTTGATGGGCATATGATTAATTCATAGGCTTTGATAATTAGGAATAAAATTGTCATAAGGTTATGTTACTTGGAGCACAACTTACAGTAGCCAAGTTACGGAAACAACCTGTGTGCCCACCCACAGATGTGGTATGTGGAATACTACTCAGATATAAAAAGTGTTGAAATCTTACCATTTGGGACAACATGGGTAGAACTGGAAGGGATTATGTTTAGCAAAATAAGTCAGAAGGAGCATAAATAATGGATGATTTAACTTATGTAGAACATAAAGAAACAAAACAAAAAAACAGACAAACTAAACTAAGCAAACCCTAGAAAGCTGACTACAGAGTTGAGGTTACCATAGGTGGAGGGTTGGAGTGGGGAGCAGGTGGGAGAGAGCCCAGTGGGCTATGGTGAAGGACTGTGGGTGGTGGGTATGGTATAGTTGCATACATTTGAAGAGCTGTGAGCCTGTATCTCTGAATCACATACAGTGTTGTAAACCAAAGTTCCTTCAATTGGGGCCTTCCTGGTGGCACAAGGGGTTAAGACACAACCTATGAAGCTATCTGCAGCTACTACAGCATGAGTTTGATCCCCAGCCAGGGAGCTACCCACGTGGTACAGCAGACCTCTCCTGGCTTGCTCACTGCTCCCCTCAGCAGTGTATTTCAGTCAATCTGCCTGTTCTGTTCCCCACTCTGTCTGTGGTGAATTCTCTCACCCACACACCTCTGGCCTATACCCCAGTTCTTATATATAAAAATAAATAAATCTTTAAATTAAAAAAAAACAAAAAAAAAAAAAACAAAGTTACTTCAATTAAAAAAATACAATATAAAAAGAGAAGTTTGTTTAACCCAGTTTCACTACCATGATTTTTTTCCCCTGGAAGTTTTATAGTTAAAATGTTACATTTAGGTCTTGACCCATTTTTCAGTTAAATTTTGCATATGGTGGGAGGTAAAGCCTTAGCTTTTGGTAAGTGGCATATGAGTAGCCCAGTTTAGTGGGGGAAAGGGTAATCCATGAACTAGTTCATGGATGGTCAGGGGCATCAGGATGATGAGTTCCAGTGCAAGGAACACCCCACCTGTGAAAAGAACAAATAATACAACATAAAGCATTCGTCAGAGCACTGATCTGGAGTCATGCTCACAGATAGAAGTCTGAATGCATATCTCTCTGGTGACTTAAATCGTATTTTCTTTACTATACCCATCTGGTTTCTCCTTGATTAGAATGTGGTTTAGCTGTATGAACTTGAGGATATAACTGTACTTATCTGTATTTCAATTTCCTCATCTATAATGGGGATCAAAATAATATCTGCCCCATAAAATTCTTTTAAAAATTATATATATATATTCTACATCATTATTCCTTTTTGTTCAATGCATGTTTTCTTTTCAGTGTAGTCACCATAAAATTCCCACCAACAATTTACCCCTGCACCATCACCATAATTCCTTGTGTTCTTCCCTCCCCTGTTTTGATCCCTCTCTTTCCCCCTCCCCTCAGAGTATCTTTGATTAAAGTTGCCTTTAATTTTGTTTTTTAATTTATTACACTTTTTCCCCCCGATCCCTTATTTGGCTCTTCTACTTTCCTCCTATAAGTGAAACTATCCGATATTTTTCTTTTTCTTTCTGGCTTATTTCACTGAATATAATCCCTTCCAGCTTCATCCATGTTGCTGCGAATGGCATGATTTTATCATTTTTGATTGTATAGTAATACTCCATTGTGTATATATATCACATTTTCTTGATCCAGCCATCTATTTTTGGGCATTTGGGTTGTTTCCTTATCTTACCTATTGTAAATAGTGCTGCAGTAACTATAGGGGTGTAGGTGTCTTTTTGTATTAATGTTTTTATGTCCTTTGGGTATATTACTAGAATTGGAATTGCCCCATAGAGTTCTTAAGGGAATAAGGAGGTAATTCACATAAGGCTCTCAAATATTAGATGTTATTAGTACCTATTATTTCACCGTGAATGTCCTAAGTATCCAGTTCACTTAAGGGGAAGAAATCTTCATAGGCCCATTCAATATTATGTTCTTGCCTCATCTGTTCTTTCTGAGTAATAAGGATGTCAGCATAAACATCAAGTTACTTTCTTTTGATTCTGGAAGGGTTTTTTTGAAGTTAGTAGTTTATAAAGCCATTAAAAATGATTAGGAAGGACTCAACTCATATCATCCAGTTCATTAAGCATTTCTCTTAAATATAAACAGTTAAAATCATATACAGACACATTTACACCCCCCCATACTTATTATCCTTATATTTTTCAAGATTTTAGAAAATGACTACAAGTATTGCTAAGGATATTGTCCTTGTAATTTTCATCCATATCTGTTTTCTCTCTTTGTTTATTGTGTCCATTGATCTACCTGATGATTTAATCTGTTTCAGGTCAGCCTTGTCGTTCCCATGATTTAAGACTGATACACAGATTTCGAGGATCTCTAAGACCCTGTCTGTATTTCTTTGAGCCTCACAATTCTTTACTCATTTTTTATTACAGGTATTAAACAACTTCTGTTATTTTGCAAACATATTGACTGTAGATGCCTTCTCCAAAATGTTCCTTTCTATATTGCTGCATAGTGAGGGGCTTTCAGAGCCCTCTGGACGGGACTGGTCACATAATTAGCAGGAAAAGTATAAAACAAAAACGTGGAGTTCATTGATAAACATTCTTACATCTTTAAGGATAGTGCTAGCATAGCAGTAAACCAGGAAGTCTTCTAAATGTGGGTCCTGACACATGCCTAAGTTGCATGTGTCAGGGGGAGATGCTACTAGATTTTGATGCTGATGAAAGGATACCATATGGAGTACTTCTTAAAAGTGTCTCACCTTCTGCTCAGAAAACATTTACTCAACTCAAGTCATTACTTTTTCTGCTGTATCATTTCATGTTCCATCTTCTGTACCAACCCCAGTACTAGCACTGTAGTGGAATATCCACTTGCTGCTTTAATGGCTTTTGTGATTTAATCATTTTATACACACTTGCATGTTTTCTGATTTCAAAAGGAGTCAAGGCAAGCTCTGTGATGCTGTTGATAAATATTTATTGAACATCAATCTGTGCACAATCTTGTGCTTATCTGTACAAGGAAAGCTATAGGTAGACAGCTCGTATGCCAGTTTCTATCTATTATCTTACCAGAATTACTTATTCTCTCAGTATCATCTCCCAATTTCTTTGTCAGTGGAAATGGACATAGAAAGGTAGAGTTACTGTTTTTACAATGAGAAAAAATATTTATGACATTTGAAACTGTGCTTGACACATAATAAGTAATAAGAAACATAGTTATTTCCCTTGATTTTGTGTCTAGACTAGGAGGAACATGTTATTCCTACTCTAGGATTTCATGTTCAGTATTTGGATCAATTTAGGATTTTTGTGCCCATCTATTTTGTGTGTGAAACATAAAGCAATAAATATAAACCCTGAGTATAATACAGGATTAGAATCTATAAAAATATATATTCACTGCTTCAGAATCCTTGATAGGTGGTAGAGAATGAATATGTGTGTACATTTGTGTATTGGAAATGGTAGAAACAAAAAGGGCCTGTGATCATCTATCCATCATCTATCTACTTATCTATCTTTCTATCATTTATCATTTTGGTGGAGGATGGTGACACTGCTAGACCTTAGTAATTCATTAGCTTCACAAAATACTAAAGGAGAGAAACAAGAAAAAGGTATTAGCAGCACCTGAAAGGGGAGATCCCATACCTCTAAAACATAACAATGTTGTAAACCAATGTTACTACAACAAAAAATTAAAAAAGTATGCACATAAGCTGGGGAAAAATGTGATAATCTATAGAAACACGAAGGAAAACATGGCACCTAACCTGGGATGAGGGGTCTCTGGGAAGCTTTGTCAGAGGAGGTGACTTCTAAGATGAGAATTAAAGGATAAATTGGAATTAACCAGAAGAGGGTGTTCCAGAATAGCATGCAAAATGCAGACTTATGTTACATTGCTTCCCTCTACACCTGGATTGTTCCTATGACCAATGGAATGTTCTGGGACTTCTCAATTCAGGCCTTAAAAACACTAACAGTTTTTATGTTTTTCCTCTTGGATTTCTTACTCTTGTGATTTTCCTTCTGAAAATTTGTCATGCTATAAACAGAATGATGGTCTGTTGCCCAAGACACACTCCCAGTGGATAGTCAGTACCAACTGCCAGTCTGGGAATCTGCCATTTTTGATATTCAGTACAGTTGAAACTCCAGACAACTCAAGGCCCTGTCAATATCTTATGGAACAGATGGGTCATTGAACTGATTCCAGTCAACTTACAGAAACATGAGAGATACTAATGTGATTGTTACTACAAGCCACTAAATTTTGAGGTGGCTAATTACACAGCATGGAAAGTTAAAAATGTTACTTCTACAACAAGACTTGTATCTTCTTTCAATAATTTGGATAGTGAAAGCAACATGTGAAAAGTAATGGGCCCCATGTGACTTATTGGATAGACTAGCATATTAAAGTAACAATGATTTTTGCTACAATCAAATATTTCTGAAATTTCTTCTTAATGACCAGACATCTTGTTAACTTCAGCAGACTCAAAATGAAAATGACAGTGGAGTAAAAGAGCCTCATTAATTTGAGAAGAGTGCTTCATCCAGAAGCAAAGGAATTTGAATCAGCTTGTTGAATATTCTTTGCAACTTCATAACAAACATACTGTTTGACATTTGAAACTTGATTTTGTTTTAAAATGTCTAAAGAGATTAACCCTTTATAGCTCAAGATATAGAAGAGAAGCAGAGTGCCAGGGATTAGGAGACATGAAGAGTTATTTCCTGCTGGGGACTCTGCAACTGGCATTTAACTGTAGGGAAATTGAACAGCTGTACTGTCTCAGAAATGTTTTATTTTATTTTTTTTAAATGATGAACCTGTTTTTCAAACTGGTTTATCTAGGCATCTTTTAGTTAAACAAATATGAAGTCACGGGGAGGATGGGACTGAATCATCAGAGAAAAGATATTATAAACTTATAACCACAGATGGTAATGTGAGTGGGTGATAATAAATTATTAAAATTTATATAGTGCTCATTATATGTGAGATACTGTCCTAAGTATCATACATTAATTCATTTAATCATTACAAATATTTTATAACATCACTTCTATGTTCTTATTTTACAAATAAGGAAGTTGAGACACAAGTCTTGTAGTTAGCTTGACAAGCTGTGAGGTCAGTCTTATTCTAGGACTTATAGTCTTTACCACTATAGTTTCCTGCCCATTAGTGTACAAGGTAAATGTAAAAGGGGGAAGGCTATAGTTCCAAAGTAATGGTTAGAAGTGATTACTGAATATACAAGTTGATCATATGCAAATTATTTTTTGAACTTTTATTAAATAGCAACTAAGAGACTACCTCTCCTGTTTCACCTTCTCCTCTGGAGACATTGACAACAAACTGTCCTGCAAGTGGCCTCCATGACAACTAGGGATGCTAACCAAGTAGAATGTTGAGAACCACTCCTAAAGAACAGGCTAATAATAGGGTCACACTCATAACACCATCAGCTCAAAATCATACAGGGAACATGTTTGTTTCATATAGAAAATCCATGCTTTTTACTCTCTGCTGTGTCTATACTTGTTGCAAGTGAAACATGAGGAAAAAGCAAAGCAGTAATTTGGATGCCCCATAACAAATTTTAGGGTGCTCTGTTCAAGAAAATACAAAGACCCTGACTGCTACTGTACAACAGCAGCAGGTTGCTAGCATCTGTCAGACCCAGGAGGAAGAACACAAGATAATGGAAATGCCACTTAGTTCAGCAACTGCTTTGATATTTCGATGGAAATTAGCTGTAATCTATTAAATTTTTTGAGTACTTGGAAATACCTATCACTCTCTGACTATGCCTTTTGTCAGTGTTAATATAATCACAATTTGTCACATTGGAATAGTCCCCTGAAAACTTGGACATGAGAAAGAGAACATTATACACTAAAAGTTAAAGCAAATTCAAATGACCTTGAAGGAATGAGGACTGTTTCCAGGCCAACCAACCTTGTTAGGGAATAAGAAAGAGTGTATTAAAATATCTATAGAAGAGATTTTTTTAAAAAATCAAAGTGGATTGGTGATCCTGGAGGAACAGAAAACATGGAGAATTGTGGTAAACTTGGACATCACCATATGTACAATAGAAAAGGTTTCCTCAACTACGGGGTAGAAATATTTCTGAGCCAATGTAAGACCATCTTTGATTTGCAATGTAAGAAATACAGGGATGGAGAGTGAATTTATAGTGTTCCTAATTCTTATTGGCGACATTATCCTTAATGGAGACTTTATGGGACTATATTACACTGGGGACATGAAATAATTGTAACTTCTTTTATTTTGAATCTATTACAGGTAAGCAAACATCTGGCTATGATTTGATTTTCTCTGTAAGTCTGTATAGGAAAGGTTGTAGTCTCCAAACCCTGAGATCAAATTCAGAAAAACAAAATGTTTTCTGATGTAATTAAAATAAATGTTCATAAATAGTCATAAATGTATAAAAATTGGAAAACTAGTGTGTAATTAGTTTTGCTTCCTCTCCAAAAATAGCAAGTTTTTATGAGATTAGTTTCAAATTTCTAGATGGTAGCAACTGACTATAGATGAATAGCAGCTGCTCCTTTTAAATAGGACATTTATATTCTATTTAACCAGAGTCTTCACTTCCTGGTGGTATTACACCCAGCTGTTTCACCGATTTAACAGCCAATTCCTTTAGGCTTTAGAGTTTTTCCTTCTGTGCCTAGAGAGAAATTCTCCGAATATGTAAGAAAAAACTTCTTGGTATCTGTGTTAATTCATGATAGCTAATGAATAATGTGATATATATCTAGTTCTGTATGTCACTTGACTGTTGTGATAATGCTGACCAGAATCTTCTGGTCTATAGAATTTTCTGTTTCTAAATGTAAAATTATAAATTTATCTTTGTGTGATACCTTTGATTTAGTGTTAGATACCTTTGATTTAGTGAGACTCTGCCTCTAAGGACTTAATTTATCCCTGGGTGTAGAAAGAAAAAGCTTGGCCTGTCTAGGCAAAGCATCAAATCCCAGAACACAGACAATAAGTCACTCCTAGATGAAAGTCACCCTGTCTTCTCCTAGATGACATAACACTTTTGGTTTTTGTGTAGAAAGGAACACTGAACCAGTAATCACTAGAAATCTGGTTGTGTGTAGTCCTTCATTAAAATGTAAACTGACTCTTTGGCCATGGGCAAATTCCCTAATATACCTCGTCTTCAATTGCTTTTTAAATGAAATGAAAGGGTTGAACCAAAATATCTTTGAATTTCCATTCTACTTGGGTATTGTACAACTTAACCATAAATACTCTGACCTTCTCAAGTTCATATGCACATTGGCTATATGATTAAGGTAAGATTTTTAAATCCAGGATGTGAAGGATTTTATAAATCACACATTTCTGTGTTATTGCCATTTAGCATCTATATTTATATCCAAACATGGAAGGTTAGATTTGGGATATATTTCAGCAACATTTGGGTATCTGGTGATTTTTATAAACTGTTTTTAATCATTCAGCATCACAGAATTCAAACAAAACAACAAAATAAGCACATCAAAACATGTTTGACTTGAATAAAAATAGCAGGCAGCTGGGGACACAGGCACAAAATGCAAAATAGGTCTGCATATATTATACTTTACATATTTATAACTGTGTAGCTCCTGCAATATTGGCAGTTAATGGAGTGTCAATGGTAGAAAAGCTGTCTCAGAGGCTTATTTTTATTGGTAAAAGGGAAAGAGAGCCAGGAAACCTAGTTTTCTTTTTGCCAAATCAAGTTATCTAGGAGAGTAAGTCATCTATTTACTTTGGACATGACACATATGTTCCTATTTATCCAAAAGCCAACCCAGTAACACCAGGAGAGAGTCATCTTCATTTATGTCCAAGTTGAATCTAACAAATGGCAGCAATATTTTCTATATAATTACTTCAGAGGTTATGGATGAAGTGGTATACATCTGACCAGCAAATTGCTATAAAGTAAACCAAGTAACTTTTAAAAGAATTGCTGAAGGTTTAACATCTATACAGAATATATAATAATTTGCAAGAGAGGAAGGCAGAGAGGCCCAGGGGAAGATAAAAATCTAATTCAAATGAGGTGTATAGATTTGGGGGATTTGTAGGGTAGTGAGTAACTGAAGGAAGAAGGAAGCAGGGAAAAAAGAGCATTCATTAGAACAATTGTTTTATATTGAAGTGTGAGTCTGTCAATGAAAACAATATTATATCAAACAATTGTGCCAAAATAGTTATCATTCTTCTTCTAAAGATCTGTTCTTTGAATGATATCAGCATGGGGTACATAATATTTAAGCATCTATGACTTGGGTAGTTAGTGGAAAATTCCTACAAGATTCATTTACTCCTTCATTGTGATTTGATTGAAAACATATAGAAATTGTAGCATTTTCTATCTATATGAGATTAGAATGATGATAAGCATACATAATAAGAAGAAACATTGGTATCTCTGCCAGAATTTAGAAAAAATAAAAGTATGATAGACATTAAAATGAATCCTGCTTGAATTATCTGTTCATTTATCACATCTGATAGGCTATTAATATAGTAATTCAGAAGGGAAAAGTGGCAATAAAAACTTAGTGATTGCTAATAAAAAGTGAGACGTGAGAGATGACTGACTTTGTTAAATGGCATTTTGATACTATATTTTGTAATAAAGCCTGGTTTGTATGGTGAGATGTTAACCATAAATTTCTATTTAAAATAATTTTATTTTTTTATTGAGGCAACATTGATTTACAATGCTGTACATGACTTAGAATTGTGGGATCTCCCCTTAAGATGTCTGTTACAACATCACACCCACCACCAAACACCGTTAGTCCTCTACCACAGTCCACTGTGTCCCTTGTACACACTACTCTCCCCAGTATCCCTCTCTGGAAGCCTCAATTCTATACTCAGTTATCTGTGGTTTGTTACTGGTTTGGGTTTATCTGACCTTTTGTTGTCTCTCATATGTGGAATATAGAGAATCAATATTGTTCTGACATTTTGCTTTGCATAATCCCCTCAGATTCCATCCACATTATGGAAAATAGCAAGAGTTTATATATATATATATATATATATATATATTTTAAAGATTTATTTATGCATTCAAGAGCCGGGGTACAGGCCAGCGATGTGGGGAGGGAGAGTGAGAGGATTCACCAGAGACAGTGGGGAGCAGAACAGGCAGACTGGCTGAAATACACTGCTGAGGGGAGCAGCAGGCGAGACAGGAGAGGTCTGCTGCGCCATGTGGGTTGCTCCCTGGCTGACCGGGGATCAAACTCGTGCTGCAGAGGCTGCAGATTGCTTCATAGTGCATTGCTTAATCCCTTGCGCCACCGGGGAGGCCCCAAGAGTTTATATATTTTTTATAGTTGAATAATGGTCTCTGGTGTATATATACCACATCTTCCTAATCATCTTTCTTTGGACACTAAAGTTTTTCTTTTTTCCCATCACTTTGCTATTTTAAATAGTGTTTTAATCAACACAAGAATGCATATGTCCTTTGGAATTAGTGTTTTTGCACTTTTTGAGTAGATAGCTAGGAGAGGAATGGCTGGATAATAGGGTAGATCTAATTTTAGTATCTTGAGAACTCTCCATACTGTTTTGCATAAGGATAGGTTTTTGCATAAGGATTTGACCATCCTACATTCCACCGGTAGGGTGTGAGGATTCATTTTCTCCACATTCACACTAGCACTGGTGGTCTTTTTGAAATGGGCCATTCACGAGTATGAGGTGGTATCTCATTGTATTTTTGATATGTGTTTACTTGATGATAAGTGGTGATGAACAGTTCATTTGTCAGTTGGTCAGTTGAGGTATGTTACATATATTCCCATTTTTTGAGGGTACTTATCATATCTTCTATGAAAGCATGTATATTCAGCTCTTCTGCCTGTTTTTTTGATTTGGCCATTTGTTTTCCTTTTGTTCGGTTGTATGAGTTCTTTATGGATCTTGGATATTGTTCCCATCACATATATGGTGTGAAATATTTTCTCCTATTTGTAGGGTGTCTTTGTTTTAGTGATATTTAGTGATACATCTTTTGCTGTGCAGAAGCTTTTTAGTTTGATATACTCTATCATATTCTATTTCATATTTTCTTGTTTTTCTTTCTGTTAGAGGTGATTTCACAAATACATCACTGTCGTAGGGTATTTTGCCTGTTTTCTTCTATTTGTGGTTTCAGGTCTTATATGCAAGTATTTTATCTACTTTAAGTTATTTTTGTGTATGGTATGAGAGAATGGTCTAGTTTCTTCCTTTGTGGCCATCTAGTTTTCCCAACACCATTTATTGACGAGGCTTTCCTTTCTTAGTGTATATTCTTGGCTCCTTTGTTGTAGATTAACCGTCCTTATAGGTGTGGATTTATTTCTGGGTTTTCAATTCTGTTCCATTGGTCTGTGTGTCTGTTTTTGAACCAGTGTGATACTGTTTTATTATAGCTTTGTAGTCTGGCAGTGTGCTTTGACATTTTCTCTCTCTCTCTCTCTCTCTCTCTCTCTCTCTCACTCTCTCTCTCTGTTAGGTCAGGATTGCTTTGGCTATTCAGGGTCTTTTATAGTTCCATATGAATTTCAGTAATGTTTGTTCTATTGAAGAATGCCATTGAAACTTTGATAGAGATTGCACTGAACCTATGTATTGCTTTGGCTAGGATAGGCATTGTAAAAATGTTAATTCTTCCAACCCATGAACAGGGAATATCTTTCCAAACTTTTTTTTTTTTGTGTGTGTGTCTTCTATTTCATTTAGCAATATCTTATATTGTACAGGTCCTTCACCTCCTTTTTTATGTTTTGTAGTTATTTCATTCTCTTTGATATGATTGAAATGGGATTGTTTTCTTGATTTCTTTCTCTTCTAGGGTTTTTTTTTTTTGCATATAGGAACACAACTGATTTTTAGAATTCAGTTTTATAATCTGTCAATCTACTATACTGATTTATTGCTCCAGTTAGTTTTTTAGTAGGTTCTATATATAGTATCATGTTCTTTGCTAATAGTGATAGTTTTACTTCTTTCCCATTTAGATTCCTTTGATATCTTTCTCTTGCCTAATTGCTTAGCACAGACTTCCAATACTGTGTTAAATAGTAATGGTGAAAGTGGCTATCCTCATCTTATGCCAGATATTAGTGGAAAAGCTTTCTGTTTTTCACCATTAAGAAAAAGAAAGGCTATTACATTTTAATATGTATATTTTGTATTATAGGAGCTTTTCTGATACTTTGGAAATGATCAGTGCAGTTAAGTGTTGGAACAAGTAGTCAGGATGAGAAGTGAAAAGTGATCTTTACTCAAACCTTACAGGTTTGTAGGACCTAGTGCTTAAGCAGGACCATCCAGAAACAGCATGCCTCAGAGACAATACCACCTAAAAAAAGAAAAACTCTGAAAGATATTTTAAAATATAATGTTATTTATATTAATTCACTCAAGTTTTTAAGTGTCTAGAAACTGCAAATCATAGTGGAGTGTGAAAATACAAGTATGTTATCAATACTGATGGAAAATGGCAAAGTAGGAAGTTTCATATATACTAAAAATAAATGATTAATTTATTAATATATATGGCTTGTACAGATGCTAAGAAAGACCAGTAGTGACAGGTCTGGTCTAGTCTGATGTTGAGCTCTGTTAGCACTAGCTCCATAACTAACTTAAACAGGAAATCAACACTTTAAACAAGGAAGATGGCACCAGCCACAGAACTAATCAACATCTCTTTCTCAATTAACCTTTTTTTTCAAATTGAAGTATTAAAGCTCACCTCTTACCTTTGTATGACCATGGGAACCAATAAATCAGAAAGACTTTTGGTGTGAGGGGAATGTAATTTCAGTATTTCACAGTGACTCCTCAGAGATATGACTATTGCTATTTGTCTCCTTATTAAGAGTCAGAGAGGAAAAAGAAAATGGATCTGAATAGTTCTATTCCATATTACAGATGAACTTAATCCAGTGCAATCTGTATCTTTACCCAAAGATTGATTTTCCTCCATCTTGTACTGCTCTTTGTTTTTGTTGGAAAAGTAAGGAAAATACACAGATGATAGAATGGGTGTCTTGACAAGAGCCCTATGTTTAAGTTAGTTGGGTCAAGCTCAAGAAGGGGAGTGTGAGAAATCAAGGGCATTAAAAAGATGCAAAGTGTCCTTGCCAAAGGTAAGAGAGGTAAATAAAAGACTTAGGACTCATTATCAGAGTGTAAGAACATCATCTTGCTCATAACACTCATTTATAGAAACTGTGATTGGATTATTTGAAGTTTGGAAAATTAGTAATGGCTATGTTGTATGTGTGTGTGCAGTATGCACACATATACTTTCATGTGTGATTTGAAAGCAGTCTATTCAAAAGCAGAAATATAGAAATCTGAAGAAAAAACAAATCAAAGAAGAAACATTCAAATAGCTGAAAGAAGGAGAAATGCTTGTATAGCAATTGCTTTCTATGAGCCGCTGAGTGCTAAACAGCATAGGTCAGGAGGAGGTCACCCAAGACACTCCCTGACTGGCTTGAGCCTCTGTCCTCCCATAGGCCTCATCTCATTCTGGGCTTGATTTTTATTGCAAATCATAGTAATTGGGAATCAGCTGACACAGCGATGAACCACAGCTCATAGATACAGAGGGAACAGATTTGAAGTTGCGTATCTCTGCTGGAGAGAGAAGGGAAGTGACTTGTTTATGTACCATTTCATCACTCTCCCCAAGAGGCACTAGCCCTGGGTTTATGTTCTATTAAAGGTGTAGTGACATGGTTTTAAAGCAAGTAGAAGATTGGCCTGTTATTAGAATTAGGGAATTTGGATTCAATTCTAAGTTAAAATCATGAAATGCTAGTGCTGCAAGGAAATCCAATTTTCTCCTTTTATAGGTGAGAGTCCTTTGATTTAGAGATTTTAAATGATTTGCCAAGCCAGTTAATGATAGCATCGGGACTAGAAATATCAGTAGCCTGCATTATTAGTTCTATAAAAAAATATTATTTCACTCTGGAGAAAAATATCACTGGGACCTTGAGGCTCATGCCTATCAGCTTTACATTGTCCTTTCCTCCATTTTTATCATTTAAGGATTTCTTACATCTGTTGAGAATTCTGTCATGTGGTTTGTTGTCTTACTTCTGTCATCCTCATCGTGTTCTCACATAGGTGACTTCAATAACCATATTGATTGTTAACCCAATTTGCTAAATTCAGGTTTTCTTTGCATCTTTATTTTCACTTTCAGCAACCAATTCCCACTATTTCATACTGAACCAGATGTTTTTAAAAATTACAGCAGAGGATGCTGATGATAAGAGATCTTTTCACTCTTCAAAACCCCCAAGTTTGAGAGCATGAATTACAGTGGGTGATGAGAAAGAGGAGTGGAGTAAGAAATTGGGGATGTAGGTTGAAATTATATGTATAAAAAAATCACAAAACACTGACATTTTAGTAATTTTTCCAATCTTAAGAAGCTAGTGGGAATGGCCTGAGACTCAAAACCTTGGCAGAATAAATTTAGAGTTTGTAGCTGAAATGATTGGATCATCAGTTCTTCAAATATGCTACTAGAGCAAAATGCCATAGACAAAGTGGCTTAAATAACAGACATTTATTCTGGAGACTGACAAGTGCTGGCAGATTTGGCTCTTGTTGAGGACACTTTTCCTGGCTTGCAGATGCTACTTTGGTATTTTAGTATCATTACATGGGATTGAGATTGTGTGCTCTGGCATCTTTTACCTATCAAGATAATGATCCCATTAATGAGGACCTTACCCTCATGACTTCATCTGAAATTATCTTCCAGAGACCCTGTTTCCAAATACTATTGGGGATTACATTTTTAATATATGAATTCTGGAAGGGATGCAAACTTTAGTCTATGATAAATTCCCTCTTCTTCCATAGAATTCATAGAACAACAGCCACCGCCTGGCATCTATACCAAAAGGAGAAGCATGAAGCATGGAAAAGTTGCAGGAGGTCTTGAGAAATCACTGAGAAAAGACTTTCAGAAATTGGAAAAGTCAATACAAAGATCAACTCTGTGACTTATCATTCATAAATTAGCCTTCTAGGGAAAATCCCTGCCCTGCAGCAGAACTAACAAACTTTTAAAAATGTCTCTATTGTCTAGCAATAGACAAATAAAGATTGTTGAACATTCATGTAACACCTTTATTTTTTATTTTACTTTATATATATATGTTTTTCATTTTTGCACAATATGTGCATTTCATCCTGGTTATATTCCTCATACAATTCCCACCCCCTTATTCTGACCCTAATCCCTCCTCCCCTCTCCTACCCCTGCCCCCACAGTGTGTCCATTTTGAGTTGGTTTTTGTGCATGGTGTAAGGTAGCAGTCAAGCTTCATTCTTTTGCATGTAGTGACCCAGTTTCCTAGCACCATTTATTCAACAAACTTTCTTTGCTCCATTGCATTTTCTTTGCTCCTTTGTCAAAGATTAGTTGACCATAAATCTGTGGGTTTATTTCTGGATTATCTATTTGGTTACATTGGTCCATGTGTCTGTTCTTATTCCAATACCATGCAGTTTTGATTATTATGGCTCTGTAGTACAGTTAGAAGTCTAGGAGGGTGATTCCTCCATTCCCTTCTTTTTTTTTTTCAGGAGCGCTTTGGCTATACGGGGTTTTTGGTGGCTCCATATGAATTTTACCAATATTTGTTCTATTTCTTTGATATTATATATAGGAAGGCTACTGATTTATGTGTGTTGATTTTGTATCCTGCTATTTTACTAAACTGATTGATTAGTTGAATTAGTTTTTCTGTGGAGTTTTTGGGGTTCTCTGTGTGTATTATCATTATCATCTGCAAATAGTGATAGTTTGACTTCTTCCTTCCATATTTGGATTCTTTGTATGTATTTCTCTTGTCTTATTGCTCTGGCTAGGACTTCCAGAATTATATGGAAAAGCAGTAGTGAAAGTGGACATCCTTGTCTTGTTCCAGATCTTAATGGGAATGCTTTCAGCTTTTCACCGTTGAGAATGATATTGGCTGTGGGCCTGTCATATATGGCCTTTATGATATTGAGGTATGTTCCTTATATCCCGAGAATTTCAAGGGCTTTTAGCATAAATGGGTGTTGTACTTTGTCAAAAGCTTTCTCAGCATCTATTGATACTATATGGTTTTTAAGTTTCTTTTTGTTGATGTGTTGGATTATATTGATTGATTTTTGGATGTTGAACTATCCTTGTGTCCCTGGAATAAATCCTACTTGGTTCTGGTGAATTATCTTATGGATACATTGCTGGATTCTGATAGCAAAATTTTTTTTGAGGATTTCTGTATCAGTGTTCATTAGAGGGAATGGCCTGTAGTGTTTTTGTGTTGTCCTTGTTCGGTTTTGATATTAGCATAATGTTGGCTTCATAGAACGTGCATGTAACACCTTTAAACCAGAGACTGAAAGGAGAAAACAGTACACAAAATTAGACAGAGACAGTAAAAAAAAATCAGACACATACGCATAGGTAATGCAAGGAACAAAGTATTTAAAAATCAATTAATATCTGAATAGAACAATAAAAGCATTTCACACCTATTAAAACAAGAATGGGATTCTGTAATAGAGAAAATTAGAATAGGTAAATTGAGAAAGTAAAAATCACAGTAATATTTATTTAAAACTCAATGAAAGTATTGGAAGACAAAGTCACAGAAATATCTTAGAAAGTATAGCCAAATGTAAGGGAAAATATTCAAAGTAAACAAAAATAGTAAAAGATCCAGAAGATGTATATGGAAGTTTTTTTTAGCAAACTAATAGAAGGAAATAGAAAAACAGCAGAGAATTAACAGCTTATTAACAGAAATATTCATAAATATAAAGTTAAAGTAATATAATAAATCTGGAATATAAAGCATTAAGGTTATTCTAGAACAAGGGGTACTAATTTTAATATTGGGAATGACTGTTGTCAAGCATAATAAAAGAGAATAAATAAATCCAGACTAAGCTACAGTGGCTTTTTCAGAAAGATTGTAAGCTAGGTTATATACAAAAGAATGAAAATTAAAATGATATTAAATATTGCAAAGCAATTTTCACTTCTAGAAGGCAATGGATAGTGTTTCCAGAATCCTAATGGAATGTGATTTTTAAACTATAATATCCTATTACATAGTAATATTCTAAAATGTCAATTAAATTTCAAGGAAGAAATAAGATATACCAAATTCGCCTTACATGGAACCCTTGTAAGAAATTCGCCTTACATGGAACCTTTTCCTAAAGATGTATGGAGAATATGCTCAAAGAAACCAAGGGAGGGCACTAAAATAAGAAAGCAGTAGAAGTGGTGGTACAACACAAACAGCAACCCAGAGAATGATTAATCCAGAATAAAAAGAAAGAGAGAACAGGTGATGGGTGTCTATGAGGAATCTCTCAAGGAAAAATGAAGTAGTCTTCATGGAGTAGATTGAGCATCTAGAAAGAATTAGGATATTAGAAAAATTAAGCAGATTCTAAAGACACAATTACTAATTAAAATGAGCAAACCTGGTACAAGAAAGAACACATGCATATATGAACTATTGATTCTGCATTGGACAAAATTTCTGTGGCAGTACTAATGAAAATAGTGAAGTGGCAATGTCTCTGAACTTTGCAGCTGGTTTACTTGGGTTGACACTATAAGAACTGCTAGCTGTGCAACTAGTGAGCTAGCAGACTTGAAGGTCCTTTCTATTTAGGTCAAATTACCAAAGATTTAAACAAAAAACTTGTTGACTGAAATATGGAATATCTCTTTTTCTATTAATTCAAGATAGTTAGAAAGCACTATCTTGCTGTTATTAAAAATGAAGAAATTGTGGGCCTCCCTGGTGGCTCAGTGTTGTCAAGCTATCACCAGCTACTGTGGCATGGGTTCTATCCCCAGCCAGGGACCTACCCACATGGCGCAGGAGATCTCTCCTGTCTTACCTGCTGCTCCCCTCAGCAGTGTGTTTCAGTATATTTGCCTCTTCTGCTTCCCCACTCTGTCTCTGGTGAGTCCTTGCAGCTTCCTTCCTCCCTCTGGCCTGCACCCCAGTTCTTGTATGCATAAATAAATAAAAACTAAATATTTAAAAAATAACTTAAAAAAAAATTGCTGGTTCTCAGTTTAGTTTAACTGGTCCTAGCAGAATAGTCTGGTGCCTGTGGCCATTTAGGCCAGTCAGTTACAGCCTGTTACAGGGAGCAGGCTGACTGGAGGCCTTCTAGCTATGCTGGGCCTCACTCAGCTCCATGGCTCTCTCCTCTCTGGTGTAGTGCACTGTGGGTCTCCAGGGACTGATTCAGAGCCACTTTGTAGGCATTTCCAGTGTGGTAACAAAACACAGTGAAGTTGTTCTTGGAAGATGGACTATGAAATCACAACTGAATCTACCTTTAAGAAGAGATTTAGCATTAGTTTATGGGAAAGTTGTATTCAATTAGACTTACTCTTTACCTGCTGTTTGCCATAGCTAAGTTAAGATTAATTGGGTTAATAGCAAAGGTCTTATCTAGGTCAAAGTACTGGTTGTTAATCTCTGTCTTTCTCATGAAACTTCATGCTGCTGTTTTGTTTGTTCACATCAAAAAAATTTTTTTTAAAGATTTATTTATTTTATTTATACAAGCACTGGGTACAGTCAAAAGCACGGGAGGGTGAGAGAATTCACCAGAGCCATAGCGGGGAGCAGCACAGGCCAACTGAGCAAGTACACTGCCGAGAGGAGCAGCACGCGCGGCAGGAGAGGTCTGCGCCGCTGTGTGGGGATTGAACCGGCGCTGCAGAGGCTGCGAGCAGTTTCGCAACCCAGTGCACAACTGCTGCGCCACCAGGGAGGCCCTCACATCAAAACTTTGAGGAGAACAACTGTCAATATATTAGGAATCTGTAATTTAATTTTAAGAAAAATGTAAATCTGAACCTGTATGTTTGTATGGACTTCACTTTTAGGAAATAGTTTTAGAAAATTACACTAATTCACAAACTGAAAAATTTGGAAGATGACTATCAATTCTTACATTTTATCTGTTGTTAATCAATTTTGTTTTAAATGATTATGGAGGGAAAATGTTGCCATTTTGCTAGAAATGGAAATAGCTCTCTTATTTAGGAGTTAGAACATTACTTTCTAAAATATCTCCTGTAGCCAGGAACAGAGCAACAGAATGTCCATATTTTCTGTTTCGCAAAATGAGACTCCAAGTCATTCACATTAAATATCCATAGTGCACAGCATTAAACTGCCTCAGAAAAAAATGCAGAAATTGAGAAACATCTTCAAGTTGTCCTTAGTCTTTCAGGGGATGTGATAAGATTCCCTTCAATGACAAAATGGGAGAAAGCTTTTGATATAGTTTCTCACAATGTTGTAAATATCAAATTGACCAGAAAAATAGAGCTGCATGAACTAAAAACTAGCTAAAAATGCCAGTAAAATTGGAGACATGCTATAAATGGACTTGAGGGACTCTGAATCAGGAAAGATATGAGACAGTGTAGAGAAAAAAAGTGAGATGATTAACAGGATGAAGGCAGAGATTGATGATGTTATAAAAGGTATCAGTATGAAAAGAATCACAAAGAAAGCTCTGGAACAACTTGGGATGTAAATAAAATCTTAGCAAGGTAGGCTCAGAAAGGCCGCCAAATAATGCTAACAAAAATTATTGAGAACAATACCAAGTTAAAAATGTAATTTGAAAAGGGAAAATGAAGGAATGGAATAAAGAAGCTGCTTACTTATAGACAGTGCTTAGAAGCCACGTGAGCATGCAAAATGTCAGTTTCCTTTCTCTTCTACGCCTTACTCCTATAACCCCTTTACTATACACTACACAGAGACACCATCTTCTCCTGTCTTTGTCCTGTGAAGAAACCCATGGCCACCATTCTCAAGCACCTTCAGAGACTCTCAAACCTCTGTGTTAGCATCATTTGAGGCCTTTCTAAGCCTGCCTTGCTGAGATTTTATTTACATCCTTATTTGTTCCAGAGCTTTCATACCAAGACTATACTAACACCCTTCTAACGTGATGGGGACGTAGAGATGACGAGAAGTCAAGTGAATAAAGTTATTAGTAGAGAGAAAGCCTCTGCTTTCTGCTTACTGGAACTCAGGAAGAGGCTGCATAGTGTGTCTAGAGTCTGAGACAGCTGCGCAGCAATTAGTGAGTCCTGTGGTGTGAAAGGAACATGGAGATGGAGTGAAGCATAGAAGCATCAGAGCCTCCCACTTGGAAGAGAACAACCGACAGGGAAGGGAGCACCTCTCATGAGCTAGTGACAGACCTCAGTGGGATGTTCAGGAGACATACAAGTGGACAGATGGCACCATCCACTAGAAGCCACAGCTCAAAGTCTTGGTACTGTGCAAAGCCTCTATGAATTGGATGGTATTCTTAAGAAACTCAAAATACAGAGATCAAGTTGTCATCCTGACTCAAGAAGGTCTATACAAAAATTTAAATCATTAAAGAAAACACAATGAAATTATAATTTTTGACATCTGATTTGTGAACTAAAATTCATCCCCTTACACTGACTTATCAGTGTGTTCTCAACACACATGAAATTTTGAATTCTGACTTCATAAATAAGAGTGTCTTTTAAAAGAACTGAAAACATATTTTTAAAAATTAACTTGCAATATTTTCCCAACTGAATTTAGCAGTACACACATGCTTTCTTTTCTGCTTGAAATTTGTTAGAAAGCGTCACAGTTACCATTGGTAAGCTGCAACTATGGAAAAATATTATCAGAAAGGTTTCCTGGTAAGTGTCTTACACACATTGGTTTATTTAATCTTTGGCAACCCTCAGCTGGAAGTACTATTTTATTCTCATTTTACAGATGAGAAAATTGAGGCACAGAGAGGTTAAATACACTGTTCATTTTACACCTTGATATATATATATATGCTTAACTTAACCGACACCAACTTTCTAGCGCCATCACCTTATCAGATTTACCTCCTTCACCCATTAAATCCATCCACCTTCCCTCACAAGTCTAAGAGTTATTTTTGCTTTGTCTTCCCAGTTTTTTGCTTTGGTTCTTTAAATTCTACAAATGAGTGAAAATGTTTAGTATTTGACTTTCATTTTATGACTTCATGTAATCACCTCAAGTTGCATCCATATATTTGCAAAAGGCACAAATTCATCTTTTTAAATAGCTGAGTAGTAATCTATTGAATATTTACGCCACAACTTCTTTATCTAGTCATTCATTGTTGGCAATCAGGCTGATACCATGCTGTGGCTATTATAAATAATACTGCTGTGAACATAGGGGTGCATATATCTTTTTGAATTAGTGTTTTCATATTCTTTGAATAAATATCTAGGAATGATATTGCTGAATCATATGGTGTTTATATTTTTAATATATTTAAGGAACAGCCATATATTCCATAGAGGCTATATCAGTTACTTTCCTGCCAGCAGTGAACAAGATGAATTTTTCCTCCACATCCGCACCAACACTTGCTGTTTATTTTTGATATGGGCCATTCTCACAGATATGAGGTGATATCTCATTGTGGCTGTGATTTGTGGTTCTCTTATAATAAATGATATTGTGCATTTTTCATGTGTTGATGGATCGTCTTTCTGACTTTGGAGAAGTGTCTATTCAGGATTTCTGTCCATTTTTTTATTGGGTGGTTTGTTTTGTTTTTGAGTTCTTGATATATTTGGAAATTGACTCATGTTGGATATAACATGCAAATATCTTCTCCCATTAAGTACGATTCCTTTTTGTTTTGTGGTAGTTTCTTTCTTTCTTGTAAATAATCATTATTTAATTAGATTTTTTTTTGTGAGGATAAATTCCATTGGTGAGAGCAAACACAGAGTGGAGGTAGCCCTGGAACGGAGGAATAGCTTTGATTTTTGGCAGAATTTGCAAGTCCACAGCTTTCTGATCAATCTTGTGCTGCTCTGTAATCTTACATTTCTCCTTCTCTATGTTGAAGATCTTATAGTGTCTGGGGCTTGTCCTGCTGCTTCCTCTTGAAGTCAGGATCAGTGAGCTATTTTGGATTCTTCATACCACTGATGACAATTTTGGTGGAGGTGGCAGTGAAAAATTTCTAGTGTGTCCTATGCAGGGGAATTTGATTGAAGGACACAGGTACAGTTACAAGTAGCAAGCCACTGCTCAGTTGTTCCAAGAAAAGATTAATGATGTGTAAATTGATGTATAGAATTTGATGAGTTTGGCAATAAGTGTCTACCTATGAAGCCATTATAACAATCTGCATCATAAACATTCCCATCACCTGCAGAAAAAAGCTCCTGCCTGCCTTCTTAAAAATAGGTATTTGAGTTTGAGTAAAATTGCTTCATGTTTATCATGGGGAATGTGTGAAATACATAATAGCATGAAAAGGAAATTATATAATCTTAGTCTTCATAGGGGAGCACAGTTGCCATTTTAGTTTATTCCCTTTTAGCCCTTTTTTCTATGCATTTATGCATATGAAATTCTAGAGCTATCACTACTATCTTGTAGTTAACTTTTTCACGTAACATTCATGAAAACAGATATAAGTGGAGCCATTTTAAATTAGGGCCAGATAAATATGTATGCTTTCATTAATATGTGGAATATAGAGAAACCAAACAATGGACCATGGAAAGACAAACTTGAAAACTGACCCTAGATCTAGGTATAGTCAGGGGGTGGGGGCAGGGGAGACAATGAGGAGATGAGCACAGTGGACTATGGTGGAGGACTATAGGTGCTTTGGTGTGGGAAAACTATGGTGACCACACCTGAGGGGAGAAATCCTATATTGTGGGAAAAAACAAGCATGTAAAATAATAAGTCATGAATTGCAGTGAAAAAATAAAATAGGGTCAGAGTTGTCCTGGGAGAAACCTCTCACTGTATGCTCACTGGGACAAGATATCCTGGGGTTGTGTCAAACAGCAACCATTTCACAAACCATTCTTTGAGAACCAGTAGGAGAATGAAGATCCTGATCACAGAGACTGATGATAAACTTTTGTTTTTTAAAGATTTATTTATACAAGAGCTGGGGTAAAGGCCAGAGGCAGGGGAGGGTGAGAAAATTCACCAGAGACAGAGCTGGGAGCAGAACAGGCAGACAGACAAAAACACTGCTGAGGGGAGCAGCGGACAAAACAGGAGAGGTCTACTGCACCATGTGGGTATCTCCCTGGCCAGCCAGGAATCAAACCGGTGCTGCAGAGGCTGCGGACAGCTTCACAGCGCTGCGCTCAACCCACTGCACCACCAGGAGGCCCTGATGATGAACTTTTGCCAGAGGATAGAGTCAGTTGCCAGTGATGTATAGCCAAAAATGTTAAAGCTTTTTAGCACTGATTAGCTCTTCTTTAACCACTTCATCTATTTCTTTTCTTCCTATAACCCCCCAAATTTTATCCTTGGGGGCACATTTTATAGTTTTCTGCCTGAAACTGTATAGCCCAAATTGTGATTTTTAAAATCCCAAATAAACTCTTGATTGCCACTCATTTCGGCCTTTTATTTTTAGGTTAATACAGTATGCCAGGCACATTTTTTTCTAAGATAATTGGAAGTTATTTGAAAACATAGTATTTAACAAATGAGTAATGTGCCATTAAATGGACTTGCCATAATTTACAAATTCATCTTTTAGTGAGAGATATTTAAGCTGTTTATATAATTTTTCTTGTAGCTATTTCTCAGAAGTCCTTATTTGAATACAATTCTAATTATTTTCTTAGAATAAATTCCCAGGTATGGAATTACTACTTCAAAGGGAATAAATATTTTAAAGGATAATTTTTAAAATGAGAGATTTTACAGACTTACCAGTCTTCATTTTATTTACATTTTCAGAAATACACCTTCAATTTTATTAAGACATAACTAAAATTTGCTTTGTAAGTATTCACTTTATGCAAATGTAGAGTGGCTTTTTTTGTATTAAATTGATATTCTTCTCTGTTCTCAAAGAACCTTCTTAGTTTTTTAGCAAGAGAACCTGGTATAGTAGTTGACTCTATCACAATGACTTGGATCAAATGGCATTCTGTTTTTCACTTTCAGTTCATAGGTACATAGTTATTCAAAAAGAAGAGAAAATTAATGGTTCACGATCTACCAAAAGCAATTTTCCTTCAGTGAAATCTTGGAAAGTTCCCCAGGAGTCTCCTAATTTCGTATTATGCATGTGGATCATCTCACTGTGTGACTGATGTGTATTTTCTTACCATTGTTCAATCACATCTGTCATTTTTGTTTAAAACGAGATTTTAGCTGTAGAGAAAATTTTGTGATTTAATATTCTGAATGAATAATGCTAATTCTATGAGCATATGTGTTTGCATGAGAGTAGGTTGTTCACTTTTATAAGCATGCATAACAGATACAAATAGTGAGATCTTTCCTAATAGCTCTTGCATTGTGAATTTGACTCTTTATATAAAAGTGTCCAAGAAAGTTACCTGCTTGTTATAGGGCTTTTGGCAGCAAAGAAGAAAACGAATTTGCCCCTACCAGGCTATTTACTCCCAATTGCAAGGTGTGAGAGTAGATGATTAGGGTCATGCTGTTTCAGGTTTATTGTCTTCCCTTGGATATTATTTCTAAGACCAGCTCCTCAAGATAGAACAGCAAATGAAAGATAGATTTGTCAAGAATCATTTTTAAGGCTATTTTGTTATATTTTTAAGGTGTGAAAAGTCCATGGAGTGTCTTACACAGGATTTGGCACATAGTAGGCACTTGAACATTTGATTTTGGTGTGTTCTGTTATGGCTTAAGTAAATAATAAAGAATTTACCCACTTAAGAAGTGGGTAAATTTCCTAGGCATTGGGACAGTAAACCAATATTAATTTAAAAGTGTAGCTCCATGTAGATGTCTGCAGTTCAGAAAGTATTGATTTGCAGTTTTTGCCCTTGGCTTTGCAGTTCAATTAAATTCTTAATCTACCTGTCAGGCGTTCTCTTTCTTTTGTAGGTACAGTTCTTAAAGTATGTTGACTGTATTTTTTAGAAATGATTCTTTTAGAATATACTAATCTTTAATTCCAAGAAATCTCAGATATCTTGAATTTTAATCTGACCAAATTAACAAAGGAAAAATATCTAAAAACATTTATAAACTTTTTCCAGTTTAATTTTTAAAAACGATGAAATAGTTTTCATAGAAAATTTAAAATCATTTTTTATCCATTCTCCTCGTTTCATTTTTCTCTGCACAAAACTTGTCTGAGCAATTTGAGGCATTCTTGCAATAATAGATGTAGTTAATGTCAGCTTGGTCAGCACCTTCATAGAACTCCTTTTTGATAGATCCAGACCTATGTTTGTATATATATGTGGCAAAGATATTCCCTTTGATAAGGGAATAGATTTATGACAACCTTCAAAAGCCTTCCGTTTTTTTAGAAGGTGATAGGACAGTTGACTAAGAAGTAGAATTTTTAAATAACATTATTTAGAACATCAGAAGTATAATTTCAGCAAAGTTTTATGATTTGAGATCATCATAAATAATTAGCAGAAGATTAATCTGTTAATAACAAGATTTAGGAATCTGTTATTTTAAATATTCTTGTTTCTCTTTTTTGTTAATGAGCATAAACTTAAAAAAGAAAAAACTCTTTGCTCTTGAAGTACCATTGTTCCACATACCTGCCAGTGTTGTGACAGTATAGGACTTCTTCCCTCCGTTGTAGTCATTATACTACTCCCACTGCCGAAGCACCTGTGGTCCTCCACCTGCAAACTGCACATTGCTGATATCCATCATTGGCCATTAATAGATATATAAACCTATATAAAAATTTTGGTGTGATTTTTAGTTAGCGGAGACTAGTTAGTATTTACGTAACACCATTTAAACTGATGTTGCCTCCACCTATCGTCGATCCATTCATGGATCCATGCATGGATCCATGCATCCATGCATGCATGCATGCATGCATCCATCCATCCATCCATGCATGCATACATGCACCCATGCATCCATCCATCTATCGTCATCATAATCATCTATCTGTAACTTGGATGTACTTTTTACTCACCAAATCTTTCCAGAAATGTGTTCTCCTGCTCTAATACTTATATTCCTTCCCCACTCCTCTCACTGATGATATTTCTATCTAGTAATATTCTTGCCTTTAATGGATATGTTTCCTAGAGCTGGTTTATGTGTACATATTTCAGTTTCTTATACACTTTCATGATAGTCATTTCACATATTAACTTTATTGGAAAATTTTTATGACAGTTTCCACCACTACCTGGAGGTAGTTGGGGTGGGAGAGCTTTGTGTTTGTATCTGTTTCTGTTGTAGTTCTGGGAAAATGACAATCTAACCCTTGAGGTACTAGAATTTGATTTTGTTTATGTTGGGTCTTTGGTTTTTGGCTCATGGGCAGAGCCCCATAAATTGTGTGCTCAATAAAATTTATCATTTATGATATGCCTTACACAAACAAGCATGTTTTCAACTCAGAGATTCTGCTTTTGAAATTCTCTTTGCTTGGAATATTTCCTCCTTATGTATTCCCATGACTCATTTCCTCATTTTATTCCCATTTCTTCAGAAATGTCACCTACATTAGAGGAGTCACTGAATCTTAAAATCTTAAAAAGCATGCACTCATAACTCTAATTCTCTAATCCTCTTGCTTTTTGCTTTTCTTATAAGGTTTACCAATACTTGAATAGTGATTATTTGTTTCTTACTCTTACTAGAATGCTAGTCATCCCAAAGAAAGGAACTTTGTTCATTGCCAGCGTGTGGAAAAGTTTTAGCATATTGTAGCTATTTTGTAAATACTGTTTCAATGAATGTGTATATTATTTGGTTAATCCCTCTGCCTGTAACATCTACATTATACTGGATTATACATTTCATGTAAATTAGAAACTGTGTATTTCTTGTTTATTGTTTAGACAATGTTCAAAAATCTATATCTGACTCAGTGAATGATTATTATTTGTGCAACTGGTCTGTTGTGTTGTAGTCATGTATTGTGTACTTTTTGGGATGATCAGATAGATTCTTTTAACAATTACTGTGCTAAAAGGATTTAATTTTCTTGTTTTGCATTTATTCTTTTTTAATTTAAATTTTATTTTTATTTCCCCATACAATTACAACCCCCTTATTTAGACCCCAATCCCTCCTTTGCCCATCCCCCACCCCCCCATAGAGTGTCTCTGGTTCATAGTTGTTTGTTGATTTTGATTTTTTCTTTCTTATAGTTACTCTTTTTCCTGGTCCCTTATTTATGTTTTCTAGATTCCTGCTATGAGTGAGACCATCCGGTATTTTTCTTTCTCTTTCTGGCTTATTTCGCTGAACATGATCCCTTCCAGCACCATCCATGTTGCTGCAAATCGCATGTGTTTATCTTTTTTGAATGCTGAGTAATATTCCATGGTGTATATGGACCACATCTTCTTGATCCAGTCATCTATTTTTGGGCATTTGGGTTGTTTTCAAAGCTTAGCTGTTGTAAATAGTGCTGCTATAAACATAGGGGTGCAGGTGCTCTTGGAATTGATGTTTCTGTGTCCTTTGGGTGGAATTGCTGTGTCCTAGGAGTGGAATTGCTGGATCATATGGAAGCTCTATGTTTAGTAGGTCCAGAAATCTCCGCACAGCTCTCCGTAGTGGTTGGACCAGTTTGCACTCCCACCAACAGTGCACGAGAGTTCCTCTTTCTCCACAACCTTGCCAACATTTGTTGTTGCTAGTTTTTTTAATATATGCCATTCTCACTGGTGTAAGATGGTATCTCATTGTAGTTTTTATTTGCATTTCCCTGATTACAAGTGATGTTGTACATTTTTTCATATGCCTCTTGGCCACTTGCATTTCCTCTTCAGAGAAGTTTCTTTTTAGCTCTTCTGCCCATTTTTTGACTGGATTATTTTCTTTGTTTTTGTTGAGTCTCATCAGCTCTTTGTAGATTTTTGTGATCAGTCCTTTATCATTAGTGTTGTGTGCAAAAATGTTCTCCCAGTCGGTGGAGTTTCTCTTTGTTTTTGTTATTGTCTCTTGCTATGCAGAAGCTCTTTAATTTGATATAGTCCCAGCTGTTTATCTTTGCCTTCAGTATCACTGCTTTGGGTGATGTGTCTGTAAAGATGTCTTTGATGTGCATATCATGTAGTGTTTTGCCTATATTTCCTTCTATGCATTTGATGGTTTCAGGTGTTATGTCTAGTTCTTTAATCCATTTTGAGTTGGTTTTTGTGTATGGTGTGAGGTGGTGGTCAAGCTTCATTCTTTTGCATGTAGCGACCCAGTTTTCCCAGCACCATTTATTGAACAAACTTTCTTTGCTCCAATGCATAGTCTTTGCTCCTTTGTCAAAGATTAGTTGACCATAAATCTGTGTGTTTATTTCTGGATTTTCTATTTGATTCCATTGGTCTATGTGTCTGTTCTTGTTCCAATACCATGCAGTTTTGATGATTATGGTTTAGTTTGAAGTCTGGGAGTGTGATGCCTCCATTCCCTTCTTTTTTTTTTCAGGAGAGCTTTGGCTATTCGGGATTTTTGGTGATTCCATATGAATTTCATCAATAATTGTTCTATTTCTTTGAAGAATGACATTGAAATTTTTATTGAAATAGCACTGAGTCTGTACATTGCTTTTGGTAGGATGGCCATTTTAATAATGTTTATTCTTCCAATCCATGAGCAGGGGATGTCGTTCCCTTTCTTTGTGTCTTCTTCTATTTCTTTTAACAGTGTTTTATAGTTTTCTTTGTATAGGTCCTTTACCTCTTTTGTTAGATTTATTCCCAAATATTTGATTTTTTTTGTTTCAATAATAAAAGGGGTGGTTTTTTGATTTCTTCTTCTTCAGATTTATTGTTTGTATATAGGAAGGCTACTGACTTTTGCGTGTTGATTTTGTATCCTGCCACTTTACTGAACTGATTGATGAGTTGAATTAGTTTTTCTGTGGAGTTTTTGGGGTTCCCTATGTATATTATCATATCATCTGCAAATAGTGATAGTTTGACTTCTTCTTTTCCTATTTGGATTCCTTGGATGTCTTTCTCTTGTCTTATTGCTCTGGCTAGGACTTCCAGTATTATATTGAAAAGCAGTAGTGAGAGTGGACATCCTTGTCTTGTTCCAGATCTTAATGGAAATGCTTTCAGCTTTTCACCATTAAGAATGATACTGGCTGTTGGCTTGTCATATATGGCCTTTATGATGTTGAGGTATGTTCTTTGTTTTTGTTTTTGTTTTTTTTTTAAGATTTATTTATTCATCTACACAAGCACGGGGTACAGTCAGAAGCGTGGGAGGGTGAGAGAATTCACTAGAGCCAATGCGGGGAACAAAATAGGCAGACTGACGAAATACACTGTGGAGGGGAGCAATGGGCACAGCAGGAGAGGTCTGTCGCGCCATGTGGGACACTCGCCAGAGGTTGGGGATCGAACCAGCGCTGCAGAGGCTGCAGGCAGCTTCTCAGCCCAGCGCTCAACCGCTGCACCACCAGGGGAGGCCCGAGGTATGTTCTTTGTATCCCAAGAATTTCAAGGGCTTTTATCATGAATGGGTGTTACACTTTGTCGAAAGCTTTCTTAGCATCTATTGATATTATCATATGGTTTTTATATTTCTTTTTGTTGATGTGTTGGATAACGTTCATTGATTTTGGGATGTTGAACCATCCGTGTCCCTGGAATGAATCCTTGTGTCCCTGGAATGAATGAATCGTGGTGAATTATCTTATGGCTACATTGTTGGATTCTGATAGCTAAAATTTTATTGAGGATTTTTGAATCAGTGTTCATTAGCGAGATTGTCCTGGAGTTTTCTTTTTTTGTGTTGTCCTTGTTCGGTTTTGGTATTAGTATAATGTTGACTTCATAGAATGTGTTTGGTATTATCCCTTCCTTCTCAATTTTTTGGAAGAGTTTGTGAAGGATAGGCACTAATTCGTCTCTGAATGTTTGGTAGAATTCATTTGTAAATCCATCAGGTCCTGGGCTTTTGTTTTTGGGGAGGTTTTGATTACCATTTCAATTTCGCTGCTTGTAATTGGTCTGTTTGGGTGTTCTCTTTCTTCTTTATCTAGCTTTTGGTGATTGTAGAGTTGTAGGAATTTGTCCATCTCCTCTAGATTGTTGAACTTGTTTCCATATAGCTGTTCATAGTAGTTTCTGATTATTCTTTTGATTTCTGCTGTGTCAGTTGTGATTTCTCCTCTTTCATTTGTGATCCTGTTTATTTGTGTTTTCTCCCTTTTTTGCTTTGAGAGCCTGGCTAGGGGTTTGTCTATTTTATTTATTTTTTCAAAGAACCAGCTCTTGGTTTCATTGATCTTTTGGATTGTTTTTTTTTTTTTTTTAGTTTCGATTTCATTTTTTTCTGCGTTGGTTTTTATTATTTCTTTTCTTCTACTGGTTTTGGGGTTTTTTTTGTTGTTCTTTTCCTAGTTCTTTGAGCTTTGCGATAGGTTGTTTCTTTGAGTTCTTTCTTGTTTCTTGATGTGAGCCTCTATTGCTATATATTTTCCTCTTATTACTGCTTTTCTGCATCCCATATATTTAGGAAATTGGTGTCTTCCTTGTCATTCAATTCAAAGAATTTTAATTTCTTCTTTGATCTCCTCATTAGTCCAGTGGTCTTCCAGTAGTGTGGTTTTCAATCTCTATGAGGTAGGAGAGTTCCTTGCCTTTTTTTTATGGGTTATTTCAAGTTTGATGCCTTCATGGTCAGAAAAGATGGTTGGTATGATTTCAATCTTGGTGTATCTGTTGATGTTTGTCTTGTGCCCCAGTATGTGATTGATCCTGGAGAATGATCCGTGTGTGCTTGAGAAAAATGTGTACTCAGATTTTTTTGGGTTTAGTGTTCTATAGATGTCTCTTAAGCCCAAATGCTCTAGATCCCTATTTAAAGCTTTAGTGTCTTTACTGATTTTTTGTCTCATTGATCTATCCATTGTTGATAGTGGTGTGTTGAGGTCTCCTACTACGTATGTGTTTTCTCTGATGTCTGTTTTTCAAAGATGACTATAGTTGTCTGATATATTTTGGTATTCCTTCGTGTGGTGAGTATATGTTAATAAGTGTTATTTCTTCTTGAAGTATTGTCCCCTTGATCATAATGTAATGACCGTTGGGGCTCTTTTTAACTTTTTGAGTTTGAAATCTCTTCTATCTGATGTAAGTATAGCTGTTCCTGCTTTCTTTTTTGGTCCATTTGCTTGTAGGATTGTTTTCCATCCTTTAACTTTGAGTTTGTTTTTATCTTTTGTAGCTAAATGTGTTTCCTGGAGACAGCAAAAGGTTGGGTTTTGTTTCTTAATCTAGGCTGCGACTCTGTGTCTTTTTATTGAAGAGTTTAGTCAATTTACATTTACAGTTAATATTGATATGTTAGCATTTGTATTGCCATTGTGTTTGTCTTTCCTTTGATTTTATTTATTCTTTTAATCAGTTTTTTTTTTGGCCTTCTTTCGTTGTTATTCGTCCCTCTGAGGTTCTGGCTTTAGGACTCCTTGTAGTATTTTGGAGTGGGGGTTTAGCGTAATGAAATTCCAGAGTTTCTGTTTGTCTGGGAAGGTCCTTATTCTTTCTTTATCGAGGAAGGAAAGCTTTGCAGGATAGAGTATTCTTGGTTGGCATCTGTTTTCTTGGAGTCTGTTGACTATGTCCCTCCATTCTCTCCTTGTCCATAGTGTTTCTTTGGAGAAGTCTGATGTCAGTCCGATTGGTTTTCCTTTGAATGTTATCTGTTTCTTCCCTCTTGTCAGCTTCATTATTTTTTCCTTGTCTTGGATTCTTGGGAGCTTTACTATTATGTGTCTTGCTGTATTTTTATTTTCATCATGGAATTTTGGTGTTCTTTTGCTTCTTGTATATCAATTTTCAGCTCCTTCTTCGCGTTTGGGAAGATCTCTTCAATTATCTCCTTGAATATTTTCTCTGTTCCTACATCTCTCTCCTCTCCTTCTGGGATTCCTATAACTCTTATATTTCCTTTCCTCATGGAGTCAGATAGTTCCCGAAGTCTTTCTTTGGTCTTTTTCCTTCGTACTTCTCTTTCTTTTTCTGTTTTGGTTCTTTTTATTTCTGTGTCTTCGAGAGTGCTTATTTGTTCTTCCATTTTCTCTATTCTATTATCACTACTTTTTCCAGCATTCGTTAACTGTTCTGTAATGCTTTGATCTCATGCATTTCGTTCATTTCCCTCTTTTGGGACTCAATTTCCTTCTTCTGAGTGTTGATTTCCTTAATGACTTCCATCAGTTTTTCATCATGGCAATTTTCTTTTTCTGGAAGGCTCAGAAGTTCTTCCAAGTCACCATAGTTGCAAGATGGTGGTTGTTTTTTTTTTTTTTTTTTTTTGTGGTGTGTCTTTTTTCTGAGGCATTGCTACTTTGCTTGTTGTTTTTCTTTTCTCTGCTGTTTGTCTTCTAATTTGCCTTATGCTTTGGGACACTGTGCCGCTAGTACTGGCTGGCATCTTTTTGGTGTGTTCTTTCGGGAGTTTCAGAAACTGGCAATCCAAATGAGTCAAAAACTGTTATGCCAGAAATCTAGTGAGGCAGTGGTACTTTGCGTATGTTAATGGTCACTGTCACAGAATCTCTCCTCCTTCTGTGTTTAGTTACAAATGTGCGTCTTGAAGTCCCAGACTTCCCTGGAGGTGGGGCAGCTGGATTTTTTTTTGCAGTCTGTGTTCCAAATCTCTGGATCCTCCTCTGGGCTCCGACTTCCTGTCAGGTGGACTGGGCTTGTGGGGGCCTTCAGCTCATCTCTGACTCTGCAAGGAACCTTCTCCCTCTGGCTCCACGGGGAGCCTTCTGCCAGATTCAAGCAGTCTTTATTGAAGAAAGGTCTGTGTTCTAAAAGGCTCTTTGGAGACAGGCACACTCGTTCGTGCGCCCTGTCTGCCCTGGCCGTGGGTGCCTGCTCTCCCTCTGGGTTTGGACTGTTGGCCTAAAGGGGCCTGGCTTGGGAGAACTTACCAGCTCACCTCTGACTCCTCTGGGAGCCTTCTGCTGGTTTCAAGCAGTCTTTATTGAAGAAAGGTCTCTATTCTAAAATCGCGATTTGGGGACAGGCATACTCTTCCCTGCGCCTGGTCTGCCCCGGCTATCGGTGCCCGCTCCCCCTGTGGGCTTGGACTGCTGCTCAGAAGGGGCCTGGCTTGGGCGAACTTCCCAGCTCACCTCTGACTCCTCTGGGAGCCTTCTGCTGGTTTCAAATGGTCTTTACTGAAGAAAAGGTCCCTATTCTATGGGGTGTTGGTGATTATTTTCCTGGTCGCTAGGTGGCACCAGAGATCTCTCCTAGTGTCCCTGGGGAGCTGTTTTTTTTTAATCCCGTGGGACAGGGTAACAGAGTGGGAGTGGTGGGGAAAGCCTCAGTGGCTTTGGGGTGCTGTGTCTGCCTTGTGCTCAACAGTTGTGGGGATCCCACGCACCGAATTTCATGCCCCGGGTCTCAGTTCCAAAGCCCTCAGGTCCAGGACGCGGGCTGTAGTCCAGTTCAGTGTCCACAGAAATGGCGCCTTTTGCACCCCGCTCCTGTGTTCCGGCGCCTGCTTTCTGATTACTCAGTGAGGGACATTCACCTCAGCAAGGGTCCCCGCGCATCTCCCCGCAAGCTTAGGTCGCAGGCGCGGGGATCTGGGCTGCTGTGCTCCGCGTATCCTTTTCCAGCACGCTGCTTTTCAGCGCAAGCTTACCGGCTGGCCTGGGGCTGTGTGTAGGTCTCCTGGAGTCTTTGTTTTTCTCTAATGGTGCCTGGAGCTGTTCGCTCACCTCCACAACGAATCTTGCAGGGTTCTCTGCAGCCCCAGTTCACGGGGTGTGGTGGCTGTAATAGTTCCTTTCCATTCACTGTCCTGCTTGATGCGTAGTTTGTTCTTGTTGGTTGTTTTAGTTTTTTTGTTTTTTCCTCCTTCCTGTTGGTCAGAGAGTGCCGACTCTGTGGGTGGGGGAGGGGAGCAGGGTTCTGAGCTTTCCTCCCTTCTAGTCCTCTTTTATGGCAACTTTCTTCTTCGGATAGTTTGCTGGAGTCACCCATTTATCTTCCGTGTCCCAGTTCTCACTGGGACCTGCTGCTTTTCCTCCCTATTAACTTTTTTTAAATGGGAGATCTTACTCGCAGAGTTTCCTCGCCACCATGTTTATCTGCCTTCTGCATTTATTCTTGTTTTAAAATATTAACATAAAAGATTTGAGTGGAGGGCCTCCCCAGTGGCGCAGCGGTTGCCCGCAGCCTCTGCAGTGCCGGTTCGATCCCCGTCTGCTCCCCGGCCACCAGAGGAGGGTCCCACATGGCTCGCAGACCTCTCCTGCTGCCTGCTGCTCCCCTCAGCAGTATACTTCAGTCCTTCTGTCTGTTCTGTTCCCCGCTCTGGCTTTGGTGAATCCTCTCACCCTTCCGTGCTTCTGACTGTACCCAGTGCTTGTATAAATAAATAAATAAATCTTAAAAAAAAAGAAAAGAAAAATGAGTTTAAAAAATAAAATGACTATTAAAAAAAAAGATTTGAGAGTAGAATCTTTACAAAATAGTCACTTGACTCTGTGGAAGAGTTTACTTCCATTTTCATCCTGTCCTTTATTGACCTGAAAAAAATGATGGGATGACTGAACTTTGTAATTACAGTTTGCATAGAGCACCCACTCCCTACATTAGGCCATCAACCCAGTCCTTATTCCGTCTACCAGCCCTGATTCAAATGTGGATTCTAACAAAACCTCTTGCCTGGGAAAATGACCCAGTTCTCTGCTCTTCAGATCCTACTCTAGTGCATCTTGACAGGGACATCTACTAGACAGAGAACATTTTTCTGCCATAATTCAAAGACTAGGAAACCCTGAAGCAATTCTAGTCACTATAGAGGCACTTGAAAAAGAGAACATATAGCAAAATAAAGAGGAGAAAGTTGAATTAAATTTTTAGTTAATGAGTTTCCTTTTTAACTCATTTCTCATCTAACAACTGCATTTGAAGTCTTTTTAGAGTTTTGGATGATAACAAACTAAAATTGGAAATCAAACTGGTATGCATCTCTCTGTCTTTGTCCCTCCGTCCATTCATCCATCCATCCATTTTTACTATATACTTGGTTATCCTCAAATTTAATTTTCAGTTGAATACCATGTATATTGACATTTTAGATGCCAATGTAGAAATGAGTTGTATATACAAATTTGATATTTTCAGTTGGGACTGGCCATCAAAAAAGTAATTATTTAGAACTGGAAATTACTGTTATTTTAAATTATAATTCTGCCAGAAGACTGCTGGAGAGAGATGGGTCAGGGGAAAGACTCCTGGTCAGTCTGGTTTAGAGGTGCCAACCAGTGCAGAGCCTGGTGGAGGTTGGACACCTGCTACTTGGCTGCAATTGTGCCTGAAATCCCATATGGGTCCTCCAGGTAATGATTATGCACTACATTTGCTAACAAATCATGTGCAACTGCTAAGGGCAGTGGCATAAATATACTCCATGTCACATCAAATCTTCCTGCAGCAGAGGCAACAGGTGAGCTTCTGCACATGTCCAGCAACTTCTTCAGGTTCTTTTCCATCTGTAAGATGTGGCATCATAGTTTGTCAGGGCTCTGGGCAAGGCAAGTGGCTTCAGGGAGATGAGTGCCCACATGTATCTGATACACGCTAACCAGGGGTCTGTCCATCTCTTCATTCTCCTGGTGTTTTGATAGAGGACCCTTGAGGAGGTCATGGATGCTGTATGTCTGCACCACTGGTGAGACTATAGGGATGTATACCCCATAGACTATGAAGATTCTTCTGTCAGAAACCCACCTGGAGCTTCATGATAAGATGAACAGATTATATACATATGTTTGTAGGTATGAATATAATCTGTGGCTTTGTGGAGACCACTTGCTAGAGAGGAGTGAACATATAGCAGATATATCTGTCTAACTGACTTAAATTTAGTGAATTGAGATATGCAATACAAATGATATGTCTTTAATTATCAGCCACATTAGACACGTTCCGTTAGTGACCTAGCATATTTGCCAAATTAAAATTGATGTTCTCATATTTTATGAAATTTATGCAAACTTAATGACTAAGAATAATATGAATAAAACAATGTACTCATAAAAACTGTTAAATGCTAGAATCAGTCAAAATCAAATTGGGTAGAAATTAGTCAAGCTAACAATATCTTCAAGCATTTATTTTGTGTGTTATGTATCTAGCACAGAGCCAGGAATTTGGGAGATAGTAAATATTTATATAAAACTTTATTTCTATTTAATTATTGCAATGATGGCATCTATGTCCTATATACCACATGCTGAGTGTGATCACTTTTTATGTTAACTTGATTTGACAGAACTAGTCTCTAGATTTGCTTTTCTTATAGATGTCTGTCTGGTACTGGTAAGTTACAAAGGCTGCCCTCTCCCAAGAGTAGCAAGGTAGTGGTCATTTTGTAGGATATACATATAATTTGTTCCTGTCATTAAAATACTAATCTGTATGCAACTGTGAAGGGATTTTGCAGATGTGATTAAAGTCCCTAAACGGTAGACTTAATAAAAGGAAGAATACCACTGGTAGGGTCAGTTTAATCAGGGAAGACCTTTAAAAGAAAAATTAAGCTTTCACTCAAATCAGGAATGCATAGAACTTCTGCAACTAAAATTGTGCACTCTTCCTTCTGAACATTTCTTTCTGAACATCTATGAAAAGATTATTATGACCTGTGGGTTCTAGCCTGCTCAACCTCTTCTCTTCCTGACTGCCTGTCCTATGGCCTTTAGAATTGCTTAGCCAGTCCCACCACTGTTCTAGCCAATCCCTTGAAGTAAATGTATCTCCTATGGGTTTTGCTTCTCTGATTGAACTCTCATTAATATATTCAGTTAATATTTCTTGACAAGTCACAGTCTTCTCAAAGGATTTACAATCTTGTACAAGAACTGGTTCATGAAAACAAGATGAATGTTAACTGATCCATAGACAATAGGTCTGGATTCATTTTAGTTGTAAACTTAAATGTGTGATATAGAAAATTAGCACTCTGGGATGGCAGGATAGCAAAGGTCTGTATGGCCAAGAATTAGCTAGAAAAATTTTACTAATGCAATTGAATTTGTCCATGAAGGATGTAAAATTTAAAGGGTCAGAGAACAGAAAACTGTTCTATTTACTGACTAGCATGAGCTGAGGTATTGTGATTATATTAACATGTTGAGTCAAGAGAATAGTAAGCTGGTATTTCACTTGTGATCAACACCCCACTTAAACTTTCACCTTACTTGTTCTGTAAGCAGCTGGAGAGGCATAGTGTGTCTAAATTATTATGAATTATCACCAAGAGAATGTCAGGTATTCAACACAAGCAATCTTCAGTTAAATAGTAACATTACTATTAATTTTTACTGTACTTCTACAGACTAAATTTAGGAATCTTTGATACAGTCTTTTGAAAGTGAAAAAAAGAGTAAAGGCTCATGAGCAAAGCCTCAAAAACAAAGATCTCTCTCCTGTTCCTGAACACAGTCAGGAACTTTCAAATTCCTTGGGCATGAGTTGATTAAAGAGTGACCTATAGTGTCAGAAGAGTCAAAGATGGTAGGTATGTGTCGGGATTGTGTGTGTGCAGATGGGATGGGTGGTGGTAAAAGCAGCTACTAATATTTGAGGAATGGTAATTCCAGAAGACTAAGAGTCTAATAAGAACCCTGAACGTTTTGGAGTTGCTGTGTTAGATCAAGAAAGATTATCTTTGTTTACTGAGAAACATTTGGGGAATCATTTAGAGTATACATTCTCACTGTATCTATATTTTTTCATCATTTTTTGTGAACATTAAACAATTCTGATAGGTGTATTCTTTGGGGGAAATGAAATAAAGGTCCCTAAATGTGTTAATTTTAGAAAGCAATCACAGTGATCGCAGTTATAGGAGAAAATAACAAGTATGTGTATAGAATCTTGTCATTTACAAGGCACTGACTTCTGTGCCACATAATGGACAGATCATGGTAATCCTATGATACTGATTTAGACTTTATAAAATTTAAGACCTTCACCACTTCCTCCTAATCAGGACATCTTCATCCTGAAGTGGTTTGCAAGCTGTTAAACTCTTGAATTAACAGGTTCATCCTCCAGTCCTTTGAGTATCTCCCATTTTCCACAGTCTCAATTACCCATCTGGGGTTCTTGACTCTCTACCACCCATTCATTGATCAAAATGGCTAATATCTAACTCAGTAGGGAACCTCCAGGTCTTTGCTCTAAAACTTTCCTGGCTTCTCTTTTTGATTGAGTGGTACAAGGGTAATGCTAGTTAAGTATCTTTTTTTTCTAAAGATTTATTTATTTATGCGTACAAGAACTGGAGTACAGGCCAGAGGTGTGGGGGGAGGTGAGAGGATTCACCAGAGAGAGAATGGAGAGCAAAACCGGCAGAATGACTGAAGTAAGCTACTGAGGGGAGCAGTGGGTGAGTCAGGAGAGGTCTGCTGCACTATGTGGGTAGCTCCCTGGCCTGGGATTGAACTCACCCTGCAGTGATAGTTTCACAGGGTGCATCTTAAGCTCTTGCACCACCAGGGAGGCCCTGGTTAAATATCTTAAATCACATTCTCTGGTTACTAATTTTACATTAGTTTTTCAGCCTTCAAAATTTTTGAAATCTGTCACCATTGATGTCTTTCTGCTTTCTTTTGCTTTGGGGATTTATGCCTTAAAGGTACCAATAGTATGATTTCAATAGAGTTTCAGGAGGTATAAGAAATCAGTGCATTAGTAAGTATGCTTTATTTAAGTATAAGTTTGATATATAATCTTAAAGGATTCTGAAACCATCCACTGGAATGAAATTTATACAAAAGCATATTGTGAAGCCTTGTTAATAAGTGCTGCATGTAATAAAAAATTTAGTTCTTGATGTAATGATTGGAAGTGTTAGGTTAAATAAAGTCAAATATATCCCATCCACCAGCTTTTTAGTATCGGTTTAGTATCTATTGTTCATGGTTAATTTCTGAGTCAGGCTTAAAATATTCTGTGGTTCTCATAATTTTACCCCCAAAGATGACTCCTCCCTTTTTAAATGAATCAAAGATATCTTTTTAAGGTAATAACACCTTATCATTAGCATTATTTTAGAGGGTTGTGCATAAATTGAGGATGCTTGTGTTATATTATCTGGACACCCCACACTCCTGTCCAATGTCTCTTCTGAATATCACAAAGAATCTGGGAAATATATTTCTCAGAGTTCCCTTCTCTTAGTAATCCCAGATTTGATCTTACCCCTGAAAGTAATTTGAAAAAGAATAAATCATTATTCACCAGACATCGTGTAGCCAGATGTGCACTCAGAAGTGAGCTCTTGAGAACCACCAGCTAAGTGAATTCAGTGTGCCAGTTCATAGATGCTTCTGAGAGATTAGAGAATTGCAGTATCTTTTAACAAAACCTTCAAGCAAAGCCATTTAGTCCTTTGGGCTGAGATGACTTCTCTAACTTCAGAGGCAGATCCCTTACTTAACCTTTGGCAGAAGCTCCCCTGATCTCTAGTTTATAAAAATGTATAAACCCCTAACTTTTATGAAACCCCTTAGAACCCCTGATTCAGGTTTATAGTTGCTTGTTGATTTTGATTTTTACTTTGTATTAATTAGTCTTTTTCCTGGTCCCTTATTTAGGTTTTCTAAATTCCTGCTATGAGTGAGACCATCCGGTATTTTTCTTTTTCTTTCTGACTTATTTCACTGAGCATGATCCCTTCTAGCTCCATACATGTTGCTGCAAACTGCATGTGTTTACGCTACCGGCAGGGACGGGGGGAGGGAGAGGAAGGATTAGGGTCAAAATAAGGGGGGGTTTGCAATTGTATGGGGAATATAACCAAAATGAAAATTCATACATTGTGCAAAAATGAAAAATGATATAAGAATTTTATAAAATAAAATATTAAAAAAAAACAATACATTAGAACCCTGATTCATAGAATGGCTTCTTTTTTCCTGATGAACCACAACTGATTCAATATTTATAGTGTCAGTGATTCAATTAGAAATATCAGTATACCTGCCTATTCATTTATTAAAATAACCACTTGGGATTTTTCATGAGATACACTGAACTTCAGGAAACTAATATTTAGAGCATTTTTCTATAATCTTTTCTAATTTAGGGCTCACAGTGTGACCAAAAATGATGATTTAATTCTTAGAGGTAAATCTTTACCCCAAAGGTTTCAGTACTACTTAAATTACCAATACCTTGCCCAGTATATGTAAATTGGACTTTGAAAAGGATAATTACATAATAAACTATTCTACAGAATGGTACATGGAGTTTGTATAAATTAATACTATTGGTTTGATGAGCTTTGTTATGGGAAAATAGCCCTTCAAAATTGGAGTATGAGGACTAAATGGCGATTTTAAGGGCAAACATAAAATAAGCAAAACCAAAAAAAACACAAAACACTAAAACATCTCAACAACTTTCTTTTCCCTATACCAGGGAAAATAAACAAGTCACCTGGTATCTCTCTCCCTGTATTATCAGTTATGCATCTATTAAGGTTCAACCCAAATGCACATTCTTTGGAAATTGCATATTAAAAACCAACTTATTCTTTTCTTAAAAATATTTTATTTTATATAATTCTTACATCATTTTTCATTTTTGCACATTTTCATTTTGGTTATATTCCCCATACAGTTGCATACAGTTGCACCCCCCCCTTATTTTGACCCTAGTCCTTCCTTCCCCCCATCCCCCTGCCCAATAGTGTGTCTCTGGTTTATAGTTGCTTGTTGAAAAATCAACTTATTCTTTAACAGTTTTGAGTCCAGAGACCAGGACTCTGTGTTCTGTGAGCTCCTGCAGGACTAGGGCCAGGTCTCTTTGTACAGAAACTTGAATAACAAAGTTTAGTGCCAACATATTAAAAAAACTAGCAACAACAAATGTTGGTGAGGGTGTGGAGAAAAAGGAACTCTTCTGCACTGTTGGTGGGAGTGCAAACTGGTCCAACCACTATGGAGACCTGTGTGGAGATTTCTGGACCTACTAAACATAGAGCTTCCATATGATCCAGCAATTCCACTCCTAGGTATTTACCCAAAGGACACAGAAACATCAATTCCAAAGAACACCTGCACCCCTATGTTTATAGCAGCACTGTTTACAATAGCAAAGCTTTGGAAACAGCACGAATGCCCAAAAATAGATGAGTGGATCAAGAAGATGTGGTCCATATACACCATGGAATATTACTCAGCATTCAAAAAAGATAAACACATGCAATTTGCAGCAACATGGATGGCGCTGGAAGGGATCATGCTCAGCAAAATAAGCCAAAAAGAAAAAGAAAAATACCGGATGGTCTCACTCATAGCAGGAATCTAGAAAACTTAAATAAGGGACCAGGAAAATGAATAACTATAAGAAAGTGAAAATCAGAATCAACAAAAAACTATGAACCAGAGACACTTTTTGGGGGGTGGGGGGAGGGGAGGGATTGGGGTCAGAATGGGGGGGTTGCAATTGTATGGGGAATATACAAAATAAAATTTATTATTTAAAAAAAATTAGTGCCAAAGTGCTCCTTTGTGTTGATTTTGGGGGCTAGATACTGACTTGTCTTTTCTGTTGTATGCATGTCTCACTTCTACTCCACTTATTCAATGGGAGACTGAGTAGATGCAACCAAAGATCAGTTCAATCTAAGTTGCATGTGTTCTCACTGAGGCCAATGAAGATGGATGTTAACACACAGACTTTTTAGTTCTTTAAGTAATGTGTGTCGTGAGCTCCCCAATCTGAGAAAAATCATAAAAAGGCATACATGATTTACATGCCAGTCAGTGAGAATGTGCAGGTACTTCCTATGTGTCTAGCATTACATTAATTACAGATTATTCTCATCATCAATAAGTAATAGTATTTTTTGTTTCTCACACAGAATAAATAAAATATGTAAAGACTCATTACTTTCTCCAAAAGAGAGTCAAAATTTTGTTGCTCTGAGTGAAATTTCAATGCATATGAGTTCATCGTAAATTCTTGAATGGATTTATTTTAATCTAGCACAGGGCAGAGCAGATTCAGTGTAGCACATCATTCCTCCTCACAACAATGAGTCTTGTTTTTAAGGATGGTCTGGAGGATTCTACAGTCTCAAAAAATGAATGACGCATGTTTGTTGAAATACCATCAACCTAAAAACAGAAAAAACCTCTTATAAGGCCAAATTCAGTTGTTTATTCAATTTTCTAAGCACATTTCCTTCTAAAACACAGCCAGAGAAATATTTGTTCAAAATGCAGTCTACAAAATTATTGCAATTTCCCCAAATTGTCAGTTAGCATAGGCAGGTTTTTAATAAGACTGCAGACTCTTAAACCTCTAATAATCAACATTATCTAGTTATATCCAGGGTTAGTCTTAGAGATGGTGTCTGACTTGGGAGACTGTCACTGAATGATTTCATTACTTGGTCTTTTTTGGTCTTCTAGTCACTCACTACCAAACACCCTAATGAGAAAAGCAAAACAAAAGAAAATGAAACTTATGTCATTCTTTTGTCAACCTATGGTATAGTTTTAGCATTCTGTTTACTTTTTTTGTATTAGTATTTTTGAAAATTGGCATTTCAAATAGAATACCTCAGTAACATTTGTGCCTTTTTTCAGACATCTCCCACTAGGTTTTTTCTTTATTCATATTGTTACACCATGTATTTAGACACTCAAGGGTCAAAAATCCATTTCTTGACTTATAAACTAAAAAGCATTTGGAAATAAACTTACATGCTCATCAATTTCAAAGATAAGTTTTAAGTATGTAGTTTATTGTTTATTGCTTTTACTGTCCTTGCTTATTTACTGGACTTTACGAACAGGAGGTCTTCAGTATGACTATATAGTTTTTATTGCAGTATTTTAAGAACTGGGTAGATATTCCCAGGGAAATGGTTAAAATCCAATTGTTTGGTAGAGGTAATTCTGACCCAGCATGGCAAATGGTGATAATGACTCATATTTTCTCATAATTGAACCAGGAATAGAAGAGGCTAAGCCCATCATCATTGTGCCGGCTTTGGTTCAGATGTGGAGAAATAAAGTTTCTGTTTTTTTCATAGCCACTTAGTTAATTTTCACTTTTTAATAACTCCATTCAGTAGGCTCTTTTGTTTTTTATCAAACTTTTCTAGTTGTGAGGATATATTTAAAATAGCGCGCGCGCGCGTGTGTGTGTGTGTGTGTGTGTGTATATATGCACACTAGCTGACATTTAACAGAAATAATATGAAGGTATCCAGGAAACCTAAAAATTTTCAACCTCAATAAATACTAAGAAAATGGGGAAAAAAGCATATGCATAATATTAATATCAATAATTTAGATTTAATGATTTAAATAAAGTGCAGAATCTGGAGTACATTTGGCATTAGTCATGGCATCAGTGTTAGTTTCTCTCCCTTACTTGGAAGTGCTACATTCTCCACAGAGGCAAAGGTGAAGTTTGTGGTGCAAGCTATTTATTAGAGATCAACACCTTTGAAAGGAAGAGGAGGAAATAGGATTGAGTAGAGGAGATGTCAAACTGAAATTCAGCTCTGACAGTCTTGACCCACTTGGTGAGGGAATTTGTAGTGAGTGTGGCCTTTCATCATTGTCTTATGTGAGGTTTAATGGCAGGAATTTATTACCCTCTGCCCCCATCCCCTCCACCTCACTCCGGCACTGGATGTATGCTGCCCTGGGAACAGCGTGAGCCCCAGCAAGGTGGGTCTCTCGGGGAGCTTCCAGCTGGAGACGTGTCTTTTAATGGCACTTTGTGTAGTTTGGCAGAAAATGTTTCACTTTCAAAGGGGATCTTTGTGTTCACCACATTTGCTTGCTGTGTTACTAGGATCTGCTTCTTAAACCTTCACTTTGGAGGGCAGTTAGTAGGAAGAGCTACAGCCCCTGTGACTGAAGCTGGTTTGGTGTTCATAATGGGCACTTAGTTGTCTCTCCTTTAGGATTCATTTAGAGTCTTCTTAATCTTAACAACCATCTGTGCTCACCATAATGGCCTACTACAGTCATGACCTAGACCCTCAATGCAGGAGATATGGGTCCCGAGTTGCCATGCTGTTCTTAGTCAAAGTCTGACTAACCCTGAGACAGTTCATTGGGAAATAGCAAATATAACTTGTCAGAATTTCCTGTATATAGTCAAAATGAATGAGTCTTTTAAATTCCATCCTCCCCACTCACTGAATACAAGCTGTCTGGGAAGTGCAGAACCTCAGGTGGAAGTGAGTTAAAAATTTTAGATTTGTTGTCCATGTATGTGTGGCTTTATTTCTGGGTTTTCTATTCAATTCCTTTGGTCTGTGTGTCTGTTTTTGTTCCAGTACCATGCTGTTTAGTTATTATGGCTTTGTAGCATAGTTTGAGGTCTGGGAGTGTGATACCTCCATTCTCTTTTTTAGTCAGGTGCGCTTTGGCTGTTTGAGGTTTTTTTTGTGGCTCCATATGAATTTCATCAATATTTGTTCTATTTCTTTGAAGAAAGCCATTAAGATTTTTATTGGGATTGCATTGGATGGAGATTGAAGGGATTATGCTCAGTGAAATAAGTCAGAAGAAAAGAAAAATGTCGATGGTTTCACTTGTGGGAGGAATATAGGGGAACCAAATAAGGAATCAGGAAAAATAATAACAATAAATAAAATCCAAAAGTAACAGGCAACTATAAGTCAGAGACATTCTGTGGGGAGGTAGAGGGAGCAAAACAGGGGAAGTGGGGAATTGCTAGTTTTGATTGTTAAATAAATAAAATATCGGGGCCTCCCCAGTGGCGCAGCGGGTGAGTCCTGGGTTGCGAAGCTGCCCGCAGCCTCTGCGGCACTGGTTCTTTCCTCAGCTGCTGGGAGAGGGTCCCACATGGCACGCAGACCTCTCCTGCTGCCCCGTTGCTCCCCTCAGCAGTGTACTTCGGTCCTTCTGCCTGTTCTACTCTCCGCTCTGGCTCTGGCGAATTCTCTCACCCTCCCGCGTTTCTGACTGTACCCAGTGCTTGTATAAATAAATAAATAAATCTTTAATAAATAAATAAATGAATAAAATATCGTTAACTATTAAAAAAGCAGGGGAGGGAAGAGCACAAGGGATTATGGTGATGGTTCACGGGTGAATTGGTGGTAGGAATTTTATGGGGACTACATCTGAGAGGAGAAAGCAAACATTGTACAAAGATGAACAGTTATGCAAAATATATATAAATAAATTAAAAAATTTAGATAGACCTTAAAAGACTGATAACAGAAGGCATTTTTTTTTTTTTGAGCACATGCTTGGCCCCCTCAGTTTTCCTTATCGTAGGATCTGAGCACTGTGTTTTCAGGTCCAAGGACCTAAACATGTTGATTCCAGGTCTGCCATAGTAAATCAAAGTGAAGAGGCAATCTTGTCCAGTAGCAATTACAGTTAGAACAGTTCAGCATGAATGAGGCAGGAGTCTGGGCTTTCACTGTCCTGCTTGTTAACCTTGCCAGTCTTTTACCCAGTCACTGCAGTCAGGATAACTGGATTCTCCTGTTATTTCCAGGTAATGACCACCACGGTGGTCAGAGAGGAGTGGCGTCCCACTCAGCATCTGGAATCAATTAATTATAGAAAATGTACCATTAGTTACCGGACTGAAGGAGGAGGAATACCAGGCAGCCAAACAAAACCTGATACCCAGAATAAATTAAGATGCAACTATAAAACATCTACATTAAACAGCTAGCATTAAAGTCAAAGGCTTTAAAAAGTCCTGGGATCAACATGTTTAGGTCCTTTTGTTCAGACCTCTAAGTAAGGAAAAAAGAGAAGCACAGATTCCTTTTAGCCAGTGTAGGGGTAGCAGCAGTACTGACCGCACAATTCTATTGAAAGGGATGTACTCTTACTATTTGCTGATGAAAAATAAAACACATAGCTACAGCAATGTAGTCTGTTGGTTAGCAGGACATTCCCCAAATTTTATTTTGATGTTTATTTTTCTTACATAGAATAAGTGAGTCCATTTAGGAAAATCGAAGACTTTCTGAGTATTTACATCAGAAATAATACATGCAAAGAATATGAAATCTGTTAAATCTAATAAACACGAATCTATTAAACCTGTTAAATCTATCAAAGACAAACAGGGCATGGTCTGGCAACTCAGATTAGTAGCAGCAGCAACAGCAGCAGCTACAGTCAACATGAGGCTGGCAGTAGAGGGAGGCAGTTTAGTTAAAGAAACCAACTGAGTGGAGTTACTCAGTTCATTGCCCGCAGACCAGACTGATGGCAACTCGAGCTACACAGGAGATGTAATTACTACCAGAGACATTCCCCAACTTTAAGAGGGAAGGAAGTAGAGAAATAGCCTGGCTTTTCCCTCTGCTAGCTTTCTAGCCTCACCAGCCCCTCTTAGTAGTGGAGCTGAGTAACAGCCCAGTTTGTAACCAGTCAGCTAATACAGTGCATCCCCCATACATATATAGCAGTGGTTGGAAAGGATAAAGAATGCACCAGACATCAAGGTCAAGAAATGATACCTGTAGTCACAATGAAGGCACTATCAATCTTAGGCTAACTGCCTTAAATTAGAGGTGAAGCAGATAAAGGCTAGTTCAGAGACTGAAATATATATTCTCTCCTTTCATAAGTCTCATTCGTCAAAGTCCCCCAAAAGAGAAAATTGTTCCTGATAGTTATTTCTCCAAACCTCTTATTGGTGACACAATAGCCTCTTTTCACTTTCCATGGGACTTATAACCTGGAAAACCATTAGTAATCTTTACCTCATAAAGATTGGGGGAAGCCAGCACTGAAACAGTTTGGAGCCACAGGATAATAGTAAAAGTAAAATTTACTTTTTAAATTCTGTGACTTAATGAAGAACAACTGCTATTAATTGGGAAATAAGTGTTACAACTTATGCTTAATTATTCCTTAGAAATTGCATATTTCAATCTTTGAAATTGTAATGCATAAAAGACCACATAGAGATAAAGTTCATTAAAGCTTTTGCCCAATGAAATATTGGACACTAGTGGCCATTTACGATCTACTGGGTCTCTGTATACATCAGTAGTTAGGGAGATTCTTTAGCATGGGACATAAGAAGAAATTAAAGTGACTGATTTGCTGAGGTGGCTTAAACTCATGTTCTATAATGAAAATAATGGATTGTTTTCACTAGATATTTACATATAATGTTTGGTTTTGGTCTGATAAATCCCATTTTGTTATTAAAATATTCTTTTTATACATTTGTGAATTGGGTTTGCTAATATTGAGGATTTTTATGCCTATGTTAATGAAATATATTGGTATACAGTTGTTTGTCCTACAAATTTGTAAGTGTCTATATGGGTGTTTTTATTTATTTATTTATTTTTTTGAAGTTACCGAATAATAATATATATTTTTTAATAATAAATTTTATTTTTATATTCCCCATACAATTGCAACCCCCCCATTCTGACTCCAATCCCTCCCCTCCTGCCCCCCACCCCCCAAAAAGTGTCTCTGGTTCATAGTTTTTTGTTGATTTTGATTTTCACTTTCTTATAGTTATTCATTTTCCTGGTCCCTTATTTAAGTTTTCTAGATTCCTGCTATGAGTGAGACCATCCGGTATTTTTCTTTTTCTTTTTGGCTTATTTCGCTGAGCATGGTCCCTTCCAGCGCCATCCTTGTTGCTGCAAATTGCATGTGTTTATCTTTTTTGAATGCTGAGTAATATTCCATGGTGTATATGGACCACATCTTCTTGATCCACTCATCTATTTTTGGGCATTCGTGCTGTTTCCAAAGCTTTGCTATTGTAAACAGTGCTGCTATAAACATAGGGGTGCAGGTGTTCTTTGGAATTGATGTTTCTGTGTCCTTTGGGTAAATACCTAGGAGTGGAATTGCTGGATCATATGGAAGCTCTATGTTTAGTAGGTCCAGAAATCTCCACACAGCTCTCCATAGTGGTTGGACCAGTTTGCACTCCCACCAACAGTGCAGAAGAGTTCCTTTTTCTCCACACCCTCGCCAACATTTGTTGTTGCTAGTTTTTTTAATATGTGCCATTCTCACTGGTGTAAGATGGTATCTTATGGTAGTTTTGATTTGCATTTCCCTGATGACAAGTGATGTTGAACATTTTTTCATATGCCTGTTGGCCATTTGCATTTCCTCTTCAGAGAAGTTTCTTTTTAGCTCTTCTGCCCATTTTTTGACTGGGTTATATTCTTTGTTGTTGTTGAGGCTCATCAGCTCTTTGCAGATTTTTGTGATCAGTCCTTTATCATTAGTGTTGGGTGCAAAAATGTTCTCCCAGTCAGTGGGGTTTCTCTGTTTTTGTTATTGTCTCTTTTGCTGTGCAGAAGCTCTTTAATTTGATGTTTACCTTTGCCAGCTGTTTATCTTTGCCTTCACTATTACTGCTTTGGGTGATGTGTCTGTAAAGATGTCTTTGATGTGCAAATCCCATAGTGTTTTGCCTATATTTCCTTCAATATATTTTATGGTTTCAGGTCTTATGTCTAGTTCTTTAATCCATTTTGAGTTGATTTTTGTGTATGGTGTGAAGTAGTGGTCAAGCTTCATTCTTTTGCATGTAGCAACCCAGTTTTCCCAGCACCATTTATTGAACAAACTTTCTTTGCTCCAATGCACAGTCTTTGCTCCTTTGTCAAACATTAGTTGACCATAAATCTGTGGGTTTATTTCTGGATTTTCTATTCAATTCCATTGGTTTGTATGTCTGTTCTTGTTCCAATACCATGCAGTTTTTTTTTTTTAATTTTTTTTTTGTTTTTTTTTTAAGATTTATTTATTTACATTTTATATATACAAGCACTGGGTACAGTCAGAAGCGCGGGAGGGTGAGAGAATTCACCAGAGCCAGAGCGGGGAGCAGAGCAGGCAGAAGGACTGAAGTACACTGCTGAGGGGAGCAGCGGGCGGCAGGAGAGGTCTGCGCACCATGTGGGACCCTCCTCCGGTGGCCGGGGAGCAGCCGGGGATCGAACCGGCACCACAGAGACCGCGGGCAGCCTCGCAACCCAGCGCTCAACCGCTGCGCCACCGGGGAGGCCCACCATGCAGTTTTGATGATTATGGCTTTGTAGTATAGTTTGAAGTCTGGGAGTGTGATGCCTCCATTTCCTTCTTTTTTTTAATTTATTTATTTATTTATTTTTTTTTATAGAGGCATGCTTTATTTATTTGTTTGCTGGTTTGTTTGTTTGTTTTGTTTATACATGCACTGGGTACAGTCAGAAGCGCGGGAGGGTGAGAGAATTCACCAGAGCCAGAGCGGGGAGCAGAGCAGGCAGAAGGACCGAAGTACACTGCTGAGGGGAGCAGCGGGCGGCAGGAGAGGTCTGCGCGCCATGTGGGACCCTCCTCTGGTGGCCGGGGAGCAGCCGGGGATCGAACCGGTGCCACAAAGGCCGCGCGCATTTTCGCAACCGAGCGCTCAACCGCTGCGCCACCGGGGAGGCCCTCCTTCTTTTTTTTTCAGTAGAGCTTTGGCTATTCGGGGTTTTTGGTGATTCCATATGAATTTCATCAATAATTGTTCTATTTCTTTCAAGAATGCCATTGAGATTTTGATTGGAATAGCATTGAATCTGTATATTGCTTTTGGTAGGATGGCCATTTTAATAATGTTTATTCTTCCAATCCATGAGCAGGGGATGTCTTTCCATTTCTTTGTGTCTTCTTCTATTTCTTTTAACAGTGTTTTATAGTTTTCTTTGTATAGGTCCTTTACCTCTTTTGTTAGATTTATTCCCAAATATTTGATTTTTTTTGTTTCGATAATAAAAGGGATGGTTTTTTTGATTTCTTCTTCTTCAGATTTATTGTTTGTGTATAGGAAGGCTACTGACTTTTGCGTGTTGATTTTGTATCCTGCCACTTTACTGAATTGATTGATGAGTTGAATTAGTTTTTCTGTGGAGATTTTGGGGTTCTCTATGTATATTATCATATCATCTGCAAATAGTGATAGTTTGGCTTCTTCTTTTCCTATTTGGATTCCTTGGATGTCTTTCTCTTGTCTTATTGCTCTGGCTAGGACTTCCAGTATTATATTGAAAAGCAGTGGTGAGAGTGGACATCCTTGTCTTGTTCCAGATCTTAATGGAATTGCTTTCAGCTTTTCACCATTGAGAATGATACTGGCTGTTGGCTTGTCATAGATGGCCTTTATGATGTTGAGGTATGTTCCTTGTATCCCAAGAATTTCAAGGGCTTTTATCATGAATGGGTGTTGCACTTTGTCGAAAGCTTTCTCAGCATCTGTTGATATTATCATATGGTTTTTATATTTCTTTTTGTTGATGTGTTGGATAATGTTGATTGATTTTCGGATGTTAAACCATCCTTGTGTCCCTGGAATGAATCCTACTTGGTCGTGGTGAATTATCTTATGGATACATTGTTGGATTCTGATAGCTAAAATTTTATTGAGGATTTTTGCATCAGTGTTCATTAGGGAGATTGGCCTATAGTTTTCCTTTTTTTGTGTTGTCCTTATTCGGTTTTGGTATTAGTGTAATATTGGCTTCATAAAACGTGTTTGGTATTGTCCCTTCCTTCTCAATTTTTTGGAAGAGTTTGTGAAGGATAGGCACTAATTCATCTCTGAATGTTTGGTAGAATTCATTTGTAAATCCATCAGGTCCTGGGCTTTTGTTTTTGGGGAGGTTTTTGATTACCATTTCAATTTCGCTAATTGTAATTGGTCTGTTTAGGTGTTCTATTTCTTCTTTATCTAGCTTTGGGTGATTGTAGAGTTGTAGGAATTTGTCCATCTCCTCTAGATTGTTGAACTTGTTTCCATATAATTGTTCATAGTAGTTACTGATTATTCTTTTGATTTCTGTGTCCGTTGTGATTTCTCCTCTTTCATTTATGATCCTGTGTATTTGTGCTTTCTCCCTTTTTTCCTTTGTGAGCCTGGCTAGGGGTTTGTCTATTTTATTTATTTTTTTCAAAGAACCAGCCCAAAAAAATTCAAAGAATTTTTTAATTTCTTCTTTGATCTCCTCGTTAGTCCAGTGGTCTTCCAGTAGTGTGGCTTTTAATCTCCATGAGGTAGATAGTTCCTTGCCTTCTTTTTATGATTTATTTCTAGTTTGATGCCTTCATGGTCAGAAAAGATGGTTGGTATGATTTCAATCTTGGTGTATCTGTTGATGTTTGTCTTATGCACCAGTATGTGATCGATCCTGGAGAATGATCCGTGTGCGCTTGAGAAAAATGTGTACTCCGTTTTTTGGGGGTTTAGTGTTCTATAGATGTCTGTTAAGCCCAAATGCTCTAGGTCCTTATTTAGAGCTTTAGTTTCTTTACTTATTTTTTGTCTTGTTGATCTATCCATTGTTGATAGTGGTGTGTTGAAGTCTCCCACTACATATTTGTTTTCTCTGATGTCTGTTTTCAGAGATGACAACAGTTGTCTGATATATTTTGGTGCTCCTTCGTTTGGTGAGTATATGTTAATGAGTGTTATTTCTTCTTGAAATATTGTCCCTTTGATCATAATGTAGTGACCGTTGGGATCCATTTTTATTTTTTTGAGTTTGAAATCTGTTTTATGTGATATAAGTATAGCTGTTCCTGCTTTCTTTTTTGGCCCATTTGCTTGTAGGATTGTTTTCCATCCCTTAACTTTGAGTCTATTTTTACCTTTTGTAGCTAAATGTGTTTCCTGGAGACAGCAAAAGGTTGGGTTTTGTTTCTTAATCCAGGCTGCAACTCTGTGTCTTTTTATTGAAGAGTTTAATCCATTTACATTTAGGGTTAATATTGATATGTTAGCACCTGTATTTGCCATTGTGTTTGTCTTTACTTTGATTTTATTTATTGTTTTAATATCTTTTTTTTTTTTTTTGGCCTTCTTTCGTTGTTATTCGTCCCTCTGAGGTTCTGGCTTTAGGATTCCTTGTAGTAATTTTTGGAGTGGGGGTTTATTGGTAATGAAGTTCCATAGTTTCTGTTTGTCTGGGAAGGTCCTTATTCTTTCTTCATAGAGGAAGGAAAGCTTTGCGGGATAGAGTATTCTTGGTTGACATCTGTTTTCTTGGAGTCTGTTGACTGTGTCCCTCCACTCTCTCCTTGCCCGTAGTGTTTCTTCGGAGAAGTCTGATGTCAGCCTGATTGGTTTTCCTTTGAATGTTATCTGTTTCTTCCCTCTTGTCAGCTTCATTATTTTTTCTTTTCCTGGATTCTTGGGAGCTTCACTATTATGTGTCTTGCTGTATTTTTCCTTTCGTCATGGAAGTTTGGTGTTCTTCTTGCTTCTTGTATATCAATTTTCAGCTCCTTCTTCACATTTGGGAAGTTCTCTTCAATTATCTCCTGGAATATTTTCTCTGTTCCTACATCTCTCTCCTCTCCTTCTGGGATTCCTATAACTCTTACATTTCCTTTCCTCATGGTGTCCGATAGTTCCCGAAGTCTTTCTTCGTTCTTTTTCCTTCGTACTTCTCTTTCCTTTTCTGTTTTGGTTCTTTTTATTTCTGTGTCTTCAAGATTACTTATTCTTTCTTCCATTTCATCTATTCTGCTTTCATTGCTTTTCCCAGAATTCTTTAGTTCTTCCATTAATTCTTTGATCTCCTGCATTTCTTTTACTTCCCTCTTTAGGGACTCAGTTTCATTCTTCTGATCATTGATTATTTTTCCCTTATCATTGTTTTCCTTTATGAGTTCTGTCATTTTTTTAATCATGGCAATTTTAAATTCTCTCTGGAAGGCTCAGAAGTTCTTCCAAGTTACTGTCGTTGCAATCTGTGGGCTGGTTTTCTTTTTGTGGTGTGCTTCTTCCCTGAGGAGTTGCTGTGTTGCGTGTGGTTCTTCTACTCCCTACTGTCTGTTTTCTAATTTGTCGTATGCGTTGGGACACTGTGGTGCTGGGACTGGCTGGCATCTTGGGTGAGCTTCTCTGCTCCCCTCTGGCTCCTCCGGGAGCCCTCTGTCAGTTTCAAGCAGTCTTTACTGAAGAAAGGTCCCTGTTCTAAAATGCCGATGTGGGGACACACTCCCCTGTGCTCCTGGTCTGCCCCGGCGGTGGGTTCCCTCTCCCCCTCTGGGCTTGGACTCCAGGCCATAGGTTTTCTGGTGTGGGCGAACTTCCCCGGCTGACCTCTGGCTCCTGAGGGAGACTTCTGCAGGCAGTCTTTACTGAAGAAATGTCCCTGTTCTAAAATGGCGATGCGGGACACACTCCCTGCATGTCCAGTCTCAGGCACACTCTTCTGCGCGCCTGGTCTGCCCCTGCTTTGGGTACTCGCTCCCCCTGTGGGCTCAGACTACTGGTCGGCAGGGGCCCAGCGTGGGCTAACTTCCCAGCTGGCCACTGGCTCCTCCAGGAGCCTCTGCTGGTTTCAAGTCGCTAGTTGGCGCCAGAGGTCTCTCCTAGAGCTCTTGGGGAGCTTTTTTTTTTTTTTTTTCACTCCCTGGGACAGGGAACAGAGCGGGAATGGTAGGGTAAACCTCAACGGCTTTGGGGTTCTGTGTCTGCCTTGTGCCCCACTGTCGTGGAGAACCCACGCCCCGAATTTTGTGCTCCGGATCTCAGTTCCAAAGCCCTCAGGTCCAGGACGCGGGCTGTAGCCCAGTTCAGTGTCCACAGAATGGCGTCTTTTGCACCCCGCTCCCATGCCTGGGTGCCTGATTCCTGGATACTCAGTGAGGGACTTTCACCACAGTGAGGGTCTTCGCGCGCGTCTCCCTGCAAGCCTAGGTAGCTCGCGCGGGGACCAGGGCAGCCGCGATCCCAATCCGCGTTTGCTTTTCAACCTCGCTGCTTTTCTGCTCTATCCTGATCCCGATCCGCGTTTGCTTTTCCAGCCCACCGCTTTTCCGCGCGATCCAGATCCTGATCCAGATCCTTGTTTGCTTTTCCAGCACGCCGCTTTTCCGCGCAATCTTACCGGGCGGCCCGGGGCTGTGTGCTGGTCCTGGCCTCCTCCTGGGGGGCGGGGTCTGCAGGGTTCTCCGCAGCTCCCGTTCACGGGGTGTGGTGGCTGAAATAGTTCCTTTCCACTCATAGTCCCACTTGCTGCGTAGTTTGTTCTTGTTCTTCGTTTTAGTGTGTTTTTTTCCTCCTCTCTGCCGGTCGGAGAGTGCTGACTCTGTGGCTGGGGGAGGGGAGCAGGGTTCTGCGCTTTCCTCCCTTCTAGTCCTCTTTTATGGCAACTTTCTTCTTCGGGTAGTTTGCTGGAGTCGTCTGTTTATCTTCCGTGTCCCAGTTCTCACTGGGACCTGCCGCTTTTCCTCCCTATTAACTTTTTTTAATGGGAGATCTTACTCGCAGTGTCTCCTCTCCGCCATGTTGCTCCGCCCTCCCCTATATGGGTGTTTTTAAAAGGACTGTCATGCTCTGCTTAGCTCTTCCTTTCTATGCCATTTTGAGAAATTTATTCCTGGGCAGAGAGCTGAGGCACAAATGAGACTCAGCTTGTGCTTTTACCTTCTTTTAGAAATTGCAGCCTTTTATTGAATTTTGCAAAATATTTGAAACATTTATCTTACTTATTTGTCTCACTTTTGTAGTTGTTTAAGGTAGGAAGGTTAGACTGGAATATTTTGCTCACTGATGGCAGACAGTGGATTACCTTATAGAATATTCTGATATATGATAGGCTATTCTTTTTAAAAATATGTGGGCCCTTGTTACATACTTTCTAAGTCAGTTTATTACTTGCGTTGTATTTATTTATTCAATTAATGCATGTCAATTGCAGGCTGATTGCCACTACAATATCATGTATTGAATATGTGGTGAAGAGTTCAAAGAGTTGTGATATTTTGACTGTATGTGATATAAATACACTTAAAATTATAACATTAAAATAAATGATATTTTAGCTAAGATATGGAAACGACCCAAATGCCCAAAAATAGATGACTGGATCAAGAAGATGTAGTACATATACACAATGGAATATTACTCAGCAATCAAGAAAGATAAACACATGCATTTTGCAGCAACATGGATGGAGCTAGAAGGGATCATGCTCAGCATAATAAGTCAGAAAGAAAAAGAAAAATACCAGGTGGTCTCACTCATAGCAGGAATTTAGAAAACCTAAATAAGAGACCAGGAAAAAGACTAATCAATGCAAAGTAATAATCAAAATCAACAAGCAACTATAAACCAGAGACACACTGGGGGGAGGGGAATTAGGGAGGGGGGTGGGGAGCGGAAGAACTAGAGTCAAAATAAGGGGTGGGGGGTGCAATTGTATGGGGAATGTAACCAAAATGAAAATGCGTACATTGTACAAAGATGAAAAATGATTTAAGAAAATTATAAAATAAAATATTAAAAAAATATTATTTTACTGCATTTAATTGTACATGTAGGTTAATTGAGGAAAGTAGGTTCACTGTTCTACTTAGTGATAATTTCACATAATCTCTTCTTATAAAAAATTAAAAAAATTCTTTTTCTCTTATGTATAGGACTTGCATTGTTTTTTTAAATTAATTGTGGGCACTTCATGGGTTTTGGTGTTAGTTTTTCCCTTTACACTAGTGGAAAATGCTAGTATAAAATAAAGTCACTGCTTTTTATAGGGATCAGTAACTCATTTCTCTATGGAATCCCAATAGTTGTTTCTTTGGGACTTTCCTGGTAGAACTTACTGGACCTTTATTTCTATGAAACATGCTTTGCAAAATACTCACTATCATTATGAATTAATAGGTGTCTGTGTTTATCTTGTGTGAGCAGGCTGTGTATGCATTTTCTCTTCAGGGATTGGTATTCAGTGTAGTGTGGTCATAGGAGATTTTCCCTTTTGGATAGATCAGCTACTTCCTATTTAGAATCAGGGTTGAAAATAAACCCTGTGTGGCATGATGTCCTACTCTGTGAAACACCTGTAATCATCCTCCTGACAACAGATTTTTGGGTTTAACTATGTAAAATGCTATGGTGGTAAGGTTAGGCAATTTTCATTGGAAGGTGAGACTATAAGATTAAATCAGATTCCATCATTTATGAGTGTTTGTGTGTATATACATATGTTTAGTTTATATGTCTACCTGCAAACTCAATCTAGCCTTTAATAAAATGTATTTAGAATGGAAAAATTTTGACATAAATACCATGTTCAAATCATCTTTTTCTAAACATTAATAAGAGTTGAAATATTTCCTTTTAATTTAAAAATATATTTTATATAAAACATTCTGTACTTAAGATCATTGATTGTACTCAATACCATCTGGTTTTATTTATTTAAACATGGTTGCTAATAATATTTTTTTCAAAAAACTTTTACTGGTTTACCATTGTTTGATAATGCCATATAAGTTTTAGGAGGGTAGCTTACCATCTCTATATGTGTGTGTGTATATATATATATATATATATATATATATATATATATATACCTCACTTCACTCAATACCAGTCATACTATCAAACTGACAATCTCTAAACCCTCTTCCCACTATTTCTCCTTGGGCTCCAGTAATCACTGTATTTTTAACTTTTTTAAAAGAACTTTTTCTAGATTTATTTTTAATTTTTTAAATTATAATTGTGTTTATTGAAGTCACATTGATTTATAACATTATATATGTTTTAATGGTTTATTCACATCTTCTGCAGGTGCTTACAACCTGTTAGAGAAATGGAATAGATTTAATTTTTCTTGATTAATTTCTCCTTTTTGTAATTTGCTGTCCTAAGGAACAAAATGATGTATCTCTGCTTTTCAGAAAGATTTGGAATATGCTTACAAAGATTTTAAAGTCCTGAATTGTCTGTGTCATGAACCAATAGCACTCCAAAAAATAATAAAGCCTTACATAAATAATACAGGAAATAAACATTCTGTTTTCTGAACTATGGCTATATAAGGAATGATAGGAAAACATGTTTGCTTAGGCTGTCAGGTAGAGGGAAGGGTGGCAGGAATAGTGTGGAGACTATTAACTCTAATGGAATATGGTGGAAGACTATAAAAGTGTCTTTCTGGTGGGTAACATACTTCTGAAGAGATGTGAGTATATACCTCTTCATCAATGTGTAAACTGTGTTATGGTAATAAAAATATTACTTATAAAAAAGAAAACATGCTTGTTGAGTTATATAGAAATATAAGGAAAGGTTAATCCCTGGAACTAATATCAAAGAACTTGGGGACTAATTAAAGAGAAGAAATTCAAACTCACCCATTCATCTGTTCATTCATTTTTCACTCATTCTAAGTAACAAAATTAGTAAGCTGATGATTGAAATAGAAGGTTTTAAAAAAGAAAATAATGGAGATGGAGGATGTAAAAAGAACAATAAAAAAGTACTCTGGAAAAAGCTAAGGAAGTAGAATAGATTAAATGGAAGATAAAATTAGTGATCTGAAAGATGATACTGAAAAAAGAATCAAGGTGGAAGGTGGTGGAGACAAAGAAGAAAAATATGAAGTAACACTTAAGAACTATCTGACTCCATGAGGAAAGGCAATATGAAAAAAAATGGGTATCCCTGAATTGACAGACAATAAACAGAGTTTATTTTAAGAAATATTAGAGGAAACTTCTGAAATGTGGAGAAGGAACTAAATATAGAAGTCCATGAAGTTAAGAGAACACGAGGGTACCTAAACAGAGCGTAAGTGCTCATCATTACTAATTATCAGGGAAATATAAATCAAAAACACAATGAGAGACACCACTTCATACCTGTAAGAAAGGCCCATATTGAAAAGACAAGAAAAAACAAGTGTTGATGAGGATGTGGAGAGAAAGGAACTTTTTTGTCCTGTTGGTGGGACTGTAGACTGGTCCAGCCCCTGTGGAAAACAGTATGGAGATTTCGCAGAGATTTCTTAGACTAAAAAATGGATCTACCATATGATCCAGCAATTCCACTCCTAGGTATCTACTGAAAGAATACAAAACACTAATTCAAAGGGCAATATGCATTCCTATGTTCGTTATAGCACTGTTCCATAGCCAAGCTATGGGAAAAACTTGTGTCCAAAAATGGATAAGTGGATCACGAAAAATGTGGTGTATGTACACAATGAAATACTACTCAGCTATTAAAAAGAATAAACTTATGCTTTTTGCAGCATTATGGATGGAGCTGGAGGGGATTATGCTAAGTGAAATAAATCAGAAGGAAAAACACAAATACTGGAGGTGCCATTAGTATGTGGAATACAGAGAAACAAAACAAAGGGTCAGATGAAACCAAACTTATTTAAAAAAAACCCTAGAAATCTGACTACTTTAGAATTGAGGCTATGAGAGTGATGGAGGGAAGCACAAGAACAACATTGGGAGAGGAAACACAGTGGACTATGGTGAAGGACTGTACATTGGTGGAAGGTATGCTATAGTAACAACACCTGAAGGAAAAGTTCTGATATCTCTAAAATACAAATAACACTATAAACCAATATTACCAGAATAAAATAAAAAAGTAAATTTATATTTTCAGATAAAAATGAAAACATTAAAAAGGAGTACTCACAATGGAAGCATGAATTTAGGAAAGGTAGGGTAATACAGTGATTAGCTCTAGTGGCATTCTGTTTTTTTTTTTTTTTTTTTTGTGGGACCCTCACCCGTGGCCGGGGAATGAACCGGCACTGCAGAGGCTCCGGGCAGCCTCCAGCCCAGCGCTTAACCGCTGTGCCACCAGGGGAGGCCCGTGGCATTCTGTTTTTATTTGTCTTTCTTTCTCCTTGTTTCTTTGCACTACATGATCCTAGGTAAAAAAGTTTAGGGAACTAAGTCAAAATATGTGCAAGAAACTTTAAGCCAGATTGTCTCTGCCATAGGAGATATGTATCCTATATAATGGACTTGTTATGCCCTAGAGAATCCAGTTGACTTCACAAAAGGGCAGAAATAGCAATTGTCACTTTTCTATTTCTCTCTCAATTCTTTCCTTTTTTGAATAAATGGAGCTATTTGTTTATGCTCACCTGCTAGAATCTAACAACTAAGAATTTGCTGGAAAATCAGCAGTTTTACACTGGCAAAGAGAATTCTGTCTGTGAGTGACCCGGCTGACAAACTTCTATTGTCCTAACTGTAGCACAGCTTGCATTTGTCACAGGTGAATGGGCTCAATTAGCAAGAGACAGGCAGTGTTTCAATCATTTAAAAAAAAATTGTTATCTTTATGAGTCCTAAAAAAGAGGTGACATGGTAGCATATATTTTCTTTCTTTGTGTTTTACAAAGAAAGCAACTAAGGAAAGAAAACAGCAAAATAATTAACATTAGCAAAGTGATTTGAAAACAGAACTTTAGAGAAGGAGTCTCAAAAAGACATTAATAGAGAGTAAGGTTTTCCATGCATATTAATGAATTCCTGTACTCCTCAAGCTTACATTCCCCTCTGTTCTGCTTATTAAAATCTCAGAGGAAATATGAACTATTTGCTGTGACTTATAGAATGAAGCAGATAACCCTAATTTTGCCTGAACTTTGGCAATTTGAAAGGAGACATTACTACTTCTAGCTTATAGCATTGTATTTAGTACAGTGAAAATGAAACTTTTTAGATAGAATCTAGGTGGGTTGAAATTGAATTTCAGCTTAGAGTTAGGTGAGTTATATGGACTTTGACTTTAGTGATGACTGTAAATTACCAAAGTGTTTTGAACCAAATTAAATAGAACTGTGGAAACAGCATGACAGACTACTCAATATTAGAAAAAGGGTAAATTGGCATTTAAAATGAAGATCTGACTGTTTAGTCTCTCAGGAGGTTGAGTATTAAACTTAGAATTACATGATGAACATCAAGAAAAGATTAGATTTTTGGAGAATAGTAGAGACAGACTAAAAGAGGAAAGAATCTGAAAACAAAAACCAAAATACATTTCAAAGTAGTATCCAGAATCTCCTTGCTTTTCTGCAGCCTCTAATTCAATTATTCATCTGTTTAGCCATTTATTAACTCATTTAATTAACACACCTTTACTTAACCCTCCTCAAGAGTCAGGGAACAGTAGGTGTTAGAGATGCAATAATAAATTACAGAAACCAATTCAAGGAAATGTCAATGCAGATATTTAAATAAAGAATTGCTGTTGATTTTAAGATAGGATGAACACTACAGGAAGTAAACATACATTAGTAGACAAAAGAACAGGGTGAATAATTTGCCTAGGTCTAAATGATCAGTAGTGTTGAATAAGGGACAACTTTTTTCTACCTCCAGAGGAGCAGTCCCACTAAGGGGAGGACAACCAAGAGGTTGACAGTGCTTGCTGCCAGGAAGGGAAGTCTCCCACATCAACCCACTACTTAGCTTGCCAGTGTTGGGGTAAGAGAGACATGACTTACACAGGCACTGAATGGAAAAACACTTGACTGTCATAGAGAAGAAACAAACCAGAACAGTTTCATTAATGTGAGATGCATGACCTAGGGCAGTGATGGTGAGATCAGTGGGAGAGAGAAAAAATTTGAGAATGTAAAGCTTAATGAGAACTTAAAATTTAAGATAGAGGGCTTCCCTGCTGGCGCATGAGGTTAAGATTCAACCTATGAAGCTACCCACAGCCACTGCAGCAATAGTTCAATCCCCGGCCAGGGAGATAGCCACATGGCACAGCAGACCGCTCATGACTCGCCTGCTGCTCCCCTCAGCAGTGTATTTCAGTCATTCTTCCTGTTCTGTTCCCCACTCTGTCTCTGGTGAATCCTACTTTTCTTGAGGGATGGGCATAATTTGAAGCATGGGTCTCTTTTACCCCTTTTCCTTTTACTGGGAATACATATAGTACCAGTTCAGCTGGGGCAGCTGGTCTCAACCTCAGAGCAAGCCTAGGGTCCTAGAAGACATATTGTCATTGTTTCATTCCTTCATAGTATTCCTTATTTCATCTTTATAATGCATTTACAATAGGCGTCCTTTAAACCACTCACTGATCTCTTATGGAATAGGGAGGAAGGACAGGGATCAAGTCCTGTTTAGGGAGGACAAATTACTCAGAGTCAACTGTCTGGATCCTCCCAAATGAGGATCTGTCAACATTTCCTGTCTTAGAGGAGACCCTGTATGTGCCCCTGATCCAACCTTTACTTTCTTTAACTTTGTTGAGGATAAAGGTAGTAGGAGATGAAAATATATTCATAGTGGTTTTTTTTTCAATCAAGAGGGAAAACATTTATCTGGGTTTGCTTAAAAGATTCCCCCTTATACCTAGTATGTTATTTTTATCTTGTGCTGGACTAATACAATAAGAAAAAAAATCTAAAATATTTGAGTAAGCTTGTATAATAACAGGAAGATTATTGACAATAGCTGCTCTTCTGATGTGGTTTATTCTTCTAATGGCGTTACCCTTTTGTAATTTTTGGAAATTATGTTTTCCTTTTTATTATTAAAATATGAAAAATAGAAACTTGAATGGACAAAGTAATTACAATGAAACAGCATACCAAAAACACTGAAGATAATGCAATTGAAATGTCTAAGGTCTGCATTTAACTATATTTAAGATAATGAAATTGACTAAATTGCATTATTTTATAATTTAATATATCCAGTGTTCAATGTATATCAAATTATTGTGCAGTAATATGTATTCAATATGTGATAGGTTTATAATAGTAAATATTCAAAAAATATAGGCATACAATTAACAATTTCTTCATTAGAAGTGTCAGTGACTGTTCTCAAATAAAACATTTTAACAGGCTGGGAAAATCAAATTTCTGTGAAGGAATGTGTAATTATAAAATGTAAAATACATTAGGAATATATGTAGAGTAATCAAGTTTTGGTTGGTGGACATATCAGGTCATGAACTACTATCTACTAACATATATATTAAGACATATACTTAATATATACCAACTAGGAGATTCAGTTCAGTTTTGTTATATTTTACTAAGTGCAGAAATCTGTGCTTGTTTTCCCTCATATTCTTTTTTTTTAAAGATTTATTTATTATGCATACAAGAGCTGGGGTATAGGCCAGAGGTGCAGGGGGTGAGAGGACTCACCAGGGACAGAGTGGGGAACAGAATAGACAGACTGAAATACACTGCTGAGGGGAGCAGCGGGCGAGACAGGAGAAGTCTGCTGTGCCATGTGGGTTGCTCGCTGGCCGGGGATCGAACTCATGTTACAGAGGCTGTGGATTGCTTCATAGTGCTGTGCTTAACTCCTTGCGCCACCAGGGAGGCCCTCCCTCATATTCTTTAAGCAATTCTTTTTCTTTCATTTTTTTTCCAAATATGATCTATTCTAGGCATTGATTCACAGCTCTAGGAGATGCAGGTACGTTTCCTCATGAATCTAATATTCTAGTGGGAGATGAAATTAGTGGAGAAGTTCACAACCCCTTAGTACCATTTTAGAAACTGTAACTTTGATGAAGTAAAAACAGGGTAAAAGGTAGAACGTAAGAAAGGAGTATACTATTTTAGGTAGTAGGTCAGGAAAACTCTTTCCAAGGAAGTTATATTTGAATAGAGCAAGCCACCTGAAGCACTGGGAGAAAGGAGTTCAAGCTAGTGTGACTACGATGGAGCAAATAAAGAGAGTGATGAAGGTGAATTCATAGAGAGAAGCAGTAATCAGTTCATGGGGGGACTTGTGGGACATGATACAGATTTAGAATTTATTCTAATTATGATGGAAAGCCATTAGAGAATTTTGAGCAGGATAATGACATAATTCTATTTACATCTTAAAATTGCCAATCTGGTAGCATAATGGAAACCAGAATGCAAGAGGATAAACATAAATAAAGGAAAATGTATTGTGAAACCAACAAAATTTACAATCAAGAAATGTGAAAGATTTGAATCAGGTTGGAGTTGTAAGTGGTGGAATATGGTAAGACTGACAGAACATTATTTATTTACTTAACTTTGATTGAAGTAGTATTGCATTATAGTAGTATACATGTTCAGGTGTAGAAGATCATTATAAATCAACATGTCTATTTATCACATTAAGTTCATCACAAAAAGTCCAAATCTATCCCCTTTACCAGACAACTGATTTTTACCCAATTTGATCACCCTTTGTCCCTCTTCCCTTCCGGTAACCACCAATTTAGTCTTATAACATAAAAGTATATTTTTATTATTTTCATCTTATTCATTTTTTCTGTTTGTTTATGTACCATAAATTATCAAAATCATATGGTATTTGTCTTTCCTTGTTGGACTTTTTTTCTAAGCATGGTTCCCTCTAGCTCCATCCATGTTGCTGCTGGTTGCAAAATTTTATATTTCTTATAGTTGAGCAGTATTCCATAATATATAATATAATATAATTTAATATAAATGTGTGTTATATATATATATACAATTTTGTTTATCCAGTGTTTCTTTATGATCGCTTTATGATCACTGTGGGTTTAAGGAAATGAGAATAAAAGATGAGCCCTGGATTTTTGCAACTGTATAAATGGCAAAACAATTTGCCAAGATAAAAAAATGGGGGAAAAAGCAGTTAAGGAAGGTCAAGAATTTAAAAATTCTGACTTGGATAGGTTAAGTGTCAAGAGTATTAGATTTCCAAAGGAGTTGTTAGACAACTGGATACGAGTTGGGAGTTAAAAGAAGAGTTTGAGACTAAAGCTATAAATTTGGAAATCATGTATACATAGGATTTTTAAAGCCATTGGGCTGGATGAGATCACGAAGGTAGAAAGTGTGGATAGGAAAATAATAACTGAGCCTTGAGGCACTACAACATTTAAAGTTGGTAATGAAGACCCCAAATTTGTAATTATTATAACAGAAAATGAAGAAATGTACTATCATAGAGTTGAGTTCAGTCAATTGAAAAGTTTGTGGTAAATCCAGACTGCTGTTTTGACTGTCAAACAAAAAAATGGGTTTTATATTTTTAAATAGCTGAAAAATATCAAAGGAAGAATGTTTTGTGACACATAAAATTTATATGAAATGCAAATGTTAGTCTCTTTGCATAAAATTTTGTTGCTATAGAGCCATGCCCATACATTTATTCACATACTGTCTATCGCTCCTCTTGTGCTACAGCAACAGAGTTGAGTAGTTGCAACAGAAACAATACGGTTTATAAGGCCCCAACTATTTGCTGCATGTATTTTTTTTTTCAAATTGGGTACATGGGTGGAGAATGGAAATATAGGAAGTAAAGACAGAAAAAAAATCAAATATTCTTTCAAAAAATGTTCCTATAAAGATTAGTAAAAAATATCATAGCAACTAGAGGGCACATGGATTCAGGAAAGATATACTAAAGTCAGTAGGTATCTTTCACTTTCAATAATTTTTCCACCAATCCTGCGAGACATACCCATTACATAGAGCAAAAGGTATGCCTTGAAAAATATGTAATTAAAACTTGTGGAAAGCAGAATAATTTTCAGAGTTTCTTTGCCCTAAGTATTGTAGACATTTAAACAGAATAGAAGCTAAAGAATAAAAAATAGAAATAAATTCGTGGGTGTAGTTAAGTTACAGATATTTCTTGGGCCTCCCCGGTGGCGCAACGGTTGAGCGCTGGGTTGCGAAGCTGCCCGCGGCCTCTGCGGCGCCGGTTCGATCCCCGGCTGCTCCCCGGCCACCCGAGGAGGGTCCCACATGGCGTGCAGACCTCTCCTGCCGCCCGCTGCTCCCCTCAGCAGTGTACTTCGGTCCTTCTGCCTGCTCTGCTCCCCGCTCTGGCTCTGGTGAATTCTCTCACCCTCCCGCACTTCTGACTGTACCCAGTGCATGTATAAACAAAAACAAACAAACAAACCAGCAAACAAATAAATAAAGCATGCCTCTATAAAAAAAAAAAAAAAAAAAAGTTACAGATATTTCTTATGCTGTTAAATGCTAACTTTCATATAAAATTTATTGATACCTTAGGGGGAAATTTTCATTGACTAGAAAATGTCTTTTAATTATTGTTACAAGGCTATATTCCTATGTGATAGGCTATAGAACAGCACATACCTGGTACACAAAAAAATATATTTTCTCTATTACCATCATAAACTAAACATGATATTGATATATCTGATTCAATTAAATGAAGGACAATTATCAAGCAAAGAAACAACAGCCACCTTTTTTGTTTAGTATACAGCTTACTTCCCAATAGTAAAAATTGTTTTAATTTATCAATCACAGGCAAAGTGGGGGAGTATGACTGTAGGTATATGATCTCTTACTCCTAAGGATCAATGAATGAAAGAAAAGAAACAGACTGATTTAGATACCAAGTACATTCTGTGACCTAACAGGTATAAAAATTCTGGCCCAAAACTGCAAAGCCTTTAATAATAACTGCCATAGATGACTTTTATATAACAAATATCCAGGATCCCTGGAATTTCAATAAGAATCTAATAAGAAGTAAAGTCATGAACTTGGACCTCTATGATGTATAGAGATATCTCGACTTTAAGTACAGCCTTTGGGGAAGAGCATTATAGGATTGAAGCTGTCAAAAGAGATCAAGCACTGCATAATGAATAAAAAAAGCTCTATGAAAGCTGACACAGATTAAATATCTAGGAACTGTACAGTCTCCACAATAACATGAGCCAAAAATAGTTAGCAGAAATAAATAAGGAAGTTAGCTGTAGAATAAAACTGGCTTTTAGCTACTAGAGCTTTCTCATGATCACCAAATATTTATTTAGTAGCTACTTGAGTAAGGGTTACAAATAATGAAATTGCACAGATTCTTCTCTTTATAATGTGATTTTTCTGGTAGACTTAGACACTGAAATATTTCAACATAAAGAGTCAAGGTCCTTACCAAATGCCAAAAGAAGACAATCCTTTATCTTGCTGTAAGTGTAAACCTTGAATATAACTCTAGTACTTACATCTATTTTCATTGTAGTATTTTTCTCTCTGGAAAGAGTATCACTACCTTCTTTTGAGTAACTTACCTTTCTCCACATAAAAGATTTGAACTGGGACTGCTGATAAGTGAACTCTGCTCTTTCTCATTACCCTCCAAATCATAGGGGTGTGAATATGACCCATTTACAGCATTGTGCATACTGTTTCTCTGACCTCAGTGACTGAGTTAGTTAGAATTATTTCTGAACCTCTTAGAGGCTTTTCCTATGATTCTGTATGCAAAAGTTGGGTGAGAGAAATCTTTCCTCCTTTGGATTATAGTCTATGATGATATAAATTGGAGATACTTCTGGTTATATACCACCCACCTGATCTTATTTTTTAAAAAAGATTTATTTATGCATACAAGAGCTGGAGTACAGGCCAGAGGCATGAGGGGTGAGATGATTCACCAAAGACAGAGTTGGGAGCAGAACAGGTGGATCTACTGAGATACACTGCTGAGGGAAGCAGTGGGTGAGACAGAAGAGGTCTGCTGCGCCATGTGGGTTAGCTCCTTGGTGGGGGATCAAACTCAGGCTGCAGTGGCTGGCAATAGTTTGATCGCACTGAAACTTTAACCCCCATGCCACTAGGGAGGCTCCATGACTGGTTTTCTTGATACGACACCTACTGCTGCCATCAGTGGTGGGTGCTGGAGCTGCTGGTTTCAGACTCTCAGCAGCCAGTCACATACATCGCTTTTTGATTCTACCTCAGTGACATATTGGTAGCTTGAAATTCACCCTGAAAGGAATGTTTAGATGACAGAAATAAGAATCAGGGCATACATACACACATTCCTGTCTCCAGGTAGCTAATTGCTAAACATTTACTGGCACACCACTCTCTAACATCCATTATCCACTTCAAAAGTAATATTTCAAAAGCATAAATTATATCATCTTGTCTTCCTGATTTAAAGTCTACAGTGAAATTCTCTAAAATCCAAATTACCCACAGATCCTGTCGACTCCAATATTTTCTGCTCTCAATATGTCACATTTACTACCATCTCACTTTCTACAATGCAACTTCCTTGTCTGCTGAGCTTCCCACATACCAATTTCATGATCTTTGCAGGCCAGGGATGCTTTTCTGCTAAATCTTTGCATGATTGAGTCAATCTTCTCAATCACATCTCAGGATAAATGAAAGATCGTCAGAGAGGTCTTCCATGACCACCATTTCTTACATTGTTTATGTCACATTATATTGCTTTCTTCATAACACTTATTATATGACATGTTGTTTTTTTTTCTTTCTATCTTGTATATTATAATGTATGCTTTGTGAAAGTAAGGGTCACGCCTCTTAGTTCTTTTGATAGTATTATCAGCACCAGAAAAAAATGCCTGGTTTAAAATAGCAATTCAATACATTTATTACATTAATTAATAATTGGATAAATGTATGTAGTTCACATCCATACAGCAGAGTGTCTCACATAACTATTTAAATAAACAAATGAAGGGTGAGTCATTAAGAATTTAAGAATGATTTGAAGTCTTATTTGAATCTCATCCCATTCTCTACTTATATATCTATTAAAATCACGAGGAGGAGAAACCAGGCTCAGCTATAGTAGTGAGAGGTTTGTGGTTTGAAGCTCAGGAAATGCCTGTCAATTTCCTGGAGGAAAATCTAAAGATAGCCCAATACTGTAATCTCATCTTATTGAGTCTGCAAACTCTAAGGCTGGAGAGGCTAAAATATTATTTGCCCCTAAGTTTAGACTGTATTGTTCCCCAAATATTACTTTTTAAGAATTCTGATTTCATTTTGAATTAAAAGATGTGATAGAAAACAAAATCCTTGTCTTGTAAGAGAACTTATTTATTATGTGCTTGTAGTATCTCCACAGGATTCTCTGACATGCTAATTTGATAGCTTCTAGTGAGTCTGATAAAAGCTAGATATGAGGGCTTTCCTGGTGGTGCAAGGGGTTAAGATGCAACCTATGAAACTGTCCGCAACCTCTGCAGCACAAGTTCAATCCCCCAGCTGGCCAGGGAGCAACCCATATGGTGCAGCAGACCTCTCTTGGCTTGCCCGCTGCTATCCTCAGCAGTGTACTTCAGTTAATCTGCCTGTTCTGTTCCCCACTCTGTCTCTGGTGAATCCTTTTCACCCCCTCACACCTCTGGCCTGTACCCAGCTCTTGTATGCATAAATAAATAAATCTTAAAAAACAAAGAATTACACTTAAAAAAAAAAGCTAGATGGGCCTCCCCGGTGGCGCAGCGGTTGAGCGCTGGGTTGCGAAGCTGCCTGTAGCCTCTGCGGCGCCGGTTCGATCCCCGGCTGCTCCCCGGCCACCAGAGGAGGGTCCCACATGGCGCGCAGACCTCTCCTGCCGCCCGCTGCTCCCCTCAGCAGTGTACTTCGTTCCTTCTGCCTGCTCTGCTCCCCGCTCTGGCTCTGGTGAATTCTCTCACCCTCCCACGCTTCTGACTGTACCCAGTGCATGTATAAACAAACAAACAAATAAATAAATAAATAAAACATGCCTCTATATAAAAAAAAAATTAAAAAAAAAAAAAGAAAAAGCTAGATACGAGAGCCATAGCAGGTTCTGGAATATAAGCATGTGACCCTATAAGCCTTCTTTGGTTGTTATTCTTCCCTCTGAGGTTCTGGCTTTAGGACTTCTTGTAGTATTTTTTGGAGTGGGGATTTAGTCATAATGAAATTCCAGAGTTTCTGTTTGTCTGGGAAGGTCCTTATTCTTTCTTCATAGAGGAAGGAGAGCTTTGCAGGATAGAGTATCCTTGGTTGGCATCTGTTTTCTTGGAGTCTGTTGACTATGTCCCTCCACTCTCTCCTTGCCTGTAGTGTTTCTTCTGAGAAGTCTGATGTCAGTCTGATTGGTTTTCCTTTGAATGTTACCTGTTTCTTCCCTCTTGTCAGCTTCATTATTTTTTCCTTGTCTTGGATTCTTGGGAGCTTTACTATTATGTGTCTTGCTGTATTTTTTCTTTCATCATGGAAGTTTGGTGTTCTTCTTCCTTCTTGTATATTAATTTTCAGCTCCTTCTTTACGTTTGTGAAGTTCTCTTCAATTATCTCCTTGAATATTTTCTCTGTTCCTACATCTCTCTCCTCTCCTTCTGGGATTCCTGTAACTCTTATATTTCCTTTCCTCATGGAGTCAGATAGTTCCCTAAGTCTTTCTTTGGTCTTTGACCTACATACTTCTCTTTCCTTTTCTGATTTGGTTCTTTTTATTTCTGTGTCTTCGAGAGTGCTTATTTGTTCTTCCATTTCTATTCTGTTATCACTGCTTTTCCCAGCATTCTCTACCAGTTCTGTTAATTCTTTGATCTCCTGCATTTCTTTTACTTCCCTCTTTAGGGACTCAATGTCATTCTTCTGATCGTTGATTATTTTTCCCTTATCACTGTTTTCCTTTATGACTTCTGTCAGTTTTTTAATCATGGCAATTTTAAATTCTCTTTCTCGAAGGCTCAGAAGTTCTTCCTAGTTACTGTTGTTGCAATCTGGGGGGTGGTTTTCTTTTTGTGGTGTGCTTTTTTCCCCAAGGAGTTGCTGGGTTGCGTGTGGTTTTTCTACTCCCTACTGTCTGTTTTCTAATTTGTCATATGCATTGGGACACTGTGTTGCTTGTACTGGTGGCATCTTGGGCGAACTTCCCAGCTCACCTTTGGCTCTTCCAGGAGCCATCTGCCGGTTTCAAGCAGGCTTTACTGAAGAAAGGTCCCTGTTCTAAAAAGGCAGTGTGGGTTCACACTCCTCTGCGTGCCTGGTCTGCCCTGGTCTTGGGTGCCCACTCCCTTCTGGGCTTGGACTTCTGGCCAGAAGGGGCCTGGTGTGGGTGAACTTCCCAGCTCACCTCTGGCTCCTCCGGGAGCCTTCTGCTGGTTTCAAGCAGTCTTTACTAAAGAAATGTCCCTGTTCTAAAATGGCGATGTGAGATGCACTCCCTGTGTGCCCGTTCTGTCCTGGCTGTGGGTTCCTGCTCCCCCTCTGGGCTTGAACTGCAGGCCAGAAGGGGCCTGGTGTGGGCGACCTTCCCAGCTCACCTCTGGCTCCTGCGGGAGACTTCTGCCGGTTTCAGTCAGTTTTTACTGAAGAAACGTCCCTGTTCTAAAATGGCAATGCGGGACATACTCCCTGCGTGCCCGTTCTGGGCACCTATTTCTTCCTGGTTCTATACCTTTGAAATGAAAGTCAGACAAGAGATTTAAACTTCTTGGTCTTTGAAAGTTGTTGTTCAGTACTAAGTGCTCAATACCTCATTCCTTTAGAAATTGCTCATCACAAAGTCTAGAATATCAGTTTCAAGACTTTGAAGTTCAATTATTCATGATATCCTTTTCCTGTATCTCTATGATTAAAGATAACTGTAATAGTATTGTTTAGATAGCATTTACTACAGTGACAGTCATTTGTTCTAAGTGATTTTTTACATGGTTTTATATTTTTTTCAATCACTGTATGAGGTAGATACTATTGTTCCTATTTGGAGGTGGGAAACCCAAAAGACACAGAATTTAAGTAATTTGTCCAAAGTCACTGAGCTAGCAGGTTGGCTACCTGGAATTTGAGCCCAGACAGCCAATGAACCCCCTGCTAATCTTTATGCAGCCATTGCCTCTCAAAAGTTGGTTGTGGTGCCTGGTGAAAATGAAGAGGGAAATTGCAGACACCCATATTTCTGCATCCTTATAATCTGAATATGAGAGAGTTTGCTTGTGTTCTTAGGAATTAAGAACACTGTAGGAAAAGCATTCAAGTGCGAATAAAAGAACTAGGGTTCTGCTGATGTTCCGACTAATTTCCTTTCTGACCTGCACAATCAGAGAGTAAATTATTAATTTGTGAGTAAAATGTTTGGACTAGAGCTTCCAGGTTCATACTCTGCACTCTGCTTCTACCCAACTTGTGATTTTGCAGACGTGCAGCAGACTTGGCTTCTGGCTTAGGCAGTGCCAAGGAGGCAATGTTTGTTTTTGTCATTGGGAAGTGTTCCTTCCTTTTGCTTTCTGCCATTTTTTATCTTTTTGAGTTGGTTCAAAATAAGTCTTGAAGAAGGCAGGATTCAATTTTGAACCCACTTTCTTCCTTGTAATCCTTTCTAGCAGTCTGGCTTCACTTTTCTGTCTCTTAATTAATCAAATAATGTTACCAATTACCAAAGAGCTAAGAGCCTGCTATTTTGGCTTCAGAATAGCATGCATTTTCATTGAATTTTTAGAGAGAGACAATGTCCTTGCTTTCTTGCTGAAACTCCTTGACTCTAATGACGAAATGTTAAGTCAAATGAGAGGGGAAAGTATTTTCCTAGCATCCAAGAAGTGCCTTCCAAGTTATTGCATATTAATGGCCAGCCATTCATTTTCTCTGTGCATGTTCCAAATGTGTGTGCACATACACAATGCCAGTTATAATCTTCAGTTGAACATTTTGTTACATATAATTATATGCTCACACATGTACAGGTGCACATCAGTGTATGTGCACAACACATCCTTTTTATTTCTCCCTACGTGCTCATGGTGATCCCAGCTCCTCTTTCCAGTAGTACTCACCAGGTGGATCTACTCTAGCTGGGCTTAGATACAATACACTTGAGCAACTATCCTAGGCTCTAACACAAAAGATAAATCAACCATACAGCAGATATTTGTAAAATTTTCAGTTCACCAAGAAACATGGGACACCTGTTTCCTCTAGGGTATTAACATGCATGAAACATTAGTAGACAGCATGTAATTAATTGCTAACTTGTCTACCAGATGATAAATATAATGGGATTTTCAGAGAAAAGGAAGAGAAATTACAGTTAATAAGGTCAAATAGGACATTGGTGGAGATGAAACTTGAATGGATCATTAGAAGTAGGTATATTTCAGTTGGCAGAAAGACAAGGTGAAGTGAAGTCCCTGCTCTGGATGTTTCTTGCAAGAGGTGTAATTTTAGGGGCAACCAGAAAGCTCCTCTGCTTTTATCACAAATGAAAAGTATTCTACACTTAGATGTATTACATTGGTCTTTTAAAATAAAAATATTTGCATGGTTTTAATACATTAAGAAAAGTTTCTTTTGATTTATACTTTGGCTGACTACAGACATATATACTAATTTAGGTAATTTCTTTCCATCAAGTACTTAATCTATATAGAATAATAGGACTTGATGTCACACATTTTAGTGTATTGTACTTAAAGGCCCACCAAGAGATTTGTTCTTATTCCCATACCTTAGCAACTAGAAATACTTGGTTACCTTAGATAAACTATTTTTGATTCCATATGAATAGGGAAACATGTGATTTGTTTATAGAAGTGACAACTTTGACCTGTATTTCTCCTTTCTAGCTTTTCTGTAAGCCTTGACTTTCTGTGTATCTGTAAACCAAGCCTCAGACTCCTCTTACTCATTTGCAAGTTCATCATCTCATGGCACACAGTAGTTAAGGGAAAATCAGTCCCATTATTCCTGAGTTAGTTGCTCCTCAATGTCATATGCCCCTTCTCCTCAGGGTAAATCTTGAGATATCCCTCCTATTTTAAAACTGCCAGTCGTCCCCATTTTTTTTCTTCTTTTCCCTCAGTAATAGGACCTTTAATTTTTAGGTAGGTAGCTTTTGACATATAATAAAGACCACTTCTCCTGACCTCCTCTGTGTAGGTATATCTGTGTGACTAAATTCTGTTCAATAAATGTAAGCAGAAGAAATATGTGTAAGCTACAGGAAATACTCTGATAGGAAGTGGGTATTGACTCTTGGTTGCTTCCTTCTTCCTGTTGAATGTAGGTCTAACAGCTGAGCTCCAGCAGCCAACATGGGTAATGAGATGATCCTAGAATATAGGTCCCTTGTGGAGAATCACCAGAAAATAGTAACTATCTTAAAAGATTGATGTAAGAAATAAGGAAAATGCATAAAATGTCTTTAGGCTCTGACTCGTCTATGAAAAGTAGATGTCTGTTAATTTTAGTTTAGGTTGAATTCTGACTTCTTTGGATAGATGGGGGAGATGTGTTTGCTAGAGTGTGTTACAACACTTACTTATTTGATGTCTGCGGCAGCCTCTGCTGCTGAACGCTAGTGAACTTACTGGAAAGAGGGAGGCTTTCACTCAGACACATCCGAGTGAATAAGACCCCCTTCCCCTGTGCGCTGGACTGGACAGTCAATGACGGGTAAGATCGGGGGCAGACTAAAGAAGGCACTGGCCAGCCTCATGTCTGTGACTCCTGATGACCTAAGACAGGCACAGTCCCCGAGGGGCTTCATCATGATAAACTTTGGCATTCAGATCAAACAAGGCCTACATGCCTATAAGCCTAATTTAGGCAACAACCCCGCAGTAAAAAACCCCTCCTTTGATGGAAACAAGGCTGCTAAGAGCATCACCTGCAAACAAGCCTGATGGAATTACCTACAAAGCAGTTTAACCATTAACCAGATAGTCATTGTTTCAGAAATAGTAGCAACTTAGCAACCTGTCTATAATCATACTACTTTTTCACCTACTTTGCTTTTTCTTTATATGTGTGCTATCAGTTTCAGGAAATGCATGATAAAGAAAATAGTGTATGGCAATAGTAGTTCTAAAATAATCATAATACTTCTCACATGAGACAACACCATAAAAATTAAAATGCTTACGTAGAGAATATATTGCTCGTGATCACTAAAAGTAAAAGGTGCCAGTAGGTAAATACTAATGCTTTTTGATCATTGTAGTTTTGGGAAACAAAACAAGAAAAGCTAGCTTAAAGAATGCTGTTCTGTGTAAGCAAAAATAATTGTGTAGATTCAGTTCCTGGAGATTGTTTGATGTGCCATGCCATGGAACATCGATCACATGAACACGAATAATGAAGTAGATGTCTTATGCGTTACTAAGCATTTTATGCTGAGAAAGAATTAAATTGTATGAAATCATCCATTGTTAGAAAAGGTATAAAAGTGTATGATCATTTTGAGCAAATTACATTCAGATCTTCATTCTTGAAGTGTGTCTGTCTGTCATTCATTTCTGCGCCGAATCCTTGACCGCCTAGCTCAGTCTGTCATCCCTGGGTCAGCCTTGCTGCTCTGCCACTGCGCCAGTCAGCAGCAGATGTCAAGGAATATAAAATAAGGCCATGCCTTACTAAAAGGAACCAGACTTGGAAAGACCACGTCCACTGGGCTGTGTCAGCGTCTAACCCAGCTTGTCATGGAAGAAGGTCTATGATGTTTACCTGGGTACGCTAGCTCAGATTTGAAGAACTGTAATGCAGAGGAAAAGAATGTGGATCATGAGTGAGACCAACCTCTGAGTCTGGGAGAGTTAAGCTTCAGGTGACAGAGTCCAAGTAACAGAATTTAAAAAAAGACAATCATTTATTTCTCCACTTGAGGACTGGTGTAAATATGTTTAAAGACCTGATAAGGTGTTTTGGCCAAGCTGTTACTTTTCTTTAGTTTCTGAAGAAATTGCAGTGGGGGTATAATTGTTGCAGTTAAGTACATGTTCCTGGATCTGATTATTAATTCAAACATTTTTTCTATTTTTAAAAACATATTTCATAAGACTCTTGAATAATTGATGGGCTAAAGTGGGGGAAATTAAAATAAAAATAGAACTAGAACCAAGAAACTGTAAGATTAATGGAGGGAGAAGGCAGGAAAAAGTCTCTTTGGAGCTGAAGTCCCGATTCTTGCTCAGTGAGAATAGGTGAGGTTCCCTGAAGGCAGCATGAGGGCATAGGTGTCAGGAAACGAGACATAAAGGGAAGCAGGACACTGCCAGACTCACTTCACTCCTAGGTTGCTGTTGATGTCTGTCAGATTTTTTTTTTTTATTTCGTGTTAATGAACATCACCATAGTACAATGTCTATGACACATATTAACTTATGCTGGGTATGAGCCTAGTGTTTGTGTGCAGATGGGTTCCAAAGAGAAGAAGGGTTTCCCTCATCCCCTATTATGAATGCTTATTTGTTTAGACTTAAGGAAAAATAGTGGTATATTCTTGAATGTTCTTTCCTCCAAAAATCAATGTGTAATGGAGTTCCAGTGAGCAATTAAGGATTGAGGAAAATAATACAAACAGAATGAAAACCTGAGCATAAAATAGCTACATTTGATAATAGAAATCATTGTGTTTTCTTACTCTCTTATGAAGAATGATGAGTTAACCCCTTTCTTCTATCCTAAATTTGAGAACATAATGTGTTTCCCAATTTTATTTTCTGTAAAATAAAATGAAAATAAAGAAGAGTCTGAAAGTGAAAAGAATTAAGAGTGGCGATAGGGAGGAATCTGCAGTTACCAAATGATAGGTTTAGTGAGGGTAGCTTAGTTCAATTCTGTATGGTTCAAAAATATTCAAGTTTCTCTTTTTAATATTCATTGGTCTCTTTTGTGTAAGATAAGAATATAAAAAATGTAAACCACTTTAAGACAAAAAGGAGGGTTACATAAGAAAGCAGGGATAATGTATGGAAATGATGGGCAGGAATGAAGTTAGAGAACTAGATTACAGGCCAAGGACAGCCGGCAGAGTCAGTGTCTTGACTGTTGCCCTCAGTATTAATGCTCTGGTCTCTCCCTTCTATTACTTGATGGAATAGATCTCTCCAAAGCTCTCATATTTCTATGTGATAATTCCAGATATTGTAGGTGGCTGCTTCATTGGCCAAAGTAGGAGTCTTATGAGGGAGAAGCTGATCAGTTTGAATGAATGTCCATCTTTGGTCCAAACAACTATGGGTAGAGGTAAGGGACATTAAGGTCATATAGTAAAATGGAACTGCCAGGGGGCCACCTGGCTATATTCTTAGAAAAGGTGATTATTCTACAAGGTGATTTGGTCCGTATTCTAGGCAGACACTTCATAAAGTAAGTAATTGACTTTACTGAGTGCTCAAACCCAAAGAAACTATTCAACCCTCTACGTGTTGGTCTGAAACAAAATGTTAAACAAAAACAGAAGGATGTTTTTCATTTACTTCTTTGTACTGACTTCAAATATCTGACACATTCTGCTAAAAAAACAGCATGAGGAATTAACAAGCTTTGATTAATTTGATGTATTCTTTTTGGAGAGTAAATTCTGAACTGCCTGATCCATGTTTTGAGGATTTTACTCTGGGTGAATTTAAGCAAAATGGATAGCTAGAGATAGACAGTTTATTTTAGAGTTGTTGTTAAGCTGTAGGGTTTATGACACATGTGTTCATAATCCATCACTGAGACCCAGGAATAGGTACAGCATCTCCCACAGCAATTTTCCTGTCATCAAACAAATTCTTAGACCACATTGAAAGAAAAAAGGAAACTGGCAAACTTTACCTAGTCATTTAATGGGTATATGTACAATAAGAATGCAATAATCAACTTCTACTTGTAGAATATATATTTGCAAAATAATACTTCAGTAATCTTTGGGTTGTCTATATTTGGTGCAGAAAGTTCAGTCTCTACTGATATTATCTGGAATGAGGAAAGCACTGCAGAGTCAGTATTTGCATACCTGATAATGTCAATGGAGGCTTCTAAAATCTGGACAAATGACAGTGTCTAGTGTGTACAGAGCATATTCAAGCAGGCAGAGAACAATCTCAAGGGAGATACTGCTAAGTTTTCTGAAGAATAAAAAAATTAATCATTTTGTCCATTCATGGATCATTCTTTGATGTGAAACACTAAAATATTAAGACTGAAACAGTGTCTATTCACCAAGATTTCTTAATATTGGTAAGGATGGTGGTAGTTTAAGTCAATTGCACATAGGCCAGCAAAATACTATAGAGCTATCACTTTAAATTTAGACAAATTTTTATATATCATGAAATAATAAGTAATATATAACCAGTCTTCCCAATTCTCAAATAACTGAAAAGATATTAGCTTAAAAACTCAGTAATTTCTAAGAATATGAATTAAAAAATTGAACTAGATGATAGGAGTTGTTTTAAAATACAAGAAATTATTAGAGCATTTGTAGGAAGCAATCTTTTGTTTTATCCACTTCCTGCAACTGATAGAGATCATTTGATTTAGGAAAATATTCATTCATTTCTCAACTGTATATTATAGTTTAAAATAGTTTTGAACTACTTTATTGAGGTATAATTGAAATACAAAAAGATGTACATGTTTAATACATATGCTTGAAAAGTTTGGAGTATCTGATTGTTTTTGAGATAATGCTTTGAATTTTGTTCTATATACAATTAATTTCTAATAAAAGTGCACACGAAATGTTAAAGGGTGCATGGAAAATAGGATTCACTGGATCTCAGCCCAATACAATTGTTATCAAATTGCACTCAATTGACAAGACACAGGCAAGGAAGGAATAAAAATCTCTTCAAGGGTTAACATCAGTAACAGTAGAATGATGTAGTAAGGAAGGATTCTGAAGTTATTGCTTAGGGAATGTGTGGGGATGGTAGGGGAGGATGCATTTTTTTTTTCCTGAACCTAAATGTCATATAAAAGTAGAAGTTTTTTTTCTTCATATATCTGTATCAATTTAAAGCAATATCATAACAATCCTGCTATTCTGAGTCAGAGTATCAAAATAACATTCTTTTATTTATTTGATATGTTTTCTTCAGAGACAAAATTTATGATATGAGATTTATTGTCATATTCTATTAAGAGTTTTGTATAAGGTATTCTGAAAGCCTTATCTTCTGAGGCAGGGAGAGAGCTGTTAAATGAAAAAATGACTAAACTTATTTCACATTCAGAATCTATTTACTCTTTGAAATTTCTCTGCTATAGTATTTTACGTTCTTTCTCTTCTTCCTTCTACATGTTTTCCTTTCCTTCATTAAGCTTGTGCAATTTTAGGAAATATATAAAGCTCAAATGAACAAAATCCTGGCTTTAAATGCAGTGGAGATTTTCTGTTTTTTTCTTGGCTTTATACATATGCATATCCTGTCATCAGGGAATGATTTCATCGTTTTGGTTGCCTCCAAAACTTAGAATACTCTTACACTCAAATTTGTTGTTGGCTGTGCACAGTCCCTGGAATGAGAATGGTTTGTGTTCTAATTCCAGATATTGATTGACCATGTGTTACTCTGGGAACAAGAAATGACTTGTTTCCTTAGCAGGATAATGAGAAAATTACTGACCTCCTCTCAAGAGAGGTTTGGCAAATAGAGAATTACAAAATGCTTTGCATTAGAAGTGCTAAATCTTCTTGTAAGTGCTTTCATTTTTCTTGGCATAGCAGTGTTCATTTGTGGACGGGTTTATGGGAAGACTTTAACCAGGAAGTATATGAGACTTTGCTTTTGTTACTTCAAACGTCTGTATGTTCAAGAGGCGCTGACCAAAAAGAGTTCTAGGACTACAAAAATGTCCTGAAAGAGATATGTGCCCATAAATGAGGACACTGAAAGTTCCCCTTCCATGTTTAACAGATGGATTCTCTGTAATACCTACAATTTAGCTGACCTGGATCCTTGCCTACTCATGTTTAGACAATCCCCTAATTGGTTCATTACTGGGAAAGGTAGAAAACAGTGTAATAGAGATCAGATGGACTCTGAGCACAGTGCATGGAGTCTCAATGCTGCTGGCAGTGTGGCAGTCCAACACAACCAGGGCTGTTCCAGTATTGGCAAACACTTTAAAAATAAAATAAATGGGGCATCAACCAACATTTCATTTGTCACTGTCTCAGCAGCCCCAGGCAGAACTGTTTTGCCAGCCACACTTTCAAATGGCAGCGTGTGTTTCAATCGCGTTTGTTTTCCTGACAATTCAGGTGGTTTAAGGTCTGCAGGCCAGTGGCAGCTCGCTTGCCCTTGGCACCCTGCTTCTCTCTGGTGCATCTTCACGGCTATTTCCTCATAGCTTAAGGTTTCCAAGCACACTGGGAGTTCGTGTTAATAAAATATTTAGTGCTGGTAGTATCTAAGAGTTGCAAAACCCGAACAGACCATTCTAAAGAGAGTTGTCTACCTTCTTTTAAACACACACATACACACACACCCACCCACCCACACACACACACACACACGCATACACACGGAAAACTAGAGAATTTCCATGAGCCTAGAAGTCAACTGTAGACTTTTGCTTTCTGTGTAGTTGGCTCCCTCACTCTTAGACCATATATAACTAAGTTCTAAAACCAGGTATATGTGCCAGGTAAATCATCATTTCTGTGAGGCAGAGTCCTATGAATATAATAAAAATTTGAGAGTCTGCTGTGATCTGCTATCTCAGCAATTTTAAGATTTGACTAAAATCTATACAGGTGCATGTTTGTGTAGGGGGTGTGGAATTAGCAACCTTTGATAATGGCTAAAATTGGGTGATAGGTACCTAGGAGTTTCACTATTATAGTCTGAACTTGTACACAATAAAAGTTTTTTAAATATAGTAAGTGAATGTAAAATTATGCTCTGCCTACCTTTCAAAGTTTTAGGTGATATTCATAGGTATAATATGCAAAAATGATTTGTGAATAGCAAAGCAATAAGTATATGTCTAAAAAGTATATCTCAGGGTACTCAGTCAGAAACATCTTGTGAACTCATTAAAAATACAGATGCTTGGTTCCACAGACCTATGGAATTGGACACGAGGGCAGCATATCACAGATGAATGTCTAATTTTAATTAGCCCTTTATTTTTTTATTTTTTAAGATTTATTTATTTATGCATATAAGAGCTGGGGTACAGGCCAGAGATGTGGGGGGTGAGAGGATCCACCTGAGACAGAGTGGGGAACAGAACAGGCAGACTGAAATACATTGCTGAGGGGAACAACGGGAGAGACAGGAGAGGTCTGCTGTGCCATGTGGGTAGCTCCTTGGCTGGCCGGGGATCGAACTTGTGCTGCAGAGGCTGTGGATTGCTTCATAGTGCAGTGCTTAACCCCTTGCGCCACCAGGGAGGCCCCTAATTAGCCCTTTATATCTCTCATCTCAAATGATATTTCTACCCTATGTTAATTGAAAAATAAACTTTTTTCAAGTTCTTGTTGACATTACTAGGGTCATTTGAGTGAATAGAGAAATTGCTCCTCGGGCTGAGGAGCTGTTTCCTACAATGCCCAGCTACCTCTCTATCCTAAACCTTACCTACTTTCAGTGTGTTAGTTGCATCTTGATTCCTAACTGTTGAGTAAACCTCAGCTTTATGCTCTCTACTTGTTCCTACTTTGGCCCCATTTGGTTATCACATTTTAAGCAAGACTTTTCTGTGAGATGCTAGACCTTCTTGCTTATATATCAAAATCATTGCCTTTACCTTCGCCATCACATGATTCTTTGTAGATGTCAGTCTACTCAGCTATACCTTTTTCCCAGACACTGCCCAGGTCCCTCCTAAATTTAATTATTCAGTCTTCAGCTATTTGTTGAATTGATCTTTTATTTTGTTTTTATCATAGCACTCCTCTGGGTGCTAGTAAGCAGTACAATTAAAAATCCCTTTTCTCATAGAATTTTCCTTATAGATTTGGTAATTGTTTTATTTGAACAGGTATGTACATAATACAGTTTCAGCTAGTGACAAGTACCAAGAATAAAATAAACTGGGGTTTAGAGTTACAGTTGTTAGGGATGGTCTCTCTGAGAAGAAAATATTTATTACTAACAGAAACCTAAGATGAGAAGTTGGTAGAAAGAATTGGAAGAGATGAACACTAAGCACAGAGGCCCTGAGGCAGGAATAAACTAAGGCTCCAGTGAGTGGTCTTCTTGGCTATTCAAGGGTCAAAGTGGGAAAAGGTAGAGAGAGAGGCTAGATCCTGTAAGGCGCTGAAGGACATGATAAAGAGTTTGGAATTTAAATAACATACATTTGTAGAGGTATAAATAAATCTGTACCTCAAGGCATATACTATGTTGTAAATCTACATTACCTCAATAAATATAACTTAAAAAAGTTTGCAATTGTTTGATTGTTTCCTCCAGTTTAATCAGATGTTGACATGTCTCCAGAGGACAGACAGACCTACTAGAGCTGAGGCTCACTATTCCATAGTTCCCTCTGGGGCTCAAAGGAAGGGCGTATGGAAATTGCTTTCATTTCCACAATTTATGCTCAGGAAAAAAAGAAAATCGGCTCCTTTGTGTTATTCATCATTGACTAGTGCCTGCTTTTCAATGAACATACCCTTCAAATATTTATGCTTATTGAAACGATGAAAAAAAATGTTCCCCTCACCCCCAATAGTGCAAGTCTGCATCTACCAATTTGGCCACTGGATGATGTCTATATATGTTAGCACCATGAAACAAAGAGTTTTCTATTTGACAAATCAAAGATAAGAAAATAAAGAAACAACAAAATGTATGTGCATTTAAATTCCTTTTGTTGAAAAGGTCGGCAAAAGAAAGAAAGAAAAAACATCATACCTGATAGCCTGCTTTTTGTTCTGTTACATTTTTTCCTTGAGAGGATTTTTGTCTTCTTTGAGAGTGGTCTTGGAAAACGCATTCATGTGAGAGAATCCCATGAGAATCCCAAGAGATTCTCATGGCTCTCACAATGAACAGTAATTCATAATTCTCATTGGCCTTATTCCTCATTTGGAGTCCTATAATACTTTTTTTCTTGCTTTCTTATATTTTCTCTAGATGATTTCATTCACTCCTATGACTTCAACCATGATCTATCTTTACCAATAATACACCAATTAATATCTTCAACCAACATTCTCCACACCTCCAGACCTAGAATTCCCACTGCTCTTAGAAGATAGATAGCCTTAGATACTTAAGGCTCAATGAACTTTAAACCAAACCCATAATCTTCTTTACTACTTCCTTCCTTTGAAATATTTTTCTTCCTTTTTCAGTTAATGGTGTTGCAACTTAATCAATTGTCCTTGGGGGGGAAAAAAACCTTAATGTATCGATTTTCATCTACTTCTCATTCCCTATATTCACTTTGCCCTGAGATACTGTTGATTTTATCTTGAAATATCTTCTGAGTGCATTTATTCCTGCTTATTGCTCATGTCCATCATTGTTTCCATTTATGTAATAAATCCTTAACTGAAGTCTCTTTTCTATTTTGCAGTCCATCGTTCATACAGCCTTCAGAAGAACCTTGCCAAAACTCAGATTTGAATTTCCTTACTTTAAACTTTTCTTTGCTAGATACTTCCTGGTTTTAAATTCTTCTACGTGGAGAATAAAATCCATACCCCACATTCTACTACTCAAGGCCCTGAAATTATGGCTCGTCCTGCCCTCCCAACCTCTTTTTGGCCTCTCCCTACTACACAGACATGTTGAAGGTTTGCACTCCCCAGCCGGACCATAGCTGTGCCCCTTTGTACCTGTTTCTTCCCCCAGTGCTTCTCTCTCTCCATCTCCTGTTGCTTTTCAAACTATTTTCCCTTAGAAGTCTTAGCAAGGCATATCCTTGCCATTCACAGCACTCTAAAAGGTAGGAGATATCCTCCTCAGTGCTCATATACAATGTAACATTCCGCCTAGTAGTATTGTGGTCACTTACAGTTCTGCACCCTGCCACTGGACTGAGACTTGCCTCTACCTGAAAGTGTCTTCTACCATTTTTATGTCCCCAGCAGCTTGCACAAGTCTTGAAATGCCTTAGGTGTTCTATAAGTCTTGTTTTAATGAGTAGATAAAAGAACAAATTCTGATTTCCTCTGTATCTTTTCCAGTCAGTAGCAAAGACTTTGTCCTTTCCCTCTCTCATCCATTTCCACTTGTTCATATTTTCATATGAGAAAGGAAGGAAAAAAGGAATACCTGGGGTACTATTTTCTAGACATGAAATCAGACCGTTCTAGAAATGGGAGGCTTAGGGAACTGAAGAAGAGGAGGGAGCAAGGGCTACAGTTGGAGTCTCCGAAAATCAGGAGCCTGAAGGCCCCCTCACCTCATGTGCCTCACTCACAGCCTCCCCCTCCTACAGTTCACACACACGATGGTGGCAATTACAGAGAATGAGCTTTGTGTATTGATTCACTACAGGGTTACCTGAGTCAGGGTACCTGATTGTACACCTCTTTCTCCTTAGTGAATGGTGCTCTACCTGGATAGAGCAAGGACTTGGTAAGTTATTATATTCCTGCTGTAATTTTCTTATTGGAAACTGCAATCTTGAGTTAATGTTATCTAAAACTGCTTATAACTTTGGGGGTAGGGGAGTGATTATGATGACTGGAGAGGGCTCCTAGCCAGACTGCCTCATTTGATCCTTTGAGTATCTTCAGAGAGAAATCGGTGCATTTCAGGCTCGCCTTCTTTTAAAAGGTATGGCTCAGTCCAGATGCTCACTGTTTCTTGATAGTTCAAACCAAAGGAAAAGAAAAGCAAAATGTTAGAACTTTTCTTTCTGTCTTTATGGCAGGAAAAAATAGATTTCTGCCTTTTGTTGTACAGGCACATTTATTTAGTATGAAAAACTAGAAGCATTGGACTTCATTCATATTTAAATTTTCTTAAAACAAACTACAAGCTCTCTACCACTGACAGACATTCTGTGAGGGATCAACCATTTCTTTAAACATGTGACCCATCTCTGCTAGCCAAAGATTCCTGCTGTGATTAATTTTGTGGACTGGAAGTTATCTGAACCACCAGGTGATCATATGCCACTCACACACTACCCACATATGACTTCTATTATTCTCTACCAGCAGCTTCCTAAACAGCTCCTTGTGTTTCTCTGCAAAATCTGAGTGTCAATCTAAGAATAATAGTCACTTAAATTTGTATAAGGCTTTCTATTGTTTAAGTATCATATATACTTTCACTCATTTCATCCTCATAACAGAAAACAGTACTGCTGGACCAACTTTACTGATGAAGAAACTGAAGCTTAGGGATATTTTTAAGACACATTCATAGCAATAATGATGGGAACAAAGGAGTGAGGCATAGATTTTAATGTTCAGATTCCCCATCTCTATTTGATGCCCACACTCGTTGTTCAATTGTGCTAATATCAGTTTGTTAGCAAAAGTGGCTTTTGGATGAGAGCTAGTTTTATTTAGCACATCTGGAAATGGCATCCTTATAACAATATCCCTGCTAATAACCTTTTTCTTATTCACAAAATAGAGAGCTCTTATAATTATTAGCCAGTGTCTGCTCTGTATTCCAGGCCACTGACAATGAGCACACAAGCACGGGTGTTACTATTCTAGGGCAGAGCATTAATAATTAGATATTACTTGGGGAAAAGGGCAATACTTCATCAAAAGACAAAGTGCTAGCTTTGATATCTCTTTGTGCAGTTGCCGGAACCCTCCTAGTGCCTGCTTCTAATCTAAAGATTAGCTGGCGGCTTTGCCCTTTTTCTTGTGAAATATCTGTTCTTATGGGAAACGAGTACCAACACATAGTGAGAATTTTTATGTCTTATTAAAGGTTGTTCACTGATATTTGTAGGCTCCTGAAGCACCTACCACATTATTATCAGGTAAATTCTAAATTTACTCAGAGAGAAATAATGTTATGAAAAGACTTCTTCAAAATCTTAAGGGATTGCACTGTGGGGTGAACATCTTTGCCATTGAAAAAGGCCCCTGTGATGCACTTTTTTGTTGCTTTGAGGTGAAGTGGACCTGGGATTGGGCCTTGTTCATAGCTGGAATTTTAAGAGGAAAGCTTTAATGTTACCATTGTACTATTCCCAGATGAGTCTGGTAATGACTCAGCATCAGAGGACCAACTAGCAGGAGGGAAGTTCTCATCTGGGGCATGTAGAAGGATGAACTCACAGCACATACTCAAGTTGTATCATCTAGCACAAAACAACAACAACAATATCTCTACAGGACTGAATGGATTCTGAGACCACATCTCAGATGAGGCAGGCAGTTAGTACTGGCTGATATAGGAATAGAGGGTGTTTATGGGTGGTCTGTAAGTATCGATGTGTCCTAAAGCGTTGGAATGACTTTCAGAAGACTAGATATCTGGGCCAAAAGGTGGAGCCTAATTCTGGGGAATGAGGCAGAAGTTCAGTCATTACTAAGACAGAGGAATAAATAGAAAAGGTATTTGGACATTCCTATTCCCTTACTCTGAGATCTTGCCTAGATCACTTTCCTACTTAACTTCCTTTCTCCTATTACATAACAAAGGTAATAAGGTTCCCTTCAAAGTTATTATGAGGAACCCATAAGTAATATATTCTAGAGCTTTGAGTATTCTAAAATACTAAATAATTATTGCTCATAAGTTTATAATATGCTTGGACAGCATCTGTCTGCCCAGTGCTGTATCTTTTGAGATGAATAATACTGCTATTTTATAAACAATATTGGAAAGCCTTCCTGGTACCACCTTGCCAGTGATGATATTTTCTTTTCCTCCTTGCTTATAACTTAGATTCTTCATCCAGGCATAATTTCTTTGGGCACAAGGGTCAATACCTCTTTTTTTTTTTTTTTTTTTTAAGATTTATCTATCTGTCTATCTATCTATCCATACATACATACATATATACATACATACAATCACTGGGTACAGTCAGAAGCGCCAGAGGGTGAGAGAATTCACCAGAGCCAGAGCAGGGAGCAGAACAGGCAGACTGACAAAGTACACTGCTGAGGGGAGCAGCGGGTGTGGCGGGAGAGGACTGCGTGCCATGTGGGACCCTCACTAGCGACCGGGGGTCGAACTGGCGCTGGAGAGGCTGAGGGCAGCTTCCCAGCCCAGCGCTCAACCGCTGTGCCACCAGGGAAGCCCAATACCTCTTTCTGCTCCATTTGTTCCTTTTTCTGTCCATGTTGTTCCTACACTCCCATCTGTCATGGAACTGGCCAAACTGCTACTCTGGGAGCTGCTGAAGAAAGTGCTCACTTAGGTTAGGCACACTAGATTGCTTCTGTAGGAACTTAAATGAGGATTATTGGGAGGCAGTAGCCAGCTCCCATTCCTTTCAGTATGTGTGTATATGAAGGGACTTTTTTTTTTTTTTAAACATTTGTGCTTTATTTATTTATTTATTTTAATTTTTACAAGCACTGGGTACAGTCAGAAGCGCGGGAGGGTGAGAGAATTCACCAGAGCCAGAGCGGGGAGCAGAGCAGGCAGAAGGACCGAAGTACACTGCTGAGGGGAGCAGCGGGCGGCAGGAGAGGTCTGCGCGCCATGTGGGACCCTCCTCCGGTGGCTGGGGAGCAGCCGGGATCGAACTGGCGCTGCAGAAGCTGCGGGCAGCTTCGCAACCCAGCGCTCAACCACTGCACCACTAGGGAGGCCCTATATGAAGGGACTTTAGTGGTCATTTGAGAAATAAATACATAATTCTTAGAGTAAGAAAGAACCCCAGGACACAGAGTTGTAGGTCATACTTGCAACTCAGGCAATACAGGGAAGAAACAGAATGACCTCATTTCGAGTGAGAATTTTTATGCAGAGGCAATAGCTCTCTAAGCAGAGAGGACACATGTTAGGAGGGAAGCTTTATGCACTGATCAGGCATGTTCATCTTCACTTACCAGTGCCACTTAAACAGCAATATCTGATGATTATCACTGGCTAAAGTGAGCACCGGGAAGAGGTGAGATCAGCAACGAGGTGAGCAGACCACAAAGGGCTTCCCCTTCGAAGTTCCCCTAGAGACTGACCCCTTACATGGATAAGGCATTTAAAGACTTAGTTTGTATCCATGGCTTAACAATTGTGAGTCCTGCTTCAGTGAATATAGGGGGTACATATACAATTTATAATTAGTGTTTTTGTATTTTTCAGACACCTCAAAGTGGAATTACTGGGTTATGTTGTAGTTTTATTTGTAATTTTTTGAGACCCCTCCATATATGAGTAACATTTTTAAGGAGCAAAAAGATACATTTCTTCATTCAAAGGATTAGGAAAACAAAGAATAAGCAATAATAAATTTCAAAAAATAAGAGAATACAGCAGATATTTACATAATTAATAGTCCCATTTTAATTATTTTTTCTTTATTTATATTTTGTGTTACTTTACTATCAAAACACACACACACACACACACAAACACACACACACACACACACAGGAAAAGTTCCACTAGTTATGGGCATAGTAAAGTAAAACAATTAAATGTTAAGATGTTAACTTCATTATTAATAGATCTTTCATACAATAATAAATAATTCTAAAATTAGTAAAATAGGTTTAAATTATCAGATGAGAATGGGAGAGCATGGATATTGTGCTAAAGTATTTTAGGATCATTTTGCAGAAAAATAAGAATTTAAACTGGGGTTAGAAATAGAATTTGGTTAGAAGAAAAGTGAGGACAATATGAACAAAAGTGGAGAAAGAAAAGGTCAGTCAAAGATAAACAGAGAAGGAGGTGTAGAATGCACCTCCATTTTTTTGCCATTTTATTTATACTTATTGCCATTGTAAAGATAAACTTCTCCTAAATATCTGAGTATATGTGCTTGTGAACAGGCATAAACACACACATTGGTTGCCAACTCAACACCGACCACCATCACCATGTTGAAAAACACTAGGCTTGTTATTTTTTATCTGTAATGTGAATTAGAGGTGATGGATGCATATTGACCAAAATGTTTGCAGTGATCTCAGACACATTTTTTTAAGTCAATTGTTTTTTATTTTATTTTATTTTTAAGATTTATTTATTTATGCTTACAAGAACTGGGGTATGTGCCAGAGGTGTGTGGTGGGGAGAGGATTCACTAGAGACAGAGTGGGGAGAAGAACAGGTGGATCCACTGAAATACACTGCTGAGGGGAGGAACAGGTGAGACAGGAGAGGTCTGCTGCGCCATGTGGGTTAGCTCCCTGGCCAGAGATTGAAATCATGTTGCAGTGGCTGGCAATCACTTGATAGCACTGTATCTTTAACCCCTGCACCAACAGGGAGGCCTGGTCTCAGACATATTCTAATCTCAGCCCATCCTAGTCAGAAATATGATATGACATGGCTTAATGTAATAAAAATGATATGACATGGCTTAATGATATGACATGGCTTAATGTAATAAAAAGAGAATTAATGCTTGATAAATTTTGAAAAGTGTTTTCAAATGTTAACATAATTATGAAGATTTATGTACTTCATAGTAGAATTCGTTTGTTTGCTAGATGGTGACATTTGCAAGCTCTTAAATCAATTAACAATTGATTAATACCTGAGAATGAGGAAATAAAGGCTTTAGATTGTCCTACCTTTAATATCATTAGATGTATTACATGTTCTTATTGAAGTGTATTTCATGTTTTATTTGTACATATATCTTTAACCAAAAATATTATTATCATTTATGATTATTAAATTACCTTGGCTTTGAACAGATAAGCGATATGACTATATTTTTCACTGGAGCAGGATTACTAGTTTCACCATTGTCATGTTAATATATGTTTTTCTTTTTTTTTTTTTTTATTGAAGCAATAGTGCATTATAGTATTATTTAAGTTTCAGGTGTTCAAGAACCCAGACACATTTACAAATCAGTAACAACAATGGACTGGAATCAGGAGGCCTGAGTTTAGTCCTGACTAAGCCACTAGTTAAGTGGTGAGATTTGAACAGTGTTTCATATCTCTGTTTTCATCAGTTCACTAAGGCATTTGAACTAGTTGATTTTTAAGGTCATTTTGTTTTATGATGTGAATTCACAATTAACTAATACAGTTAAGGAACCCAATTCTGCTGCTCTGCTTCTCCCATTTATCACTTTAATGATTTTCATTCATTCTGGCAGAATAGTTCTTGGTTTCATCATGTAGCAAGTAAGAGACCAGGCCAGGGAGCGGGTGGACCTTTCCTTTACAACAACATAATGTGCTAAGTCCAAGAGTCTATTTTGGTATAGATTTCATAGTTTTCCTTGCCCATATTTTAAGGTCAAATACAGAAAAAGAGTCTCAGAAATTCCAAGTGACTATGGCAAGGTCAAATGTTGATAAATTCAAGAGTACTGTCTTAGTCTGTTTGGGCTGACAGAACAAAAGACCACAGACTGGATGACTGCTATGACTAAATACCACAAAAGACAACAAAGTTATTTTTCATAGTTTAGTTCTGGATGGTAGTATGGTTCTACATCATAGTTCTAGTTCTACATCAGAGTGGTGGTATGGTTAGGCGAGGGTCCTTGTCCTGGTCACAGACTTCTTATATGGTCATAGGGTGGAAGGGGTGTGCTCGCTGGGGTCTTTATAAACCCTGTTTATGAGGACCCTGTCCTTATTACTTTAATACATTCCAAAGACCCCACCTCTTAATACCATCATTGGGCATTAGAATTACAACATATGGAGCTGGAGGAGACGCAGACATTCAGCCTATAGCAAGTAGGAAATGGGCGCTTAGTCTTTTGCCAAATATTCCTTTGATGTCTATGTCTTACTAGGAGTCAAACTATGTTGACTTTCTTTCCCATATTGAAAATGTTTGTCAGCTGGCAGATTTGGCAAAACTTAATAATTTTATTAATTTTATGCTATAAGAAATAGATTTTATTTATTTTTTTAAAGATTTATTTATTTATGCATACAAGAACTGGGGCACAGGCCAGAGGGGTGGGGGGGGTGAGAGGATTCACCAGAGACAGAGTGGGGAACAGAACAGACAGACTGAAATACACTGCTGAGGGGAGTAGCGGGCGAGCCAGGAGAGGTCTGTTGCACCATGTGGGTAAAACCCCTGACTAGGGATCGAACTTATGCTGCAGTGGCTGCAGAGAGCTTCATAGGATGTGTCTTATCCACTGCGCCACCAGGAGGTCCACAAAATAGATTTTAGATGGTTGTAATTGAGAATGTTAATTAGGCACATGGTGACTTAAACTATTACTATATAGATTTCATTCATTTATATTTAGAAGTGATAGTATTTTAGAAAAATAAGATGGTGATGATTACCACAACACATAGAAATCAAAATTATTATCGTAATTCAAAGTGTGAAAAGTTCATAAAATCCTTAGATTATATTAAAGTGTTTTAAATATTGTTATCACTAGGCAAAAAACTTAGGTTTCTCTTCAGAAAATTATAAAATATTTTCTTCTAGAGGTAGTTTCTACACTCATGTCAACTGTATGATTACACAACATACTTAGATATAAAGAAAAATCCTGCAAAGCCAGCATCACAATTATGTTTTAAAACCATATCCCTTTGACTGCTCTTAAATGAATTGTAAATGTTTAATTGTAGCTTAGACAAAATGGGTCTGTGTTGAAAGCAGCGTGTAATCAAATTACTAAAATGCTTCCCCTCTTGTAATGCACAATGGTGCCTCAAATAACAGATCCTCTGAGATTAAAGTTAGTCTTAGAATTTGGTCATGCCAGTGTTGGGTTGGATGTAGTGATGAATGAAAAGAAGCATGTAGCAAAATCATTTTAAATATTTGTGTGTACATGTGTGAGTGTTTGTGTTGGGGGGGAGGAACCCCAGATGTTGAGTAAACATAAGAGGAGGACAACATTCTCCTCCTCTCCAATTTTATTTTATTTTATTTTTTTTTTAAAAATTTATTTATTTATTTATTTATACAAGCACTGGGTGCAGTCAGAAGCACGGGAGGGTGAGAGATCACCAGAGCCAGAGCGGGGAGCAGAGCAGGCAGAAGGACTGAAGTGCACTGCTGAGGGGAGCAGCAGGCGGCAGGAGAGGTCTGCGCGCCATGCGGGACCCTCCTCCGGTGACCTGGGAGCAGCCGGGGATCGAACCGGCGCCACAGAGGCTGCGGGCAGCTTCGCAACCCAGCGCTCAACCGCTGCGCCACCGGGGAGGCTTTTATTTGGAGGAACTCTTTTAATGGAGGAACGCTGCGACCTTAACCACTGGCAACTGTAGATTCTGTGCTACAGGGCAAAAGATCAACTTGGGATAGAAAAGAATGTCTCCCAGATAAGCCAAGTATTGTAAGTCAACTTGACTGGACAGAAAGAAATGATAAAAATAAAATAACAGCTACCCTTTTGAGCACACACTCTGTGACAAACACTGTGAGATAAGGTTATTCATTATATCCAATATCTTTGGATATCTTTCTCTCTCATTATTTTATAAACCCAGGAAAATGCATTGAAGTTAAATAAAATTGTTCAAGTCCACAAAATTATGAATTAAATAAGCTAAGAATACATTCTATGTATGGCTCAAGAACTCTTGCTTTTTTCCTCTAGGTATATACTACTTTATGTTGACTTCCAGAATATATTATTAAAATGCTATATTATTTTTACTCATTTTTCTTAAACCAAGGAATGCCATTGGAATATAAGCTTTCATAATGATTGTTCAGTCTTTCCGATATAGTACAATATGGCAAATACTTCTTTTGTCTTCCAACCTCTGAGTTCAGTCAAATTCACTATGGGAATAGCTTCCCCCCAAACTGATGACCTTGGTGAGTTAAATGTGATCTTTTATATCTTATGAACCTTAGAGAGAAAGATAACCTTCTTGTCCTCAAAATCTGAAAACTGCTTTCTTATGTAAAAATGGAAGACTTGAGAAATTACTAATTTTCAGATCTGTTGTGCAAAGTGATGACCCCCTAGTTTTCCTGCCTTGTTGTGTATCTTCAAGGAGCTCTGTAATCCTCATAACCTGATAACTTATCATCATTACTCCTTGCCCTCATCTGCCACTCCTAGGCATTTTCTACCAGAGATAGATGCACTTTATCACATTCTGTTGAAAAATCTTTCAGCTATGCCTCATGGGATTCCTAATTAAAACTCCCCTTGTTACTGTATAAAGCTAAGAAAATGTTATCCAGGAATCCTACGTACTCAGCTAGCAAGATCATAGATAGATCTGTGTACTGGCAGGGGTCAGAAAGCACAGGAAACCCAGATATAGCCCTACCAATTAAGTAAAGGACATTTGCATGCGAAGATCAGTGGGATGTAGGTAATGACTAAATAGCCAAATTTTAAGGTCTGTTATAAGAAACAGAAAAGAAAGAACTTGAGTTGTCAAAAAAAAAAAATAAAGCAAGAACCTGTCACTTAAAAAGAAATAATTTGAGAGGAAAGACTGTCAGTGATGTGGAATTACTCTTAATAGAAGGCTATCCTTACCTGCCCACCTGCTTCTTTATTTTGTTCTATAACTGAACCACACAGTTCAGAATATCTAGAGCCAGTGTGGGCTAGTGAATGATGCCATGGCCTTGTAGTCTGGTCATGGATTTAGGTCTCAGCTCTACTATGTATTTAATTTTGTGAAGCAAATTTTTCCTCTTCTTTGAGTTTCAGTGTACTTATCTGTAAAACAGATAGTACCACCTGCTTTACCTACTTCACTGAGGAATGAAAAAGTGAATAGGAATTTAGACTGAATTAAACTAATACTACTACACTACACTTTTGGTGCAGGAGGAGTTAAGTAAGCCTGATCCATAGGGTCTTCTCTAATGATAGTTAATCTTTGTTAATGGCTAAGTCTTTTCCTTGGGGAACTGAATTATGAGTTTCATTCTGCAGCTTTTAGAACATAGTCTACTCTTTGGTGGGGCACTTACTGTACTTCTTTCCAGCAGACCAGCTGCCACATAAGGAGACAATGTGGTAGTTGCCAGAAAATTCCAGCCCAGCCTTTTCTCCAAGGATATTTGTTCCTTCCACAGGGAAATCATTAGTTATCCACTTGTGCCCAGAGCTGCCAAGAACGCTAATAAAGTCTCTGGAAAGTTGTGGTGTAGACACAGAAGGAGATAAATAAGAAGTGGAAAGAATCCAATAATTTATTCCCCTACGGGATGGTGCAAAATTGTTTACTACAACTTGGGTTTCTTTCTAGTCTTCTTTTAAATATAATTTCATAAGGGTCTTCTAGGACAGGAAGTTGTTTTCCTTGCCATTCAACAACAACAACAGGAAGGGGCGGAGCAACATGGCGGAGAGGAGACGCTGCGAGTAAGATCTCCCATTAAAAAAAGTTAATAGGGAGGAAAAGCGGCAGGTCCCAGTGAGAACTGGGACACGGAAGATAAACGGACGACTCCAGCAAACTGCCCGAAGAAGAAAGTTGCCATAAAAGAGGACCAGAAGGGAGGGAAGCGCAGAACCCTGCTCCCCTCCCCCGCCCACAAAGTCGGCACTCTCCAACCGGCAGAGAGGAGGGAAACAACAAACCAAAACGGCCAACAAGAAAAACGGACGCAGCAAGCGGGACTGTGAGTGGAAAGGAACTATTTCAGCCACCACACCCCGTGAACGGGAGCTGTGGAGAACCCTGCAGGATCCGCCCCAGAGGTGAGCTCCAGGCGCCATTAAAGAGAGCCCCGCCCCCCAGGAGGAGACCAGCACCAGCACACAGCCCCGGCCGCCCGGTAAGCTTGTGCAGAAAGCGGCGCGCTGATCCAGATCGGATCGCAGCTGCCCAGGTCCCCGCGCCTGCGACCTAGGCTTGCGGGGAGACCGCGGAGGCCCTCCCTGAGTGAGCAGGAACAAGGCGCCCAGGCAGGGAAGCGGGATTCAAAAGGCGCCATTCCCGCGCCACTGATCTGGGCTACAGCCCGTGTCCTGGAACTGAGGGCTTTGGAACTGAGACCCGGGGCACGAAATTAGGGGCGTGGGTTCCCCATGACGGTGGGGCACAAGGCAGACACAGCACCCCAAAGCCGTTGAGGTGTACCCTACCATCCCGCTCTGCTCCCTCTCCCACGGGGTGGAAAATCAGCTCCCCAAGGGCTCTAGGAGAGATCTCTGGCGCCACCTAGCGACTTGAAGCCAGCAGAGGCTCCTGAAGAAGCTAGTGGCCAGCTGGGGAGTTAGCCCACACCGGGCCCCTTCCGAACAAGTAGTCTGAGCCCACAGGGAGAGCGAGCACCGACAGCCGGGGCAGACCAGGCGCGCAGAAGAGTGTGCCTGAGACCAGACGCGCAGGGAGTGTGTCCCACATCACCATTTTAGAACAGGGACATTTCTTCAGTAAAGACTACCTGCAGAAGGCTTCCTCAGGAGCCAGAGGTGAGCGGGGGAAGTTCGCCCACACCAGACCCCCTCTGGCCTGCAGTCCAAGCCCAGAGGGGGAGCAGGAACCCACCGCCGGGGCAGACCAGGCGCACAGGGGAGTGTGTCCCCACATCGGCATTTTAGAACAGGAACCTTTCTCCAGTAAAGACTGCTTGAAACTGACAGATGACTCCTGGAGGAACCAGAGGGGAGCAGAGAAGCCCACCCAAGATGCCGGCCAGTCCCAACAACACAGTGTCCCAACGCATACGGCAAATTAGAAAACAGACAGTAGGGAGGAGAAGAACCACACGCAACCTAGCAACTCTCCAGAGAAAAAGCACACCACAAAAAGAAAACCAGCCCCCAGATTGCAACGACAATAACTTGGAAGAATTTCTGAGCCTTCCAGAAAGAGAATTTAAAATTGCCGTGATTAAAAAACTGACAGAAGTCATAAAGGAAAACAATGATAAGGGAAAAATAATCAACGATCAGAAGAATGCAATTGAGTCCCTAGAGAGGGAAAACAATGGTCAGAAGAAAGAAATTGAGTCCCTAAAGAGGGAAGTAAAAGAAATGCAGGAGATCAAAGAATTAATGGAAGAACTAAAGAATTCTGGGAAAAGCAATGAAAGCAGAATAGATGAAATGGAAGAACGAATAAGTAATCTTGAAGACACAGAAATAAAAAGACCCAAAACAGAAAAGGAAAGAGAAGTACGAAGGAAAAAGAACGAGGAAAGACTTTGGGAACTATCTGACTCCATGAGGAAAGGAAATATAAGAGTTATAGGATACCAGAAGGAGAGGAGAGAGATGTAGGAACAGAGAAAATATTCAAAGAGATAATTGAAGAGAACTTCCCAAATGTGAAGAAGGAGCTGAAAATTGATATACAAGAAGCAAGAAGAACACCAAACTTCCACGACGAAAGGAAAAATACAGCAAGACACATAATAGTAAAGCTCCCAAGAATCCAGGACAAGGAAAAAATAATGAAGCTGGCAAGAGGGAAGAAACAGATAACATTCAAAGGAAAACCAATCAGGCTGACATCAGATTTCTCCGAAGAAACACTACGGGCAAGGAGAGAGTGGAGGGACATAGTCAACAGACTCCAAGAAAACAGATGCCAACCAAGAATACTCTATCCCGCAAAGCTCTCCTTCCTCTTTGAAGAAAGAATATGGACCTTCCCAGACAAACAGAAACTCTGGAATTTCATTGCAACTAAACCCCCACTCCAAAAAATACTACAAGGAGTCCTAAAGCCAGAACCTCAGAGGGCCGAAAAACAATGAAAGAAGGCCAAAAAAAAAAAAAGCTATTAAAAGAATAAATAAATAAAATCAAAGGAAAGACAAACACAATGGCAAATACAGATGTTAACATATCAATATTAACTCTAAATGTAAATGGACTAAACTCTTCAATAAAAAGACACAGAGTTGCAGCCTGGATTAAGAAACAAAACCCAACCTTTTCTGTCTCCAGGAAACACATTTAGCTACAAAAGATAAAAATAGACTCAAAGTTAAAGGATGGAAAACAATCCTACAAGCAAATGGACCAAAAAAGAAAGCAGGAACAGCTATACTTATATCAGATAAAACAGATTTCAAACTCAAAAAGATAAAAAGAGACCCCAATGGTCACTACATTATGATCAAGGGGACAATACTTCAAGAATAAATAACACTCATTAACATATACTCACCAAACGAAGGAGCACCAAAATATATCAGACAACTGTTGTGCTCTCTGAAAACAGACATCAGAGAAAACACATACGTAGTGGGAGACTTCAACACACCACTATCAACAATGGATAGATCAACAAGACAAAAAATAAGTAAAGAAACCAAAGCTCTAAATAAGGACCTAGAGCAATTGGGCTTAACAGACATCTATAGAACACTAAACCCCAAAAAAACGGAGTACACATTTTTCTCAAGCGCACATGGATCATTCTCCAGGATCGACCACATACTGGGGAGAAGACAAACATCAACAGATACACCAAGATTGAAATCATATCAACAATCTTTTCTGACCATGAAGGCATCAAACTAGAAATAAACCATAAAAAGAAGGCAAGGAACTTTCCTACCTCATGGAGATTAAAAACCACACTACTGGAAGACCATTGGACTAATGAGGAGATCAAAGAAGAAATTAAAAATTTTTTTGAATTGAATGACAAGGAGGACACCAATATCCTAAATGTATGGGATGCAGCAAAAGCAGTAATAAGAGGAAAATATATAGCAATAGAAGCTCACATCAAGAAACAAGAAAGAACACAAAGAAACAACCTAATCTCGAAGCTCAAAGATCTAGAAAAAGAACAACAAAAAAACCCCAAAACCAGTAGAAGAAAAGAAATAATAAAAACCAAAGCAGAAATAAATGAAATTGAAACTAAAAAACAATCCAAAAGATCAATGAAACCAAGAGCTGGTTCTTTGAAAAAATCAATAAAATAGACAAACCCCTAGCCAGGCTCACAAAGGAAAAAAGGGAGAAAGCACAAATAAACAGGATCATCAATGAAAGAGGAGAAATCACAACGGACACAGCAGAAATCAAAAGAATAATCAGTAACTACTATGAACAGTTATATGGAAACAAGTTTAACAATCTAGAGGAGATGGACAAATTCCTACAACTCTACAATCACCCAAAGCTAGATAAGGAAGAAATAGAACACCTAAACAGACCAATTACAATTAGCGAAATTGAAATGGTAATCAAAAACCTCCCCAAAAACAAAAGCCCAGGACCTGATGGATTTACAAATGAATTTTACCAAACATTCAGAGACGAATTAGTGCCTATCCTTCACAAACTCTTCCAAAAAATTGAGAAGGAAGGGACAATACCAAACACGTTCTATGAAGCCAACATTACACTAATAACAAAACCGAACAAGGACAACACAAAAAAGGAAAACTACAGGCCAATCTCCTTAATGAACACTGATGCAAAAATCCTCAATAAAATTTTAGCTATCAGAATCCAACAATGTATCCATAAGATAATTCACCATGACCAAGTAGGATTCATTCCAGGGACACAAGGATGGTTTAACATCCGAAAATCAATCAACGTTATCCAACACATCAACAAAAAGAAATATAAAAACCATATGATAATATCAATAGATGCTGAGAAAGCTTTTGACAAAGTGCAACACCCATTCATGATAAAAGCCCTTGAAATTCTTGGGATACAAGGAACATACCTCAACATCATAAAGGCCATCTATGACAAGCCAACAGCCAGTATCATTCTCAATGGTGAAAAGCTGAAAGCAATTCCATTAAGATCTGGAACAAGACAAGGATGTCCACTCTCACCACTGCTTTTCAATATAATACTGGAAGTCCTAGCCAGGGCAATAAGACAAGAGAAAGACATCCAAGGAATCCAAATAGGAAAAGAAGAAGACAAACTATCACTATTTGCAGATGATATGATATTATACATAGAGAACCCCAAAAACTCCACAGAAAAGCTACTTCAACTCATCAATCAGTTCAGTAAAGTGGCAGGATACAAAATCAACACGCAAAAGTCAGTAGCCTTCCTATACACAAACAATAAATCTGAAGAAGAAGAAATAAAAAAAACCATCCCTTTTGTTATTGAAACAAAAAAAATCAAATATTTGGGAATAAATCTAACAAAAGAGGTAAAGGACCTATACAAAGAAAACTATAAAACACTGTTAAAAGAAATAGAAGAAGACACAAAGAAATGGAGAGACATCCCCTGCTCATGGATTGGAAGAATAAACATTATTAAAATGGCCATCCTTCCAAAAGCAATATACAGATTCAATGCTATTCCAATCAAAATTTCAATGTCATTCTTCAAAGAAATAGAACAATTATTGATGAAATTCATATGGAATCACAAAAACCCCCGAATAGCCAAAGCTCTCGTGAAAAAAAAAAAGAAGGGAATGGAGGCATCACACTCCCAGACTTCAAACTATACTACAAAGCCATAATCATCAAAACTGCATGGTATTGGAACAAGAACAGACATACAGACCAATGGAATCGAATAGAAAATCCAGAAATAAACCCACAGATTTATGGTCAACTAATCTTTGACAAAGGAGCAAAGACTATGCATTGGAGCAAAGAAAGTTTGTTCAATAAATGGTGCTGGGAAAACTGGGTCGCTACATGCAAAAGAATGAAGCTTGACCACTACCTCACACCATACACAAAAATCAACTCAAAATGGATTAAAGAACTAGACATAAGACCTGAAACCATAAAATATATAGAAGGAAATATAGGCAAAACACTACGTGATTTGCACATCAAAGACATCTTTACAGACACATCACCCAAAGCAGTGATAGTGAAGGCAAAGATAAACAGCTGGGACTACATCAAATTAAAGAGCTTTTGCACAGCAAAAGAGACAATAACAAAAACAAAGAGAAACCCCACCGACTGGGAGAACATTTTTGCACCCAACACTAATGATAAAGGACTGATCACAAAAATCTGCAAAGAGCTGATGAGACTCAACAACAACAAAGAAAATAATCCAGTCAAAAAATGGGCAGAAGAGCTAAAAAGAAACTTCTCTGAAGAGGAAATGCAAATGGCCAACAGGCATATGAAAAAATGTTCAACATCACTTGTCATCAGGGAAATGCAAATCAAAACTACCATGAGATACCATCTTACACCAGTGAGAATGGCACGTATTAAAAAAACTAACAACAACAAATGTTGGCGAGGGTGTGGAGAAAAAGGAACTCTTCTGCACTGTTGGTGGGAGTGCAAACTGGTCCAACCACTGTGGAAAGCTGTGTGGAGATTTCTGGACCTACTAAACATAGAGCTTCCATATGATCCAGCAATTCCACTCCTAGGTATTTACCCAAAGGACACAGAAACATCAATTCCAAAGAGCACCTGCACCCCTATGTTTATAGCAGCACTGTTTACAATAGCTAAGCTTTGGAAACAACCCAAATGCCCAAAAATAGATGACTGGATCAAGAAGATGTGGTACATATATACCATGGAATATTACTCAGCATTCAAAAAAGATAAACACATGCAATTTGCAGCAACATGGATGGCGCTGGAAGGGATCATGCTCAGCGAAATAAGCCAGAAAGAAAAAGAAAAATACCGGATGGTCTCACTCATAGCAGGAATCTAGAAAACTTAAATAAGGGACCAGGAAAATGAATATAAGAAAGTGAAAATCAAAATCAACAAAAAACTATGAACCAGAGACACTTTTAGGGGGGCGGGGGCGGGAGGGGAGGGATTGGGGTCAGAATGGGGGGGCTGCAATTGTATGGGGAATATAACAATAAAATTTATAAAAAAAAAACAAAACAACAACAACAAAAAAAAAATAAAAAAAATTCATTTCCCCAAATGTACTTACATCCCTTGCATTCTTTTAATTGTGTTTCCTTCTTCATGTTGTACAATCCAATATTTAGAGATTTCTTTGGTCCTCGGTAACTATAAATACCAACTATGCAAATCAGGTGTTTGTTCTTTCTCTGTCCATCAATCCTGCTATCATCATCACCATTGCTTATCTTGGGACACTTTCCTGTCACCTGTTTTGTGTTGCTAATGATCAAAATAGGCTATAAAACTTTAGGTTGATCAGATTTCTGGATATTATATTAATATTAAACCTACCCTCAAATAATTTTGGCCATTTTTTTTCTGCCATGTAAATACTATGAAGCAGTGTATTTACAGGGTATCAAGTAAGATTAGCTCAAAGGAATTGGTCTATAATCCCCAATCAGAAAGTTAAAATAGAAAACTATACATTGTTTTATAATTCGGGGGAGTCAGTCTCATCAAACTCTTTGTTCATTCTAGCACTCTTGGGTCTGGGAGTTGAGGAGATGCACTTCTTGAATCTCCCTTCAAAGGGAAGCTCATTCTTCACCCTAAAGCTATGCAGTTAGCTGACTGCTGCTTCAGCTGACGTGGGGATCTGTTGTGGCTTTTGAACCAAAGTCATCATCTTCCCAGGTAGCTCTTCATACATCACTGAGACTGATAGAGCTACTAGGTTCTGTTTATTTCTGCCTGATTTCCCCTGGGAAGTCCTTTTCTCCAGAGTGCCAGAGTTAGTTGGCAAAGGCTTTGTCAGAACTGCCTCACAGTTGGAGGCTTGCCTGGCCCAATCCTGCTTCTTTCCCTCTTTTTCCCTGAATAGTCTGAAGACTTTTCCTGTTCACTGTACTTCCTACCACTTTATCTTTCACCATCATTGTTCCAAAATAATCCATTGAATTCTGAAAAAGACAAGGGATCCTGTGACCGAATCAGCCCGGATATCACTTAGTTATTTGTAGGGTAAAACTGTCCTTTCTGTGACCACCTATGAAATCCATCAAATCAAACAGGGTTTGAATTCTTTCACCACCTCTGACCTCAAAGCATGAAGGTGAAGGGCAGTAGATTTGGTTTGCTCAGCCTCTCTGCAAAGGAGCAGGAGACACCATCAAGGTGTGGGGAACCATTTCCTTTTACTGTGATCATTGACTGTTCAGGAAGCAGGAGCTAGCAAAGAAATTTCTTTCTTACTCCTATTCTCTGAATTGTTTGGAGTCATACTGGGACTGGCTGCAAAGATGCAGTCAGTTCAGTAATATGCTTCTGTATGTGCACTCTCCCTCCTTTCATGCCTGTTGCCTTTACTTCTGCTCTGCTAGAATTGCTTACCCTAATAAGTTGTTAGCAATAAGCTTTGACTTCATCTTTCTAGAAAAGTTGCACTGAGACAGGCAACATTGAATAGTAGCTGTTATTATAGGTGCTATTTCACCTATGTGAGACTCTGTAAGCCACTCCTTGATTCAAACCATCACTTCATGCAGTCCGGCATAACTGCTCTACTTGCTATAAAAGAGCAAAATGCTCATAACATTTTAGAGACATTCCAGCAGTTCTAGCAGCGAAGATTCAAAGACATCTGCTACAGACTAGCTAACTGCTTTTGCAACTGGTTCTCAGTCTGTTTAGGCATAGATATAGTTTTATGGTTTATGATTTTTATTAATAGATTTGGTTATTAGATTAATAGATTTTTTAAACACAGTTTTTTCATTTGTGATTTTATTTAAGATTTATTTACTTATGCATATAAGAGCTGGGGTGTAGGCAGAGGTGCGGGGGAGGGGAATGAGAGGATCCACCAGAGACAGATAGAGGCTCAGAACAGGTGGATCTACTGAAATACACTGCTAAGGGGAGCAGCAGGAGAGATAGGAGAGGTCTGCTGTGCCATGTGGGTCACCTCCCTGGCTGAGGATCAAACTCGTGCTGCAGTAGCTTCGGAGAGCTTCATAGTGCTTATGCTTAACCCCTTGCACCACTAGGGAGGCCCCAGATTAATAGATTTTTTAATGATGGATTTTTTATTTTTATTCCATTCATATGTGTATATAAGAATGGAGGGTCTTCAATGTTCTGACTTAGAACTGAGTATTTTCTGTGGACATTTGAGAGTCACTGGAAGTCGCAGGGTAATGAAGTGATGTGAGCAGAGTAGAGCTTAATGGAGATTAATCTGAAAATGTGACTCCCTTCAAACAGCAGCAGACTTCAAATGTGAAAGACTGAACAGCTGGAGATTATAATTAAGATAGATCCCCTTAGAGATGAGAATTTCAAAGAATTCTCTAACTTGGAAGTAAATAAGAGGAGGGAGCTGGAGGAATTGGGCGGGTATACCTCAAGGATTCACCATGAGTGTGCAGATCTCTCTTCATTCGTTAGTGATGAGATGAAAACAGGTGTAAGTTTATTTGGACACTATTCTAAAAAAATGCCTGTGACCAGGAAAGGAATTTTACATGTACAGTTACATTTAGCCCTGTTAACAATCTGGAAAGTATGCATTCTTACTCTCTTTTATAGATTTGGAAATTCTGACTCGTGTTAACTGCTCAGTGTTGGCACGCCTCCTGCGTGTCCAAGCCAGAATCAAACCATCATTTTCTGACACTAAGTCCTGTGCTATGTGCCACACTCCTGTCACGTAAACCGCCCTGCATGGTTGTAAACCCAGTGAGTGGTAGAGACACTAGAAGCCCATACTAGGCAGCCCATAATAAAGATGTCAGAGGTGGCTAAAGATTTTCTTCTATTTTCCCTTTTTTCCTTATAGATACGTATCACATCTACCTTTGATATATCAAAAATAGATTTTTTTTTTGTTATCTAGAGCCTTTGTGAGGACTAGCAACATGTAATGATGCCCACCCATGCTTTCATGCTTTAGTACCAAGACATCTGAGAAATTTGGGCCCAACTAATGCAAGAATTATTGTGGCAACAATAGCACAGTTTCGAGATGTGAAGCTCACCCTAATCATGTGTATTTGCAATCTTCTACCTTGGGGATATTTTCCCCAGTAAATTTATAACTGAGTTGCCTTAGCCACGTCTCCTTCCATCTGTCACTGTGTGGGGCACTCCTGGTGACTTGACTTTAGCTATCATGTGACTCTATGAGGACTATTCCAAGAATGAGCAAAGTTGTTTCTAGACTTGCCAGTGCAGCTGCAGGGGAGTTGAGGTTATTTCCCATTGCATTATGCTAAGTGCTGTTTTTACTAACGTAAGCAAACAGTTAATAGAATTAAACTGGATCCTTCCTTCTGTCAGAAAATTATCATAATTCTATAAAATAACATTTATATTCAAGTTGATACTACCATGTTATCCACAGTGTGCCTAGGAACACATACTTTCAAAAGAATAAAAAGGAAATGCCTCTTGGGGAGGGAGCCAAATTCTCTCAACCTTTGCTGAAACTCATTACATGCTTTCCTCTAATTCTTGGTTCTAACAATTCAGTACATTATTATTTAATCACATTGCAGATTCATCTGACTCTAAGTAAACCATAAAGATAAGCTGCAAAACTGATTAGAGATGATTCCTTACTTTGCATGAATATTCACTATACAATGACTTTAAAGAGTTTATTGAAAATAAAATTCTCTTTATAAAGAGAATTTTTAAAAAAATTTTTTATTTATGCATACAAGAGCTGGGGCACAGGCCAGAGATGCGGGGGGTGGGGGTCAGAGGATCCATCAGAGACAGAATGGGGAACAGAACAGGCAGAGTGACTGAAATACACTGCTGAGGGGAGCAGCAGGTGAGACAGGAGAGGTCTGCTGTGCCATGAGGATTGCTCCCTGGCCAGCTGGGCATCGAACTAGCGCTGAAGAGGCTGCAGATTGCTACATAGTGTGGTGCTTAACCCCTTGTGCCACCAGGGAGGCCCAGTAAAGAGAATTTTTATATACACTTTGCAAAATCTATTTTTATATACACTTCTGGGAATACTGACATCTTGATATACCAGTGACACATGCATTTATACTGATGTCCATAGTTTTAGGAGGCAGTGGGGCACTTACCAAATGAGGTAGGTTATTTTTTGTTTTTGTTTTTTTCTCATGGATTTCACATTGGATCTTCTTAATAAGCCGCACATGCATGAGTGTGTGTGTGCATGTGTGTACGTTCACGCATGTATGTGTGTTTGCAAAGAGTGTTTGTCTTTTTACCTCTCTGAGATGTAAACTCCATGAGGAAGGAGTCTAGAAAGGTTTTGCTGATCATAGTATCTCTAGAATCTAGTCCAGGACCTGACACATAAAAAAAAAAGTCGGTAGAACTCTGTTAAATCTAGTAGTTTATTTACTCATTTAGTCATTTATTCATCTTATATGTCTTAAGTGCATTTGCTAAGATAATCACTGGTTTAGGTCTTGGAGTTAAGTGTGATGTTAAAATATTACAGATTTGCTGCAGCTCCAGATCTAGCTGCTTCTGAGGAATCTGTAGCATTTACCCCAAAAACTACAGTGCAGGAACATCTGGTAATTCAAGCTGCCTATAGAGTTGTGATTACATTATGTTGAATGAGGGAATGTCTTTTCTGGTGATAGTTTAGGTAATTTTTAGATTAGCAGCTTAAATGTATTTCCAGAATCTAATATTAAACTATGGATTAGTCTTTTTTTTAGAAATAACATTTTAAATTGCACTTAATTATATTAATAGCAGGATAAGCAACAGTTATGACTCTTCAGGGACAGCCCCAGGTATGGTGCTATAAGCAGAGGGACACAGAAGCCATAGAGCTTCTTTCACAAGAATTGTGAAAGGGATTGGAGCATATCTTGGCAAAGCATCTACAGTGTACACTACCAAGACTCTTACTATTATCATAGAAATGGAGGGGTGAATGGAAAATGGACTTACCTCTGTCATTAAGCAGGATCACAGAGAAGTTTCTTTTAATTAATAAATAGAGCATATCCTTACTCTGATACTTTAAAAGAAATAATTGCTAAGTAACCTGCTAGGATACAACTAGCAAGTTTGTTGATTCATAAAATACAATTTGCTTTCCTGTTTTGTAAACTGAGGCTCACCTAACATTTTGTTTATAGTAGTACCTTAAATAAGAATATTAAGAACTTCCTCTGTCTTCCTTGATATGCCCATCTGAAAGTTAGTAATTCATTTCCATTGGGACTCTGTAATACATGGCTTTTCTCTTCTATATCTCATTCTAATAGTGCTTTTTGCTAATTGAGGTAACTTAGGTGTACATCATTTTTTGTGCATTAGAAGTACAGGATCCCCTGTTCAGATGTTGTCACCACAGCATTACCACCATCCAGACACCAGTAGTCTGCCACCATAGTCCATTGTGCTCCCTCCCCACCTTGGTGTCTCCTTCTCCCTCCCCTGTCCCCTCGTGCCTTAGTTCTACACTCAGTTTTTAGGATTAGTTCTTAGTTTGGCTTTATTTGACTCTGTTTTGTCATTATGTATTCTACATATAACTGACACTACTGGTATTTGTCTTTCTTCCTCTGACTTATTTCCTTTTCCATCTATGTTGCTGCAAATGGCAAGGATTTATGTTTTTGATAGCTGAGTAATATTCCATGATGTATATACACCGCACCACAGTGTGATGATTACAATGAACATTACAATATAAATGAGTAATAAGGAAAAGCAGAAACCCTCATCTTTTGCTTTGCCTTTGTCTTCTATGTCAAATTGAGTGATCTTCAAATTACAGGAGGGTAAAACAAATATTGGTTATGGGGGAATTTAAATCTATATGCATGAAGAGATTATGAGGTAGCACTGATCTAAATGAACTCAGATGAAATAAGCTCTTGAAGACTAGGAGAGCCACCAACAGATCAATATTCCTCTCCCAGTCTCCCACAATACTGTATAACAGTGTATGTAATGATCTGTAAGTATTTATTTGTCTGGTTATACCAATGTTTATTTTCTATCTGGACCCCAGCCTCTATGTCTGTTATGCTCTCTGTTGTTTCCTGGTGGCTAGTATTGTGTCTGTGATATAGTTGGGACTTAGTACACTTTCAAGAAATGAAAGAGTTTACTGAATCCTTGTTGATGACCTCTGAGGAATCAGTGAGAACTACAGAGGTTGATGACTCACTGATTTGAAAAAGATATTGAAGGCAAAATAGGGCAAGTTTTAATAGGAGGTAAAAACTGATGTCCTGTAGGACAAACAAAGCTGTCAAGAATCTCCTGACTAGTACAGAAAAAAGTTAATAAATCTGAAGACTGTTTATCATAGTTTCCACCTACTTTTTTTTTCCATTCCCAGTTTTCTTCCCTGGTTAATTGTTGGATGCATGTGTGAGCTTTGGGTGCAATAGTTTGTTGACATTGATCCTATGCAAAGTTCTAGATTATATCATTGTAAAGGTGGATGGTTTGTAAAAATTGAGAAAGAAAAGAGTGATCTGTAAGACATAGGACAGATGATTTCTAATTACTTCTTTGACAGTGTTTAACAGAAGAATGCAATAAATCGGGACAGTGGAAAACTAAAGGAATCTGTCAGTGATGTAATCTAGTCAACGTATTTATTAATGATCAATGGCACTGATAAAACATGTCCAAGTGGAGTTTTCTAATATATTTTTAAGTAATGTACTTATAAGACTATTTTACAATTGATCCATTTTAATTGGTATTTTCAGAATTACTATTTCAGTATTCGATGATCTAGTGCTCTAGGATAGCGCTCATGATTTAATCTATTGAGCGATGGGGCAATAGATTTCTTAAAACAGGACAAAGATAGAAGCTAACTTCCCACAAAAAGATGCTGTTAAAAAAATTCCTCTCCTACATAAAATATGGACATGTTTAAAAATTTCTCTACATTATCACGATCATTTTCACACCTACTCATTTTTTTCCATTCAATCTGTTTGGGGATAGTTAAAGAATTATATAATCCAAAGCAAAAGGCCATGTATTTCTTCATCTTTTTTTGCCATACTATTTAAATGTAGTATGCAGAGGAAAAGATGCTAATGATATGATAATGTGTATGGTCCTGCCTCTACCTTAGGATGAATTTGATGATTCTTTTGGTATTTTCGAAGACCTTTGATGATGAGGAACGGGTCTGTATGATTTTGAGAAAATCATGTCTCTGGGCCTTTTCCTCTGTGAGAAAAATGGAGTTAATATTTTCTACCTTTAATGGTTGTTGCGAGAATTATATGAGATTGTAGATAACATTTACCCTCTACTGATACTTACTATATTCTAGTACTGTGCTGAGCTCATCAGAAACTCTATTTTATGTACAATCCACAATAAATTCAATATAAGTTGGGTAATTTCAAAAGAAAATAAAATCTGTAAATCCAAAATGCATCTAAGACTTCTGTTAACTTTTAAGGAGCTTATTTTCTAAGGGCTAACTCAGCCCATTTATCTGTACACCAAGTACATTTGAGAAAAAGACAATTCCTCTTTCAATTTCCTTGTCAGAGATCACTCATGTCTATCATTGTGAGTTTAGAATACAGCATTGACTGTTTTATAGTGTCGTCAGAAAGAGTCATATAATGTGTGGCACATAATTTCACCTTTTTGCTCTTCACTGCCCCTTTTTTCTCTCCCCCACCCCCTTCTTTTTATTTCCTTCTTAGATTTCCCTGGGAACTTCAGATGGGTTCTATTATGCAAAATTATTTTGGTATCTGATATCCAGGCTCTTAAGGACCCACTTTCTAACTCTCATTTACTGATATAGTTTTCTTTTTAAAAACAATTCTACATTTACCAGTGTATTACCTTCACATAGTTAAAAAAAAAATAGAGGATAAACTCATGCCATTCGCAGCAATGTGAATGGAGCTAGAAGGAATTATGCTCAGTGAAATAAGCCAGAAGGAAAAAGAAAAATATTGGCTGGTTTCACTTATAGCAGGAATATAGGGGAACCAAATAAGACATCAGTGTAAAAAAATAATAATAACAGTACAAACCACAACAAAGCAAAAACAGACAATTATAAACCAGAGATATACTGCAGGGGAAGAGGAGGGAGAGGGATCAGAGGGAGGGAGGGAGGAGCACAGGGGACCGTGGTGATGGTGCACGGGTACCTTGGGGAAGGACACTCTATGGGGACTACACCTGAGGGGGTGGGGGGAAGCAAATATTGTCTAAAAATTTTTAAAAAAATCATTAATGTTAAAATAAAAAAATAAATTAAAAAAATCAAATACAACTAAAGGGTACATTTTGAATAACATATGATCTGCTGTTCCATTCTTACTCATTCTCAAGTTCTGATCGCCTAATATATTGTTAGCTCTTTTATGGGTCTCTTCTAAAATTATCCATCACCTTTATAAATATTTATACTTGCTATTTCTTTATTTATCCATCTTAGTGGTTTTAAACTTCCTGTTTTGGCAGTTAGGAATCTATCACATGAATACACCTCTTCCACACATAAGAACACATTCCTTCATGCTCTTTTTTTCAGTAGAGTCTAGCACGCATCTGACTAGCTCAGTTTTCAGTTTTATGTTATTGAATAGTTAAATATTATTAACTGCTGAGCCTAGTAGTAAAATATTTCTTCCTTCCCAAATTTACTTTATTACTTTACTATTTTTATTATTCAATTTATCTTTAGCTATTTTCCATTATTTCCCACAGGCTCCAATCAATCTGTGAAACACTAATTTTTTTTACATGTAAGAGATTTAAAAAAAATTGCTTTTTAAAAAGAAGTATTTTTTTTTATTGTAGTGTCATTGGTTTTCAACACTGTATATGATTTAGGGGTACAGGTTTCTACCTCTTCAGATGCATGTCACCACGCCATACCAATCACCAAAACGCCAATAATCTTTCATCTTATTTTTTTCCACTTGAAAACCTCTCTTGCATTCCTCCACTATCCATCTTTGTCTCAGCTGGTTATAATCTAGGCCTCGTGAATAGATGTCACTTCCTTCAGTGTTTGACCCTGTATCTAAGATGACATATATTTCACATTTTTATTTGCTTCCTTGTTTTGCTGAAGTTCATATTCCATTAAAGAAAGGGTACTTAGCAGTTTATTTGAATCCTGTCTGAAAATGTCTTTGTTCTAACCTCACATTTGATTGCTAATTTATCAGAAGAGTGTGCATCTATCATTTGATCAGACTAGTGGTCACTAAATACCCCTCCCTCCCTCCCTTCCTTTCTTTTTTACATCATTGTTCATTTTTAAACAATGTTTGCTTTTTTTCTTTTCCTCAGGTGTAGTCCCAATAGAATTTCCTGCACCAATGCACCATCCCCACAGTCCCCTGTGCTCCTGCATCCCTCCATCCAGTCCCTCTTCCGCCCCCTCCCCAGCAGGATGTTTCTGGTTTATAATTATCTGTTTGTTTTTGTTTTGTTATGATTTGTATTGTTATTATTTCCCCACCCCATGTCTATATTTGTTCCCCTATATTCCTCCTATAAGTGAAACCATCCGACATATTTCTTTTTACTTCTGACTTGTTTCACTGAGCATAATTCCTTCTAGCTCCATCCACGTTGCTGCAAGTGACATTAGTTTAACTAAATATCCTAAACATGTTCCCTGTTTATATCATCTCCCCATCTTGCAGATGCTATCTTTTCGAGGTTAACTCAGAATGCTTCTTTCACCAAACTCCTTTGCAGATATGGTACAGTTAAGTGACTTTGGTCTATCAGAAAATCCAGTACAAGATTTCCATTCAGAATTAAATAGCTTAAGTTTTGTAGGTAGCAACCATTTTGCTGTTGAAGATTCAGAGACATGTGGTTTCAGGGGCAGCAGTGTCATGGGTACTACTGGTGGTAGAAGTGGTTGCAGTGAATTCCAGTGCATGGCTGATGGAGGCATAAAAGGAACAGGTTTTCCATCAGGGTGGCTGTGTAGCATGGCTTCAGGCCTTGGTACTAGAACCTGATCTTGAACTTGTTTCTCCAGGTCCCCCATGATTCAGAGAGCTAGTTATTACTCTTTTAAAAATTCACTTTTGGGGGGGGGTCCACAGTGTGTATTCTCTTGTTTACTATCAAGACTAATAGAACTAGATTCTAGACTAAGAATAATTTTGTAGAAGTTGAGAGGTTTGGCTTCACTGTCAAATTTACTGTTTTGTTCTTCTATT